>NC_045980.1:24831168-25431168 GCF_010909765.2 Amblyraja radiata | reverse complement strand
CTCCCCGTGGCCTAACATCAAGGATCGACGCGGCCTTTCCCGGAGACGCGCCCGGGGCTTCAGCGGCGCAGCGTGGACTCTCGGCGTGGAGCGGGTGAGCCCTCGCTGGGGCTCGCTAGAGGGGAGCGCTCCGTTTCGCTGACCCGGGGCAGCCGGCAGCCTGAAGTCGCAGCCTGAAGTCGCGGTCTGCAGAGCTCCAGCTGGTGCGGCGTCTACAGCCCGGGATCTCACGTTGGGGACCCGGGGGAAGAAGAAGCCATCACTGCCGGCCCGCTGCCGACTTCTACCGCGGGGCCGGCATGGACTTACCATCACCCCTGGAGGGGAGCTTCGACCGCTGGCCCTGCAGTCTACGGTGCTTCTGGCTGCGGCGGGGACTTTAAATCTCGACCGCCGGCCTGCGGCCTTCAACAACTTAAAGCCGCGGTCTCCGGTGAGGAAGAGCCGTTCCTGGACTGACTCTGGACTCTGGTCCTGACCACGGAAGGGAAATGGAGGAGGACTGGCCAATTTTTGTGCCTTCCACCACAGTGATGAATGCTGTGGTGGATGTTTGTGTTACAGTTTTATTGTGGTTGTGTGTTCTTTACTATTGTATCGCTGCAGACAACCCAAATTTCCACCAGCCTGGCTGTGTGGCAATAAATTATATCTATCTATCTATCTAAAAGTTTCCAAATGTGATGGAAAGACTGGAGGAAAGACTAGATGCTGAGAGCTCTCTTATACCTGCATTAAGTGGGCAATTAAACACACCGAAGCAATTACGAACACCTATGAAGCCATGTGTCCCAAACATTATGGGGTCCTGAATTGGGGGGTACTATGTATAAACACTGTTGTAATTTCTACATGGTGAAACTAAAATATATAAAAATGGCCTTTATTAAAATCTGACAGTGTGCACTTTAACCACATGTGATTTTTTTTCTATTACAAATCTCAAATTGTGGAGTGCAGAGACAAATAAATAAATGATGGGTCTTTGTCCCAAACATTATGGAGGGCACTGTATGTTCTGATATCAATTCGTGAATGTACCTTGAAATTGGGTGCGAAGCATTACAAGATGAGAGCTGATTATTCTCGAAATGTTTGGGTCCTTTTGTCCAAAACACCACAGATTGTAATTTGTCAATTCAGTGAAAGTGGCTTCAGCTTTGTTTCTACCTATAATATACATACATCACACAATATTTCCCATTAATCTTCCTCAATGACTCCTGACAATGGAACTTATAAACAATTATTCCATCATGTGTCTGTTGAATATATCAACAATTTGCATAATTTTGTGAAGAGTGGAGGAATAGGCCCTTGTTTTATGTACATGTTGTAAATGGAAATTGTGTTTCTCTTCTGCTTCCGAGATACATTTAATCAATTCTCAGACTGCATTGTTTTACACTTGTACTATTTATTCTTGGAAAATGTTATTTCTATCTATATCACTTGTTACAGGCTTTCAGTAAATGCACTCCATTCTCATGATTTATTTAATCAATTATTGAATATCAATCCATGTGATTATTTAGTCCATCCCCCATCTCTCTCTCTTTCCAGCTTTCATATTGCATCATATTAGATTGGAATGCTGGAGAGAAAGAAAACAGGAATGTACACCAGATAATGCAGAAACTGAAAAGTGTTGAATGCAACCTAGTGCTCGGCTAGGATGTGAGGATGTATCATGCTTATTGGCACATCTGTACTTCATTCCATTTTATTTTATAATAGTTATTATCACATACATGATTTTGAAATTGTTCACAGTATGGTGTATTATAATTATAGTCTCATGGTTGAGGAATAGCATTAAACCGTTGATCTTTTGTGGTGTCTGACACTCAAATTCTGTAGGAATTCAGCAACCTTTAGTCCTTTTGCATGTTAGGTTGCTGAGACTCTTCCTACTATGCTTTCTATATGTTTAAGTAGTGTTCCAGTGCTTCCTATGGTGAGTTATGACAAATGTGTTTTTTTCCCGTTTTACCTCTGCCAATTTTTCTGGACAGGAAACCAAATATTTTGCACAGTGCTGAGTAATGAGTGCTGGCAGCCCAGATACTGACTTATTTTTGTTGGGCTAGAGTAGTTTCATGCTTTATATTCTAGGTTCCAGCACAAATTATAATAAATAGTTGTTGAAAGAGGAAAACATCCATTGTAGTCTGGAGCAACATCCCATCTCTTCCTCCTATAACAAGACTTGCTGGAATTATACCTATTTTGGGGGTAGAGTGCTTGGAAATGTTACAACCCTGTCTCTATGTCAGGATGTGACATCAGCAGTTTGTAAGTTTGTATATTTGTTGTTGTAGAAGATCAGCCTTATAACCCGAACAGAATGATCGGGCCTGATTAGTGGTCTAATGGAAATACGACACAACTTTCAATAGAAGTGTATTCTTATTCTTATTATATTCTTATTCTTACATTCTTATTCTTTCAATAGAAGGTATAGAAGTGTGAAAACGCACACCTCCAGATTCAGGGACAGTTTCCTCCCAGCTGTTATCAGGCAACTGTATCATCCTATCACAACTAGCGAGCAGTCCTGAACTACTATCTACTTCATTGGTGACCATCAGACTATCTTTGATCAGACTTTACTGGGATTACCTTGCACTCAACATTATTCCCTTATCGTGTATATATACACTGTAAATGGCTCGATTGTAATCATGTATTGCCTTTCCACTGACTGGTTAGCATGCAACAAAAGCGTTCCACTCTACCTCGGTACACGTGACCATAAACTAGACTGGGCTAAACTAAACAAATCCTGCATGATTTCCTGTAGAGTTATCAATTACTATACAGTATGTTGTAAATATCAGAGATATATGGTGATTTTCCTGCAATGTCCATTCTTACTGAAAACTTAATTCAATGTTTTTGGATTTACAGTGTTGTCTATAGTGATATAGTGTGGAAACAGGCCCCTCAGCCCAACTTGCCGACACCAGCCAACAAAGTCCCAGCTACACTAATCGTAGTTGCTTGTGCTTGGTCCATATCCCTCCAAACCTGTCCTGTCCATGTACCTCTCTAACTGTCCCTTAAATAATGGGATAGTTCCAGCCTCAACTACCTCCACTGGCAGCTTGTTCCATTCACCCACCACCCTTTGTGTGAAAAAGTTACACCTTGGATTCCTATTAAATCTTTTCCACCTTGAACCTATGTCCTCTAGTCCTCGATTCCTCTACTCTGAACGAGAGACTCTGCGCATCTATTCCTCTCATGATTTTGTACACCTCTATAAGATACCCTCTCATCCTCCTGTGCACCATGGAATAGAGACCCAGCCTACTCAACCTCTCTCTATAGCTCACACCCTCTAGCCCTGGCAACATCCTCGCAAATCTTTTCTGAACCCCTTCAGACTTGACAATATCTTTCCTATAACATGGTGCCCAGAACTGAACACAATATTCTCTGGGCATATGCGGTCTCACCAACGTCTTATACAACTGCAACTTGACCTCTCAACTTCTATACTCAATACTCTGACTGATGAAGGCCAAAATGCCAAAAGCCTGATAAGTGAAAAGTGTAACAAAACTATTTTCTGAAATCCATTAGGTGAGCACTGATCTGTTGTATGTGTAAATTTACTAACAGAGCTATAGAGCATGCACTGATGTAATGGTGAATCGTGGGTCATTTGATCATAGGTGGGTTTGCTCTCCAGGGGGCCAAGCTCTCCATTGTAATCTTTCTTATCCATATTTATTTTATTGTTACTCTTATGGTCTTTGTTCCTTACACAAAATAATACCGTTTGTCTCTTTCAACCTTTCCTCTTTCCTCGAATATTCAGACCTTTAAACCACAAACTCAGCAGCGGCTCAACACCACTTCCTACTTTCTTTGTTTGACGATTTTTACTTCAGCTTTGGCTTTTCACTTTGACATCATTCTGGGAAAGAGAAGGGAACTTGCTCAAGGACTGATTATGAGATAATGTCTATGTCAGTTTCTTGTTTCACAAGTCTATGGGACTGTTCTCCGAATTTACACACCAGCCCACAAATATAAGGAGAACTTTTGGTTGACTCGATTGAGAATAACTTTTGCTGCAAATAAATGTGCAAAAATCTGATGTTACCTGGTCCATTTTCTTTCATTCATATTGGGGTTTTTTAATGCAAAGAACAACTAAGTGTAAGACACTTCGCTATTCATCTCCAGTCCAGAGCACCTGAATCCCTTCCTTGAAAGGCAACGATGAACCAGATTAGTTTTTATGTCAATCTAGTATTCCATGCTCACCTATACCAGATTTATTTTCAAATAACTGATTATTTGAATTTCCCAGATGTCAGGTTACGGTTTGAACTTGTGCATTTAAGTGTTACTCTGAGTCTCTGGATTAGCATTCTGTAAATTTAACCTCTGCACACCCTTATACCATTGAGATCACAATTGATCTTTGGAATGCTCCTATCTCATTCCCATGTCCCCTGATTTCTTTGGCTGCTTTCACTGAAAAGGAATGAGTAATAAGCTTGAATAATTTACCTAACTCTGTAGTGTCAAGGGGTATGCAAACGAGAAACAATATAATTCTTCTCCCAACTTATATCAAGGTGTCAAACATGTCAACCTTATTAAGATAGGAATGACCCTTCCTGTTGTGTAGTCTGGTGATGCTTAAGGGCAGTGTGAGAGTGAATGATATTTAAATGAGTTGCCAAAGGATTGCATGCACTACAAAGCTGCAAGAATGATGCTCTCAGGATGGAAGGGGAGAAAATGGGGGTTGGAAGATGATAGCATAAATGTCACTGGATTGAAAAAGTTCAGTGGGTCACTTCTGTAAGCTCAGCCGGGAGTGAGAGAGAGTGTGACACTCATTAAAGTCAGGAACTTGCATCATCAATGGATTACTGAGAGATAATCAGAAACTTTAATAAGAGTGATCTCCTTTAAATGCAACTCCAGCACCACGTCAGCTAATCTCCTAAATGACATGCTTGCAGGCTGTGATTTATATGCAGGGCATCAAAGCAAAATCCATTAAATCCACCACTTACATTCTGCGCATGTTTGCAACTGGGGTTTTTAAGAGTCTGTGGATTAGATGAGTATTTGTGATGGATGTTAGCCAGTTTATTAACTAAATCTCAACAATATTTCATCTTTGACTGGGGTTAGTTGCAGTACATCATTTACATTATCCCAATTGACAGAAACTCAATTCCCGGCCCTGATCTTCATAATAATCTTGAACTGTAATTTGTCCACGGTTTACACCCAAGGTAAATGTGAAAGAAGGAACTTTTATGCTGTTCTCTATGTTCATTAACTTGTGCTGGCTCCATTCTCGTCCATTCGTTGAACTGATTTCAGATAGTGATATTTTTATTCCATAGTTATTTTTACTTAATGCTGTCTTGGACGGAGTAAGTAGCAATAAATAAACATTATAGTTGTAAAGGACTTGCTTTTATCTTTCACAACCTAAGGATATCCTCAAGGTACTCTGTAGCCAAATGTCATCTACACTTTCTCTGTAACTAAGATGCTGTAATACTGTTACACTATATTCAGCACTGGTATTTTTTCTTTGCACTAGCTGTTGTACTTTGATTGTACTCATGTATAGAATGATTTGACTGGATGGTATGCATAGTTTTTCACTGTATCTCCGTACACATAATAATAAACCAATACCAGTACCAAATAAATACAGTTAACATTTGGTTGCTACAGAAGTGAGAAAACCAATTTAAGCACTGCAGGCTCTCGTAGTTGGCAGCCTTATGAGGGCCCTCAAAGTAGGAAATTGGTGCTTCATCCATAAATTTCTTGCTGCATAAAACAATTGGCCATTACTGAAGATAGACACAAATTGCTGGAGTAATCAGCCATGATCACATTGAAGGGCCGAATGGGCTACTCCTGCACCTATTGTCTATTGTCTAACTCAGCGGGTCAGACAGCATTTCTGGAAAAAAGGAATAGGTGATGTTTCAGGTTGAGACCCTTCTTCAGGGGAAAGAGAAACGAGAGATATAGACGGTGATATGGACAGATATAGAGCAAATGAATGAAAGACATGCAAAAAAGTAACAATGATAAAGGAAACATGCCATTGTTAGCTGTGGGCTAGGTGAAAATGAGTTACCGCCAATGTGAGTCAACAAGAGGGCTTTGAAGCTAGTACAGTATAGCAAATTGGGTGGAGTGGGACCAAGAGAGAGGGGATGCAAGGATTACTTGAAGTTAGAGAAATCAATATTCATACCGCCGGGTTGTAAACTGCCCAAGTGAAATTTGAGGTGCTGTTCCTCCAATTTGTACACCTCCCATTCAACTGCCAGAGGTGTGGCCAGGAGGGGAATAACAAATAAAATCCCTAAACTGCTACCACTTTGTGAGTAGTCACACACACATACACACACGCACTCGTACTCCCCTTGTTAATTCCATGTTACTTGGATTACTAACATTGGGAAAAAAACCTTCAAATCTATTCTAAATTGAAGTTGCATATGCCTCAGAAGCAATTCAACTCAATTCAAAGTGAACTTGTGTTTCAGATCTTTCAGATGTCCTTGATCAAATTCAACATTAAGATCACCTTCCATTCCTCCCCTCTCTTCCACATCTCTAACTAAAGTCCTCCAATCATACTGGTGAATTTCCTCTGCATTCCCACCTCACAAACACATTATTCCTTGAGAGTGGTGACTAGAATTACACATTGTGCTTCAAGTGCAGTCTAACCAGTGATTTGTAAAGTTTCATATTCTGTGCCTTGACCTACATATCATTCTTGCCTTCATGCCCCATTCATTCTTTTTACCTGTGTTGTCACTTTCAGGGAACAATGGACTTGAACCCTAAGGCCCCTCTGTCCCATCAACATTCCTCAGTACACTACCAGGTATCCTATTTCACTTTCCAAAATGCATACCTCAAATCTATTGGGATTCAATTTAATCTGCCAATTTTCCATTTGATTCTATATTCTGTTCTAACCTTGGATAACCTCCCTACTAATTCACAACACCAATTTGTGTCGTCCACAAAATTACTAATCATACCTCCTACCTTCACATTCATGTTGTTAATATATATTTGAAAAAAACACAGTGCCAGCAGCAACCCCTGCACTAGACCATAGGTCACAGACCTCCAATCAGAAAAGTATTGTTCCACCTCCACCGATTGCCTCCTATTACCAAGCTGATTATCCCCTTTGCCTTAGAATTCTGGACCAGCGTACCATGCTGCAGTTTAATTTCCTGTAAAATGGACAGAGCACATGCCTCAACTGTTTGGCTCGGGTAAGACCAGTACGATAACCATGGTCAAGATTGAGCTGAGGTCTCGAAATGATTGCATGTACCTTACATTATCTGGTGCATGGGTCGCCAAAGCTGAGACCTATAAAATACATTTTCGGACCTTGCACGAAACAACTAGCCTGGGTTGCACAGTGCGCCTCCAGTACTTGCGAGCTGTCAGGTTGACCAGCATTAATTCTGTCAAAGTGTTTCCCAGAGCTTGGTGATAAGTGTCGATGAATTGAACGAAATGTCTAAAGTGGAACAGGCTTGCATGTTTCGGTGCTGATGATTTTGGTAACAGAAACATAGAAAATAGGTGCAGGAGGAGCCCATTCGGCCCTTCCAGCCAGCACCACCATTCATTGTGACCATGGCTGATCGTCCCCTATCAATAACCCGTGCCTGCCTTCTCCCCATATCCCTTGACTCCACTAGCCCCTAGAGCTCTATCTAACTCTCTCTTAAATCCATCCAGTGACTTGGCCTCCACTGCCCTCTGTGGCAGGAAATTCCATAAATTCACAACTCTCTGGGTGAAAAAGAATTTTCTCACCTCAGTCTTAAATGACCTCCCCTTTATTCTAAGACTGTGGCCCCTGGTTCTGGACTCGCCCAACATTGGGAACATTTCACCATTCCTGTTGGAAGAGACATGTTATCTACAGGCCTTGCTACTGTTATGTTTGATGTCATCCTCCACTCCCCACCCCACCCCCCCCCCCCCCTCCATCCCCAATACTGGATGGAATTATTGAACACAAATTCCAATTATGCATGTGCATAGTCTAACATTGCCAGATCTTTAGTTAATGGTATACAAAACCACATACAAGTCAAATATATTGTACCCTCTTAGTTTTCCTCGCTCTGTGCCTTTATTTTATTTCCACAATACTCAGCACAAAATTCCTGTTTATTCAGGATGTACCATAGTTGAAACTTTTGTTTATACAGCAAGAATAAGAGATACATGTGACACTTCTGCTTACTCAGCAAGATGACTCAATAATGGCCAAAGCTTCATATCTTCACAAACCATCTTAGTTGATGTTAGCAAAGGTGGTTCAGAGGGCACTATTTACATTGAGCAAATGTGTGGCAAACCTATTATTTGCAGAGGGAATAATGTCACTGTTTCCATCACAATAGCATCACATATAAAGGATAGAGTGTTCCAGTGTCATTTGTTATTATACAATCTTTACTAAAAACGAAAAACAAAGTCTTGCATGGTATGGTGCCTTTCACTACCTCTGGGCTCATAAAGTTAGGGCTAACTCTTATAAAGTGTAGTCGCTGTTGCTTCTTAATTAACATGACACATCATTTACTCTGCCTGAAACCCAGTGCTTCCATTTAAAAAAAACAATAATGCTTTGTTCCATTGCAGATGAAAACTCATTCACAAATTGGCTGTCTAAAAATGGTTGATCAGCAAAGCCTGATGAGTGTGGGAAATCTGGTCAGTACTTATATTGTTGACTTGGGAATCGAAGATTTTGCCAAAATGTCCAGCACTTGTTGTGTGCCTAAGCTAGCAGTGGTACCTACTGACTTGTCTCCCCCACGGCCTGCTTTGGCCCAACCCACCTCTGCTCCCATTGGCATCACTGAACTTCCCAGGGGTCCTTTAGCCAGTTTTAACGACCGTAGACTTATCAGTTCTCAGGCTGGGTATCTGAACATGCACCAGTTCAAACCTAATGCAAACGTACCATTCAGATGAATGGAAAGAACTGATGAAACCCCACCGAGAGCTGTATAATGAACCAGTTCTCTGTGGTGCAATCATTGATCGGGCTCCCAAAGAGACCACGACTGTATTAAATTGTTCTCGTTCAAATATTTTCAGCTTTAGAATAGATTCTCATCCTGCCCTTCCCATCTTGCCTACTTGCTGGGTGGCTCCAAAGTGGACAGTTTCATGAGCCCAACTTTCACACGTGTATTCTGGCTAATTTTCTTTGTTTAACTTGTCTTGGGATAGAAGAAGTCACAGACATTAATAGCACTTACATGAATAACAACATGTATTTGGGGCACCGAGTGCTCACGCAGCAGATGACTCAGTGCAAAGCATCAACACAGAATGTTTCTTCCCCCAGAACTGACTAGAAATGAGATATGAAGATTGTCATCTTATCTCAGGATTTATCTGACTGTTAGAAACTGTTTTGAAAATCATGTTTTGTATTAATAAATAGAATCCTTTGACTAGGTTGGCTCTTATCCTGCATGCATCCAACTGAGTATCTTGCTTCTGCGATTAGATTACACCTTCAACTCCCTGTCTGTGTAGCCTTGTCTGTGTTGCAAGGTATATTTTAAACATGCAAACAAAGTAGCATCTGTTCATACTCCAGCACTAAGTACAATGTCACTGTGCACAGTGCACCTAGTTCACCTAAAGTTCTTTCAAGAAGAAGCAAAAGTATCGTTGACAGCTATTTAGTGAATAAAGTGTACAAAGTTTTTTAGAAATAAGCTGCTATTGCTGAATATTTTTAGGTGGTTGATCAAGGTGATGGTAAATTGACTAGTTGGACTGAAATTAATTTTAAAACAGTCAAAACATTGGATGACTCTTAAAAAAAGACAAGCATCGAGGTTCTTTCTGTATGTTCTTGGCCTCCACTCTTGATTGATGAGATGTTGTAGAGGAGCCCACATCTTATTATATTAAGCAAAACGCACAGTGCTGGAGTAACTCAGCGGGTCAAGCAGCATCTCTGGAGGACATAAGGAAAGGCAACGTTTTGGGTTTGGGCCAGAAGAAGGAATCTGAAGAAGGTTCCTGACCCGAATCAGCATCTACCCATAACCTCCAGAGATGCTGCCTGATCCATTTAATTATTCCAGCACTTAGTGTTCTACTCAAGATTCCAGCATCTGCAGTTCTTTGTGCCTCTTATTACATTAAGTTTGTAGATGACACCAAGCCTTGTAACAGTCAAAGAGATCCAGACAGACCACAAGGTAAAATGGAGAGTGAGTATTGGTGTGGAATTCTGAATCATAGATTCTTTATTATTCAAAGCCATCTATGGACCAAACAGCCAAACTGTTTGTTTGCCTATGTACAAAACAGCCAAATCCCACTGACAATAGTCAGCCTCAAGACCAGAGAGATACTCCGCACTTCCTGAGTGCCTGTGACTCCAAACCAGAGCAGCAATCTGGTCTAGCCTCACCATCTAAGAAACTGAATGTGCATGGAAACAAATGGTATTCCTAATGACATTCTAAAACTTAGTCGAGAGGAGCTTCAGTTGCAAGTTCACAATCACCAAGAATAGGAGGGTGCATCAGTGGACCTCAGAAATGCCATAATTGTGACCATCTTCAACAAAGGAGACAAATTCTACTACGATAAGGACAGGAGGACCTGTCGCCAATCTGCCAGAGGCAATGGTATCACCAGTTCCTCCTCCACAACCAATTCCCCCCCCCCCCCCCATCAGATGAAGAGCTGCACCCCAAATCAGAAGGCGAATTCTGCCCCTTAAATGGCGCAGTGGACATGATCTTCACCATGCAACAACTCTAAGAGAAAGACAGAGGCTTGACGTTACATATCATTCCTCGGGCAATACTGCTTCTGCGGTCCTTTCCCCGTAATTAGGTTATATCGTTTTTTTACTCTTACTAAACCTGAGATTTGACATTTCTGAAGAGTTAAATCAGTTGTAACAAATTTTAACTTTCCCTTTGAATTATATCACGACTTGCAGATTTCTCTTAATTTTCCTTTATGAACATCACATGGCATAAAGAGTGGAAATACTTGATGGCTTTAAATGTTCATATATATGTGGACAAGGAGGACAGAGAATCTGGTTTGTAGAACGCTCATAAGTCAGGGTTTTGCCATAAATGCCGAAATGTCATGAAAGGTGCCTTTTCATGCCTTTTTTGATGATTTCAGGAAGATAATGACTTTTTCACGATTGAGTGCCTAAATCAGCCTTTTTTTGCCATTTTAACGTAACTCAGCAGGTGAGGCAGCATCTATGGAGCGATGGAAATAGGCAACGTTTCGGGTGTGAAGAAGGGTCTTGACCCGAAACATTGCCTATTTACTTCGCCCGCTGAGTTACTCCAGCATTTTTGTCTACCTTCAATTTTCCAGCATCTGCAGTTCCTCCTTAAACAGGCTTATAGGTCCTCATTTTACTATTGTAATGTTCTTTGTACAAACCATGTTCTCGGGGTATCTAAACCTAAATTTTAGTAGTTACTTAAGTTATGATGTCGGATGGAAGCTGCATACCCAAATCTCGTTGCACTTATGTGCAATTACAATAAAATATATTATTATTATTATTATACTTCCTCTTCCAAAGCTCACAATCAGTTCCTTGCTCTTACTGACATTGAGAGCCAGGTTGTTGTGCTGGCACCAGTTGATCTCAGATAACTGAGATCACCCGCTGAGTTTCTCCAGCACTTTTGTCTACCTATAAACCTGTCTATATCGGCGGGATGATGATGGAGATAGTTTAAAAGCTTTAAATTCCTTGGAGTGCTTATTTCTGAAGACCTTTCCTGGACCCAATACTGGACACAGCAATTATAAAGAAACCACATCAACGCCTCTACTTCCTGAGAAGATTGCAGAGATTCGGTATGTCAGAGAGGATTCTCTGGAACTTCTACAGGTGTACAGTATATTGACTGGTTCGGCAACTTGAATGCCCAGGAGTGAAGAAGACTGCAAAAAGTTGTGAACACTGCCCTGTCCATCACAGGTTCTAACCTCCCCACCATCAAAGGGATTTACCGGAGTGGCTGCCTCAAAAAGACAGCCAGCATCATCAGAAACCCACACCATCCTGGCCACACACTAATTTCACCCCTGCCATCAGGAGGAAGGTACAGGAGCCTGAAAACCGTAACATCCAGGTTCTGGAACAGCTTCTTCCCTACAGCCGTTAGGTTATTAAACACTGCAACCATAAATAAGCTCTGAACTACATAGACTATTATTGTTGTTATTGCACTATTATTGGTTTGTTTTATTTATATGTACGCATGCGCGTGTGTGTGTGTGTATCCACACACACTGAACTTTTCTTTCTCATTCATTATATTGTTTACAGTGTACTATGTTTACATATTCTGTTGTGCTGCAGCAAGTAAGAATTTCATTGTTCTATGTGGGGCATACGACAATAAAACACTCTTGACTCTTGAGCCTCAAATAAAAT
This sequence comes from Amblyraja radiata, assembly GCF_010909765.2. NCBI lineage: Eukaryota > Metazoa > Chordata > Chondrichthyes > Rajiformes > Rajidae > Amblyraja > Amblyraja radiata. The sequence continues at coordinate 25,418,657 of NC_045980.1, read as the reverse complement.
TCAAACTGGTTTGTCAAATATGATTTCAAAAGTCCATGTTAACTGTACTATTACTGTTTTCTCAGTGCACTATTACCACTCGATCAATAATACATTATGGCATTTCCCTTACTATTGAATTGAATTGCATACTTTATTGTCACATGTGACAAGTCACAGTGAAATTCTTTGCTTGCATCCCCAAGGTATGCCAATAGTCGCCACATAAAGGGTGCTGACAAAGTTACAAAGTATCCCGGGTCAAGTCCTCCTTTGTTCCCCCGCCCTTTCCCCCTCCCTCATGGCGGTTCCTACTATTGATGTCAGGCTGATCCAAATGATTCAGTTTGCTTCAAGTTTAACCGTGAAGAATGTCCGTGAGGTGGGGCATCAAGCATCGAGTGTAAAACCTGCAATAGTAGACCATCAGTACCTTCCGATGTGGGAAAATATGGCAGTGTATGCAGTACCTTACATTATCGAACATTAATGTTAATGTCATTTTTCACACTGATTTTGAAGAGGATTAAATGGGACAGGTTTTAGCAGTTGTACAGGATGTAGCATCAGTACTGATGCTGAAGCTTTTAAAAATGTATGTGTAAAATTGTGAACACTATTGCCAATGCATTAATCATGGGGTGACAGTTGGAGTTGCCAATCAGACACTCAACTGTCAACAAAAACATAACCGGGACTGTTAATGGTTAATTCTGCCTGTGGTGGGTCATTGAAAGGGTTACATACTCCTGTATGTGTCATTACTGTTCCCAATGTTTCATCAAACCACTAATATTTTTTGATTATCAGCAGAATCCCATCACCTTGGTTACTAAAGGAAGTGAGTACTTCCTTTAGTAAATCACTTCTCAGAAACGAACCAGACGACATAATAGCACAGCAGGACAGATGGCTGTCTGCTGGTGCGAATCAGAACGAAAACATGGTGGTGAGGCTTTTGAAATATCCAGGTGGCTTGGTGTGCTGCTGATCCTTATCTCACCAGCTCCAGTCATGAGAGGCTGGTGAGCAGCCTAGTTAAATAGGAGAAGGGAGCAAGGAGACACTCAAAATGATGCCTTTGCTTGACTCTGTAAATATGCCATCTGTGGATGTAATAACAGAAGTTCCATGCTGCTGCGATAACAGTGCCCGTGATTAGAGAAAGCAAAATAAATCTCCTGATTGGAATTTAGCCAAGCGGTAAGATGGAGTTGGATAGGAAATTACATTGTTGTTTGTGAGGGTCCCTTGGATTGGGTGGAGTTTGAAATGTTTTTCCTCTGCCAACTCTTCAATGACTCCTTGCTGGGCTTTACAGTTAAGCCATCAGTAAACCTCAAATCCTCTTGATCTGTGTCTTTGCTCAACATGACATAAACACACCAGTCAGGAGAGTGATAGGAGACTATTCCCATGAAGAGTTAATTATAGTATTTCAGACTGCATTTTACTTTCTTGAAGCATTCTATTTAACTATGTGGTAAAGTGGAAACTAGTAGAACATGTGATGACAGATTATTCAAATTGTATTTTACAACAGAGATTAATGGTTAATATTCAAGGGTCTTAAAACTCTTTTCCACAATTTCCAAGGCAATTGTAGCCATTCCTTGTGGGAGTTAATTTGATACAATACAGGAAACAAACATGGAACCAATTATGCTGCCCCACACAAAAACATCTGGCCCAGCAGAGACTAGTGGGGTGCCGCAAGGCTCGATGCTGGGACAACATATATTAACGATTTGGACGAGGGAATTAATTGTGACATCTCCAAGTTTGCAGATGACACAAAGCTGGGTGGCAGTGTGAGCTGCGAAGAAGATGCTATGAGGCTGTAGGGTGACTTGGATAGGTTGGATGAGTGGGCAGATGCATGGCAGATGCCGTATAATGTGGATTAATGTGAGGTTATCTACTTTGGTGGCAAGAACAGGAAGGCAGATTATTATCTGAATGGTGTCAGATTAGGAAAAGGATAGGTGCAACAAGGCCTGGGTGTGCTTGTACATCAGTCATTGAATGTAAGCATGCAGGTACAGCAGGCAGTGAAGAGAGCTAATGAAATGTTGGCCTTCATTGCAAGAAGATATGAGTTTAGGAGCAAAGAGGTCCTACTAAGTTGTACAGGGCCCTGGTGAGACCGCACCTGGAGTATTGTGTGCAATTTTGGTCTCCTAATTTGAGGAAGGACATTATTGCTATTGAGGGAGTGCAGCGTAGGTTCACCAGGTTAATTCACGGGATGGCGAGACTGACATATGATGAAAGGATCGACTGGGCTTGTATTCACTGGAATTTAGAAGGATGACCTTATAGAAACATATAAAACTCTTCAAGGATTGGACAGGCTAGATGCAAGAAAACTGTTCCCAATGTTGGGGAAGTACGGAACCAGGGGTCACAGTTTAAGAATAAGGGGTATGCCATTTAGGACTGAGGTGACGAAAAGCTTTTTCACCAAGAGAGTTGTGGATCTGTGGAATTCTCTGTCACAGAAGGCAGTGGAGGCCAATTCACTGGATGTTTTCAGGATGTAGTTAGATTTAGCTCTTTGGGCTGAAGGAATCAAGGGATATGGGGGGAAAAGCAGGAACCGGGTATTGATATTAGATGATCAGCCACGATCATATTGAATGGTGGTGCTGTCTCGAAGGGCCGAATGGCCTCCTCCACCTATTTTTCTATGTTTCTATGTAAATCGAGAATCTTTTATGAAAAGTTAACTAAAGAAACTATAGATTTTATTGTTCTGAAATGTTCTGTTTTACCAGGATGACAGGTAACTGATAATTATGCCCAGATTTAGGGAGGAAAAAGAGAAGCAACAAAAAAAGAAAATATATTCTGTGGTTAAAATGTAAGAGTGCAGGTGCAAAATGCTGTTCTGATTCCATATGTGCATTTGATCTGAGCCTGTGTTTTATTGTATGTGCTGTGTTGCAGTGATTTTATTATTTTGGTGCACATTTTTACTGAGAAAGTATCCCATGAAATATACTTTTATTCTGTGAATAATAAACAGGACGACAGCTTGTAAAAAGATGGCAATAAGCTTAAACTTTAATGTGCATCGCATCTCGCTCAGCATCGTTTCCCCCACCATCTCTCTCTTTCTCTCTTGCATCTTGCAACAGAGCTATTCTATCTCAGGCTCTTGAATCAACAGAAGCTAGGGTGCTCTGATGAGTTGTTTATCTTTTTGGTGAGACTGTGGCTCAGAGAATCTTTATGTTAGAAAAGTTAATATATCTTTGTTCTTTTAACATTTAAAATTTCCTAAGCATGTTACTTAAGTGTGGCATTTATAGAAATGTGATCTATTAAGATGACACTGGATTGCTTCAGTATCGTCAGCAGAAAGAACGATTATTTGTGTTTAAGATTGTTTTAAGAAGACACAAGTGATAAAACATAAAGAACTAAAAGGACATTTCTAAAGCTAGATCACAATGTTATTGTGTGACTGGATGTTCTATTCTACTCTGGAGATACAATTTCAAATGACTGGCACCCACTCTTCGGTTTTATGCCAAGAGAAGTTAATCTGATAAAATAAAAGCTTGCATTTTTATAGCATCTTTGACAGCCATAGACAGTCCCCAGGTGCTTCACAGATAATCAACTATTTCTGAAATGTAATCACTATTGTAGCTAATGCAACGCCCAGTCCATGCACAGTAAGATCCTATGAACATTGGTGTGATGGACCCAGTTCATCTGAATCATTGATGTCCCTTGAGAAAAAAAAACTTGGTCAAATGTCTGTGAATCCAAAAAGAATCACCAGCTGTGCCCAATAAGTAAGCCCTGGACTTAAACAGATTCACCTCAAGGCAAGTACATACAAAATGACAAATAAATGTGACAACTCCAAGTAGTATCAGTGTAAGGTTTCTTTTGCATCTCTGTAAAATAGTGCCAGGAGGAAGATTGTGTCCATTTGAAAGGATAAAGGGGCTGTCCCACTGTGGCGACCTAATCTGCGAGTTTAGAAGAGTTTGCCCTCGACTCAAACTCGCAGCATGGTCAACGCGTGGTCCTAGGAGGTCCTATGAGGTCACTGGAACTCTCCTTCATGCTCGAGGGAAGTTCCCGCATACTCGCGACCTCAGCTAGGTCGTGGAAAGATTTTCAGCATGTTGAAAATTTTTTCACGAGTAAAATTTGGTCGGCATCGTTCTTTTTAACTCGTAGTGCAGTGGAGTGGGGTCACTATGTAGTTACAGGCAGTCGAGGGCAGCCTTAGGCAATCTCCTTCGCTGACCGGGCATTTTGATTGGCTCATTGGAGTTTTCAGGACCAAGGAAACCCGACCAGTAGGTAAAATGCCCGCTAAACTTTATTAAACTTCTTAAAAGTGTCTCCACTCCTCCTTCTCCCCCACTTCTCTCTCATTCTCTCCCCTTCTCTCCACACCCCCCCCCCCCCCCACACCCCCTGCACTCTCTAAAGGACTTATTGTACACTGTGGCAGCCGTCTTTTACCTTCCTCTTCACCGCGGGTGTGAATTTCAGACAGCGCTTTCCCTGGCCCCGCCTTTGCGATGTGTTTGTGTGTGCGGTCGATCGATCCATCCAGCTCGAGGTTTTCCAGGCGAGTGTCCTCGAGCATGAAGATCGAAGACACTCTTCTTAACTCGCTGATTAGGTCGCTGCAGTGGGACAGCCCCTTAAGCAGGACCTCAGTTTAATGAATGAGCAACCTTTGCAAATGACCCAAACATCCCCTTTACCACCTATTTTTATCTTTCATTCCCAATTTATGCAAGTAATTGCATGGTGAGAGGACATAGTTCAAATGTCTTGCCTTTTGTGATGTTTCAGTTAACAGCTAACACCGTGGATAGCATGGTGACGCAGCGGTACAGTTGCTGCCTTACAATGCCAGAGACCTGGGTTCAATGGGTGCTGTCTGTACAGAGTTTGTATGTTCTCCCTGTGACCGCATGGGTTTTCCCCGGGTGCTTTGCTTTCCTCCCACACTCCAAAGATGTAGATGTTTGTAGGTTATTTGGCTTCGGTAAAAATTGTAAATTGTCCCCAGTGTGTAGGATGGGTGCTAGTACGAGGTAATCGCTGGTCGGGGCAGTCTCGGTGGACTGAAGGGCCTGTTTCCAGTCTGTATCTCTAAACTAAACTAAACTAAATTCTGCTTGAATTATTAAGGTGCAGTCTATTAAGAACCTTGAATTTCCTCTCATGTCGACTATATATTTCAGCTGTCAGTTCTTCAACATAATTGCTGAGAGGCCTGTTTTCAGTTATCCATAGGGATTGATGGCTCAGACCAGGTAATAAATAAGCTAAATAATCTTCTTGGATAAACAATGCTATACTTAGGTGACCAAAGACTGCACTGTGTGATGTGTTGACCAGTCTGTCACCTTCAGGGGTTTAATAGTTTAGGCATAAGATTTTAAATCTCGGCCTTATTATTTAAGTGCAAGTTGTTTATCTTGGAGTGCCTTAGATTAATAACTACAAATCTACTATTCTACAAAATGTAAATAAATCTACTTCCTGGACATATCTGGATATCCATTTAAATAATGCTGCAATCAAGCCTTTACTTCAAAATATTCCACATTAAGCCATGTATATATGCATGCTATTGGCAAAGTAATTTAACATCTGAAAATTATTTAGTATTCAACCTCAATGAGAGTGGCATGTCTATCATGTGAGGTCCATCAATATTAAGTGACCTTCAGGTTCACTGACACTTTTTCATTCAACACAAGGCTTGCTATATCAGATCAATCTTCTAACCCTCTTACCTTGCATACTGACGAACAACCTCAGTATTTGTCTATATCGGCCTGATAGCTCTTTTACCTTCTCTAGATTTACAGTGAGACAAAGCAAAACAAATTCAAGAAGATTCTTTTGCATGACAGCTGCAGTTTTAGATTCAAAACACTTATCAGCTTGTGTACTCAGAAATGACTTTTAGATATGTGTGGATTAACGGATAGAAGGAAGGCATTCAGCCCACCAAGCCTGTGCCGACACCTCCAACCAGCCACAAAAATAGTCTTTGAGATTAGCATTGGAAACTATCAAGTTTGCCAATCCTGATTACTGGCTTGTCCCTGCTGGTGTAAAGTGAATTTGTGTGAACATTGGAATAAGAATAAGATTGTGACAGAATAATATATTAACATCACTGACGGGGGCAGCTTTATTTATCCAGAAGCACAAATTCACTGCATTGACAGAGGAAAATCAACAATTATGCTTTATTTTCTGGAGCATCCAAAATAATCCCACCATGCCCTTATACTGTACCTTTCTCTGCTTCATTTACTTGTCATTTTTTTCTGTTTAGGCATTATAAATGTTTATGTTCAGTCGGTTGCTTCCAATTGTGAAGATCAAATCCAGGCTGTTGCACTAAAAAAAAACAGATAGTTCTGGCAAAGGGTCTTCACTTTTAAACATTAGCTCTGTTTCTTTTCCCATAGATGCAGCCTGCCCTGTTCAGTATTTCCAGCATTAACTGTTTTCATTTTAGATTTCCAGAAATTGAAGTTTTAGATTTTCACAGAGTGTCTCTACCTTGTACTCAGGAGGAAGATCCATACATTTTAACATTTTGTAGGGATATTTTTAGGATCTTGTTTTCATGTGAGATGAAGTATTTCATGGTGTATAATAGTGTTTTCCCTTAAAGTGAGAGAACCGGTAAGTGAAAGTAACGAGAGAACAGGAAGCTAGTTGCAGAACTAAATCAAGGACCTAACAATGCACAAAGAGCAAATTGCTATGTGCAGCTGTAATTAATGGTATATCTTGCTTTACCAACCATTTAAACTAAAAACGGCCTTAGTGCCTTTCATAACGTTGCAATACCCCAAAGCATTTTGCAGCCAGTGATTAATAAACAAATAACCCATTAATTTGTTTTCAGTGGTGATGCTTAAGGGCTCAATATCAGTCAGATCCATAGGAACACCCATCTGCTCTGCTGTGAGGAGTTGTATTTCACTATTATTTCTGATCATTTGTTTAAAGCAATGTATGTTCTAACCATTCAGCCCTCTGGTATTTTAGAAACCAGTTTTTTTTTTAGGATTCTCAAAGTAATTTTGTTGTCATTGAAAATATTATAAATGGGATGGTCAGTTATGCAATATTTACATGCCACTCTTGTGGTCAATGCTATTGAGTAACAGAAAGAGAAACTGAGCATATGAAAAAAATGTAATCCAAAGATGGTAAATGTTAGAACATATTGAGGCACACACAAGAGATTACAGTGCTGGAATACAGAGCAACAAACTATCTGCTGGAGGAACAGCGTGTCATGCAGCATCTGTGAGGAGAAATACATTTTAGACGTTTTTGAGTCCGAACCCTGCCTTAGGACTAATTTTTTCATTGTTTCAAGTCAAGACATCCTGAGCCAAACCATCAACAAAATCCTTCTTCCCCATAGATACTGCCCGATCCGCTGAGTTCTTCCTGCAGATTGTTTGTTGCACATGTTGAGGCAGGTCCTGGACATACTTTACTCCTGTACCTTGTACTTTAAAATTGCAGATTAGAGGTAACAGGAATGAACATTTCATGTCACATTAGGTTTGTCTTGGCACGTCATGACAAGTTAATGGTAAAATTCAATCTGGTTTCGAGACTTTAAATTGTTTTTGCATGACAACTTGCTACAGGGAGAGGATGGACAGACTTGGATTGTTTTCTCTGGAAAGCCGGAGGTTGTTGGGAATATATAATATTATAGGGTTGAGAATGATATCTTCATCTGCCACGGCACCGAGTATAGCAGTTGGGACGGTATGTTACAGTTGTACAATTCGTTGATTAGGCCACACTTGATATATTAATGTACATTTCTGATTATCACACCATAGCAAGGATGTGGTTGAGCTAAAGAGACTGCATAAAATACTCGCAAATGTTGTTTGTTCTGGAGGGATTGAGTTATAAGAAGAGATTGGATAGTCTAGGAGTGAAGGAGGCTGACGAGAAAGCTGACATGGGTTAGAAAATTATGAGGAGCATAGATAGTCACTGTCCATTTCTCAGGATAGGGTGCCTAAAACAAGAGGGCACAGAGGTTGGGTATTTGGGAACTGCCAGAGCAGGTGGCAGAGGAACCACAAATGCAACATTAACAATATATATTTGGACAGATAGATGGATAGGAACGGCTTAGAGGGGGGATGGGAGAGGGTCGAATTTGTCTGTGGTAAACAACAATAATTGTAAGCGAGATATCATCACCAATTGTATTCACCATCTGATATTTGGTCTGAAGAAGGGTCACCTGAAGCATCACCTATTCATGTTCTCTTGAGATGCTGCCTGACCTGATGAGTTACTCCAGCACTGTGTGTCTTTTTTTGTAAACCAGTTACTGCAGTTCCTTGTTTCTCCTGATATTTGGACCCAAGGGGCTACTGATCAGTCCATTGACAGGAGGTGTCAATTCTTGGGTTTTATCATTCTTAGAGCAGGTAGACAGCCCAAAACCTGCAGGGGAAAGGGATACAACTATTTTCCTTTGCAGAATGGGTTATGGTATTGGGAAAGCTGAGCATCAAGGTAATGATCAAAGGATTTGCTTCTCAAAGATTCTCAACATCTTAGATCATGCACTTACAGAATTGACAGATTCATGAGAATCTGAAGTTGAAATCCAGGACAGCTGTGGAATTGTTGGAAAGGTTGAACAGCTGATGCATCTTTTATTTATTTCAGTCCTTCATCTTTAATTCACACCAAGCATTTTCAAAGCACATTGACTATTTACAAAACAAAGCAAGTTTCCTGCCTATGGGGGAAAAAATAAGCAACAGAACTACCTTATTAGTGATAAAATAGTTTTGCTAAATATTGGAATTTTATTTTCTAACATAAATATTTTTTTCATGTTACGCAAGGGTGACTGCTAATTATGAAGCACTCATGTTTGATGGCTCAATTAACACAATTAAATGGACCAGGCTCATTCTTAAAGTACTAATTTTTCCATTTAAATAAAACCCCATAATTTATTATCCAATTCTTACTGCTCTAAGACCACGTGGACTGGTATAGTCCTTGTGATGAAGATGCTATTAAGTTGGGAATTTCCAGCGTTTAATGGTAGTAGTGAAGATGGAATGGCAATATATTTTTGCAGCAGCAGAGTGTGTAACTTGGATGGGAAATTGCAAATGCTAGTGACCCCATTCACATGTTGCCTTTGTTTCTCATGATGGCAGAGGTCACAGACTGGGACTTGCTTAGCAGAATGACAGAGAATATTTTGTTCATATTATAAATTACGTGCCTCTGGTGGAGGAGATGGGGTGCCATTCAAAGAGCCTCTTTATGCTGAATTGTGATAATGTTCTTGAGTATTCTTGGAGAGACACAGAACCAGGCACAGATTTGACAGAAGCTTTAGAGAGTCAGGAAGTGAGTCTCTTGCCAGAGCATGTCCAACTTCTAAACAGCTTTTGTATTTATGTAGTTGATTGGATCATATTTGTGATCAATGATGACCCTCATAATGTTGATGATAGGGAACACTGATGAAGCAGTTGAAGGTGGTCGGGCAGTGAAACTGCCATGCAGAATTCCTGCAGCAATAACCTGGAGTTGATATGTATAAGGTGCAACAGCCACATTACTTTATGCTTGATATGGATCCAGTCAATGGAGACTTTTTCCACTTAATTCCTTTTGAATTATGGAACTATAGCTCTCTCAGCCCCATTCAATCCGATGCTACCTGTATGATTTGTTATTCTTATTTTTACACCTGGTATTCATCTCATTTGTACATGTTTGGTTTAAGGCTGGAATGTGGTCTTTTCCAATTCTTGCGGACAGGACATACTGAGCAATTTTGTTGAATAGATATCATTATTGGATCTGTATAGAGGCAACTGTTTAGAGATTTGTCTGGAACAGGGGCACAAGTGCTCAGCAGATCGGGAATAATCTTGTGACGGAGACTCAAGCCGTGAGGTTGTAGATGGTTCATGCCCCATCATACTTTGTGGATGTCTAGGTTTGAAATGTTGGAACTCCATCAGAATTCTGTCAAAGCATTTTCATCAACCTTAAATGTTGGGGTGGGAGATTGCAACCTTCACGTGGTCCGCCCTGTTTCGATGAATGTAATCAGCCTGTGCACAATCAAGTAAGATCAAATAGAACAAGTTGTCCTTCAACTTTAGGCTGTGCACGCCATATGCAAGAAGAAGAACCTTAAATGTTCACCCTGTTTCTCTTCCCATGGATGTGTTCTGACCTGCTGAGCATTTCCAGCCTTTTAAATTTTTTCTTTAGCTTTCTCCCTTATGTTCATTCACTCACCACTTGCAACAAGCCATATATGGATAGTATAATTTTCAGGACTTGTTCTGCTTGCTTAATGGTAGTCCTGTCTAAACCACGCCAAGCAATGGACATTTGAATGACAATTCGCCCATTTAGTTTTATTCTGTCCTCTTGATATCCTCGCTGTTTCATTCAAATGATGTTCAACGTTTAGGAGGACTGATTCATCATCTGAGGGAGTGAATACTGTTTGGACTCTGCCAGAAGTTATCTTGCTTGAGTTTGGCCAGTTGTCTTGTCCCTTCATTAAATCCTGAGTATGGATTGGGAACAATCCCATATCCACTTATGATTAGTGGTTCTGGTGGGATAGGGGATCCTGATAGAGGAATGTAGGGCATTGGGTGAGAGTTATTATTTTCTGACTGTCTCTATGGTAAATAATTTTTTGACATATCTTTTATTAGATCTCTCAAATTAGACATGATACTAGATGTTTGTAAGCATATTTTGAGGGCCAACAGGACTGGGTGCATCTTTATTGAATCAAATCTGCTTACATTGGTTTTAATCTTCTTATACGTTCATTACAACTGTCTGACTTACCAATTATTTTGTGGAATATATAAAATTCAAATATATTTTGAGGTCTGGAGTCACATCTTGACTTTTGTGTGCTACTGTTCCTAACAAAATATATATTTTTTTGTGCATGAAGTAGAATTCATTCTGAACACTTTAGTTCTAACTACAGGTTCACAATCTTTTATCCGAAATTCCGAAAACCGAAAAGCTCCGAAAACCGAACATTTTTAACTGCCGGGATCGAGGCGCAAACTCGCGACCTTGCGGCCACGAGCCGAGCACTCTACCAATTACCCCGCTAAAAATCTACGCTAAAAATCTTCCATTCCGAAATCCGAAAAGTGTCTGGTCCCAAGGTTTTCGGATAAGAGATTGTGAACCTGTAATAGCAAATGTTTACAGAATCCAGCATTATCCCAAAGTATAATAATAAAGAGGAGATAAAGGGGCTGTAGATGCTGGAATCTGGAGCAAAAATCTGCTAGAGGAAACCAGCTGGAGAGGCAGTATTTGTGACAGAAATGGACAGACAACGTTTCAGATTGGGTCCCTTCTTCAGAGTGATGGAATAGTTAGGAGAAAACTGGAAAAGGTGGATGGGTGGGGGGGCAAAGCCTGGCAAGTGATAGGTGGATGGGGTGATTGGTAATGGGGTGGAGTAAGGGGCAAAGGTTGGAGGTGAAAAGAAGATAAAAGAAAGAAGCAGAGGTTTGAAATGGAAAGGCGGAGGGAGGGATATGGGTGGAAGGGACCAGGTGGAGGGAAAATAGAGGGAATAAAAGGGAAATCTGGGACGGGGATGGAAGATAAGTGTACAGAGGAGGAGGAAGAATAAAAGCAGACAGATCATGACTTTCTGTTATGAAATGGTACCATTTTATTGATCATTTATAACTAACAACTAAAATATGAATAGTCTGTTCTGGCCCATTATCCTGTGGCAATGATGGCATTTACGTAGGCTGCTGATTATGAGGCGTTGTATCCATTGAGTTCTTTTGAGGCACTGACCTTTCCAGATGTTCAGGGTCCTGATCATATATTGCAGATATTTGATAACCAGTATCCATTTGATCAATAGCTAATTTGTAAATTATATCATTTTGTTTTAGAAAAGTCAAAAACCTTCACATTATATATTTATATATTAGGAAAGGTTTATACTTTCTTGCAGGATTATTTTTTCCAACTACATGCAAACACAAAGCTTGTTAATCTGTTTATTATTTTTACATTTGAATTTCAGAGTTGTTGGTGGTTTTGAGACATTGACGGCCATGGAAAATGTGGAGAGTGATGTGAAGACTGACTTGCCAGAGGTACTGGTATTCTGATAATAGCACAGCTTTTGAGAGTCTATCCCAGTTTTTCCTTTTTCGATCAGATGATGAACACCTGGGGATTTAACAGTTGTATTCCAGTTTTTGGAGCTGATGCTGGAGTGAATTCCGGGGTTTGCCTTTGTGGATAGCATTTCATTTAATGTGAAGATTGGACATTCTTATTATGATTGTCTGAATTCCCATTAATTTAATCTATTGGGATTCCAGTCACTTCAGAACATGAAAGAAAATGTGTATAGTAATACATCTTTAACCATCCTTAACTGTCCTTTCATAAGTTCCTCCATACTCCTGTCCTAGCCCATAACTGTTGGTTCCAAAAATCTATCAATCTCAGCCTTGATTTTTTTCAAAGACAGGGTATTCATCTCCCTGTGGAATAAGGAACTCTAAAGAATAAGGAACTGTCAGCTTGTATGTTTTTTTTCACACCTCATTCCTAAATGGTTCCTTTCTTTGACACCCAGCCAGCAGAAACCATATTAAAGCATCTACCTTATTCATGTAAGCAGCAGCTGAAACAAAGTACATTGTATTTGTTAATTCTCAAAAATATCTTTGTAAATAGCACTCAGAGCTAGTCAACATATCCATTGATATTGACATGTACTTTCTGAGGAAAACCATGGCTGCAAACTAAAGAGCAATGATCCAACGTTAAATTTACAAAACCAACCTTCTCCGCCACATAGAACATTACTCACCAGTGAAAGATTTAAATTCATATTTTAAAATAATAACCATTTATAGTTAACTACAGTATAAGCCAGCATTTGAATTAATAGCCACTGATAATTTAGTGCGAAGAATTGCATGGATGTTTATGTATCGTGTGCGTATTAACTTTTCTAGGCTCTGAGTCAAACTGCAACATAATTTATTTAGTGTTCATATTAACAGTATCCTTTTCATCTGTTCACAGGAAGAGATCAGAATTGAGAACACAGCAGTGTTTGTGGATCCCTTTGAAGAAGCAGATCTTCTGGTGAGTTCAGGGAAAGAAATGGAATCGCATGATCAGACATCTTGCACCTGACTGCTGATGTACTGCAGTAGTTTGTGTCTTTCCTTGCATATAACCCTGTAAGAATGCAGTACCAGAGAGCGTATTATCCCATTGTTGATAAGAAATTAAATCTGTGAGTTGTATCATCCCCAGTTCAATATTGACTTCTATCTGTTTGGTTGAAACTTTAATAGGACCTGTTTGTCAATGAGCCATTTGGAGAAGTGGTTATTTAAAATCAAATGTTATGAACTGAAGCAAAATTAATGAGTCCGTCAGACTGCACATAATAAATGATCTTCTGGGGGATCATACTACAATTGAACTGCACATTAGGTTTGAGCAGTCTCCTAAACAAAAAACTGCAAATGCTGGTTTACAGAAATTAACATAGAATGCTGGAGTAACTCAGCAGGTCAGGCAGCATCCCTGGCGAACATCGATAGGTGAGGAAGGGTCCCAAACTGAAACGTCACCTATCCATGTTCTCCTGATGTTGCCTGACCCGCTGAGTTACACCAGCATTTAGTATATTTTTCTATATAGCTAGTAGAGGTATTGTCAGAGCTCCAGTAGCCCAGGTTCAATCCTGACCTCAAATGCAGAAGTCACATTCTCCCTGTGCACTTGTGTGGGGTGGAGTTTGTCCGCCATCAACAATCCTATTGGTGACCTCTTAGAGGTGGAGATAATAGAGGATGACTTGCTACAGCCATGGGCGGAAATCCCGGGGGGGGGATTTTGTAACCTGGATTTTGAAATTCAGTGGAAAAAAAATCTATTCAAATCTCCGCTTTCCGCGAGACAGTGGGGGTGGGAGTGATGATCGAGGGCGCCGATTGAATGAGAGAGATGTCTGTCAGCTGGCAATGGGGGTGAGGGGTGGCGGGACATGATGATTCAGCGCGGTGATTGGAGGAGGGAGGTGTCGGTCAGAGGCGGACGTCGGGGGGTGGGACTGAGGATAGAGTGCGGTGATTGGAGGAGGGAGACGTCCTGGTAGAGCAAAGATCATAGAGCGGAGTTTGAATCGGCCTGTTCGCGGGGCCTTTCATTGCCCGGCGCGACTTAAAATCGCGGCGGGATCTTCCACCGCCCTGCGGTCAAATTGCTGCGTGGAGGAGATCGAGTCTCTGGATGTTGAAGCCCCCGCCGGGGGATGGAAGATCCCGCGGCCGGTTTTAAGCCGCGGTGAAAACCCCCGCGAACGGGCCGATTCAAGCCCCACGATTCGGGGTGGACGAAGCTGCTGTTGCTGGAATTTGGAGTCGGTCACCAAACAGGTCAGCACCTGATGTTATCGTCCACAGGGCCCACGGCCGAAGACTCACGCGCATGTTTGTGTGTGTGTGTGCGCACGCACGGCCACCAAGAAATTGTGTGTCCCCCCCCCCATGTTCTGATAGCGATTTCCGCCCCTGGCTACAGCTATACGCGTCTTGCAGGATCCCATCTGGATTTTTATGTGTGGTTTTGGCCTTTCTTGAAGGGAGGATGTTCTTGCCTTGGATAGAGTAGACAAAGGATTAACAGAGTGTTTCCTGGGATGGCAGAATCACTGAATATACTCAAGGCAGTGATAGTTACACTTTTGAATTACAAGAGAATGGAGGGATATTGGGGATAAGGTGTGAAAATGAGTTTGAGGCCAAGATTGGATCAGCCACAATCTTATTGAATAACAGAGCAAGCTCAAGAGGCCGACTAGCCTGCTTTCGTGTTTATGTTTTTACTTCATAACATTTCCCTCAGTGATTTGTCAGGACCTCTTACCTGATAAAGAAACTTGAAGTCTTTGTTCCTAGTAAGATAAAAAGTATCTTAATTTTGTTTGCATTGTTGCCTCTCACAGATGTGATTCAGTGATAACTTTCAATGTGTGCTGTTTCATTGCATGTTTATAAATCAAGGGAAATATGTTGCAAAAGCTTTATAATGTAATCAATTTTAAACTGCATTCATTAAATTGAAGACACAAAGAACTACAGATGCTGGGATCTTAAGTAAAACAGAGTGCTGGAGCAAATTATGGATATCCTCCAAAGATGCTGCCTGTCTGGCTGAGTTAATCCATGTTTTAATCAATCAAATTGAATATCTGTTCTGACTATTGAACTTTTCTGAACTGATTTGGTCAGACATGACTAACTACTTGTAGAGAAGTTACATAAAATGTCCAGCAACCCCAAAGTCCGTTTTTCAACTGTCTTCAATTGAGAAGTGACTTTGTCAGTATCAAGGGTAGAGCATTGAACCCAGGCATATCTGGTCAGCAACTGAAAGTAATTTTTAAAAATGTAGTTGCTGGAAATCTAAAAGGTATCCTCTGGAATTACTCTGCGTCTGTGGATAGTGAAACAGAGCTCATATTGTATTTTGAAGACCCCATCATCAGAACATCCACTCTGAAGGATGGTCTCCATGAAATGTCAAACGCCGTTTCAATTTCCACAGATGATGAGGATGAGGATGACCTGACTTGCTAAGTGTTTCCAGAGTTTTCTGTTTTTCCATCCAATCGGCAACTCGAATTAACCCAACTAAAGGCCATCGATTCCAACACAAGATACCCGCAACAAGAATGGTTGCCAGTTGAGTGTACCGATTTGTGTTGTCAGATTAAAGGTGTCACAACTTCACAAGTTATATGAGTAGAATTAGGTCAATCGGCCCATCCTGTCCACTCTGCAAGTCAATCATGGCTGATCTCTGCCTCCTAATCCCATTTTACTGCCTTCTCCCCATAACTCTTGACACCTGTTTTAACCAAGAATATGTTTATCTCTACCTTAAAAATATCCACAGACTTGGCCTCCACAGCCCTTTGTGGCAATGAGTTCCACAGATTAACTACCCTCTGACTAAAGAAGTTCCTCCGCACCTCCTTTCTAAAAGAGCGCCCTTTAATTCTGAGGCTATGACCTCTGATCCTAGACTGGCCCACTAGTGGAAACATGCTTTCCACATCCACTCTATCTATGCCCTTATTCTGTAAATTTCAATGAGGTCCCCCTCAACATTCTAAATTCCAGCGAGTGGAGGCCCAGTGCTGTCAAACGCTCAGTCTGTCTGTGCAAAAAAGCATCAGAGTGTAAACGTTTTGTCTTGTGCAGCAGAATATTGAAGATTGAAAGCATATTACTGTTGAAAATATGCCATTTATCATGCACAGGCTGTGAGCCTTATGGGAGAGGAGGGGTGGTTGAAAGCTTCTTGACCATACATTTCTTTGTTGCCAGATTGCAGCAGAGAGGGAGAAAAATCGGATTGAGGAAGAGGAAGCAAAGGCCAAAGCAAAGCCAGTTGTGCCTAAAAGCAGCACAACCCCCAAAACCTACCGACAAGGAGTTGGAAAATATATCAACATGGGAGCTAAGTAAGTTTTCCTATTTTATTTATTTTCCATTTTCAAATCACGTGAAAACTGTCAGATTATTGAATCAATATTTCAGGAAGATGTAAATAAAAGCTCTGGATTTGGTTCAGGGAGAGCAAGTGTGATACGGTGATGAGAGTAGTTTAGATGGTTCGAGATCACCACACATGCTTTGATCTTAGTAGTTTCTTACATTTTCTACATTAACTAAAGACACAGATTCTTGAGAGAATTCTGTGCTCCTACCTTTTCAATCATTTGTTTTTTTAATGCTAATGCTAAGTGAAGGTTCTTTGAAAATGAGACAGGATAAGAGGGTAAGTTTAAATGGCAAACAATCCATGCCCTTTGACATTCCTCTACAATAACCTTATTCTGGCTGCTGGAACAGTAGAGTCTTGGAAATATTGTAAACTGGTAGTCTCAATGAAAATAAATTTAAATAGTATGAAGAGTACCAACCCAAAACGTCACCTATCCATGTTTTCCAAGGATGTTGCCTGATCTGCTGAGCTTCTCCAGCACTTTTTGTTTCTTTTTTAAAATAAATCTAATGGTCTCCTGGATATGTGGTCCTTGTGGTTCCCTGACCTGGGTGTATTTCAGTCACATTCTAAATCTATCAATTTGCAACCTTTTGAATGGATGCATGAAGGTGGCAAATTGATAGATTATTGATATTATCATGCCAATAATCCTGAAGCCTTGAAGATCAATGTTGAATTACTGAACGAGAACTTAAGGCCCCATGTTTGGTTTGTGTGTTTAAAAGTGGCATTGCATCCTTATTTTCCACGATCTTTCTCTTTTCAGGGCTAAAAAGCGGACAGTGGAGAATCAGGACAGCAGCCCTTCCACCAGCAGTACCAAAAAAACAAAAGGGATCACTGGCTTTGGTAACTTTAGCTCGTGGTAGTTCTCAGTCCAAGCCACAACAAGAGGAGAAAACCTCAATCAGCAGTGTTGATGAGAGATTTGAAAAGATCCACAGGTGGTCAAATGCTTGACTGAATTTCTACCGTAGCACTCCTCCTCCATGAGCTAAAAGTAGTATGAGATGCAAAGTCCATGAATAATCTAAACAATACTTGAGTTTCCATTCTAGTACAAACAAGAACTTTATTTCCTTGCTGGGACCACATTCTGGATTTTGTTAAACTCCATATTCAGACGATGAGGTCATCCATTTTTCCTCATGAAATACATTTATCTATGCAGTTTCAATTAAACTCAATTGGATTCCTAGCTGAGATGATTTATTCAATTATTTGCATGATTAACCACAAACTGGTTCAGATCTACAGTAAATTGAGACGGGGAGTTGCTACATATGTTGTGGGCAACTACTTTCACTTCCTCTCTGCCATGTGATGATCAAACACTGATTATATTTAAGAGATGTATTTGTTTTTGGTGAACAGGCATCACTTGACTGGGTCATTGAGGACTCCTTTCATAGGTCTTTGCAAGAGAGTGAGTGTTAGATATGTCTTAATTATGTTTCATAATAGTCTTTACTTGTCAATTAAGAGGAAGGCATTCCAATGATTATAATCATACTTCACCCAGGGATGGTTGTAGTTGTTCAAGGACTACAATCCCTGCCCCGAGATGCCTCTGCAAAAGTTCCTCAGGGCAATGTCCTGAACCCAGATATCTCCAGCTGCTTCATCAATGGCCTTCCTTCCAGCTTAGCAGCAGAAGTCGGGATGTTGAATGATGATTGCACATTTCATTTGCAACCCCAGAAAAATTGAAGCAGCCCATGCCCTCATGCAGGAAGACCCAGCCAACAGTAAGGCAAGGACTGATAAGCTGCAAGTGAATTTGCTGCACAAGGGCCAAGCCATAGCTGTCTCCATCAGGAGAAAGTCTAACCACCTGTTATTGACATTCAATTGCATTATCATCGCCAATGCTGAAAATCAATTTTGGTGAGAAGACTATTGACCAGAAACATGACTTGGCAAACCAAGAACAGGTTTATTACTTTGTATCCCAAAATGATTATATCGTCTCTTGATGTATTAAAAGCTTTCTACCATCTATAAGACGGAAGTCAGGTGTGTAATGGAATACTTTCTTCTTACTTGGATGAGTGGAACTTGAACAACACCTGGCAACAAACTCAAAGCAGCCTGCTTGATTAGCACCCAATCTACCATCCTAAGCATTAGTTTCCTTTCCACTGTTGCATTGTGGCTGCAACACATACCATCTATTTGTGGTGGAGGCAGGTTCGATTTTATCATTTAAAAATAAATTGGATAGGTATATGGATGGGAAAGGAATGGAGGGTTGTGGTCTAAGTGCAGGTAGATGGGACTAGTGGAAAATAAGTGTTCGGCACGGACTTGTAGGGCCGTGATGGCCTGTTTCCGTGCTGTAATTGTTATATGGTTATATATCTAGAAAAGGCCTCTAGATGTATCTAGCTATACCTCCAAACTCTAAGGCTATACCACCACTACACGGAAACATCTCCAACTGCAGATTCCTCTCTGCAAATATATCACCATTCCTTCATGATTGCTAAATCTAAATCCTGCAGCTCGCAAGGTGACTCAAGAGGGTGGGTTACCACCACCACCACCACCTCAAGTACAATTAATGCTGACCTTGGCAGAGCCACCACAGGTCTGAAAAATGAACAAAATACTAAGAATACGCCCAGATTAAAAGCGCAAACCCGGTACAGCCAATTTGGAACCATCAGAGATTGTGTATCAAATCTCTTCCCTTGTATCATCTCGCCTGAAATTGATGAACCAAAAAATTAATCTAACATTTATAATGAAAAATTCATCGAAAACATAACAATATTATATTTACAACTTACTTAACTAGATTTAATTTATTGAGGCCACAGAAGTTGTTCCATCTAAAATATGATGTGGTAGTACAACTATTTGTAACTTTGTGAATGATCAAAGTAAGTCATTGTGGGAGGGAATTCCAACATCACAGCTCTCTTCCTGGCATCTCCCAGTACAAATACAGGAGTTCAAGGATAAACAAGGTTAATCTGATATTCGGCCAGATTAACTTTTGCTGTGTAATTCTATGTGATTGTTACTTACATCCCACAACAGCAAGGAATGCAGATGCATTGGGCCAAGGAGTCGTGTGCGGTGAATACTGGTCACTCATGAGAGGATTTAATGTTATGTGGAAGAAAGTTAACTTGAACACATTGTGAGGCTTAATGGAGTGGATGTCGGGGCCATCACTCATGGGAGAAATTCTACTGATTCACGACTGATAGGAAGACTGCGATCATACACGTCTAACAAAAAGTCAACGCTAAAGAGTGTTGGATCTGCAGACTGAAGGCAGCCGACAATAACAAGGCAAAGGCAGATATTTGTCAGCAGCTGGCTCTGTAGTACAACGTAACATGTTTTTGAGTATACAGATATAAACTCAGCACAAATACAGCATGTTTCCATCACAGACTTTGCTTTGTCACCATTTCGAGAACCAACACTTCAAGTGTCTTCGGTTTTTTTGTATGTTCAGAGTAAAAGTCAGTGAAATCAAATTCAGGTGCACAATGGCTGAAAACAGCTTTGCCTGTTACCAGCAGCCTCAAACAACCAAGCTGCTGTGTGCTGGTTAGGGGGAGGGTACATATGCAGCTGGCTGGAATCACAACTTGCATCAGTTACACTCGTCTAGTGTTTCTCTTACTCATTTGCAGAGAGAAATAAAAATATTACTGACTTAATGCTGAAGCAGCTTTCGTGATGCACGTGTAGGTTGTGGGACAGAATTCCGCATTAACTGTCGGCTTATTTCGAGTTTGGAATGGTCACAGGATTTGATTACAGATACATAACCAAGAGCATCAGATGCCATAATCTTTTATTGACTCCCAGGATTTGGATGTCAATAGCAAGGTCAGCATTTAATCCCCATTCCTAATTTCCCTTGAACCGCGTGGTTTGCTAAGACATGTTGTGGATCAGTTTAGGTAATCAGTCACACATCAGTCAACAATTTTGGTCAAGTTAGCAGTTTTGGTCAGGTTAAGTTAGCAGATCTTCTCCCTAATGGATGACAGGTGGATTTTTGCAGCAGTCCTATAATTTAATGGACACTGATGTCAATTTAGTTAATTGACTGAGTGATAGTATTTGAATTGATGACTCTGGAAAATCAAATGAGACTTAATTAAACTAATACATTAACCACAACACAAACATACCCAAAGAGACTTGCGGTTTAAAAAAAAAATATCCTTCATTTATTTATCAGCTTCCATGATAGTACTACATCAAAAAATATTTTACAATTTGAATTTTGAAATTCATTTACAGGGTTTGAAGGAAAGTGCATCAACCTTTATGCACACAATGAGATAATACAGGAACCACATGATGTTATTATAACAGAAGAGGCCATTTAGTCCATCAAGTATTTTAACAAAATCATGCTTCTCTCCCTCACTGTTTTCCTTTGGTCCTCTCAGAACTAGCTACCTTCTGCATGCATTCCCCTGGCTCAAGCCACACACTCTTTGTCGCTGCTGCTCCCTCTATATTCTCTCACCTCTCACATCCTCATTGTTTCTGCTATTCCTTCTCTGTTTTTGCCAATGACCTCCAAGTCTCCCACACTTTGTAAAACACATTAGCCTCTCTGTAAAATGGGGTTATATTTTAATAGCATAACCAATGGTGAACAAATGCGCACAAGGTTCTCACCCAACCCACCAAATCTTCTAAAACATAGACCTTCTCCTGACCAACTAATAATGAGCAAATGAGCACCAGGTCCTAGAGGGATCTCCAATACCAGCCTGACTGCTACAAGGCATGTACACCACTCGTTTAATCCATCCTAAAAAAACATTCCTGCGAGCAGGACTTCAGAGAATGGATTACCCTGTCCTGGTGCTTTACATCATGAGTTATGCTTTCAACCACTTCTGATTTAGTGAGGCAGGTCATATTGAGATTAGAAATTATTAATTTCATTTATTTTCAAATTAACAAAGTTTGTTTTGATCATTTCAATGAGGTTTAATAGCCAGATTGAATTGAATTGGAATTGAAAGATACAGCATGGAAACAGGCCCTTCGCCCCATCAAGTCCGTGCTGACCATCGATCACCCATTCGCACTAGTTCTGTCATCCACGTTTGCATCCACTCCTAATATATTCTGAGCAATTTTACCAATTAACCTACTAACCTGCATATCTTTGGGATTTGGAAAGAAACCAGAGCATCTGGGGGAAGTCCACATGGTCACAGGGAGAACGTGCAAACACCACGTAGATAGCGCCCGAGGTCAGGATCGAACCCGAGTCTCTGGCGCTGTGAGGCAGCAGCTCTACCAGCTATGATTTGCAAAAGTTAAATAGCATTTTAATTTGCAATTCATTTATTATAATAAACCAACTGATGTAAATTGTATTCATTTATTTACATAAATCCTCATGGTCCGTTCCATCACTTAAGTAAGTGGATTGTCAAGAACCACTTCAACCAGGGTAAGCTTTTATACGTATAGTCTTTGCACTGGATTGGCTGTACTTGGTGATGAATAGGCACAATTAGTTCAAATCACCTTCAGTTTCAATTAGTGAAAGTCTTAAAGGCAGTGAGATTTTTAAAGTAGGTCCAGGGAAACTTTTTAAGCCAGTTATGTCGACAGCTGTATCAGAGAAAGGGCAGAACTGCACCTAACACTGAGACATGTAGACATGCAAATGACCAGAGTGAAGGCCAATTTCATGTTAGGGCTGGACTCAAGAGTGAGAGCAGCTGCTTGCAAGTCATTCAAAAATGAAAGAGTGAGAGTTCAAGGCTACCATGTTCCCATCAGGTGTGAAAGCTGTGAACCACAAGTCCAAGGGGTGGATGAAAAGAATTAAAGAAAGAATCTGGGGAATCTGGATTGCACTACCTGAAGGAATGGTGGAGCCAGGTGCCCTCACACCATTTAAGGAGCACATTGATGAGCATTTTGAATCAAACCTTAGAAGGCTAGTGGACTAGTACTAATAAATGGGATAAAAATGATGAGTTCTTGATGGTCTGCGTGGACGTGGTTGACTGAAGGGCCTACTTCTGTGCTCAATGACTAAATGACTGAGTTTGAAGTCAATGGTGATCCACGAAAATGGTTGATCAGCCTAAACTACTCTCGTACATTTTTAACGCTTGAAGTGTGTAAGTGAATCTTGAGGTGTGGCATGATTGAGAAAGACATTTATTTCTAGTTGACTTTAAATGAGATGTTTCCAAGAGCTTACCAGTCACATACCAGCCTTTAAATAGAGACATTTCTAAAGATAGAAAGGCAGGGATTTATTTAGTGTGTTATCACATCACTCAAATGTCTCAAAGGACATCACAGGCAATAAATAGTTTGCAGAGCAGCCGCTGTTTGTATGCAGACAACCAGATGATTACTTGCACAGTAAAACCCCATAACAACCAGTGTGGCTTTCAGATTTCCTTTCAGTGTGTGGGGTATAGTTGCTCAAATCAGAAAACAACCAGTCATTTACACTCTGGTACATTGGTTCAAAGTAGGTGCAGAATGACCAAGTCAGATTTACCCCGAATCAACTACTGCCCAGAAGACAACATTAACCTGTTGCATTCATCTGTGTGAAGAAAACAAAGAAATCCCATAACATTGGCAGCAGAAGCAGCCACTTACAGTTCCCATGAGAGCATGGGTTTCCTCCCTCATCCCAAAAAATGCGCAGGTTCACGTGTTAATTGGCTGGTGTACATTAACCTCAGTGTGTAGGTGAGTAATGGAATCTGTGGACAGTTCATGGGAATGTGGGAAGGGTAGGGTCTGTGAAGATGAATGGTTAGTGTGAACTCGGTCGCTGAGAGACCTGATTCCATGCTGCATATTGCCCCTGTCCCATTTAGGAAACCTGAACGGAAACCTCTGGAGACTTTGCGCCCCACCCAAGGTTTCCGTGCGGTTCCCGGAGGTTTTTGTCAGTCTCCCTACCTGCTTCCACTACCTGCAACCTCCGGCAACCACCTGCAACCTCCGGGAACCGCACGGAAACCTTGGGTGGGGCGCAAAGCCTCCCGAGGTTTCCGTTCAGGTTTCCTAAGTGGGACAGGGGCATATCTCTCCATGACTCTTGTGTGGGGTGCAGATAACTATTTAAGTTGGATTCTAATGAGAGCCTTCTAGATTCTGGAATGAGGGGCTTGGGACTTCCCACCACACAAAGTGGACTGGACAACAGGCCTGTATGCAGAATACAGATTAAAAGAAGAGAACGCACAGGTGTAACTGGTATTGGTTGCAAAGCTATGCAATCTTTCCAGAGAAGATAAAGATTTTGAGTTTACAAAAAAGATTTTGAATTTGAATTCAAATTGAAAATCCAAATGAATTTGAATTTCATTGGGGAATCAAATTCCCATTGGAACTTTGTAGGGATGGGAAAATAAGGTCCATCTCGGAGGCCATTGCGGGATTTAACCGATACAGTAGAGTTTTGCATGAGTTCCAGAGTGCAACCCAACCGTGTTAAAGGTATTGGGATAATCAGATCTGGAATTGAGTGAGAATTACTGTGATACACAGAGTGGGATGGACAGCAGGCAGTCTTTTAGATTGGTTTTGCTGGATTTGGGGGAGAAATAATAAAACCGATCATCAAGGCCAGGCAGCAATTAGCATCGGAATTTAGTGGGAAGATTTCTTATCAGAAGTGGTATTGTTCAGGGCCGTAAAGAAACACAGGCTTATAAATTAGCTCAATTAAAAGCACAGCCGTGGCTGAAAGTGACAGAAGGGAGGATTGTGTAAGGTGATCCTATAGTCACTGGAGAGCATCATCAAGGAAGTGAGGTGATCTTGCAGTGTTTGTGTCTGCTCAGTCCACAAGCTAAATAAACATGCTCAAAATCGTATCCAGTCAGATGATTGAGAGACCTCTCAGGCATAAGGATGCCGTGACAATGAACGTGTGTGTGTACCTCAGCCGCTTTGCCTTAGATAAGTCGAGTCCACAAGCAAGCCTTCATGTACAGCAAAGGTTTAGAGGGATGTGAGCCAAACGTGGGCAGGTGGGACGAGTGTAAATGAGGCATCTTGGTCGGCATGGGCAAGTTGGGACGAAGGGCCCGTTTCGACGCTGCATGACTATGGCTCTTTGCAGCGTATGCTGAATTACTGGAGATTCTGGGAAATAATGTAACAAAGTTGTCAAGGTAAATTGAAGGCCAGATTAAAAGTAACTTGAAGTATTGCTCAGAATAGCAGCAAGTAATAATATGTCCAGCTCCCTGCATCATGTCCAATGCTCTTCACAGTAACCCCACCAATGATCACCAGTACACTAGTTCTATCCTACACATACATAAAACTCTTAGAAGCCAATTAATCTACAAACCTGCATGTCTTTGGGATGTGGGAGGAAACTGGTATACCCGGAGAAAACCCACCACCGGCAGAACGAACAAACTCCGTACAGGCAGCACCCGTCTGGATTGAACCCAGGTCTCCAGTGCTGTAAGGCAGCAACTCTACTGCTGTGCTGCCCTATTTGAATCTAGTCAGAGCCAAGGGATGTTTCCTCTTTCATTGGTTTAATTAATTAATGACGTTATATTGCTACAAACAGCGGTAAAAAATTTGCTCCAATTACAATTTGAAAAATTATTTAACATCAACAAAAGTGAAATTTAAAGCACAGCGTTGTCCACAAGAAAAAGTTGGCCATGAGAAGTTAAAGGAGACCCTGGCAAATTCTGAGTCCCAATAGCGATTCAGCAAATAACTTAATTAGCTGATTCTTCACAAGTTCCTAGTCAGAGGTTTAGTACAGAAATAACTAGAATTCATGATAAATTGGTAATTGTGAAAAATATAAGTGGAGCTCAGGTGCAATTGTGTCAGGTTTGCATAGGTTTCACTCAGTATTTAGATTGAAACTAATCTGAATGACTGAAACTAAGTAAGTGAATTAATTCAGTATAATTGTCAAAAATGTAGAACTGATTTCAATGTTATCATTCATTTGCTCCAACTATTTCTCTTGTAGAATATTAGGGGGGGGGGGGAGTTTGGTGGAGTCCCCTTCAGTTTAGATTTAGCTTTGGATTTAGGTC
This sequence comes from Amblyraja radiata, assembly GCF_010909765.2. NCBI lineage: Eukaryota > Metazoa > Chordata > Chondrichthyes > Rajiformes > Rajidae > Amblyraja > Amblyraja radiata. The sequence continues at coordinate 25,392,966 of NC_045980.1, read as the reverse complement.
AAAGTTAAACTGCAGGGTCCTTGATGTCATCAGCTTGCCTGGGTCTCTCCATCAGTTGCAAATGTACACAAGAGTATTTCAGGCACATTCTTGCACGTCAGAGGTTTACAGCACAAAAATAACTAGAATTCATGATAAATTGGCATATGAAAAATATAAGTGGAGCCTTGGTGATGCAGTAACTCCATTCTAAGCCTGGGGTTAATTTTTTCTGGTGATCAATGGGAGCATTATCCTCCATCCACTGTATGTATCCAGATTGTATGTCCTGGTTCTCTGGGGATAATCAGCTAATGAAGTTCTTCTCAGTTCCTAAAATACTTCTGCCAATCTGGCAATGTTGAACAGGAAAGAAATAAAATCAAGCTGTTTTTTTTCTACACCACTGCTCCCCACCCCACCTCTCTGAGCCCTTGGCCTAAAGCATGTTCCCTCTGCCAATTGTTTTTTTATCTTATGAGAGGTTTGGAGTGGGGAGCATACAGGAGCTGAAAGAGGGGGGGGGGGGGAGGAGGAGTGGGAGCAAGGGAGAGAGGGTGGGATTTTAGAGAGATTAGATGGGGTGAGAACAAGGGATCAGAGGGTGACTGGGTCAGAACACAATGTCCGGCCAGACATCCCAAATCATGCTCCCAGCACCCACACCTCACGCCAGTCTTTATTGTGGAACATCCCAGGACACATTCTGAATGGTGTCATTGTGTTGTCATAAACTGGATCTGCAGATTGAATAAATAAACACATAATAGCCACATTATTATTTAAACATTGGTTTTATAATTCCCCTTTGTAAACTTACTAAGTCCAGGCCTCTGCTGCCCGTGCCTAACTGGTATCACATTCCATTTATTTTCAATCTCTCACTTTCCCTCCCTCCCAAATGGGAGCATGTCAGATTAGTTCTGCGGCGTTGATACTGTAAATATGAAATCTCTTGTCATTGGTCCCAATGCAAGGGTCTCCCACAGCTACACATTTTACTTACAATCCTTTTGCCATTGCAGTAACTTCATAAAACCACTAAGCCAGTTTACTTTATAAGATACAATTGTGCGACCAAGCAAAGATACGCGAGCATTAATACACATTAGGCCAGTTATGCTGCCTGAGAGGCAATTGGAAGAATAGCCATTTACATGAGCATTCATAATCACTGCATTGTGGTGCCTTTGGGCTCAAAGAACCACATGGGCAGATGATTTTCCTGCTAAACTATGATTCAAAATGGTCTTGGTGTGCTAGTTCAGATCGTCTCACGCATAAGAAATGAATGTGTGAACTGGTCGGTACTTGAAGATCATTTGGAATCTTAGTTTACTGGGAAATTTTCTATAAAATGCAAAAAATCTTGTTCAGGTAGTGTTCTTCCCTCCATTTCCATTGTTCCCTAGTGCCACCATTTCTCTCTTAGTCTTTCTGTTGCAGTTAATATTGCAACTTGTAATGTCAACATTTCCCTTCAATTTTCACAATTTCAGCTGGCACCATACAATTAAAAACTCTGACCACAATATAGCTCCATGTCACAAGGTTCTTGCAGCAAAGCCATATTGGAGTTGCCCAAGTGCCTGCTCCAATGAGTATACTCAAAGGTGCATAAGAATACACTGATCCTGCTCAACAAGAACAACCCATCTTCTCAAATGAAAAAAATATGCTGATGTTGGAAATCTGAAATAAAAAAAGAAAAATGCTAAGTTAACATTTCAGCTCTGAGACATTCCAACAAGCATACCTGAAACATTATCTATTTTCCTTTCGACAAATGCGGCATGAGTGTTTCCAGAACTTTCTGATTATATTTCCCATACCCTTCTAATCCTACATACAAGTGTGTGCCTGCATGGTTTTTACACATAAATACATCCTCTCACATATTCAACTGCTTGTCCTAGTGAATGTGCAACTACAAAGAGGAAACCATTTTTAAAACTCAGATGTTTTGGCATAAATCATGTTAATTTATATTCGTTGATGTGTTTCACAGCAAGAACATTCCTACGATGTGATGAAATTGATAAAGATTCAATTATGTCAAATGATAGAAGCTGTAAGCTCAGAAGCAGAGCTCTGATGTGCTAACCCAGTCTGTTAAAGTCAGCAGAGCAGATAGCTACTTGGCCAAACACAAGGGGATTGATGGTGACTGTTGTGAAGTGTTGCTGCAGTGATGATTCACCTGCATGCATCTGTAATGAGTTAGTGCAGACAGAGTCGAAGAAATATTGTTTGGGCAGAGCTTGCCCTTTGCCAAGGCACCGAGGAATGCCTCAAGTTATGCCTATCTTATTTTTCTGTACCTATTTTGTAATGTAAATTATCCAGTAACATTTTGGGTGTTTTTTCAAGTCAAGAGTGTTACAAACTGACTGATCAAGAGTTAATATTAAATGCTCATATTCAGTCATGACAGCCACAAATTACACTGATCTGTGTAGCAAAACAGCCTAAGGTGTGAAAATCATGCCTGTGATGCTGCAAAGTTTTCATAGTACCTGCACATCACCGTATTTGTGTACGACAATAAACTCAACTTGATGTCACATCAGTAGCAAAAAATTGGCATCTAGGCAAAAGAAAGGACATTAATGAAAGAGCAGCTTTTAAGGTGTGTCTTGTGGAAGAGACGGACATTTTGGAAGGGAATTTCCAGAGTTTGAGGTCTGTGTGGCAAAACCTGGGGCCTCTTTGCATTTGGGCTAAGACTTTGTGGGAGGAGTAGAAGGTGTACATAAGCCGCCCCACATGAAAATAATTCACACACAGGTATTGTCCACTGTTCAGGACTGGTTGGAAGTCATCTTTGATCCTGAGAGACTGCAGAGGAAGATTCAGACAAGGTTGATCGCACAGGCAATATCTTTATTATTCGCTTCAAATTTCAGTCTAGTGCTAGGATGTGGGTTTCACTATTTAAGTGCTTCTTTAAGCATCTGTAGTTTGTTTATCTGTAATCTGAGGTCTCTTTGAGGTCACCCTATATAGAAAATTATTTTCCAAAGTATTAGATCCTGATTTTTCCAACAAAAATGTAATATCATGCACTAATTTGTTTTGAAATCCATTTGCCCTATCCTTCCCACACCCCCACCTTCTCAGATCCTGTTTTCTCAATTTCCAAGTTCTGATTAAGAGTTCTTGACATGCACTTTACTTTTCCACAAATGATGAGTGACTTGCAGAATATTTCTTGTGTTTCCTGTGTGTGTTTCAATTTTCCCCTTGCATTCGTATTCATTCATTATATAACTTAACTTATTCTTGTTTTTCGGTAAGTTTATGTTTTCTACAAATCCATAGAACATTGTGAATAATGTTTTAAATTTTACATTCCATTCCAGTCACTCAGTTCCTTTTAAATAAGTGAAACTTCTTCTTGTGATCTCTCATTCCTTGTATCTCCTAATCTCTTTCCTCCAATCTGGAAAAAGATTCACACTCACACTGCACGATCTTTGTTCACAATCTCAATGTTCTTCAGTGCTTCCAGGTACTGTACACTGCCCAGTCACTTCAATTCTTCTCTCCATCTCAGTCCCAGGTGAGAGTTAATTCTGAGGTTCAGTGAAGAATGTTCTTAGCTCCCCCGTGCATGTGCATCACATTCCATCCCTTTACTCATTCTCAAATATTCACTGCATTTTACTTGATCTCAATCCGAATCTTAACTTTTTGATTCCCCCTCGTTTACAACCATTTGTTTTCGATCTCCTGCTCTCTTACATTTCTCACAGACGCACATTGATTGGAGTTTTAAAAATAACTTGTATTGTTTGGAATCTAAACAGCCCCGAATCTGCTGATTTCAAACCAGATGTCCCTGGCAAAATATGAGACAGGAGCTGAAAGGTTTAATTACCTGCCCTTTCAATTCAGTACATGATGCCATGTGTCTCCCGGTGAAAGTGAGTGTAAAGCATTGGTGAAAAGGATTCATTGCAGTCACAGAGAACAGACTGTCTGCATTTCACTGTACATCTCAAGAGGTGGGTGAAAGGTCAATCTGATAGCAGAGAGACAGCTGTGTGTAAATTGTCTATGAATAGCTGGCTTGGTCTGGGGGTCTGTTTGCAGGTTTCGAGTTTCACATAGTATTGTATTCAACACTGAGAAGCAACTTACTAAAAGGTTGAGAGGAAAATAGGCACGTTGAAAGAACGCTAATCATAGAAGCTGACCTCAGCATTCTGTCCTGGAAACTCTAAAATTAAACACCAGCTGCATAAATTTAGACCAGGTAATTCTCGCAGCGTAGCTGCTATTACCAATGCCACATGCATTGGCCCAGAGCCACAGACTACACCAGTATCATAGTACATGTCGTTTACACCAACTTTCCAACCAGATAACGATTAACAAAAACTCCCAATGTGAATCAGAGGATAGTGAATCTCATTTGTTGTTCTATTGAGGGTTCCCTGCTTTGTTTAAAGATTACTGTTGCTGAATTTTCTGCTGATCCTAACTTGGTGATGGGAGGCACAGGGTAGTGGAGGAGGGATGCATTTGGGGTTAGTCAGCGGCCATTGGTCGACCGCAGGGATCAGCATGGGGACCTTCGCTATTCATGATGCACATTAACGTCTGAAAACAAATGTAGGAAGTTTGATGAATGTATTTGAGGATCACGCAAACATTGGTGATGTTGTGGATAGGAAAGGTGTATAAGGCTACAGCAAAACATAGATCAGTTGGAAAGTTAGAGCAACATTGGCAAATGGAACGTAATCCTGATAAAGTGTGAGGTGATGCGTTCTAGCCGTCATCTAAGAGTAGGACAAACAGGAGGGTTGAAAAATATAGAAATCTTGGAATACAACTCCATAGTTCCCTGAAAGTGGCAACAAAGGTAGGTAGGGAGGTGAACAAAGCAGATAGCATATTTGCCTTCTTTACTACAGAGAAGATTATGTAACTTGGGATCTCATTTTGCAACTCATCAGGCAGCACTTGGAGTATTGTGCGTGGTTCCAGATACCACGATGCATGAAGGACATGGTTGCACTGGAGAGAGTGCAAAGGAGATTCACCAAGATGTTTAAGAAGGAACTACAGATGCTGGAAAATTGAAGGTACACAAAAAAATGCTGCAGAAACTCAGCGGGTGCAGCAGCATCTATGGAGCGAAGGAAATAGGCAACGTTATGGGCCGAAACCCTTCTTCATACGGGATGTTGCCTGGTGTGGAAGATAGTAAACCCTTGTTATTAGAGGCCTTTCTATAATGGATATCGGCTACAGCTGAGTGAGTGTCCCCACAGTAATTATTTCAAGAACACAGGCTGGTAGTTACACTGTGGGGGGGCAATTAAATAGACCAGCGATTGCTTCAATCAACGCTTGTGCAATGATTGGGACACAAAGTGCTGTAGTAGATCAGCAGGTCTGGCAGCATTTCTGGAGGGCATGGTCAGTAGACGTTTCGGGTCAACACCAACAACTGGATTGCGTTGTGCGCCGGAACGCCACGAGGCTGAGACCCGTAGCGACGCCGGGGAGACACAGCTGCAACGTTCACCACCTCCCCCGGTCTCTCTGAGGCTGGGACCACCAAAACTAGCACCGACCTGCACCACCACCCCAGCTGCTTCCAGAATAGTCCTACCGACCTTCACCGCCAGGCTGGACTGCCAGCGCCATCCCGGCCCACTCTCCCAGGCTTCTTCCAGGCCGGTTCTACCCACCTTCACCACGCAGTCAGGCTGCCATCACCTCCTCTGTCTCGCACTGCCTCCCCAGGCCGTTTCCAAGCATCGCCAGCACACACAGCTTCCTTGGCCGCTTCTAGGCCACGCCTGCCGCCACCACCACCATCGCTGACCCTTACCTGGAGTCCGGCTACCCACGGGCTGTGTCCAATGACTCTGCAAATCCTCGCCTCTTCCCCGCATGCCTGCAGGCCAGTGCCGTCAACTCATCTGGATTCCAGGCCCAGTTCCAGACCAAGTGTCCGAAGAAGGGTCTCGACCCGAAATGTCGCCTATCCATGTTCTCCAGAAATACTGCCTGACCTGCTGAGTTACTCCAGCACCTTGTACCGTTTTGTATAATAACCAGAATGATACTCTAGTACTCAGAAATCCCTTACACGGTTATAGCGGAAAATCAGCAATAACGGACCCCATGTCGCCCCTCCTATGGTCCAGATATAATGAGAGTTTACTGTATTCAATTGGAAGAGTAAAAGTTAACAGATTTTTCAGAATAACACTGACAAATATGTAGAAGTTAATTTTATCTCAAATGATGAATTGAAAGATCATTTATTTAAAAACAAACATAGATGCTCGTAGGTAAATACAATTTGGGGAGGAGGTAAGGAGAGAAATCCAGAGGGAGTAAACAATGTTTCATTGATAAATAAACCTAATACACAGAATGTGTAATTTTCTTAAATTTACAAGTCTGTCATTGCACCAAAACCACACATATTAGTCTCCTACACTGATAAGGGCTTCAGAAATGATGTTGACAAATTGTTCCGTCAAATGTCTATAAAAAAAACACCAGTTATCAATCTTTCCATTTTAAATAAGGAAACTGCTATTAACTTGTGATTGTCTGACAACAATGAGTAAAAACTAAGCTGTAATGAACTTATAGAAACTTACAAAATTCTTAAGGGGTTGGACATGCTAGATGCAGGAAGATTGTTCCCGATGTTGGGGAAGTCCAGAACAATGAGTAAAAACTAAGCTGTAATGAACTTATAGAAACTTACAAAATTCTTAAGGGGTTGGACATGCTAGATGCAGGAAGATTGTTCCCGATGTTGGGGAAGTCCAGAACAAGGCGTCACAGTTTAAGGATAAGGGGGAAATCTTTTAGGACCGAGATGATAAAAACATTTTTCACACAGAGAGTGGTGAATCTCTGGAATTCTCTGCCACAGAAGGTAGTTGAGGCCAGTTCATTGGCTATATTTAGGAGGAAGTTAGATGTGGCCCTTGTGGCTAAAGGGATCAGGGGGTATGGAGAGAAGGCAGGTACAGGATACTGAGTTGGATGATCAGCCATGATCATATTGAATGGCAGTGCAGGCTCGTAGGGCCGAATGGCCTACTCATGCACCTATTTTCTATGTTTCTAGAATTGTTGGTTTCATTTTTATGGTTAAATCATTAGTATTTGTCTGATTAGGTATCATTAAAATAAAACATATTTTACTGGAGTGCCCCTCTGAAGTGATTTGAAACGTGTCATTCTGACCATTACAGTGAAATAGACATTCCCTTGGCCTACTCAATAATAGGCCTATCATGATTTCTGTGGTTGCTCCCACACAGCTTTTGTGAAAGATCCATTTCCCACACCTTGCATCAGTCTGAGGAAGGGTCTCGACCCGAAACGTCACCCCTTCCTCTCCAGAGATGCTGCCTGTCGCGCTGAGTTACTCCAGCATTTTGTGTCTCTATTTGATTTGAACCAGCATCTGCAGTTCCTTCCTACACCTTGTTTACCAAAGCAGGTTTACTGCTTTAATGCATTGCAGTTCAGTATTGATTGTTCTTTATTTATACCCATCCGGAGCCGATTCCCTGTAATGGTCCTGAACTTTTAAAAATAATTTACCAAATACATTATTCAGAAAAGAGATGCTTTGAAATGTTTGGTGCTTAAAACCATCAAGATCATTAAAGAAAAATCAAAGGTAGGTGAACGGTGAGTACATATTGATAAATCAACATGGAGGCTATTTGCATAAATAATGTCAACAATAATAGTTTCCCGTTAGTTGTGTCGATCCACTCACACGGGAAGGGCTTTGAAGGTGAGATGTAAAGTTGTGGCAAAATAAATGTCTGAAAAGTGTTGGGGCAATGATGTAGCATTATTTGACACTGGCCTTCTGTGTTCTATGACAAAGTGGCTGTTCTGTGTTGAGATCAGTCTGGGGTATACTAATATGCTTGGGCAGTTTGAGATCAAGATGAAGGTGGTTTTGGGTCTCTTGAAAGCATTAAGGTGGATAACTCCCAGAGCCTGAAGGGATCTATCCCAAGTTATTGAGAGGAGATTGCAGGAGACTTGACATTGATCTTTGTAACATCTCTATGCACGGAGGATAATTATGGCCAAACAACATGGCTTTGTGTCTTATGAACTTGATTGAGTTTTTTGAGGAGTTGACTTAGATGATGGATGAGGGTAGGGCAGTGGATGTTATTAACTTGGATTTTAGTAAGGCATTTGATAAAATTTCTCATGGAAGGCTGATCCAGAACAGTGAGTTGTGTGGAAACGATGGTTCTTGTTCTTGCGAATGAAACATAAACTAACTGGAATAGTTAGATCTCAAGCCGGGTATTGAGCAACCAGGTTGTTGTCTCTGCGTTAATGTCTGCCAGGCCCTGAGATGACATGGTTGGCTGTCTGTTGTTCTGCTCCGCATTCATAGACTGAAACCATGGTGACATGGTAGTTTGGATTCAGAAATGTCTTACCCATAGAAATATGTATATATATATATATATAATATATATATATATATATATATATATATATATATATATATATATATATATATATATATATATATATATATATATGTACACAAAAAAGTTGGAGAAACTCAGCGGGTGCAGCAGCATCTATGGAGCGAAGGAAAAAGGCAACGTTTCGGGCCGAAACCCTTCTTCAGATGTGTGTGTGTGTGTGTGTGTGTGTGTGTGTGTGTGTGTGTGTGTGTGTGTGTGTACACACACACACACACGCACACGCAGACACACACGCATATATATATATATATATATATATATATATATTAAACAACTTTTTCGTAAATGTAGGCAGGTTGTTTAGTAAGTTTGCAGATGACACAAAAACTAGTGGAATTGTGAACCATGTAGAAGGCTGTCAAAGATACAGTGAGATATAGATCAGTTACAGATATGGCTGGAGAAATGGCAGATGAAGTTTAATCTGAGCAAGTTTAAGGTAATACATTTTGGGAGGACAATTATAAACGGAAAGTATGCATTTAATGGCAAGAACCTTAAGAGCCCAGGCTAGAAATGTCAAAGAGGGCACAGCTTTAAGGTCAGAGGAGAAACGTTGACAATAATTTCCAGGTATAATCTATCCAGCAATTTAAAAAAACGCTGGGAGTTGGAAAATAAGCAAATACATATATACCAGCAGTTACATTTTTTAACAAAAAGCTAAGATTCATAGTTAGAATTAGGGAAGGTAATAAAGTGTTTTAAGTCAAGCAAGAGCATCATTGATGAGGAAAGCAAAATGTATTAATCATTTTGTATTTTCAAGCCAAGATAAGTTACACTGTTTGAATGAAATGAGTTTGGTTGTAATTCCTCTGGGTGTTCACTCACTGAAACAGAAAAGCTGATAATTTGTGTCATTATTGAATCTGCGATAAAAATGGCTGATGTCACCTACAAAAAATCTGGTTCAAACTGTTTTGAGGCACCTTTGTTGCACTCTTTAGTTATGCATTCACGTGATGTAGGCATTACTGGCAAGCCTTTGTTCTAGGATTCTGGATTCAATTTCCACCCAAAGATTGAAGTACAAGAGGTGTAGGCAGCCACCCGTGTACAGTGGAGAGGGACAGCTACGTGTGGCCATGCATTCTTTCAGACTAGGTATTAAACTGAGGTTCCATGTCCTCTCCCAGAACATTGCAATAAAACAAGAAACAGGACCATGTTATTGTATCAACAACTTTATCAATCAACAATTTCATCAACAGCAACCCTAACATTATTATTTTTGTCCTATCCGTCTCCCCAATCCTCACTGCAATTAAAACAAATATTCTCTTATGCTATTGTTGCACTGTTATAACATGTTAACCTCTGTCGACGATGTTAATGATTTACATCTGTATACCGTGGTGTGGCATTCTTTTTGGTTTAGGTTTGGGCAGAGAAATGGCAGATGAAGTTTAATGCAAAAGTTAGATGTTGCACAATTATTAGGGGAACATATTTACAATTAATGGCAAGACCCTTAACAGCAGTGATGTACAGCACTGATATTAGCAACACAAGTGGACAGAATAGTAAAGAAGGCATATAGTACTCTTGGATTCATTTGTTGGTGCATTGAGTATAAGAGTCCGGAAAACATGCTGCTGCTTATCAGACTTTGGTTAGGCCGCATTTGGAGCATTGCATGCAGTCTGGTCTCCCTAGTACAAGTGGTATATGGAGTATTTGAAAAGGGTGCAGAAAATGTTTGCCAGAATGCTGTTGGATTAGAGCTATAAGGAGAGATTGGACAGACTTGGATGGCTTTCTGTGATTGTTGAGGGGAGACCTGATAGATGTATATAAAATTATGTGAGACGTAGATGGTGTAGACAGCTGGAACATTCCCTCTTCCTTCCCCCCCCCCCCCGTATGGCATGCACGGCCTAAAGTTGTTCTATTTGATCTTATTTGATTGTGCACGCCGGGTTGATTGTATTTGTCGAAACAGGGAGGGCCACGTGAAGGTTGCAATCTTCCACCCCGCCAATGGTGGTGGTGGAGGCAGATACAATCGTGGCATTTAATAGGCTTTTGGATAGATACATGGATATACAGGGAATGGAGGGATATGGATCATGTGCAGGCAGATGAGATTATTTCCTCTTAACGTCATGTTTGGCACAGGCATTACGGGCTGAAGGACTGTTCTTCTGCTGTACTGCTCTTTGTTTAGGTTTATGATTGTCACGTCTACCGAGGTACAGTGAAAACTTTATCTTGCGTGCTATCCAATCAAATCAGGTAATACAATACTTATATACAATTAAGCCAAACTTAAGTGCAACAGGCAGAGGAAAGAGAGAGATACAGAGTGCAGAATATAGTTCTCAGCATTGTAGAATAACAGTTCCAGAGAAAAAGTCCAATGCCTGCAGTGAGGTTGGATGGAGAATCAGGACTGTACCGTAGCTTGTAGAAGTTTGATAACAGAGGGGAAGAAGCCGTTCCTGCATATGGTTTGTGCTTTCAAGCTTCTGTATCTCCTGCTTGACTGGGAGCAGGCAGAAGAAGGAATGACCCGTCTGATTATGTGAAGCTCTCTGAAGATCTTTCCTGGTCCGAGAACACTAACGCAATTATCAAAAAAGCTCATCAGCGCCTCTACTTCCTGAGAAGATTACGGAGAGTCAGATTGTCAAGGAAGACTCTCTCTAACTTCTACAGGTGCACAGTCGAGAGCATGCTGACCGGTTGCATCGTGGCTTGGTTCGGCAATTTGAGCGCCCTGGAGAGGAAAAGACTACAAAAAGTAGTAAACACTGCCCAGTCCATCATCGGCTCTGACCTTCCTTCCATCGAGGGGTTTATCGCAGTCGCTGCCTAAAAAAGGCTGGCAGTATCAGCAAAGACCCACACCATCCTGGCCACACACTCATCTCCCTGCTACCTTCAGGTAGAAGGTACAGGAGCCTGAAGACTGCAACAACCAGGTTCAGGAATAGCTACTTCCCCTCAGCCATCAGGCTATTAAACCTGGCTCGGACAAAACTCTTGATTATTAGCAACCACTTTCTGTTATTTGCACTACCAGTTTATTTATTCATGTGTGTATATATTTATATCATGGTATATGGACACATTTATCTGTTTTGTAGTAAATGCCTACTATTTTCTGTGTGCTTAAGCAAAGCAAGAATTTCATTGTCCTATACAGGGACACATGACAATAAACTCACTTGAAAGGTCCGATTGTGTTGGCTGCTTTCCCGAGGCTGAGCGAATTGAAGGTGGAGTCAATGGTGGGGTGTCTGGTCGGTGCCATGGACTCTCTGCAATTTCTTGCCGTCTATATGTCTTGATCATAAGGACATCAGTAAAAATGAAGAAACACAGTATTTTAGGAAATAAACTGATTTTATTTATCAAAATCCCTGTGTGCAAAATATGAGTCAATGTTCATGTAGACATCGTCCTGTTTTTTTTGCAGTGAATCACAGTGACTATCAATAGGCACAGGGCCTCTGTCAGATTTCATTTCATTCATATCAGAAACTACAAGCAAGTGACTTGACAAATACTGCGTGTGCAGGGGGTAAGATATGACTCAAGTATATTTTAATACCAGGTCTCATTTTCTTCAGAGGGAGAGATATCACCAAGGTATTACTGAGAGTAATAATGAAATTCTGCAGACTATATGTGCTCATGCTTCTGCTTTAGCCTTTGACTGATGTTAAAATAATTCATTTTTGCCAACTGCTGGCTTTAATCCAGGGATGAATCATTCCTATGAGATCAGAGACTGGCTGACATCATGTCCAAGAATAGAGTCAGGGTAATGGAACACAACAATAAATCTGCCTCTAACTGCACAGCACCACAGGATTTAACACCAAGAGCCCCAGGAACTGTTACTTCAACGTCCTTAGAAACCGCATGCTGTGGCTTTAGGAAATCTATTCATTTGCCTTTGTACCAGATTAGGCCTAATTAAAATGGGCCTTGAATTGCTCAGATCTTTCTCCCTTGCCCTATTGGCCAAAAACAGCTCCTCACCACCCAGAAATCGTTCCTCATTTAAAGTAGGCGTGCTGCCCGACTGTGTGCAATTCAGCTAGAAATGTTTCGAGAAGTGCCAGGATAATTAGTTCCTCTGGACTCTGAGATAGTTTTGCAGAACCGGCGATCACTTTGCTGGCCAGTGAACAAAAGGAGGGATTTTAGTTTGTTTTCTCTCATTCTGAGCCCTGAAGGCCCTGATCTTTCCCTTCACTGCTGATCCAAGTTCATTATCTCAGTACTATTAGTGAGATAAAAACACTTAAAAGCAGTAGATTAGATCAGCCAGACTTTGTTCTTGAATTCAGTGGATCTTCATTGTCATCTCTCAGAGCTTTTATCCCCAGGTTTTATCTCTTTATCCATCGTTCCGATGATAATTTAAAATATTTCTTGCAGTCCACGTTTGTGGAATTCCCTGGTGGAGAAAAGATTTAAAGAGAGGAATGCTTTCATTGTTCATCAGATTTCAAACTTCTACAAGCAGTAGAGAGGTGCAGTGGTAGAATTACTGCTAGAAATCCCAGTTTGATCCTGACTATAGGTGCTGTCTGTATGGAGTTTGCATGTTCTCCCTGTGACAGCGTGGGTTTTCTCCACATTCCCAATGTTGGGCGAGTCCAGTGAATTTATGGAATTCCCTACCACAGAGAGCAATGGAGGCCAAGTCACTGGATGGATTTAAGAGAGAGTTAGATAGAGCTCTAGGGGCTAGTGGAGTCAAGGGATATGGGGAGAAGGCAGGCACAGGTGATTTATAGGGGACGATCAGCCATGACCACAATGAATGGCGGTGCTGGCTCAAAGGGCCGATTGGCCTCCTCCTGCACCTATTTTCTATGTTTCTATGTGCATGTTTGTAGGTCAATTGGCTTCTGTAAATTCTCCCTAGTGTGCAGTATGTGAAACTGGGATAACATAGAACTAGTGGATGGGTGATCATTGGTCAGCACAGACTCAGTGGGCTGAAGGCAGTGTTTCCACTGTGTCTCTAATCTAGGCAGGGAATTTAATTAAAGGTGATCCTCGATCCTGTTACCAGTGTGCTGAAGAGGCTCAGCCCCCTTGCAACTGTTAAACACTTCTGACATTGGAAATGCTGTAGATTGAGAGCATCTTGATGGAAATCGCCAATCAGTGTCATTTCTTGAACATCCTTTCAACATGTTGCTATCAGTTTTGTCCATGATTTTAGTAGCCAGTGTGTTGCCCAATACAAACCAAGCTCTTCAGACTAAGGGAAAGAGTTTCAGGTTCCAATCCCAGCTGGAACAAAAATGTAATTGGCTTTAGGATGCTAGATATAGGAGAAAGAGGAAATCAATTCTGTTTCTAATCAGATTGGAGATGAAAAGGAGATAAAAGAATGTCAGATATGGAGAGGGAGGAAATGTAAAGCCAGAGGGAGGGATACAGGTGGGAACGGATTGAAGGTGGAGTGGAAGGAGGAGTGGGACAGTGGGAGGAATGGGTGTGACTGGGGGTGCAAGGTGCAAGGGAAAGAGAGGGAGAGAACAAGAAGGAAGAGTGTTACTTAAAATTTGTAGAATTCAATGTTCACACCGTTGGGTTGTAAGGTATGCAAATGGAATAAGAGGTGCTGTTCCTCCAGTTTGCAGGTGGCCTCAGTCTGGTAATGGGAGAGAACCTGGATTGAAAGGTCAGTGTGGAAAGGGAAGTTAAAATGGTTAAAACTGGTCGATCCTGTAAGCCAAGTGCAAGTGTTCTGCAAAATGGTTGCCTAGTCTTTGCCTGGTCTTGTCTATGTAAAGGAGGCCACATTAGGAGCATTGAATGTAGTAGATGAACCTTGAGGAGGTACATGTGAACATCTGTCTCACATGGAAGTTGTGGATATTTCACAGTCCATCATGGGCATTGACCGCACCGCCATCGAAGGGATCTACAAGAAGCTGTTGCCTGCAGCCATATATGTAATAATAACAACACACAATAAACACAAATTAACATCCACCACAGTGAGTTCACCAAACACCTCCTCACTGTGATGGAGGCAAAAGTCTTAGAGTTACTGTCTCTTCTCTCCTCTTCTCCCTCTGCGCCGAGGCGATACCCCACCGGTATCAGTCCCGCGGTTCAAGCTCCGCGGCCCGGGGGTGGTCGAAGCTGCCGCCCTCCAGTCCAGCGGACGCAGCTGTTGCAACGGTAGCTCCGGAAAACAGGCACCAGCCTGTGACCTGCGAGCTCCCGACGTTGTCATCCACTGGCCCGCGGCCGAGCCCCGGATCCAGGTCGCCACCGCCAGAACGCCGCCTCAGCCGCTGGAGCACCGTCTCCGCCCCGCACCGGGCCGCCCAAACGGCAGCGTCTCAGCCCCGCACCGGGCTGCCCCCACGGGAGCGCCTTCCAGCCGGGAGCCGGTCCGCCCTCACCGGAGTGCCTTCCAGCCGGTAGCCAGGCCACCCACACGGCAGCGTCTCAGCCCCGCACCGGGCTGCCCCCACGGGAGCGCCTTCCAGCTGGGACCCAGGCCGCTCACACGGTAGCGCCTTCCAGCCGGTAGCCGTGCCGCCCGCACGGGAGTGTCTCAGCCCCGCGCCGTCTGCCCTCACCGGAGCGCCGAGTCGTGCCGCTGCCCGGACGTCGCCACAGCTCGAAGACGGCCAGCCTCGCGTTGGTGAGTCCTGGCTGGCTCTACCTCCGGACCCTCGAGGTCGGTCGCAGGTTGGAGGCCGCCAGCTCCGCCATTAGGCCTCAGCGCAGACGGGGGAAGAGAAGGGGGATACGACAAAAAAAACAACACAAAAAAGTAAAAACAGACAGACTGCAGGCGAGCCGCAGCTGTATCACAGCGCCGCCACTTCCGAAAGGTCTGAATGACAATAAAGGAAATCTCATCTAATCTAATCTAAAAGTGTTGCCTCAAGAAGGCAGTTAATGTCATCTAAAACCCGCACCATTGTGTTCAGGTTCTCATCTCTCTTGAAACCACAGGGAATAAGGTTCAGGAGCCTGATAATCCATTACCTCCAAGTTCAGGAACAGCTTCTTAAATCAGGTTCTTAAACCACCTTGCACAAACCTAACCACAACCCTACTTAGACACCAAATCTATAAATGGTGCCACCATCTTAGTATCCTCAAGGATACCTGCACTACTACAATACTGCCATCTTGGTCATAAGGGTGGCATGGTGGCATAGAAGGGCAGCACGGTTTGCAGCTGTGGAGCTACTGCCTTACAGTGCCAGAAACCCGGGTTCGATCCTGACTATGGGTGCTTGTCTGTACAGAGTTTGTACAGTGTCCCCATGACCTGCGTTGTTTTTCTCCTAGATCTTTAGTTTCCTCCCACACTTCAAAGACATGCAGTATAATGTGGATAAATGTGAGGTTATCCATTTTGGTGGCAAAAACAGGAAAGCAGACTATTATCTAAATGGTGGCCGACTAGGAAAAGGGGAGATGCAGCGAGACCTGGGTGTCATGGTACACCAGTCATTGAAAGTGGGCATGCAGGTGCAGCAGGCAGTGAAGAAAGCGAATGGTATGTTAGCTTTCATAGCAAAAGGATTTGAGTATAGGAGCAGGGAGGTTCTACTGCAGTTGTACAGGGTCTTGGTGAGACCACACCTGGAGTATTGCGTACAGTTTTGGTCTCCAAATCTGAGGAAGGACATTATTGCCATAGAGGGAGTGCAGAGAAGGTTCACCAGACTGATTCCTGGGATGTCAGGACTGTCTTATGAAGAAAGACTGGATAGACTTGGTTTATACTCTCTAGAATTTAGGAGATTGAGAGGGGATCTTATAGAAACTTACAAAATTCTTAAGGGGTTGGACAGGCTAGATGCAGGAAGATTGCTCCCGATGTTGGGGAAGTCCAGGACAAGGGGTCACAGCTTAAGGATAAGGGGGAAATCCTTTAAAACCGAGATGAGAATAACTTTTTTCACACAGAGAGTGGTGAATCTCTGGAACTCTCTGCCACAGAGGGTAGTCGAGGCCAGTTCATTGGCTATATTTAAGAGGGAGTTAGATGTGGCCCTTGTGGCTAAGGGGATCAGAGGGTATGGAGAGAAGGCAGGTACGGGATACTGAGTTGGATGATCAGCCATGATCATATTGAATGGCGGTGCAGGCTCGAAGGGCCGAATGGCCTACTCCTGCACCTAATTTCTATGTTTCTATGTTTCTATACAGGTTTGTAAGTTAATTGGCTTGCTATAAATGTAATTAAAACTGTCCCTAGTGTGTGTAGGGTCGTGTTAATGCACGGGGATCGCTGGTCTGCCTGGACTCAGTGTTTCCGTGTTGTATCACTAAACTACCATTAACTTTGCAATACAAAATTGCACTATGTAGTTTGGCTTACACTATCATGCTTAGATACTATTAGATACTGATAATTTATTTCATATCTATTTATTGTGTTTAATGTGACTGTAAAGCTGCAGCAAGTAAGAATTTCATTGTTGCCGTGCCAGTGCACGACCCTTGAGTCGTGAAAGTGCTTCATTAGCTGTAAAGCACTGACTTCTTGAGGTGATGAAAGGAGTCGTATGAAAGTAATATAAACATTAGTAGAAACAAGGAACTGCAAAGAGAGGTCAAGAAAAGAAAGGGAAGAGTTGGAGAATGTGAAAATGAAAGGAATTAAAATTCAAAGCAAAGTTAGATATTTTTTTCCAGTTTAGATGAGAATTGGAAATGGCACTAGTAAAGTAATCAATGTAGTGGAAATAGGAACAGAACCATGAATCATCAACACAGCCAGTAGAAAAACAGAAATAGCAGCAACTCGTATAGTTTCTGCTCTTTAACCTTTCCTATCCATGTGCCTGTCCAAATTAGAGTGATATAGAACAAACTCGGGCAGGTGGGACTAGTTTAGATGGGGCATCTTGATCAGCATGGGCACGTTGGGTCAAATGGCCTGTTTCCATGCTGTATGACTCCATGGAGGAATGAACGGAGAAGAGCACGGTCAAGCAGTGGGAGGAGAACGGTAGCAAGGAAAGATGTTGTCAAGCTGGAAAAGGTGCAGCAAAGATTCACGAGGATATTGCCAGGACTCAAGAGCCCGAGCTATGGGGGGAGGATAGGTTAAGAGGGATTATGTGCCAAACCCAGGTAGGTGGGACTAGTGTAGATGGGACATGTTGGCCGGTATGGGCAAGTTGGGCCAAAGGGCCTGTTTCCACGCTGTAAGGCTCTATGACTAACAATGGGCAAAAAAGTTCTCTTTAGTACATGCATGGAAAAATACGCAATGTTTTAAAATAAAATTATTGAAAAACAACATGCAGATGAAAAATAGAACAGGTCATGCTTCACAAACATGGGCAGTCGTGTGTTGGATAATGTCCAAGATACAGCTATGTCTCATTCATCCATCAGCTCTGTGCTTGCTGTCATAAAATAGTTCCCAGTAAAGCAATGAATGTAATGACTTAAAAATTCTTATTCTTATTTATAAATCCATCAATGGTGCCACTTCGCTTCATCTTAGTACCCTCAAGGATACCTGCACTCCTTCAGTTCTGGCATCTTGTACATTCCTAAACGTAACCATACCACCGTTTATGATGCACACAAACGTTCTCCTTGGCCTAGCCTTGGTCATCTTCACTAACGTTTGTCTATAATGCAATTGATTGAAATTTTGTTTTATATCAAAATGCTTCGAGCTGTTTCTGCCAAGATACTATATAAATGGAAGTTGTATTGAGTGTGGATTTGTGGGTGCCAGCTAGTGTTACACAACTAGCAAGTCACTCATGAGGTAATAATGTATCTAATACAAGGAGAAATGGTAACCACAGGCCTATGAACTTGATATTGGTAAAAGGCATGTATTGAGGGACAACATAAATCACCATTTTGAAAGGTACAGGTTGATCAAAGACAACATGAATCAGCGTGGATCTATTGAGGGGAAAGCTGTGCCTAATGAACAATTTAGTTTTTTGAGAGGGTTACAAAGAGGGCTAACTAGAGAATAGCATTTCATGGTCAATGTGGATTTTATGCCTTTTTGATCAGGAAAGTAAAATAGCATGGGATTCAATGGGAAAATGGTAGGTTAGATTAAAATAAAAATGGAAATAAAGAGGGAAGCACTCAGCAGGGCTGATGTCATTAGTACTCCCACTTTTTCAGTTCTGACAAAGGGTCTCTAACCTGAAACATAATTTATTTTCCTCTACCCACAGGTGCTGCTTAATCCAATGAATGTTCTCAGCATTTTCAGTTTTTAGTTCAAATTGCCATCATTTGTAGATTCAAAATTAGATGAAAACTTGTCTCAGTGGGAGAAAGCAAAGGGTGATAATTAACAGTATTAGTGACTCCTGTTGGCCTTTGCTTTTCATGATATAGATGAATGTGTTCAATTTAAATGTAGGGGATACAATTAAGAAGTTTGCCGATTATATAAAAACTATCAGTGAGCAAAAAAGTTTGAGACTGCAGGAAGATATCATGGGATTAGCAATCATCTAGTGCCTTCAAATATTGTGTTGTGCTGGTTTCATACTACAGTGAAATCAAATGACAAATAAAGGTGCTGTGTAATATTTAAGGCAAATGAAAGGCATTTATTTTGTGTATTGTGCAGTGTGTGAATGTTGGCTGCTTGCATTGTCACAGTGCTAGCCCTTGGTGTTGTTTCAGGTCTGTGACATTTAATCTACTGCTCCATCTATGTGATTCCGTTGGGACTGAGCGTGTTGGGCAAAATGCATTAGGGTAAAGAGACATTTGTAATAAAAGACAACAGACAAACAAATGCGTACGGAGGATTGGAAAATAAATGGGAAGGGAATTGGAAGCCTGGGGTCACTCCTGCAGACTGGATGGAGCTATTCTGTAAAGAGAGGCAGCTGTAACCTGCAGTTGCTCTCCGTCTAGAGGAGAGCACATTACATTGAAGTGTACAACACAGGAATGGGCCCTTTGCCCCATTATGTTGGTGCTGACGGGTATAGGTGACGTTTTGGGTCAGGACCCTTCTTCATTCTGATTGTAGTGGGGGGGAATAAAGCTGGGAAGAAAGAAGAGGCAGAAAATGCCTGGCAGGTAATAGGTAAATGTGTGGTAGATAATGCAGGTCGGGCGGATGGGGGGGGGGGGGGGGGGGGGGGGGAGATAGGCAGAGACTTGGACAAAATCCAGAGATGAATATATAGATGGTGTGAACTAACAGGTTGAAGAACAATTACCTGGAAAGACTGTTGGGGTCCCTGGGTGGAGGTGAGAGATGTGGTACAGGAACCGGTGCTACATCTCCTGCAGTTGCAGGGGAGAGTACTTGGGAGGGGGTGGTTTGAACAGGAAGAGTTGAGTGAACCAAAGAGTTTCAGAGTGAAGGGTCTCTGCAAAAGGAGGAAATGGGTGAGGAAGGGAAGATGTGTGGTGGTGGAATCACATTTGAGTTGATGGAAATTACGGAGGGCGATGTGGTGGATGCAGAGGCTGGTGGAACATGAGGCAAGGACCAGGACAACTCTATCCTTACTCTGTCTGGGGGGAGGGGGGTGGGGGGAGAGAGAGCAGGACCACAGGATGGGTGAGCGGTCCATCTATGACACTAGGGGGGAAAACACTTGACTAAAGAAAGTCAACGTTTGGATGGTAAAGAACGAAGACATGTCAGGTGCTAAAGAACGAGGATTTCTCAAATAACCTCCCCCTCTCCAGGCACTTTTTGATGAACCATCCGACTATCAAAAACCCCCTCACCTGTATCTGCCTATTACCTATTACCTACCAGGCTTTGCCCTGCCCCTCCTCTTCCAGCTTTCTTCCCTCCCACCCAAAATCAGTATGAAGAAGGGTCATAACCTAAAACATCACCTATTCATGTTCTCCAGCAATATTGCCTGACCCCCTGAGTTACTCTAGCACTTTGTCTAATTTTGAAAACCAACATCTGCAGTTACTGTTTTTTTCTATTGAGTTCAGGAGTTGGGACGTCATGTTAGAGCTGTACGAGACATAGGTGAGGCCATATTTGTAGTTCTGTGTACAGTTCATGAAGGCCATGACCTCCGGTTCTCGATTCCCCTACTCTGGATAAAAGACTCTTGTGCTTTCAACATATCTAAATACACGGGCCCCACTACTACAAATTTTGCAGTCAAGTATCCTGCATTTGGGGATGTCGCAGGCATCAACACAGCCGAAGTGCATGGTATAGCCTCTTCCTGGGAGAACCATCTTTTTGATCACAGTCTCTCCCCTGCAAGGCAAGTAAGTCGGGCGCCTTCTTTACCACCCTATCTACTTGTGTCGCTACTTTCAGCGAGCCATGAACTTGTACCTAATGTCCCGTCAGTACATCAATGATCCTGAAGGTTTGCCATTTACTCGATACTTCCCTCTTACATTTGACCTCCTTAGCTGCAACACCTCACCCTTGTCTAGAATAAACTCCACCTGCCATTCCTTTGCCCACGTTCCTAACTGGTCTATATTCTGCTGAATCTTTTGACAACCTTTCTCACCATCCACAACTCTTCCAATTGTTGTGTCATCTGCAAGTTTCCTAATCAACCCATCACATTTTCATCCAAATCACTAATATTTATCACAAAGCACAGAGGTCCCACCATTGATCCTTGCGGAACACCTCACGTTTACCCTCTGTCTTCTATGCCAAGTCAGAGAAATAAAATCTTTTTTTAAAGATTGCTGGATCTAACAGCAGGCAGAATCTGCATCAGAGATGAAAAGATTTAACATTGTGCCTCATGATCACCCTTCAGCTACTCTAACCTTTAGCAGCTGCAGAGCGCCCAAGGATCCTTGAGGCCATTGCAACAGTTAGTCCACAAGCAAGATTTGTCCTCATCTGATCTCCCGCATGTATCATACTTGCATGTTACGGAGCACAGTGACACGCGCTCTACAACTAGCCGGCAGTTCTCCATGGACCTTCCCAATAGCCTTCAGTACAATCTGACTGTTAACTCTGTTTCTTTTATTACAGATACTGCCTGATCAGCTGAGTTGCTCTTTTCTGTATCCTTTTAATATATTTTTTGTACTCTGGGGATTAGAACTGTACACAGTATAGAATATTGAGTGGTCATTTATAAATTAACAGGATTGGTTTGCTGTTAAATTAACAAGCCTTCGGTTTGGCTACCTTCCAATATCTTATTTGTTTTCTCATTACCACAGAGTATTAATTTCAATCAGGACCACCGGATCTCTTCAATTATCTCTGTGCACAATTTTCTTTCCATTTATGCAATAGTTCCTTCCTGGATTTTTTTCTTGTCTTCGTGAAACATTGTATTTAATTTTTGCACAAATCGCAAGTATATTCAATTGTAACCGTAGCTAATTTTGTCCAACTTTGAAGTCTACATCCTTCAATGACCTTGTAATACAATCTTTGCAATTATTGTTATTGTGCTCGTGACTCTTGGCTACAGTTAATTTGTACAGATATTGAACAAATGTCTGTTTATATAGTTCCACGTGGATGGCTGGTTTGGAATGTTAGATCACCAGGGATCCAGTGTGAGCTAGCCAATTGGATACAAAATCGACTAAGTGGAAAGAGTCAGGGAATGGGTAGTAGAAGGTACACAAAAATGCTGGAGAAACTCAGCGGGTGCAGCAGCACCTATGGAGCGAAGGAAATAGGTGACGTTTTGGGTAGTGGAAGGTTGTTTTTCAGATTGAGGGCTTGTGACCAGTTGAAGAACTGCAGAGATCAGTGCTAGGTCCCCTGTTGTTTTCCATATACATTAATGATTTGGATGAGAATGTAGGCAGCATGAATAATAAGATATTATGTCTTAATGACTACCAGCCAGCGACCTTTATGCTGCCATGAAATGCTTTGAGAGGCTAGTACGGCACATACTAAATCCAGCCTACCAAGCAACATTGATCCATTGCAGTTCACCTACCACCACAAAGGTTCACGGTTGATGCCATCTCCCTGGCCCTAAGAAAATAGCAGGGAACTCATCCCTGGAACACCTGGATAAGGACACTGACGTCAGACTCCTCTTCCTAGACCACAGCTCTGCTGTCAATACCACTATCCAAATCAAGCTCATCTCCAAATTCTTGGAACTTGAAGTCAGCACTCCCCTCTGCAACTGGATCCTTGACTTCCTGACCAACGGCCCACAATCAGTGAGGATAGGTGACAAATCATCCTCTAGTACATTGTTCTGTGAAAGTGGCAACACAGGTAACAATGTGGTGCAGAAGTAATATGTACACTTGCCTTCATCGCACAGGCCATTGAGTACATGAGTTGGGACATCATGTTGTACAAGACGTCGGTGAGGCAGCACCTGGAATATTACATAAGGAGGATATAATTAAGCTAGAGAGGATGCAGAAAGATTCACAACAATGCTGCCTGCATTGGAGGGCTTAAGTTATAAGGACAGGTTGGATAGGCTGGGCCATTGTCACTGAAGTAAATGAGCCTCAGGGATTACGTTGGCGAAGCTTATAAAATTATGAATCTGTAGAAAAAATAATCTGGAGGAACTCAGTGGGTTGAGGAGGCAAAGAGATAATCAACATTTTAGCTGCGGTATTACTTGATATAGGGTCTTTACCCAAAATATTGTCTATCCCTTTGCCTCCTCAGATGCTGCTTGACCCACTGAGTCCCTCCAGCAGTTTGTTTTTGCACCATCCAGATTCTATTGATCTAATTGTTTCATTATAAACTATTTCTGCTGATTCCCACCTTCTTTATTTTCACCACCAGATTTTCCAGAAGACCCGAACATTGGTTTGCACGCAACCTTCATTCCCAAGTACAGTTCCAACCACATTCAAGAAGTTCAATACTGTCCAAGTTAATGGAGCATGTTTGACATGGGAGTAATACACATCAATGACGGCAGTGTGTACCATTTACAAACTGTACAATGACAATTCAACCAAGGATGACAATTTAACCAAGGAGAATTATCTAGTATACCAGAGGTTGATGGGTGACCTAATAGAATATTTACAATTGCGCAAGGCCTATAGACAGTCACTACGTTTTTCCCCAAGCTGGGAAAATTCAAATATTAGAGGGCATGGTTTTAAAATGAGAGGGGCAAAGCTTAAAAGATGTATGAGGCAAGTTTATTTTTACACAGAGCATTGTGGGTGCCTGGAAACCAATGCCAGAGGTGGTAGAGGCAAAGATGAAAGTGGCATTTAAGAGATTTTTGGATAGGCATGTGGATATGCAAGGAATGGAAGGATATGGATTATGAACAGGCAGATAAGATGTTCTTGACGTCATGTTAGGTACCGACTCTGTGGGTCAAAGAGCCTGTTCCCATGCTGTACAGGTCTATGTTCTAAATCTTCCACTCTATTTCTCAAACTAACAACTCCAACCACCCAGAAAGACAAGAGCACCAGTACCACCACCTGCAAATTTGTCTTCAGCCCAAACCACATCTGAAATGAAATTATCATTTTTTTTAATTACTAAGTTTAACAATGGCTGTCCTTTGTACCTTAACACTGACAGAAATTACCATTGGAAACCTGCATGCCATTGTTATTCCCATCGACCTTACCTTCAGGAGAGGACAGAAAGGATTGTAAAATTAACTAATATTCAACTCAATATCGGTTGTTTCCACCAGAAGCCATCATTATTTTCATCCTCGAGCCAGGCTGTTTCAGACAGAAAGCCGACGAGTGATTCTGAAATAATACTGGCCCAGATTGCTGACCTTGGAAGCAACTTGTCATAAAGCTTCATCAGGCTTAGTGGAAAGGATTAATCCTGAAAAAACATCAGCTGCAATCAGCCGTCGGTTTAAGTGGATCTGCAGTGTCCAACAGCAGCCATGTCAGCGAGCTAACTGAAGAGTCCATCAAATTGAAGAATTTAGACACACCAAACTTGATAGTGCAAAGCTGTAAATTTTTAACTAAGTCTTGGAACATTTTGCAGTAATTAAAATAAAGGCTGGAACATACAAAACAGAAATGGCAATAAAAAAACAAGCCTTGAAATATTTGTATTTTAAAATCTATAATTTATTGACAATGCATGCCCTTTACAATATCTTTCTTAGGGTCACAGAGATTATGGCTGTTGTCATAAACTTAATCTTCTGTTGAAAACCCAGTTATACCTGGTTGAACTGTATTCAAAAAGATAGATATAAAGTGCTGGGAGTAACTCAATGGAGCAGGCAGCATCTCTGGAGACAAGGAATGGGTGAGTTACTCCAGCATTTTGTGTCTATCTTCGGTGTAAAGGGGGAAATCTTTTAGGACCGAGATGAGGAAAACATTTTTCACACATAGAGTGGCGAATCTCTGGAATTCTCTGCCACAGAAGGTAGTTGAGGCCAGTTCATTGGCTATATTTAAGAGGGAGTTAGATGTGGCCCTTGTGGCTAAAGGGATCAGGGGGTATGGAGAGAAAGCAGGTAGAGGATACTGAGTTGGATGATCAGCCATGATCATATTGAATGGCGGTGCAGGCTTGAAGGGCCGAATGGCCTACTCCTGCACCTATTTTCTATGTTTCTATGTTTCTAAACCAGTAGTTCCTTCCTACGCATTTCAACTGTATTCAATCTCCGTTCAATATTTTCATATAAAATAATTTGTAAAAGATTGAGATTTATCTCAATTCACTGATTCTACCTTATATACTTCATAAAGACTGCAATATGACACTAAAATTGTATTTTTCATGTTTAATAGCCCATGTGTTTACTCCAGAAGCTGCTGTCGTATTTCCACCGATATATTGGTTTGTTCTAACAACCCAACGGCCATGCTTGTCCCCTCCTCTAGCGTTCTTCCCCCCACCCCATAAAATTAACCTGAAGAAGGACCCAGACTTGAAATATCACCCATTTATATTTTCCAGAGATATGTAGGAAGGATCATTTCTGTAATGGGCGGCACGGTGGCGCAGCGGTAGAGTTGCTGCCTTGCAGCGAATGCAGCGCCGGAGACCCGGGTTCAATCCTGACTACGGATGCTGTCTTTATGGAGTTTGTATGTTCTCTCCTTGACCTGCGTGTGGTTTCTCTGAGATCTTCGGTTTCCTCCCACACTCCAAAGACGTACAGGTATGTAGGTTAATTGGCTTGGTAAATGTAAAAATTGTCCCTTGTGTGTATAGGATAGTGCTAATGTGCGGGGATCACTGGTACCAGTGGGATGAAAGGGCCTGTTTCCACGCTGTATCTCTAAACTAAACTAAATTAAACTGCAGATGCTGATTTAAACCAAAGATAGACACAAAAAGCTGGAGTAGCTCAGAGGGGCAGGCAGCATTTCTGGAGAGAAGAAATTGGTGACGTTTTGGGTCAAGACCCTTCTTCAGACTGCTGCCTGACCCACTGAAATACTCCAGCACTTTGTATCTATTTTTGTAAACCATCATCTGCTGCTCCTTGATTCTACAACTAGAAGACTTGATTGCCGATTTATGCAGTCACCCAATGTTCCAAACATTTGTTGGTCAGTGTTGTGGCTTGTTACGTTAACACTAATTGAGAACCTGTGGACAACACAAGGCTGCTGGTCTGATAATGACAACTCACATTTCTATATTTCCTGCATTAAAACAATGCAAAACTCTCTATAGAAGAGAATCTTCTATTCACGAGAATCTTCAATCTCTCTCTATCTCTGGCAACGGTCCCCAAGTGCCTGAAAACAGCTACCATAGTGCCGGTGCCGAAAAAGTCCAAAATCACCAGCCTCAACGACTACCGGCCGGTTGCCCTGACTCCAATCCCCATGAAGTGCTTCGAAAGGCTGGTCCTCTCCCATATTAAATCCAGCATCCCTGCCTCACTGGACTCCCATCAATTTGCATACAGGGCAAATAGATCGACAGAGGATGCCATCTCTCTGGCCCTTCACACTGTCCTGACTCACCTGGACAGACAGGGCACGTATGTGAGGATGCTCTTCATTGACTATAGCTCTGCATTCAATACAGTCATCCCCACCAAGCTCACCACCAAACTCCACCAGCTAGGCATCAGCTCACCGATATGTGCTTGGATCCTGAACTTTCTCACGGAGCGACCGCAGGCAGTGAGACTGGGTCCGCACCTGTCCTCCACCATCACCCTGAGCACTGGCACACAACAGGGTTGTGTACTAAGCCCTATGCTCTACTCCCTCTTCACTCACGACTGTGTCCCTGCATTCGACACCAACACCATCGTGAAGTTTGCAGACGACACAACAGTGATTGGGCTGATCACCAACGGTGATGAAACAAAATACAGAGCGGAGGTGCAGAACCTGGCGGACTGGTGCGCCAATAACAACTTGGCACTAAACACCTCCAAGACCAAGGAGCTGATTATTGACTTCAGGAGGTCCCATTCTGGAGAATACGCCCCAATCTCCATTTATGGGGAAAGTGTGGAGAGAGTGTCCAGCTTTAAGTTTCTGGGCACTCACATTTCAGAAGACCTCACATGGTCCACAAACACCGCCACGCTGGTCAAGAAGGCACAGCATCGACTGTTCTTCCTGAGGACATTAAAAAAGACTGGTCTGCCCCAACAGCTGCTGACAACGTTCTACCGCTGCACCACAGAGAGCATACTAACGTATGGCATCTCTGTGTGGTATCTCAGCTGCACGGAGGCGGAGAGGAGAGCTCTTCAGCGCGTCGTCAACAGAGCGCAGAGGATCATCGGGACAGAGCTACCAGCCTTGGAGGGCATCTACCACACGCGGTGCCTCAGGAAGGCCCTCAGCATCCATAAGGACTCATCACACCCCTGCCACGGTCTGTTTCAACTACTTCCCTCTGGCAGACGTTACAAGGCCTTCTACGCCCGAACCTCCAGACTCAGGAACAGTTTCATCCCAAGAGCTATAGCGGCTCTGAACCAGCCCTAATGAGTGCCCCCCCACCCACCCCCTTTGGACAGTCTCCCTCAGATGGTCACGTCAATCAATTCAGCTTGTTTATTTATGTATTGTATTTATTTACCTTTCTTGTACATCAGTGGAGCTGCACACTAAATCTCGTTGCACTGACGTGCAATGACAATAAAAGATATATTATTATTATATTAGAAGAGAAAAGGGACATTGAGTAGGGAGAAATTTGAACATTGGAAAGTGTCAAAGACCAATACTACACATATCAGGAAGAGTGAAGGTGTTGTGTGCATCATCAATAAATTGAGGTCATCAAGCCCCCCCCCACCCCCCCAAATTAGCATACCCAAAGCCTCTATTTGTAAATCCATTGGTATCAGGAAAATATAGAAAATATTCAGCTCAACAAGAAATTGGATGATTGTTCCTTCAGTGACACTGTCAAAAAAAAACTGCAGAACGCTGGCAACCGTGTTTTCAAGCACTGACATATCTGCTTGACAAAAACCGTGGAGTGTTCAAGAAGGAACTGCAGATGCTGGAAGATCGAAGGTACACAAAAATGCTGGAGAAACTCAGCGGGTGCAGCAGCATCTATGGAGCGAAGGAAATAGGTGACGTTTCGGGCCGAAACCCTTCTTCAGACTGGAGAATTGTCTTCATGATGTTCGTGGTAGCAGGGAACATTGTGCAGATTTCTCTCATCTGCCGGTAGACCAGCAGCAGCCACCACCATTCAGCAAAGGGCTGACAGGGTAATGCACAGACATGCTCCAAAGTGAACACAACAAATCTGGAGCATCCTTGGATATTCTCATCGGAACATCTGTGGTGGTCTACATCTTATGCTCTTGCTGTGTGTTGACACCATGTAATACTTAATTATACAACTGCATCATATTTTCCCGTCTCCATATTTCCTTACAACGTAGAAGCCAGTTCAGCCTATTGGGTCTATATCATCTTACAGACCAATCGCTTTCCCTTACCAATCTTCTGTATGAACCAACATCAATTCTACCACCCGTACCATGCCTTTGATATGTGGGTAGAACTCAGAGCGTCTGGAAGAAACCCACATGTTCATAGGGAGAACTTTCAAACTTCACAAATACCACCGCAAGGTCAGGAATTGAGCAGAATAAAAACATTTTGGTGAGACAAAGGAACATAAGAAACTGGAGCAGTATTAGGCCACATGACCCACCAGACCTGCTCCACCATTCAACAAAATCATGCCTCAAATCTGCTTCTCCACAGATCACGATATCCTGTCCTCTTAATGAACCAATATTTACTAATCTCAGTCGTGAACATAATGCATGACTGACTATCCAAATCACTGAGAAAAAGGATTCCAAGAATTTACCACCCTCTGTTTAAAGCTATTTCTCCTTATCTCAAAAACATAAAGTTATGCAAAATGGAATCAGACATCGGAGCCTATCATGTCCATGCCAGCCTTCAAGAACCTATCTATATTCATACATTTGCTCCAGCACTCAGCCATTGTTTCCCATGCCCTAGTGCTTCAAGAGCTCATCTACCTACTATTTAAAGGCCAAAACATCCATCGCACTCTGGAAGTGTGTTCCATCTTTCAAATCGCCTGCATGTAAAAATCCCCCTCTAAATCCTCTACCCCTCTTCTTAATCCTGTACCCTCTGGTTAGATATTTTTGCAAAGGGGAAAAGAATCTCACTATCTACCAATAACTATGCCCCTCATAATTTTTCTGATCCTCTCAGTATTCTCTACTGCAAGGATAACAAGATGAGAAGGATACGATTGAACTTGAAAGGATGCAGAAGAGATGATACCTCTCTTATCATCTCTTCTGCATCCTTTCAAGTTCAATCGTTTCCTTCTCATCGTGTGACCAGAATGTTTCAGTATTAAATTGGATCTACCATTTCCCTGCCCATCACACTAACTCATCAATATTGTTCCATAACTGAAGATTGCCACAGAACATGGAACAGTTCAGCCCACAATTTCTGTGTTGCCCATAATGTTAATTTAAACTGCATTATCCACCTGGACAAATGAAATATAAATTGACATTTAATCAATTGCACTATATCTGCCTGTATATGCTCTATATCTCTTCTGTCTCTGCCTATTCATGTGGCTGTCTACATGCCACTTCAATGCAGCTATCATATCTCCTTCCACCACTTCCCCTGGTGGCAAGTTCCAGGCACCCATCACCCTCTTTATAAAAAAAACATGCCACAAATCTCTTTTTAATTTTCCGCCGTCTCACCATAATGTTCTGTCCTCCGGCACCTGATATTTCTACTCTGGGAAAAAGACTATGACTTTAATAATTTTATATATTACTATGAACGTCACCCCTTTGATGCTCCAGAGAAAACAATTAAGAATGTCCAACCTCTCTAATCCGGATAACATCCTGATGAACCTCTACTGCACTCTTTCCAAACCCTCCACATCCTGTAATGCAGTGAATAGATCTGCCGTCCTCATTATCAATTTGTTCTAAAAATAATAATAATAATAATAATAATAATAATAATAATAATAATAATAAGAGCATGCAGTTTTGATTTGATTCTTTTGCAGTAAGAACTGAGTCCAAGAACATAATCTGTTAAAATGTCATAAAATGGTCAGAAATAATTCAAAGGGCTAACTGAATACTACTCATTGTGACAGGAGAATTGCACACAACATACAAGTTCTGACTCAACTATACAAAGTCCCCAATAGACCACACCCAGAATATTATAAGCATTACCATACATAGGAATGCAGATAATGTTCTTGGAAAGAGTTCACCTCTGGTTAACTGAATTACGGAGGAGAAACTATGTACTAAAACTGCATTCTCTGGAATTATAGACAATAGTCAAGGGACAATAGGTGCAGGAGTAGGCCATTTAGCCCTTCGAGCCAGCACCGCCATTCAATGTGATCATGGTTGATCATCCCCAATCAGTACCCCGTTCCTGCCTTCTCCCCATATCCCCTGACTCCGCTATCTTTAAGAGCCCTATCTAGCTCTTTCTTGAAAGTATCCAGAGAACCGGCCTCCACCGCCCTCTGAGGCAGAGAATTCCACAGGCAGAAGGTCAAGGTAATTAAAGTTTTGATACTGTAGGGAATTAATTTAAAATATTTCCACTGGTTTACATTTTAAAAACATGGAGACAATCCAAATATTGGAGCCAGCTCTTTCAGGAATTGAATTGAATAAATGTTATTAGCCAAGTATGTGTATATATACAAGGAATTTGCCTTGGTGCTTTGCTCACAAATAACACAATATACAGTAGATAATTTAAAATAAAACATTATAATTTAAACATGCAAACATTGAAATAAAATACCAGAGAAAAAGGAGGCTACAGACTTTTGGCTGTGGAGTAGAGCTACAGCTCGTGGAAAAAAAGCTGATTTTATGTCTGGCGGATTTGACAGTCCGGAGTCGCCTTCCACAGATATGTGCTTCAAAGAGTTTGTGGCCAGGGTGAGAGGGGTCAGAGATGATCTTACCCGCTCGCCTCCTGGCCCTTGCAGTGTACAGTTCGTCGATGGGGGGTAAGTTTACAGCCAACAACCTTCTCAGCTGATCGAACGATGCTCTGCAGCTTCCGGATGTCGTGCTTGGTGGCTGAGCCAAACTTTACCATGATGGAGAAGGTGAGGACAGACTCAATGATGGCCGTATAAAACTGGACCATCATTGCCTGTGGCAGATTGTGTTTTCTCAGCTGCCTCAGGAAGCACATCCTCCGTTGGGCCCTTTTGACTGTGGAGTCGATGGTGGCCACCCATTTAAGGTCCCTGTAGACGATGTTTCCAAGGAACTTAAATACTGATGTCACTGTGATGTTGTTGATGGTGAGTGGGGTGAGGGGAGGGGGAGCTCTCCTAAAGTCTACAATCAATTCCACCGTCTTAA
The DNA here is from genome assembly GCF_010909765.2 of Amblyraja radiata. Classification (NCBI taxonomy): domain Eukaryota; kingdom Metazoa; phylum Chordata; class Chondrichthyes; order Rajiformes; family Rajidae; genus Amblyraja; species Amblyraja radiata. The sequence goes on along the minus strand of NC_045980.1, from coordinate 25,361,711 downwards.
GAGCATTGAGCTCCAGGCTGTTGCGATGGCACCAGGACGCCAGCTGTGTCAGTTCCTGTCTGTAGGCAGATTCTTCCCCATCCTGGATCAGTCCAATCAGGGTTGTGTCGTTCTCAAACTTGAGAAGCTTGACAGAGGTGTCTGTGGAGGTGCAGTCATTGGTGTGGAGAGAGTAAAGGAGAGGGGAGAGTACGCAGCCTTGCGGTACTCCTATGCTGGGGGTCAGTGGGTCCGGGATGTGCTTTCCCAGGTTCACATGCTGCTTCTTGTCTGTCAGGAAGTTGGTGATCCACTGACAGGAATTTTACACGCTGTGGGGGATAGAAATTTGAAACTCTCTTCCACAGTGACATAACATCTGCCACCTTCTTGAACACTCATTTGCGAGTTCTCCTTTTCACATCTCATTCTCCTACCAAGCATCTTATCCCTAGCCAATTAGGATGCACTATATTCTGTTTTTTCATTTAAGCCAAGAATGTAAGTCATAGAAACATAGAAAGGTGCAGGAGTAGGCCATTCGGCCCTTCGAGCCTGCACCGCCATTCAATATGATCATGGCTGATCATCCAACTCAGTATCCTCATGAACTACTAACAACCCAATACTAATTTCTCTGGCACCTAACAAGCAATAACTTGACAAACTGAAAAAGGACCTCCGTTTCCTACTTTTTGTTTACTATCCTTTAATTCAAACTGCCAATCTTTTACCGCCAACTGCCAACCCTGTGGGCATTTTTTTGTTGAGTAAGAATCTTTTATGAACTTCCCTCAAGGAATGATCTTTGAAATTTCAAAATTAATACAGGTTGCTCCTTAAATTCTGGAGAAGGGTTTTCTTGTGGACGTAACTAGCAAAGTGGACAATGACTCCACCTGCTAATGGAACTAAAACTGTCTCTCTATTGTGAATTGCACACGTTTTCTGGTCTCTCAGGTGGAAGACACAAACATGTAGAAACATTTTGAAAAAGAGCTCTCTCAAGTGTCCAAGCAAATATTTTTTTCTCAAACATCGCTGAAGCAGATTCTCAGGCCTTGAATACAGGTCTGTTTCTGAGATCATACTGGGTCCAAATTGGCTGACGTTTTTTTTACATTAATTACGTTTCATTGGTTGTAAAGTACTTTGGGTGGTGTTGAACTTAGTTATTACGACACAGGAGGAGGCCATTGGATCCATCAAGTCAATGCTGTTTCCCAACAGACTCGCTCTTCCTATTCTTCTATAGCTCATTCCCTCTCGCACCCATCAACATCGCTATGTTTCTTTGGCCACTTATCTTCACAAGGTGGCTATTGGAAAGAGGTAATTTACAATAACCATCTTCACAGTGTGGAAGCCAGAGTGCTTCACAGAATGCATCTGGTTACAGGTAGAATATGGAAACACCACACAGATAAGAACCAGGGGTCAACCTAGGTCCCTTAATAAGGTCGAAGGAATGAGTAGAATTAGGCCATTCGGCCCCTTAAGTCTACTCCACCATTCAATCATGGCTGATCTATCTCTCCCTCCTAACCCTATTCTCCTGCCTTTTCCCCATAACCTCTGACACCTGTACTAATCGAGAATCTTATGTCTGCCGTAAAAATATCCACTGACATGGCCTCCACAGCCTTCTGAGGCAAAGAATTCCACAGATTCACCACCCTCTGACTAAAGACATTTCTCCTCATCTCCTTCCTAAAATAATATCCATTCATTCTGAATTACATCTATATTTATATTTTCTCTCTTAATATTTTGGAATAATAATATTTTTTAAATTATGGACACGGCCCCAGAGGGCGGCAGAGTGGCGCAGCAGTAGTGTTGCTGTCTTACAGCGCTAGAGACCCAGGTTCGATTGTGACTACGGGTGCTGCCTGTATGGAGTTTGTACATTCTCTCCATGGGTGGGTTTACTCCAGATGCTCCAGGTTCCTCCCACATTCCAAAGACGTGCAGGTTTGTAGTTTAATTGGCTTCTGTAAATTGTCTCTAGTGTGTAGGATCGAACTAAAGCATGGGTGATCATTGGTATGTGCAGACTCAGTGGGCTGAAGGGCCCGTTTCCATATTGCATCGCTAAAACCAGTACTGATATGGTATCGCAAAGGTAGAGTTCCTGCCTTACATAGAAACATAGAAAATAGGTGCTGGAGTAGGCCATTCGGTATATATCGGCAACTATGATCATCCAACTCAGTATCCCATACCTGCCTTCTCTCCATCCCTTTAGCCACAAGGGCCACATCTAACTCCCTCTTAAATATAGCCAATGAACTGGCCTCAACTATTTTCTGTGGCAGAGAATTCCACAGATTCACCACTCTCCGTGTAAAAATTCCACAGATTCATCACTCTCGGTGTAAAAAGTGCTTGCAGCGCCAGAGACCCAAGTTCGATCCCGACTACAGGTAAAAAAATAATGTCTATACCAGTAATCCAGAGGGAGGCTCATATCTCACTATTCGAATTTAAGCTCAATGGTTAACATAATGCCTAAGCACCACTGGACTGTGACCCCAACGTGGCTGCTGCATATCTGCCCTCCAAAGTAAGCTTTAGCCAGTCATTTAGATGTACTAAACTGCTATCAGTGTTTCAAGTGACAGGCTGATAGCACCTAGTGATGGACAATAGATGCCAGGTTTATTATCTGTGCCAGAACATAAACAACGTAAAGTTATTGGAAATAACTTATTGTTAGGGAACATCTCCCGATTTAAAAACAGGGGGAATCGAGAATCACAACTTAAGAGGAAGGAAGGAAAATCTGGTACTGTACTTTCAGAATTTTGTTGAAAGTACTTTGCATTCTGAACACAGGACACAAACCCAGTAATCAAGAGATTAAAATAGAACTTGTCTGAGAAGGAGACTGAATCACCAATCACTGGAGCCTGTTTGTTCCAAACACTGACTTCTCATATTTTAACCCCATCCCCTGCAGATTAATTTACTGAGATATGACTCAGAGCTCCTTGGACAACAGGTTGCAGTGAAGTGTGGCAGGAATGACTGTCAGCACCAGAATATTAGATTTGTACATTACCACTTTTCCTACATCTCAGCACCAGCCTTCAAATGTAAACTGTGTTATCTACCCCTATGTCATTCAACTGTGTTGGATGCCATGTAAAATACTGTCAGAAATGTGCACCCTAGAGTAATTTTTTTTTATTAACACTGGGATTTATCATGTGTATGCAGAATACATGTTAGTTATGCTCAAGGTGCAAACACAAAAACAGATTCTTCTTGCAAATCTTACTTTTGTAAGAAGAAAGGATGGCAGGTTCTGATGGTCATGTCACCACCCAAATTCCTTCATGAGTTCCACTGAACCCTACTTGTAGCTTCAATGGGGAGATTTATGAAACGATAACTGACATAATAAGCCAGTAATTTTGATATAAAACTGTAACGATCAGGGAAATTCCAGTGCAGTTAACGTATTTTTATGCAACCTCCAAATTTCTTTGATATTTTCAGGCATTTCAGCAGAACTTCCATCTGAAACTTCTGCCCCCATGGATAAGTGTAGCACTCGTGAATCAGGAAATATAAACCAGTGAAAAACTCTGAACTGACAACAGCATTGTCATAAATCTTCTTTGCTCTTTCTCCAGTACAATCACAAACTTCTTGTAATGTGCTTGCAAAAACTGTGTGCCAATGACCTTCCTTGTTAACTCCTGAAAAGAATGAATACTCTGACATGCTTGGCTGTTAATCAATCCATGCTGACTATTCCTTTATTCCTCATTAATATGATTTTTCAGATGAAGCTTCTCCCGTCCTCTCCAATGGATTCCAATAATTTGCCAATAACATAAATTAAACCAACTACCTGTAATTGCTTGATTTAACCCTTCCTTTCCAGTTTAGGTTAGAGATACAGCGCAGAAACAAGCCCTTCAGCCCACCGAGTCCAGGCCGACCAGCAATCACGGCACGTTAACACTATCCTACACACACGAGGGACAATTTACACTTATACCATGCCAATTAACCTACAAACCTGTACGACTTTGGAGTGTGGGAGCAAAAAAAAATCTCGGAGAAAAACCACGCGGTCATGGGGAGAAAGTACAAACTCCGTACAGATAATACCCGTAGACAGAATCGAACCCTGGCCTCTGGAGCTGCAAGCACTGTGAGGCAGCAACTCCACCACTGCACCACCGTGCCGCCCAACCATTCTAAGGAATGATACATTAGCAGTATGCAACTTCTTCATTTACTAGGGTGGATAGTCAGTCTTTTTCCCAAGGTAAGGGGAGTCTAAAACTAGATGTCATAAGTTCTAGTTATGCCATCTAACTACATCTGCAGCCAGGAAGGACTGAAAATTTCAGTCACAGCCTCTGCAATTTCCCCCCTTGCATATTTTAAAAGCCTGGATATGTTTTCCTCTGAGCCTGGTGATTTATCAGTTTAAGTATGCTGAGCCGCTTTATCTCATCCAATAATTCACACTCATCCTCCCCAACGGGAACATCCACTTCTCTTTTCTGTAGACAGTCAAAAAAATGTAATCAAGAACCTAGCCCACATCCTCTGCCTTCACATTGAGTTTATCTTTGTGGTCTCGCAAAAGCCCTAGTCTATATTTAATTATCCATTTGCTCTTTATGTACTTACAAACTATCTTTGGATCTTCTTTGAATTTACTTGCCCGTGGTTTTGATTTTCATATTCTCTCTTAAAAAAATTTCACTCCTACACTTTCTCCTACTCTTCCTGCTGTATTAAGATTTGGTTGCCTGGCTAACCTTCCTTTTATTGCTTTATCTTACCCTCTATGCTACTTGCCACCCAGAAAGCTTGCAATTCAGCAATCGCAGCCTCTTTCTTAATAAGAGCGTTTAGATAGTTGCATAAATTTACAAGGAAAGTGGCCCTATGGCTCAACTTGCCCTTGCCAACCAGAATATCAATTCGTAATAGGAAGGAACTGCAGATGCTGGCTTATACGAATTATAGACACAAAGTACTGGAATAACTCAGCCGGTCAGGCAGCACCTCTGGAGAAAAGGGAAAGGTTTGGGTCAAGTCCCTTATTCAGACTGAAAGTAGGTTGGGGTGGGGGTGGGTGGGAGGGGGGAGAACAGGAGATGATAAAGTCCAGGATTAATCCAATTTGTGTTTGGGCCATATCCCTCTAAACTCCTTAATTCTAAAAACATTGCTATGCATTTACCTGTCCAACCATCTTTTAAAGGTTGTAACTGTACCTGCCTCTGACATCTTGTTTTATATATACACACACCATCTTCTCAGTGAAAAGCTTGATCCTCAGATTCCCTTTAAATCTGGGACACCATTAGCTCCCATTTCACTTGGACAATTCATCTGAAGGCTCAGCAAAGCATTGGAATTACCCCAGCAAGAGAGAGGAAAGTAAAATAAAGCATTCTCCATCCCAACTGAAAAGAAAATGTGCAGCTGTAAAGTTGTGCAGATGGAGGCAGGAATTCACAAAGTCATGTACATTGATCAAATGAAATAAATGGTGCAATACGTTTCAGTGGAAGGAACTGCCAGGTTAATCCATGAGAAATAAAATGCAAATATTTTCTTAATGGCAAGAAAATATAAAAGAACTTTGGTTAAGACAATAATTGAAAAAGAGCCATTGTGTAATGGAGTCATACTACAGAGTAATAGGCCCTTTGGTCTACCATGTCTTAATGCTCATCTACACTAATCTCATTTACCCACACTAGGACTATCTTTCTATGCTTTGTTTGTTTCGGTGTCTGCTTGAATGCCCCTTATACTAATAGTACTTGATTCCACCATTTCTTCAACAGCTTGTTCCAGGTATCAAGTACTTCAGTGTAAAAAAATAAATAATAGAACACTGGCTCTTATCACACAAGGTGCTGTAAAACAAAGGAAAGCAAATACTTTAGTCAGATTCCATCAGGAATATTGTGTTCAATTTTGGTCACTACACCTCAAAAAATTCACTTAACATTGCAGCAAGTACTACACAGTTCTTACAGAATGATACTAGCCATAAATTTAGTGGGCTGAATTATGAGAATCTATCCTTTGTTCCTTTGAGTATTAAAGGCTAAAAGGGTGATGAAACAACATTACAATGAATACTCTGTTGTCAGCGACCCGGGTTCGATCCGCACTATGATTGCTGTCTGTAGAGTTTGTGCATTCTCCCTGTGACCATGTGAGTTTTCTCCGGGTGCAGACTTGTCGGATTAAAAAAACAATTCACTGTATGTATTAGAGTATTGATTTCCAAGCCTTACTCAGCTGCATGGTATAGCTTGCAAAGGTCTTTGTTCTCTGTCCTTATTCCAAGTGCAGAATTAAGAACATTTATTTTCTATCCGCAAAGTGCAGTGGGTCAGGCAGCATCTCTGGAGTACAAGAACATATACTATCACCTTTATCGGGCCCCAAAAAATTACCTGTCCATGTCCTCCATAGATAATGCGTGACCTGCTGATTTCCAGCAGAGAGGTCAAGTGATAATAAAACAACAATACACCCCTGGTCCGTGAATGACACCCCTCCCAAGTCTCTACAGCACGATGGAGTACCAGAAACTTAAATAAAACAAATATAAAATGTAAACTGAATGAGAATTAAATGACCTGCCGACCCATTGAGTCACTGCCCACTCCTGCCCCCCCCCCCCCTCCCCCCCTCCGCCTTCTCCTACTCCACCACCTGCTCCTCCCCTGAAGTAGTTCTTCTCAATACTCCACCGTGGAAGTGATAACAGGTAAGAGAGGAGGGAACATCACGGTAAACAAGCACATTCTTCCAGTGGGGGCACACTGAAGAGCTACAACGTGATCTGTAACTACAGCCATGTGAAGCAGTAAAGAAAGGCTCGCTGGTGCAGACCAGCATCATTGACACCTAGTTTTAAAGTGAAAGGACACAAAGTGTTGGAGTAACTCAGCCAACTGAATCAGTCCGAGGAAGGGTCTCAATGTCCCCTATCCGAGTTCTCCAGAAATCCTGACCCGCTGAATTCATCCAGTACGCTGTGTCTTTTTCACCCAGAGAGTTGTGAATTTATGGAATTCCCTGCCACAGAGAGCAGTGGAGGCCAAGTCACTGGATGGATTTAAGAGAGAGTTAGATAGAGCTCTAGTGGCTAGTGGAGTCCAGGGATATGTGAAGGCAGGCACGGGTTATTGATAGGGGACGATCAGCCATGATCACAACGAATGGCGGTGCTGGCTCCAAGGGCCGAATGGCCTCCTCCTGCACCTATTATCTATGTTTCTATGTCTTTTTGGTGACTGAAGGGCTCGCTGGTGCACCTTGCGAGTTGGGAATGGGGTCAGAAGATGGAGCTCTAAATGGCCAGTGAGACGGTGCAGTCCGGGGCTGGGTTGGTAGGTACGTCCGCTACATCTGTTATAAGGGGGTCGTTAAAATGAGGGTTTACTATATTGCCTTTGCGAAACAGTTAGGAGAGAAGATTGAGAGCATCGTTAATTGAGAGCCACATCTGGGGTTGCTTGGAACTTCAACTGCGCTCTCGGAATTTTGTCCAGATTATAGGGGTGGGCAGGAAAAAGTGAATGCTGTTCAACCAAACATTCCTACTGCTCTGCCTTCTGCAAGGAGACCATAATTAATTAATTGAATCCACATCTGTTCTCACCACCCTGCAAGGATATTCAGCTGGTCCTCAATTCCCAACCAACACATTTGATGGATTATCCATCAGTTTCAATGAGATGCCACCTACCACATACATCCTCACATTACAGCACACCAAGGGGATTTTTCCTCCATGAATCACTGAGTGACTCGTCCATCGCCACCAACCATTGTGTCCCAAGCAATGCCTATCATTTTACCCCCACCTTTCTCACCATCCAGGGATGCAGCAATTCACTTGCATTTTTCCCCCCAATCTAGTGTTTATCATTTGATGCTCAGTGTAATTTTCTCTACATTAAATCAAATGCACTTAGTGGAACCCCTACAAACAGGCTGCCATGTAATGTTCCATCAAACTCCCATTTTGACCCGTCACTGTGGCTTCCTGTACAGTTTTACACAAACATAAGGAACTGTGTCTTATCTTCTGCCTGGGCACTCTACAGCCATCTAGATTTAATACTGCATTCAACAAATTCTGGGTAACTCAATGTCCATTTGCTTTAGAACTTGCTTGATCTGAACTTTACCCATCTGTAATATTAACTCAGCCTTTCTCTCGACACCAACTGCCTAATTGCTGAGTACATACTCAAAATCAGACCCAAAATTAATAGCTTTCACATGTTTGCTTTCTCGAATTGCCCTCATTAATCAATCAGTCATAATAGCAAAGGTACACAAAATTGCTGGGGAAACTCAGCGGGTGCAGCAGCATCTATGGAGCGAAGGAAATAGGCGACGTTTCGGGCCGAAACCCTTCTTCAGACTGATGGGGGGTGGGGGGGGGAGAAAGAAGGAAAAGGGGAGGAGGAGGAGGAGCCCGAGGGCGGGCGGATGGGAGGGTGGGAGGAGACAGCTAGAGGGTTAAGGAAGGGGAGGAGACAGCAAGGACTAGCAAAATTGGGAGAATTCAATGTTAATGCCATACGGACGCAAGGTCCCCAGACGGAATATGAGGTGCTGTTCCTCCAATTACCGCTGTTGCTCACTCTGGCAATGGAGGAGACCCAGGACAGAGAGGTCGGATTGGGAATGGGAGGGGGAGTTGAAGTGCTGAGCCACCGGGAGTTCAGGTAGGTTATTGCGGACTGAGCGGAGGTGTTCGGCGAAACGATTGCCCAACCTACGCTTGGTCTCCCCGATGTAAATCAGCTGACATCTAGAGCAGCGGATGCAGTAGATGAGGTTGGAGGAGATACAGGTGAACCTTTGTCACACCTGGAACGACTGCTTGGGTCCTTGAAGGGAGTCGAGGGGGGAGGTGAAGGGACAGGTGTTGCATTTCTTGCGGTTGCAACGGAAAGTGCCCGGGGAGGGGGTGGTGCGGGAGGGAAGGGAAGAATTGACGAGGGAGTTGCGGAGGGAGCGGTCTTTGCGGAAGGCAGACATGGGGGGAGATGGGAAGATGTGGCGAGTGGTGGGGTCACGTTGGAGGTGGCGGAAATGGCGGAGGATTATGTGTTGTATTTGCCGGCTGGTGGGGTGAAAGGTGAGGACCAGAGGGACTCTGCCCTTGTTGCGAGTGCGAGGATGGGGAGAGAGAGCAGTGTTACGGGGTATGGATGAGACCCTGGTGTGAGCCTCATCTATGGTGGCGGAGGGGAATCCCCATTCCCTGAAGAACGAGGACATTTCCGATGCCCTGGTATGGAATGTCTCATCCTGGGAACAGATGCGGCGTAGGCGGAGGAATTGGGAGTAGGGGATGGAGTCTTTACAGGGGGCAGGGTGGGAAGACGTGTAGTCCAGATAGCCATGTGAGTCAGTGGGTTTGTAATGTATGTCGGTCAGGAGTCTGTCCCCTGCGATGGAGATGGTGAGGTCAAGGAATGGTAGGGAAGTGTCGGAAATCGTCCAGGTGTATTGGAGTGCCGGATGGAAGTTGGTGGTGAAGTGGATGAAGTCAGTCAGTTGTGTGTAGGTGCAGGAGGTGGCCCCAAAGCAGTCGTCAATGTAATAATAGCAAAGTCATAATAGCAACCTTGGCTTCACCCTCCGAGATATTTTTTAGTCTATCCATTCTCTACCCAAATCTTTTCTGCAACTTAAAAATAGTCGGTCTACCTTCCCCCACAGTTTTGACCAAGGTCTTCACACTGAAAATTAAACCTCTCTTACCCGAGAGAATGGATGGCCTGCTGAGTATATTCTCTTTATATTTCAGATTTGAAATTTTATTTGGGCCAAATACCTATGTATGTATTGGATATATATTATATTTATTGTTGGTAATTATTGCAAAACAGGGTTCCAATTAAAATAATGGTGAACAATTAATAGCCACCGGGAATTCCGATTCTTCGATTTTGAAATGATACCGTGTGGCCGTTGTCTAACTAAGAGACCAGGCAGTACCTTGATTTAACATATCATCCATCTGATTATTTACATTGTGACAAAAATGGACATACTTCTGATGAGATCCAAAGCTTAAGATGTGCACACTGTGGTTTTACATCACTGGCTTTACAACAGACAGTTTGTTCCAGTGGATCATATCAGGCCAGCAGACAATGAGCATTCAATTCTTAGCTTATTTCATTTCACCATCATGTTAAACATTTGTTTACCCATTGGTGACTTCATCAATACCAAAAAAATATTTAAAGCATCTCCACGCACAATCAGTTTATTTTGACCCATCCGTTCAAGGGTAGCACTGGTTTCTCATGTGAAACAAGCAGCAAACAGTGAAAACAACACTGACCATGTTGCCACTGCCTTCTGAACTGGTTCCACTCTAATTTCAAGTCAACGACTGCAACCCGCCCCATACCCTATGCGGGTAAAGGGATCCAACACTTGAAAAGAGCAATGAACATGGAAGAAACAAATTAAAACAGCACAGAACAACAGTCATGTTGAAAGGGAAAAAATAATGGCAGTAAATATTTATATCAAATATTAGTTGACGAAATCAATCCAAAATCTATGAAATTTCAATGCAGAGGTCTACCATAGTTATGGGCTCTTTGGTAACACAACTACAGGAAAGGCCTTACATTGCCTTAATGGATTTAACATATTTGCATTGGACAACGTCAGCTAGACTGGGTGATACATTGTTCTTGGATGCCCACCTAGGGAAATTCTTTCAGAATGGAAAGAAGGCATCTGCTTGGTGAAGAAACCAAGAAGGTTGGCTTCCTTCAGTGTCAACCAGCAGATTAAAACAAAGCTATATCACAGCTCCATGGTGTTTAATATTTATTTTCACATGCAACCCATGATATTGACACAGGTCTGTAATACTGCACAAACTTAAATCGTGAAAGAGATCATAAAGGGCCAGTTGTTTCTCCAGATGTTCACAACATGAATGTTTCACAACTTCTTAGTTTTTTCCATGACTCACGCAAAATCTCTAGCTGAACAACAGACTTCAGGGTTGGTGTCATACACCAAAGCTCCTCAGAAGTCGTTCTACCTATCAGTCTAAGTGGTACTCAGATTGATGTGGTCAACTAATTTTGCTACCTTGAATGCAATGTTACTAGGAATATACATCTTCATCCCATGCTCTTAAATAGAACAGGCAAATAGCCAGGAACAGTAAATTGTCAATGAAACCAAAAATTAGTACTCGAGACAGATGTTATATTCACTCTGCTTTATGGCTCGAGCATGGATAATCTATACCATACATTAAACAATTGTCACGAGATGTCCATACAAAATTTTGAATAAATTGGCAAAAAAAAATGTTTATAACCTTTCATGAAAAAGTTGATTATAGAAAAAGTCACTGATGATTTATTGTCGAGCCAGTGATAGATTACAGAAAGGTACACAAAAAAGCTGGAGAAACTCAGCGGGTGCAGCAGCATCTATGGAGCAAAGGAAAACTACAACGTTTCGGGCCGAAACCCTTCTTCAGATTACAGATTCATAGATTACAGGATCTTGCTCATGAAGGAACCGTATAAGTATGTAGAATTTGAGATAGTTGCAAATATGACACTGTTTCATTTAGAATCCTTATGAACAATGAAGGAATAGGAGCCTTAAGCTGTCTAGATTGTCAGAATCAGTTTGCAACAAGAGCAGGGAACAAAACTGTTTTTGGTGGTCAAAGAAAATACTAGCTTCGAGTCAGAAAAAAATTTAGTGCTTGGGTAATCCCATCTGCGGTCAAGGTTGACTGTTGCCTGATTGATTCAATGGCCCAAGAACCCACTAGTGCACACGTATATGCTCTGTAAAGAACAGCTGTATAATAGGAATATCCAGGTCAACATGCAATACACTCCCTTTAAGGCCAATATCATGCTTCCCATGTGTTGTCCAAATTCTCTCTGAAGCCAAATTACTGTATCTCCAGCACTCTACAATCGATGGTAAAAGGTATTAATACTTCTTATGCATCTAATCTATTCATTTAAGATGAATAAATCAAGTTGCAATCAGTTTTCAGTTCATGTAAAATACCTGCCAAAACCATAGCACTTAAAAAAAAAAAAAAAAATCAGTTCACCTAAATGATCGCAAGTTTAAAGTCGAATATTGTGGAACTTCAGACTTCCTTTATATATATTTTTTTTAATCAGTCAATGTGAGAATGCGGGACACACCAGAAGCTTGGATCTCTCCTATAAAATTTCAAAAAAATTAACGGGAATATGGCTGTAATATTTTTCAGCAACATCTAGCGCAGCTGATGCAATAGATGAGGTTGGAGGAGGTGCAGGTGAACCTCTGTCGCACCTGGAACGACTGCTTGGGTCCTTGAATGGAGTCGAGGGGGGAGGACCCAAACAGTCGTTCCAGGTGCGACAGAGGTTCACCTGCACCTCCTCCAACCTCATCTATTGCATCCGTTGCTCTAGATGTCAGCTGATCTATATCGGTGAGACCAATCGTAGGCTTGGCGATCGTTTCGCCGAACACCTCCGCTCGGTCCGCATTAACCAACCTGACCTCCCGGTGGCTCAGCACTTCAACTCCCCCTCCCATTCCGTATCTGACCTCTCTGTCCTGGGCCTCCTCCACGGCCAGAGTGAGCAACACCGGAAATTGGAGGAACAGCACCTCATATTCCGCTTGGGAAGTCTGCATCCTGGTGGCATGAACATTGAATTCTCACAATTCTGTTAGCCCTTGCTGTCTTGGAGTAAGACTCCCATTCCTACCTCTCCCTCAGCCCTCGGGCTCCTCCTCCTCCTTTTTCCTTTCTTCTCCCTGCCTCCCCCCACCCCCCATCAGTCTGAAGAAGGGTTTTGGCCCAAAACGTTGCCTATTTCCTTCGCTCCATAGATGCTGCTGCACCCGCTGAGTTTCTCCAGCATTTTTATGTACCTTCGATTTCTCAGCATCTGCAGTTCCTTCTTAAATACTTCTGATAATGGCCTGGTCCTACAGTTGAACCAGCACCATTCACATTCTGTGCAGTCAAAATTATTGAACCAACACTAATTTATATGCACTGACACAGACAACATTGATTCAAGGCAGTTGGCCACCGTCTCCTTAAATGGGTAAAAAGGTATGGACAATAATAGTAATGCCCTGATCCTGAACATGAATACAAAAATTTAATTTAATTTAATTTAATGTTCAATTTGTACATTAAAATAAGCTACTGAATGTCTAACCTACTATGTGTTTCGGAAGATGTCCATAGAAGAGGATATACCATCCACATGGCTACACTTTATTTTGGCAGCTGAGAAAAAAACAAAAACTTAAATCCATAAGAAATGTCGATAATGCCTGCAACAACAATGATGTTTTGACATAATCTTTGTAATCATTTGCAGAGCCTTCAAAATGCATCACTTAGGAGAAATCGATCGTCATCTATAGATAGAACAAAAAAGGACACATGATTTTCAAACCATTAATAAACCAGTGGCTATAGGGAGGACTCTGGTTTAGACTCCTAACTGATCATATTGATTAAAAAACAAATTAGAATGAGGATGTACAACACAACTGTAAATTTGCAAGACACCTACATGTAACAAGTAAAAGAGAACCAGAAGTAAACACTGATCTCTGGATGACAAGGCATTGGAAAATAAAGAAGTATTAAAAAGTATCAAAAAGGAACTGCAGATACTGTTATATACCAAAGGTAGACACAAAATGGTGGAGTAACTCAGGTCAGGTGGTATCTCTGGAGAAAACTTATAGTTAGCGTTTCAGGTTGGGACCCTTCTTCAGACTCGGGTGTTAAAAGATATCACTAAGCAAATTAAATGGGACTAACAAATCCTTAGACTTGCACCTTACGATTCTGAAAGAAATGGACGCATAGTAATTGTAACATTACTATTCATGAAAGGGTGCAAGATTGGGGAATCAAAATGTACAGGATTTTTGAAGATTCAATTAAGTTGCAAGCTTCCAACTTGAAATTCAGCCAATAAATCAGCTTGCATCTCACTCTGTTTCTTCTTAATGTGTTGGTGATTTGTCTAAGCATGAAACAAATAACTTTTTTTTTAACCTCTTAACCAACTTAAGGCTCACTTAAAATGTCAGATAACCAACATCACTCCTCATAACAACAAATAAGAGTTTCGTTCTGCAACTTTTAGTTTCTTGATAGACCTGTTACAATAAAAGTAGTATTCTTCTCTATCCATTACCTTGCAATTCCCAATCTTTAAAATTATAATACAACAATTGGCCTAAAATAGACGCACAACATATCTAGGGCATATTATTACAGAACAAATGACAGATGATGATGATATTTATAGGCAACGACGCATGCTGTATGTACAGGCAAATATTCTCTTGCGTAAATTTGGTGCGTGTGCAGATGTGGCGAAGATGTCGCTATTTAGAGCATACTGCACACCACTCTACACTGCGCATCTGTGGTCGAACTATGGAAAGACAAGTATTCAGAGACTAAAGGTGGCATATAACAATGCCATGAGAACACTGCTAAGGCAACCTAGATGGTGTAGTGCCAGTAATATGTTTGTGGCTGCAGGAGTCAGTACTTTAGAAGCTATCCTAAGACATCACATGTATAAATTCATTTGCAGGATAAATGACTAAAAATGTGCTTATTGTGGCCTTGTCAAACATAATGGTTAGCACTACATGCTACGAATCCCAGCTGTGGAGACACTGGTATCGTTGTCTCGTTGTAGGACATTGATCATTCTTTTAATCTGGATTTTTAACGTATTGTGTTTTTAAAAATATATAAATTATGATGTTTTTATAAGTGATATACTAAGATTTTATATGTATTTTATGATATTTAATATGCAATGCATTTTTTATGTAATGTTGCCCCTTGTCTGGACCTTGAGTCCGTAATAAAGTTTATTATTATTATTATTATTATTAAAAGGTGAAACCATGATAAGCCCAAAAACTAAATTTGTAAAGGACTAGATTGGATCCTACCAACATCAAAACCATTAACTAGGTTCACCAACAACTCCTGACCTGATTAGTACAACAGGCTATTGAATTGCGCATTTAGTCCTTTACCTTTCCTCTGGGACTTCCCATGAGCAGAAAGGAAGTATGCTGGAAATTCAGTGACATGATTAATTTTAGTTTAATCAGGACAGAATTCTCATCATTCTATTGAATATTCCTGAAGTCACTGGTTCATTTTTGACAAATCTACTTAATCTTCAAACTGCAGCCAGGAAAACATGCAACTTCTACATCCATTTAAAACATTTCCTGTCACAGTAACATTGGCCACGTAGTCCACCATGTCTATCCCACCCATCAAGTACCTGCCAATGCTAATCCCATTTACCAATGTTAATCCCAGTCCAATTCCTTCTATGCATTGGCAATTTACATGTTAGTCTAGAGAACACTTGAATGTTGTGAACCACCTGATGAATGTTTGACCTCAGATTCCCTCCAAACCCCTTACTTTAAACCCATGCCCTCTAGTTTTAGGTATCTCTGCCATGGGAAAAGGCTTCTCATTATATACATCCTTCAATTTGTTCAATACATTCATCAGATCACACAGCAGCCTATTCTATTCAAAGGAAGACAAACCCAGCCTATTAAGTCCCTCCTGTAACTCTTCCATCCCAGGCAACATCCAGTTGGATCTGCTCTGTACCCTTTTCCATTGTAATCATATTCTTCCTATAAAATATTCTTCCTATAAATCGCGACTAGCATTTTACATAATACTCCTAGTTTTATAAGTTGTACTATAACCTCCTTGCTCTTTCATTCTAGGCCCTAGCTAATAAGCCCAGCATCTCATATTGCATGTGCAGGCAACATTCTGGTGAATCTCTTCTGCATCCTTTCCACTTTAATAACATCCTTCCTGTAGCTGGCAACCAGAAATGCACACAGTACTCCAAGTGTGGTCTCACTAAGAACTTTTATAGCTGCATCATGATGTCCCACTTTTGTACACAATACCCGTCCCAAAGAAGGAAATTGTGCCAAATGCATTCAACACATTGACCACCCAGTTTGGCACAAGGCAACCAAGCATTGTACTTCAGGACTCCCACTATCCCAGGAATTAACCTAGTGAAGCTACGCTGCACTCCCTCAAATAGCAAAAATGTCCTTCCTCAAGTTTGCACATAATACTCCAGGTGTGGTCTCACTAGGGCCTTGTACAACTGCAGAAGTCCTAACTCCAAGGTCCTTTTTAGTACCATCACCTCCATCATATGTCCTGCCCCCAGCACCAGCTTAACTGGGTCCCCTGCTAAGTGCGAGGAATTTACTACATTTTTCACCAGCAAAGTAAAGAACATCAGAACGAATATTTCCCCTCCCAACCGTCTCATTGGTCCGTTCTTCAAAATTAGACTGTTTCCAACCCGTTACTCTAACCTCCCTTGTAAAACTGATCACCACCATGAAACCTACCCCCTCGACACTGTCCCCTCTGCCCTTCTAAAGGATGTCATTACAATAGCCAGTCCCAGCATCCTCGCCATCTTCAACAGTTCTCTGGCCACTGGCACTGTTCCTACCTGCTTCAAGCATGCGGTCCAGCCCCTCCTGAAAAAACCTAACCTCGACCCCACCTTGCCAAGCAACTACAGACCCATTTCAAAACTGCCTTTCCTTTCAAAAGTTCTTGAAAAGGTAATTTTAAGTCAACTTACGCCTTACCTTCACCAAAATACTATCTTGGAAACTTTCCAATCAGGTTTCAGGGCCCACCACAGCGTCTGCATTGTTGAAGGTACATAATGACCCACTGCTCACCGTTGACTCTGGCGACTGTGCAATCCTGCTCCTTCTGGACCTCAGTGCAGCATTTGATACTGTCGACCACACCATCCTAATTGACCGTCTCCAGTACGGGGTTGGTATTGATGGCACTGCCCCGAGCTGGTTCACCTCCTACCTCAAAGGTAGGAGTTTCTCTACTAACATAGGCAACTCTTTCTCCTCCCCAGCTAGCCTCTGCTGCAGGGTTCCACAAGGTTCCATCCTTGGCCCCATTCTCTTCTCCCTGTATATGCTCCCCTTAGGCCAAGTCATTCAAAGGTACGACATTTCCTTCCATTGCTATGCAGACGATACACAACTCTATCTCCCCCTGAAGCCCAACAACCGATCAGATCTACTTAACCTTATCCACTGCCTCGAGGATATAAAGTGTTGGATGGCCCAGAACTTCATCCAACTGAGCGAGAGTAAGTCTGAGGTCATCCTTCTCGGCCCCTCGGACTCAATCAAAATGATAGCAGGCAGCCTTGGAAGCCTTACCCCATTACTCAAACCTCACGTCAAAAACCTTGGTGTGATATTTGACTCTGCATTGAAATTTGACAAACAAGTCAATGCCGTGGTAAAAGCTAGCTTCTTCCAGCTTTGGACGATAGCTAATTAAAAAAATTCCTCCAGTTTGATGACCTCGAAAAGATCATCCACACATTTATCTCCTCCCGCCTAGATTACTGCAACTCCCTCTACACTGGCATCAGCCAATCTTCCCTGTCCCGCCTGCAACTGGTCCAAAACGCCGCAGCGAGACTCCTGACAGGCACCCGAAAAAGGGACCACATCACCTAGATTCTGGCCTCTCCCCACTGGCTCCCGGTGCAGTTCCGAATAAATTTCAAGATTCTCCTTTATGTCTACAACGCCCTTAACGGGCTTGCCCTCATCTACATAATTAGTCTGCTTATCCACCACACCACCTCCAGGTCCCTCAGATCAGCCGACTTGGGGTTACTGAACATCCTGCAATCTAGGCATAAGCTTAGGGGCAACCGCGCCTTTGCGGTTGCAGCTCCTAGACTGTGGAACAGCATCCCTCTTCCCATCAGAACTGCCCCCTCCATCGACTCCTTTAAGTCGAGACTTAAAACTCATCTTTACTCTCAAGCCTTTCTGGACGTCCTCTGAGTGAGGGCTATATGCATGTATTTATGTATGTATGTAATCTATGAACCAATGTTGTATAACATTAGCATCTCCACCAATGTAAAGCACTTTGGCTAACGAGAGTTGTTTTTTAAATGTGCTATAGAAATAAAGTGACTCGACTTGACTATAATTAACTCTTGTTATGAAGGCCAACATGCCATTAGCTTTCTTCACTGCCTGCTGTACCTGCATGCTTACTTTCAGTGAGTGATGAACAAGGACCCCCAGATCTCTTTGTACTTCCCCTTTTCCCAACCTGACTCCATTCAGATAGTAATCTGCCTTCCTGTTTTTGCACCAAAGTAGATAACCTCACATTTATCCACATTAAACTACATCTGCCATACATTTGCCTACTCACCCAACCTGTCCAAGTCACCCTGCATCCTCATAGCATCCTCCTCACAGTTCACACTGCCTCCCAGTTTTGTGTCATCTGCAAATTTGCTAAGGTTACTTTTAATCCCTTCATCTAAAATCATTAATATATATTGTAAATAGCTGCTGTCCCAGCACCGAGCCTTGCGGTACCCACCCCACTAGTCACTGTCTGCCATTCGGAAAGGGACCTGTTAATTCTGAAAGAGACCTTTGTTTCCTGTCTGCCAACCAATTTTCTATCCATGTCAGCAAGGGTCGAGACCCCTCTTCAGTCTGAAGAAGGGTGTCGGCCCTAAACGTCACCCATTCCTTTTCTCCAGAGATGCTGTCTGTCCCGCTGAGTTACTCCAGCATTTTTAATGTGTCCATGGTCATTACAATAGTTGAGGAACAGGAAGTCAGTTTATACGAGTGGAATAATGCAGCAAACCCACTTTGTCAAGGCACAGACAGTGCAGATGTCATAATGACACTAGTAAGTCCCTCACTATTTTTTGAACCATTGAAGCTTTTTTTCTGAAGCATTGTTCATCATAGAGCAGCACCAATTTATCAGCCAAAACAGTACAAAGAACAATAAGAGAATACAGAATTAAAATACTGAAAAATAAAAGGCCTTGAAGAGAAAGGGCAGATTTGCATTTCAGGTACAGTGTAACCAGTCAAGCATTCCCAGCTGTGAATAATCAGTTACTTTGGTTTAAAATGATTCAGTTAGCAGCAATCTTGTCTGAGAGAAAGATAATTGGATTCAAATTTCAATAGCTGATACTTTGGTAAAAAGCAAGTGCTGCAGTGTCAACAATCTGCCAGCTCCAGATGTTAAGAGCTTTGGTCACAATTTGAGGAGCACCTATTCCTTTGGGCGTCCTGCGTAATATTCCTACATTACTCACTGGCCTAAACAGCAGTTGATCATAATTGTATTACTTTTTGTGACTCACTGGTGCACTTACAAAACCTAACCATTTAATAACATGAAAGTTAACTTCAACCCAACTCATTAAAACAAGCACTTGGAATTTCACTTTCAAAACGTTCAATTTCAAAGGAATGGTTTTATTTTCACCCAGACTAAATGCATCAACATTTAATTGTAATTCATACTAGTCATTCCAACATCAGTATTCTTTGGTCATTTTCAGTGACTTTTTCATGAATAATTTGAAATTGAGAAAACTCAATGATCAATGTTTCTGGAATCACTTACCTTCCCTTGACAAATTAAGCAGCAAATAACATCTTCAGGATCCCTTAGCCAGATCCATATCAATTTGGCACACAAGAGTTGTTACGGCAACAACATTGAGGCTCCAAGTGCATATCACCTACTCTTACCAGTGTCTCAACTTCACACACGCAGCTTTTCAACGATTATTAACAGACAGGATGTATCCTGGTGAGTCTTTTATTTTAACTCCAGTACAATACAGTGTGTTGCTGCACAAAGTTGATGTAGTTTCAAGACAGATCAGCAAAGCAATGTATAGTCCCAATAGCTATGAAGGGTTGGGGGTGAGGAGAGGTAATAAAAGCATTCAAGTTTATAAAAAATACAAAAGAATTCAGGCACGAAAAAAAATTTACTTTAACAATATATAACATGCTTTAGAACTTGTAATATTGTCAAACACCCTTGTAGAAAAGAATGCTCCAGACTTAACATTCTTCTTGTGCACTAACACCAAATGGCCACTGCCCTCAGCTCTTCAGAGCAAAACTCACTTACTACTGGATGGATATCAACAACTCTAAAGCCTCAACCAAAATAAGAGAGATCTCAAACAAAAAAACATTGATTGTAGTGAAAGGAAAATAAAAGTGTTTAAAAATAAATTTAAGATGTTATCAGTCTCTGGATGTTAAACCAACGGACAAGCACCCTGGGATTAGCCAGCACAACAGCCTGCTCCA
Organism: Amblyraja radiata; assembly: GCF_010909765.2. Classification (NCBI taxonomy): domain Eukaryota; kingdom Metazoa; phylum Chordata; class Chondrichthyes; order Rajiformes; family Rajidae; genus Amblyraja; species Amblyraja radiata. The sequence goes on along the minus strand of NC_045980.1, from coordinate 25,341,422 downwards.
TTGGTCCTAGAAGAGATGCCCTTCCCACCCCAACCCTCTCCATCTTTTATTTTTTTTAAAGGCAAAAAATGAAAAGCAAAAATCACAAAACCTGAAAACAAACACTAAATCAGATTGCAAAGTTAAATGTTATTGCAACAAAACACAAGAATTACAGAGAACAAAAGTGCTCAGGTAGGGGAAGCAAATCAACTTACCCAGTAAAAATATGTATAAAACCTTAAATATGTTTATTCTTCTAAATGTACAAAAATGTTTTCTTTTTATATATAGGGAAACTGGTTCAACAAGATCCTCGATCTGTTGTCTGCTTCAAGTATTTAATTTCTGTAGTGCGACCCTCTTGAAATCGGCTCAGTAACCAGACTGGCCCCCGACTTGGTTTCCAAAAAAATGTTCCTTCTTCAGTGGCGCGTATCTGATCAGGACCCATCCCCAAAGAATTTCAACTCAATGCACGGCACCAAGGAATGAAAATTCTGACAGCAAGAGAGCAGGCAAAAAAAAAAAGTTGGCTATAAGTGGTGATAGGAACACTATTTTAAAAAAAAATCTGCTGGACCTTCCTGTTAACACTGCATATGAAATGTCTAGCAGCAGAGTGCACCGTTACCTGTAGCAGGTGCACCCATACGACAAAAAAATGATTTAACCAGCAAACCATTGCACCCAGAAACTGTCCATACTCCAAGAATTGGGAATGACAATTTGGGAAAAGAAAACAGGAAGCAGAGATCAGAATAGGAGAATGCGAGGAAAGAAAAATATAAAACTTGTTTAAAAAAGGAGCAAAAGCAAAGTTCTGGAGTGTGTGCCTGTTCCAGGCAAGGGAACTTTATGCATCTGTTAAGTTTTAACAGTTTGCAGACCAGGAGCCCAGCTCTACATTTAAAAACAAAAAGGATGTTATACCCAGAAAACCTACTTTTGCGCCCAATTTTGTCCAGTGCATAAGTATACTGCTACATGGAACCAGCCATATGTGTCCTTAAACCTACCTTTGTACAATTTCAGTGGGTCCCCACTATCCCCTTACCACAGCTCCCATTAAATGCTACAGCTGCTACATGCTAGATTTATGCCCACTGGCCATCTAGCAACAGTCTTGGAATAACAGAACGAAATGCAGCCTATGGGGATTCAACTGTACCTCAGTGTCACAACACTGCAACCATTACTTCCCGGTCCCAAAACAACTCTAAAAATAAAAAAAATGCTACATTTAGATGTAGATGTATAAACGTATATAAACTCCCTTCACAATGATCTCCATGCTGATCAGCCAACTTATTTCTGTATCAGAGCATGAACAGCGATAGAAGTGACATTGAGGGGAGTTTAAAAGAGGGGAAGTGAGAACAGCCAAGTTCAGAACAGTCGTCTGTAAAGCTAAACTTTCCAAAAATAAAAGTTCACCATTTCTCCTCGCTCAAACCGTAAAGAGCTTTGAAAAAAATCTCATCTATAGCTGTTTTACAGTGTTTCACACAAGAGAACACCAAACCTAGACAAAGATTAAAAAAAGAGCAAAAGGGCCAACAAGAAGGCAACATCAATGGTTCAGCTGTAAGGTTTTTTTTTTTTTTTTTTTAAAGTCAGCAAATGTTCTCAGAACTGTCTTATAGCAGAGCATTTTCTGTCCATTAGATCAGCCTCATACACAGTCTTTAAAACAGAGCAGCAGGGGTCTGTAAGTCACTGGTCACTCCCACCCATTGTCTTTAATCATGTGGGCCAGTTCAATAATGAACTTTCCTTCTTTGTACTTCTGACTGCTCTCGAAGGCATGTTCCTACAATGAAAAAAAGATGGGAACATTGCATCAGATGAAAAATCAAATATAGCAGGCAATGAACCATAAAAGTGAATAAAAACAAGTGTTATTAACCAAGGTGACCTAAATTGGAACACCAATCATTTAGGTAAATTGGAACCATAATACTATAATCACTGACAGTTCCATCTTTGAAAGAAATTCTATAAAAAAGGACTGTTGGTGTGTTACATTAACCACCTTTTATCTGCTTAAGTGCAAGAGAGCAGGGCATCAACAATTAACAGAAATTACTCATTTGGATGGAACAAGATTTCATTTGAGTCATAATGTATCATTTGATTTTCTCTTAGGTCCATAAACTAAGAATGCGCCTCTCATGCAAGTCTCTCCCAATGGAAGTAACATCTAATACCAATTTGTAAAAAGCCAAGGAAAGGAAAAACTCAGATGGAGAAGGCACAAAGTTTCCACCTTAAATCCTATGAAGAACATCAGAAATGGATGCAGGAATAATGCCATGAACTCTCATGTTTACCCTGTCCATTCGCTAGTGGATCATTAACTTCAATGCCATTTTCCTGCACTAACTCAATTAAGGGCTGCACAGTGGTGCAGTTGGTGGAGCTGCTGCCTCACTGCAGAGACCCGGGTTCAGTCCTGACCTCATCCGTGTAGAGTTTGCATGTTCTCCCTGTGACCACATGTATTTTCTCTGGGTGCTCTGGTTTCCTCCCACATCGGAAAGACATGTGGGTTTGTAGGGTAATTGGCCCTCTATACATTGCCCCTAGAGTGTAGGATGATAAAGTGGGATAACAGAACTAGTGTGAATGATGATCAACAGTCGGCGTTGACTCAGTGGGCCGATGGGCCCGTTTCCGTGCTGTATCTCTAAACTAAGAATCCATAATTTGCAGGTCCTGATAATAAATGTACCGCCTATTGAGGGAGAGGGTTTCCCCTTACATATTCCCTTTCACTTACAGAATAAGCAAGACCGCAAAATGTAATAGGAGCAATATGGAGACACGTACATATTTCCATCCCAGAGTTGTTTTGCAGTTCTCGCAGTAGATGTCTGCCACAGCATGCAATCCCGTCAGCAGCACTCTTTCTTCAGCAGGGCCACAGCCCACATTCACCCTGCAGAAGAAAAAATCATAGCATTAAGTGTGATGTACACCGCATCCTGCAGAGCCCATAAAACTCTTAAACCCCACATGCCTACTCCATGGCTGCCATGATAGAATTGGAACACTGATCTTTTAATTGTTAGCTCAGGCAACTGGATTGCAAGTCCAATAACTGCTGCACTGACATTATATCCACTAGACATTTTCAGTGGCCAGCAGTGCGGGACAAAGACGACACTCTGTGGAGGCCAACAATAGTATACTCAAACCACAACAGGATAACGCTGAAAACAATCACAGATGGTAGTGGAAATTGCTGTGGTTGTCTCCAAAATCAAACCAACGTGGAAACTCCATTATGCAGCAAGTGACCATCTTGCAAGCCAAAGGTAATAACCAATGTCAAAAGAACAGCAACAAGGAGAATAAAAAGGCAGAGCCTTGAGCAGTAACAGGAAAGAAGACCAGGAGAATGCGGAGCATCCACAACTTCCCTTATATGCAGGCATAAAATAGTGTTGTCAAAATGATCTGAACACACATGTGAGAACATGAAAATTATTTCTGCTTTGCGCCAGAGCTAAATAATTTGCCCTCCTGGGTGAGACCACATATCCACCTCTTTTTTCTATGATGGGCCTAGCAGAGGTTCTAACATTTTTTTTGGTACTCGGGGAACCCTTTTGGCATGGATATTATTGGTTTTACATTTCTTGATGCGGAAGGTCTCTCTCTTTCTCCCCTGCGACCTGTGAGAACGCTAATGAGCGTTTCTGATGTGTGGATGATTCAGCAGTATGCCTTTAAGGGCTCTCAACCTTCTGGCTGCTGTGCTGCAAAGTTTTGGGAACTGTGCTGGATTGACTCAAGACCAACAGGAATTGTGCAAGTCCTTGTTTAGTACTCAATTCTGCATGTTAATCACCAATGTTGTATTACATTGGACTTTGGCCAATTTTAAGATTTTATTTACAGGAGAACAAATATGGCGTGAGCACCAAAACAAATAATATTTTAGCACACCAAAACAGGTATAATCCCTTTTCTAGATTATAGTTGTTCATGGAGATTGAAAATCTCAAAAGAAAACAGAAAGTCCAGGAAATGCACAGATCAAGCACTATGGAGAGTAATATGGAGGCAAAATATTCATACAACAGAAAATTTAAGAAAAAAGGAATCGGGTTGTGCAGGATTTTATATTTCTAGTCATATCTCTTCTATTATAATCCCACCACTGTTTAAATGTGATAAAGATTTCTGCCTCTTCTACCCTTTTTTGAGTTTCAGATTCCTATGATCTGGATGAAAAAAAAGTTTGCATCACCTCTCTAATCTTTCCACCAATTTCATTAAATCCATCCTTTCATCCCATCTGTTAGCACAACAAATACTTAATTTAGACAAAAGTGCTGGAGGAACTCAGCGGGTGCAGTAGCATCTATGGAGCAAAGGAAATAGCCAAAACCCTTCTTCAGACTGATGTAGGGTTGGGGGGGGTGGGGTGGGAGAAGAAAGGAAAAAGGAAGAGGAGGAGCTCGAGGCCTGAGGGAGAGCTGAGAAGGGGAGGAGACAGCAAGGGCTACTGGAAATTGGAGAATTCAGTGTTTATGCCGCTAGGGTGCAGATTGCCCAAGGTCTGCATGAGGTGCTGCTCCTCCAATTTTCGGTGGTGCTCACTCTGGCCATGGAGGAGGCCCAGGACAGAGAGGACAGATTCGGAATGGGGAGTTGAAGTGCTGAACCACCGGGAGATCAGGTTGGTTAATGCAGACCGAGCGGCGGTGTTCGGCGAAATGATCGCCAAGCCTACGCTTGGTCTGTTAATGCGGAGGTGTTCGGCAAGAACACTCCCATCTCTTTGTACAATAACACTTTCAAATCCAACACAATTTAAATAATTGGGTGGTACAGTGGCGCAGCGATAAGAGTTTTGCCTTGCAGCGGAAGAGACCCGGGTTCAATAATGACTATAGTAACTGTCTATATGGAGTTTGTACATTTTCCCTGGGACCACATGGGTTTTCCTACTGTGTTGTCTGTTAACCAATTTTCAACCTATGCCATTACTCTCATTATGATGCTCTTTCATTTTACACAAACCTTCAACTTTATGAAAGGCTTACTGAAATTCCATGCACAGTGCATCCACTGCTTTCTATTTTCTACTGCAGTTTTTTGAGGATGCAACTCATGTTTGTCAAATATAATTTTCTCTCCAGAAATTCATGTAAACTTTGTCTAATTCTGTTGATATTTTCCAAATGTTCTAGCATTTTACCTAATTCTGATGTTAAACTAACTGAATCTTACTTTCATATTTGTTGCCTCTATCCTTTTTTCCAATTTTCCGCATTGTCCATCATTTATCAGCTAAGATTATTCTGCTTCACTTGACATTTAATTATAATTAAGAAGTGTAGAATGTCAGCCACTGCAAGTACAATGAATTTAGCTGTACTGTTTATGAAGATTACAGCCAAAATTATAACTGTCATCTAATGTTTTGAAGTGTAGCTAGGAGCATTTACTTTGGTGGTGGTTGTTTTTTTAATTCTTAACAATTATTCAACAGCAGTTTTGTACATCGTCATTGTACTAAACAGAACATTTAAAGTTATGAAATTAAATAAATTTTATCCAAAACCACCCCCCCCCCCCCCCAAAAAAAAAACCTGATCTCCCGGTGGCTCAGCACTTCAACTCCCCCTCCCATTCCGAATCCGACCTCTCTGGCCTGGGCCTCCTCCATGGCCAGAGTGAAGTGAGCACCACCGGAAATTGGTGGAGCAGCACCTCATATTCCACTTGGGCAGTCTGCACCCTAGCGGCATAAACATTGAATTCTACAATTTCCAGTAGCCCTTGCTGCCTCCTCCCCTTCTCAGCTCTCCCTCAACCCTCGGGGTCCTTCTCTTCCTTTTTCCTTTCTTCTCCCACCCTACATCAGTCTGAAGAAGGGTTTCGGCCCGAAACGTTGCCTATTTCCTTCGCTCCATAGATGCAGCTGCACCCACTGAGTTTCTCCAGCATTTTTGTCTACCTTCGATTTTCCAGCATCTGCAGTTCCTTCTTAAATACTTAATTTATCTAGGCCCTCACCTTTTTAAAGCTCCGCTCTGCCTCTTGTCCTCAGTAGTCAAAGCACCTCCTACAAATAGCCTATAGTTGATCTACAAGTGTCTTCTTTATTTAAAAAGGTGAAAAGAGAAGAATGCACTGTTTATATTTAATAACTGACAGTAAATGGTACCCCTGAACATGGCCAACCAGTCCAAATGACCCATAGCACGTTTTAGGCTCTAAACTAATTTCACAGGAATAAAACATAGAAACATAGAAAATAGGTGCAGGAGCAGGCCATTTGGCCCTTCGAGCCTGTACCACCATTCATTGTGATCATGGCTGATCATCCACAATCAGTAACCCGTGCCTGCCTTCTCCCCATATCCCTTGATTCCTCTAGCCCCCAGAACTCTATCTAACTCTCTTAAATTAATCCAGTGAATTAGCCTCTACTGCCTTCCGTGGCAGAGAATTCCACAAATTCACAACTCTGGGTGAAAAAGTTATTTCTCATCTCAGTTTGAAATGGCCTTCCCCTTTATTCTTAGACTGTGGCCCCTGGTTCTGGACTCCCCCAACATTGGGAATTTTTTTCCTGCATCTAGCTTGTTCAGTCCTTTTACAATTTTATATGTTTCTGTAAGATTCCCTCTCATCCTTCTAAATTTCAGTGAATACAAGGCCAATTTTTAACCATAATACTTAATACGGTTAAAGCATGGTTTCTGGATGCAGTTTTCCCATAACATCCATTTCATAGGAAATTAGCTCTTTTGCTTGCATTTTTTTTTTCAGCAGAAAAATAATAGCAATTCTGAAGCTGTTCCAAAAAAGTTTTTATTTTTATTTTTTTAAATCACCCTTAAAAGGATTTTCACTGTGGCAAGTAGGCACTTAAGGCCAAAAGGCTTATACACATTTCTGGTTAAATTATGTATGCAAGAAGGAACTGCAGATGCTAGTTTAAACCAAAGATTGAACCAGTCTGAAGGGTCTCGACCCGAAATGCCACCCACCTCCTTCCCTCCAGAGATGTTGCCTGTCCCTCTGAGTTATTCCAGCTTTGTGTGTTAAATGATGACCTGTTTGAAAACAATATGGTCATTATGATCCAGTTTCAGATTGTTTTCTGCATGCTGTATGGAGTTGGTAGCAGTGGAACCGAAATTTGCCAAGACAAATTGTTTATATCTTTCCAATACCTGGAGAAAGTTTTTATTGACCGACATATAGTTCTGGCAACAGAGAGAAGTGATGACGTCAAAGATTAATCATGTTTAAGGGGCGACACAGCTCAGCCCTATAACATCCTAAAGTACACCACCACCTTCCTCCCCACCCCCAGAATATCCTCATTATTGATTCAGTTCTATCCACTGCAGCAACTATCAGGAATGGGAGAGAAAGAAAGAAACCTGTGGGGGTAAGAAAAGGGGGAATACATATTAAACAAAAAAAATGGGGATACATTTTGGAATGAAAGCATTTTTAATTATGGAACGGCATGTAGTGTGTTTAAGATGAAACTCAATGAAAATCCAACAAACCACAAAAACTTTTAGGAATGTTAGAGCCTTATCCAAACAGTTTCACAAGAATCTGTGTAGACAAAACAAAATACTGAAACAGGGCATGGAGCAATGGGTGAAAGGGCAGGGCAAATGGCCACAGTGAAAGTAATCAAACTTATCCCTCCCCCCCACCCAGGTTTCAAACTGCAAATGCATAAGCTCTTTTTTTTTTTAATGACATGGCATGGGGGGGGGGGGGGGGGGAGAAGAGTTGCACCAATGGTACATAATTTGTGCAAGCACTAATGTTCTAGAAATGTAAATTTTGCAATATTTCCTTCCAATATGTGGTAGGTGTTTTTCCCCAGGTTCCCTCACAAATGCTAAACCAATGCTGAATGATGTTATTCTTGCACTCAGGTAGGTGGACACCGATTCCAAGTCATTGTGTTGTTCAGGGAGCAGAAACTCAAAATTCACCAGCATAGCCCTCAAAGCAATGGAGGCAGTGGAAACTTGCAATGAAGGTCTTAAATGCCAAGGAACACAGGAAGCAACCATCCATTCCATCCTTCACACAAAACCAAGGACAGAAACAAGTGTAAGGAAATAGCAAGAGACAATTGCCAACAGTGATGTAGTCATCTTTTTGTGGGTATACGCAACTCCTCTCCAATGTGTGGCATTGCCGCATGGAAGTCAGGGTATACAAATGCCTGGAGGATTAACATCAAAGAAATGCACCAATATGCAAGTCAATTATTGTATGAAGTTTCCTTTGATTATATATAAATAAGTTTAGCATCCTGAATTATGTTATAATGACTTTTCATTATTTGAGCCAAAGGCAATAACATGGTGATCAGTAATAGGAGGATGGTTACAATTGGACTGCATAATTATGAAGATCAGCACATGTTGCTCATTCCCATTCCCAAAGGAGACTATTAAGATGCATCCTTCCAGACCCACTGCAAAGCTTGTGGGAAGTGAACTCCCACCACCCGACATCAGTCTAAAGAAGGGTTGACCCGAAATGTCGCCTATTCCTTCTCTCCATAGATGCTGCATTTCTCCAGCATTTTTGTCTATCTTTGGATATTAATAGGGGACTATTACTAGTCATCAAACATGCCCGAAAGTACTAAGTCATCAAACATGCCCAAAAGGAAGATATTTGGAAAAATGGGAATGTTGTAATACCTACCTTGCAGGGGGCCACAAAATGAACATGCCATGCAGGCTTAACAGATACATGACATTGATCATAAAGATTTTAAGAGTTTGACCACAAACTATCTCTATTTTCAGGGAATAACAGTTCTGGAAGTTCATGAAGAGATCAAATCAAATGTGGAGTCAAAACCACCATGATGGTTGTTTTTTACCCCTTAAATCTCCAACAAATCTACATCTGGGCAAAATCTTATGCCTACATATACGTAAACAATTGGTGTATTATCATGTGTTGTAAGATTTTGCATGATGCAGGCATATCAAATACACGAACACATAGATAGATGAAGAGAAAGGAAATAATGGAGCATAGTTTTACAGCTACAGGGAAAGAACAAATAAAAAAGGTGCAAAGTACATTAGATTGGAAGCCTAGGAATATATTTTTGCCATACGAGAGCTTCATTCAAGAGTCTGATGTACTGTGAGGAAGAAACTGTTCTTGAATTTTATGATACATGTTTTTTAAATGTTTGCATCTTCAGCCCAATGGGAGTGGGGAGAAAACAGAATAACTGAGGTACGGGTAATCCTTGATTACAATGGCTACTTTCAGCGCACATATCTACATGCCTATTGGTTTCTCTAAATACAACAATGAATTCCCTTCACCTTGGGAAGCATTCCACAACATTCCACACTGCAATGACTGGAAATGGAGATTCACATGTACCAGCCTGGAATGATGCCAGAGGCAAAATATTTATCTATTTCAATACACAGGAGGTCCAGACAGATGTACCATTCTGATGCCTTTCCTCACGGGGCGGGCACAGTTGCGTAGCAGTAGAGTTGTTGCCTTACAGCGCTTGCAGCGCCAGAGACCCGGGTTCGATCCAGACTATGGGTGCTGTCTGCACAGAGTTTGTACGTTCCCCCTGTGACCTGCATGGGTTCTCTCTGAGATCGTCAGTTTCATTCCACATTTCAAAGATGTACAGGTTTGCAGGTTAATTGGCTTGGTATAAGTGTAAATTGTCCCTAGCGTGTGTTAATATGCGGGAATTGTTGGTCAGTGCGGACTCAGTAGGCCAAAATGCCCGTTTCAACACAGTATCGATAAACTAAAACTAATAAACTCACGGACTGGAAAAGTTTAACCTCTGAATGCACTGTTCTTCAGGCAGTTGGTGGCAAGCTTTGGAATGAAATGTAAACTCTCCCAGTCAGTCTCCCAGTTGTTTGTTTATTAAGAAGCGAACCTGTTAAGTTGTTATAAAAGTAACTTTTTTTCACATGGTTTCCTCCCCTTCTGTCATATTTCCCAAACTCACCTCTACGACCTATTTCTGCTCTTGCACCACCTCCTCCCAGATGGAACAAGGACAGAGATCCCCTGGTTCTCACCTTTCACCTCACCAGCCTCCACATTCAATTTGAAGGACAGTGCAGGGTTACTCTCCAGCACAAAGTGTGATGCTAATGCAAGGCAAGGGTTTTAAATTGGCTAGAATATACCAGACTTCACTGCTGAAGAAGCTGTTACAAGTGCTTCGTTGGGTCATTACAGAAAATAAATGTGGAAACAATGGATGAGGCTTTGGCCATTATTAGAAATATGCCCTTTACAAAAGAGCAGGCTACCTGCCACTACAATATTTAAACAAAGATTCGTTGAAGAAACAGAGGCTAGATATGAGCTATTTGTTTGAGGGATGTTGGACGTTTCGCTCAGAGGAGAGAAAATCAGTTCGCTCAGAGGAGAGAAAAACATTGAGTTCTCATATTCAAACTTTGTTCAGTTTTGGATAGTGTTTCTCTGCTTTCCTACATTGTGAATGAGAAATCCTGTGCTATATTTGCTGTACAAATTTTTGTTAAATCGGAAGCTGTAATCTCCGAGTTGTTTTCAAGAATTGTGCATTTAGAGAAGTGCTTTACACTTTACATCAACCTGAAAGGATTTTCAGGAACCTCTATGCAGCTCTTAGAAAAGATTATTCTATCTCAGCAGATATTTATTCCAATGGGTTAACAATTTGATCAACACTGGAAGTCCAGTTAACATTGCCACAATCCTTTAGGAGATGTCTGTACAGATGACTGCCAAGGAAAACAGATTTGGTTGGATTTTTAAAGTTGTATACGATGCGATAGAACTCTATTGCGACAGAAATTGATCTGCCAACAGTCATAAAAACACAAAATACATGAAACATGAAATTAAAGTGACGAGTGGAAAGGATTGGGGAGTCAGTCACAGTCTACCCCACGACAGAAGGGGGGGAGTTGTACAGTCTGATCGCCACAGAAAATCATTTCAGGTTGATGAAAAGTGTAAAGCACTTCTCTAATGCACAATTCTAGAAAATAACTCGGAGATTACAGCTTCCGATTTAACAAAAATGTGTGCAGCAAATATAGCACAGGATTTCTCACTCACAATGTAGGAAAGCAGAGAAACACTATTCTATTGCTGAAGGTACTTCTCTGTTTAACCAGTGTGTCATGGTTCCGAGCTGTATTGTCCAAGATACTCTGCAGTTTGAGGAACATCCTCCCCAATACCACCTCCCATGAATCCAACTCCGCCCCAAGGTTGGAGCCAGCCTTCCTGATAAGTTTGTTAATCCTATTGCCGTCTGCGGCCTTTGCCTGCTGCCCCAGCATACGACAGCGAAGAAGATGTCATTGGCTACCACCGATTGGTAGAGCATCTGCAGCATCTTACTGCAGACGTTGAAGGATCAGAGCCTTCTCAAAAAGTACAGCCAGCTCTGTCCCTTCTTGTACAGGGCCTCAGCGTTCCTGGACCAGTCCAGTTTACTGTCCAGATACACTCCAAGGTATTTGTACTCCCAGGTAAACTGTACATCCACACCATCGATGGAGATAGGGAACAGGGGTGTTCCTCACCTCCTAAAGTCCACCATTAACTCTTTAGTCTTGTCATTGTTCAGCTGCAGGTGATTCAGTCCACACCACTCAACAAAGTCGTTGACTACACCTCTGCATTCAGCTTACCTCCCCCCACTGATGCAGCCCACAATTGGAGAGTCATCTGAAAACTTCTGCAGGTGGCAGGAATCCGAGTTATATCTGAGGTCCGAGGTGTAGATGGTGAACAGGGAGGGAGAGAGGACTGTCGCAAGTGGGGCCCCTGTGTGGCTCACTACCAGGTCCGAGACACAATTCAGTAGCCTGACATATTGTGGGCGTCTAGTCAGGTCATTGGTGATCCAGGGCACCAATGGAAAATCCACCCACATCTTTGTCAGTTTGCTCCCTAGCAGTGCAGGCCAGATGGTGTTAAAAGCACTGGATAAGTCGAAAAACATGACTCTCACAATGCTTCCCAGTTTATCCAGGTGAGCATAGGAACGATGGAGAGCAGGTGGATGATGGCATCCTCAGCCCCCATCTTTGGTAAGCGAACTGTAGGGGACCCAGGTAGGGTTTAGTTGATGAACTAAATTAACGTGCAAAAAGATAGATAAATATTAATGGTCAAGGACACCAGCTACGCAATATGGAATATTTGATGGATCAATTTTTTTTCCTGCTGTTATACACAAACTGAAGAAGTTCAGGGGAACACGTTGCAAATGTCACCAAGGTGTGTGAAAGCATCAGATGGCAAAAGCAAATTTACAATATTTCAGCAAGATGTGAAGCACAACAGGCCAGTAGCTTTAAAAATGAAGAAATTTTTTATGATGCATTGGATAGAGGCAACACCAAATATATAATTCAGATATAGCCTGCTGAAGGTTTGAGGCGAAGGACCTGGCATTATGGTATAGAAGGCATTCAGGTCCAAGGCCCAAAGCCACCATGAAAGCAAAGAAGTTAGGTGAACAGAGGGCAAAGCAAGGTACTCCCAATATCCTTGCATTAATGGCTTTGTATTTTTATGCAATCATCCTGGCACTCTCTGGCTTCACGGTGCCCACAAGCCAGACCACATTTAAAGTGGTGTGTCCAAATTTGGGTCCCTGCAGGTAATGAATGTCTAAGTTCCCTGAAAGGATTTCCAGAAGTAGAGTGGAAATTATGACACATGGTTCATACAATATACTGAGATAGATGTTTTAGATTAAAGGAAAAGGTGGGAAGGGCAGGTGTGTGGAATTTATGCCAAGGATAAGCTCCACACTTGCCAAAAACCCAGAATAGAGTCGAGTTCAACTGCAATACTTTGTATAGGCAAAGAGCTTGTTGATGCTCACTAGCCAAACTACAGATTTCACAAGATAGCAGAAGGCAGAGAATACACAGAAAACCAAGAGGACAAAAATTGGACTTGAGCCAAGGACATTTCAAGAAGGCTGTTACATTGACAATGTAGAAACCGCCTTTTGGAATCATAGGAAGCTTTAAGTGGTTATCATTATGTGTAGGCCCTCACCACCCCCACCAAATATAAAGCTGTAGTACATTATATTGTCTTACTGCTGGGTGCATTGAATTCAATGCTAATGTTTCAAATACATTTAAAAAATCAAGTTCTTGAGCAAAGGTTAATCATTATTCCAAACAGAGACCCAGCAACAACTGTACTCTCACGCCCAATTCATTTTTACTATTAGTAGGAGAGAATTTTCACTTCAAACCCAAGAACCCTTCTCTTGTTTGATACCCAGCATCCATGGGTGGCACAGTGGTGGAGTTGGTGCCTTGCAATGCCGGATTCGATCATGATCTTGGGTACTGTCTGCACAGAGTTTGCACGTTCTCCCTGTGACCATGGGTTTTCTCCGGGAGCTCCGATTTCCCCCCACGTTCCAAACAAGTGTAGATTAATTGGCTACTGTACATTGTCCCAAGTGTGTAGGGTAGAACTAGTGTACTGGTGAACGTTGGTCGGCGCAAACTCGGCGGGCCAAAGAGCCTGTTTCCATGTTGTACCTTTAAACTAAATTACATGTATCCCAGTTGGAGAAATATCCCTTCTCCATTATAGCACCAGTCATTAATGCAGCGGGGGGCCCTAACTTAATTACAAATTGTTATCCAGCTTTTATCTAGCAACTTCAATAGGGTAGCAGATAACTTTGTCTTATACATATACAACATTCTCATACCCAGTTATTTCAAAATAATTCAAAGCAGCAGACTGGCAATAAAATGAAATTTTCAATTGTGCTGATGGAGTCATCATGCAACTGTGAAGGAGAATATCCCAATGAATATGAAATAGTGCATGTTTTCAAACTGATGCACAGTTAACCAATCAGAGGATGCATGCAGTTGCTATTTTGGGTTTGGTGTCATTGATACCTGTTAACTTGCTGATACCCATCTTATAAATCAACACCCACTAGTAAAACTACCCCTTTAACAAAGACAATCACCAAATCAGGTTCATAGCACAGATTTTCTCATGGAAACACCAACAGCACAAAGGTACCTCATTTTTGAGCAGCAAACAGAGCCATATACTTACACAGAGTTGAACAGGTATGCACGTCCCTGGCTGCCTTGGAATGACTGAGAAAGAAAAAGAGGCAACAATTAACACGTTTTGAACAAAAGGAACCAGAAGCCAATCCAAAATTCACAGTGCATGAAATTAAAAGAGCATCTTTCTTATGCCCCTAGGCATGCAAGCTCAACACTACAATTCCTTTTTGAAAGATCATTTGCCATGGAAGATATTTAAGAGCATGCAGATGACTTGGGAGCAAGACAGGAACGTCCTATCATTTACTTGCATGCTCTTGAGGTTTTGTAAACATTTCTCTCCAGTGTTCAAACTCCTGGTCCACTTATCAGTACAATGCAAGAAATGGAAACAACAGTAAGCCACACAGTTCATCAAGCCTATTATTATCACATATCATCTGCCCTGTACTTTAACCCTACTTTTCCATTACATCCTTCATTTTATAAAAACAATCCCAAAATAAATTGTGTGCCTTCAAATGCATAACCTACAGAATAGTGGATGTTCATTTGTCGTGCTTCTGAAAGATTTACAGCCCTTCTCTCGATCTCCAAGTTCTAGGTCCTTCAGTTTGAGAAATCAACTCATTAGCAACTAACCTGCTAATTTTCTCACTGTGGTCATGTATGTCTCAATGAGATTATTTGTTTTATAAACTCCCAAGAATATTTTTTTATTATTAGACAAAGATCTGAACTCATTCAAGAAATGTATCTTGTGAAAGTGTTGCAGGTGTTGCACCACCAAGGCAAATATATCCTGAGCCTACAGGACAAATGTGCAAACAACACTCTGGTAGAGTCAAAATCCAGCATATAGTAGCACTAAGATAGACACAAAATGCTGGAGTAACTCAGCGGGACTGGCAACATCCCTGGAGAGAATAGCACTACTTCCTCCTTGCACTAAAGGCCAACATACAATTTAAAATTGCTTGCTTTGTACATTTTAAGTATCAGCATGGTGAGATTACATTGTTTTGCAGCATTTACAAATTTCTTACTACTGAAGCACAGATGTTCAAATCTTCTGCTGGTGAAGAGTTTCATTTTTCCCCACATTACATTCCACCTGCTACCTCTTTGCCCAATTACTTAACCTGTGCAACTCCCTGCCAACTGTGTTTCTCTCATAGCTTGTTTTTTCATCTAGCTTTGCACTTCTTTTCAATTGTATCTTTAATATGGATTGGGACAAATTTACTGTCCTGCAATTAACAACTTGAATAGTTCCAGGTTGGAAATTGCAACCAATATTGGAAATACACAGGACCTTAAAATGAAGGTGAATTACATCCAAAATAATAATAAATTTTTCTTTGACATGTTAACCAACTGAGATTTTCAATCTCTAGATCGGCGGATACAAACAAACATGCATATCTTATGCTTCTTAATCTGAAGCCAGGGCCCAAAAGAAAGTTCAGCCAAATGGTTTCCACAATGAGGAAAATAATTTTAAAATGATTTAAACTCAGAATCTCAAGGTCACCAAAATATCTGTTGACAGCAGTTGAAGTGTTAGATCTAAATGACCAACCAGCCAAATTCATAAGACGCAGATTAATAAAAAATACAATTCAATTTGAATTGACAGACTTTTTCCAAACTGAAAAACATGGTGCGATGCAAGTTTTAGGATCAAATGTCAGATGACTAATGTTACATTGAAATCCGCAGCCATGGTGCAGCATTACTAATCATACAAATGCATGGGTAATTGCAAGTTAGGGGAGATGCAGTTTGTTTAAAAAATGGACACAGTAGTCAAATACTGGATAGAAGACATGAATTTGTGCAGCTTCTGCAATCTGACAGGCAAGGCCAGTAAGACATTGCAACATTAATTCTAATAAGCATATCTCTAAAAACACATTAATCGGTGGTGATTTTGTGGACAACGAAATGGGTGATCTTTGGCTGTTGAACAACGTTGAGGAGTTGGTAAGATGGACAGCACAACAGTAGATAGAATTTAATCCTGAAAAATATGATTTCTTGTATTTTGAGGAGTAATAAAGATAATATATTTCAATGGTAGGACAGTACATACCAACCAACAGAGGGACCTTGGTGTAGGCTAGGACTTTATTCCTTGGAGTGCAGGAGTTCTGAGGTGTGACCCAATAGAGGTGTATAAAATCTTGAGGGGAATAGAAAGGTGAAAGCACAGAATATTTTTCTAGTGTATGGGAAAACTAGTGGTTTAAGGGGCGAGGGGAAATGTTTGATAGGAACCCAAATGGACAACTTTTCCACTGGGGGGGGGGGGGGTTGTGGTGGGCGTATGAAACAAACTGCCAGCGGATGTACTTGAGGCAGGTACAATAACATTTAAAATACTTTCTCAGGTAGATGGATGAAAGAATATGGACCAAAAAAACAGGTAAACTGAACTAGCTTAGTCACAAGCATCTCGGTTGGCATTGAGACTACACTGGAAGGGAGCAAAAGGAGATACGCCAGGATGTTGCCTGGGGTGGAGTGTTTGGATGGTCCCAGAATGAGTGGATAGGCAGGGTTTGTTTTCTATGGAGGAGAGAAAGTTGGAGGATAGCCTAATTGGTATACAAAGCTGAAGGGCATGGATAGCGAGAAGCTTTACCCTGCACAGAATATAACCAGAGAGGATGGTTTAAGGGGTGCAAGATTTAAAGGAGAATGTTTTCACCCGCAGTAATTAAAACTTAGAACTCACTGCTAATGGTGGTAAATGCAGGTACTCCCATATTGTTTCAAAACTAGTTAGATGTTCAAGTTCAAGTGAGTTTATTGTCATGTGTCCCTGTATAGGACAATGAAATTCTTGCTTTGCTTAAGCACACAGAAAATAGTAGGCATTTACTACAAAACAGATAAATGTGTCCATATACCATGATATAAATATATACACACATGAATAAATAAACTGGTGCAAATAACAGAAAGTGGTTATTAATAATCAGAGTTTTGTCCGAGCCAGGTTTAATAGCCTGATGGCTGTGGGGAAGTAGCTATTCCTGAACCTGGTTGTTGCAGTCTTTAGGCTCCTGTACCTTCTACCTGAAGGTAGCAGGGAGATGAGTGTGTGGCCAGGATGGTGTGGGTCTTTGATGATACTGCCAGCCTTTTTGAGGCAGCGACTGCGATAAATCCCCTCGATGGAAGGAAGGTCAGAGCCGATGATGGACAGGGCAGTGTTTACTACTTTTTGTAGTCTTTTCCTCTCCAGGGCGCTCAAATTGCCGAACCAAGCCACGATGCAACCGGTCAGTATGCTCTCGACTGTGCAACAGTAGAAGTTAGAGAGAGTCTTCCTTGACAGTCCGACTCTCCGTAATCTTCTCAGGAAGTAGAGGCGCTGATGAGCTTTTTTAATATTTGCGTTAGTGTTCTCGGACCAGGAAAGATCTCCAGAGATGTGCACGCCCAGGAATTTGAAGTTCTTGACCCTTTCAACCATCGACCCGTTGATATAAATGGGGCTCCTACTCCTTCCAAAGTCCACAATCAGTCATGGGCACTTGAAATGATGCACTTGATGGGCACTTGAAATGCGACAGCAGAGAAGGTGATGGGCTGAGTGCTGGGAAGTGAGATTAGCACGGATAGGTACTTCATGGCTGGCATGGATACAGTCAGCTTCTGATGTCATTTGTCTACTGCATGGCTTTATAACTGCACAGAGTGAACAACTACAATTACACAACATTCAATGCTGTGAGTTATATACTATACTCCCTAGATTTTAAATATCTACCATTAATAGTTTGTAACAAGATTTATTATTGAAAACCTGGCAAAAAAGGGGGAACTAGGGTCACCCAGGAACAAATCATCAAGCAAAATTACATAATCTTTCCATTACTAATTGGAAACCCACACCCTTTCTGACAGTGCAACATTACAGGTAGGAGCTTTGACAGCTAACCATCTTCATCGGTTCATCACGCAGGCATATTGCAGTTTTTCATCTGAATATCGCTGCATCCACTCTCCATTTGTCCAGTGGAGGTGGACAATGACAGATGCAGTATATTGTAGCAGAAATATATTCATATATAGAATACATATTAAGAATTTTGGGAACATGCACATTTAGGAACAGGGACAGGCAGTGTAAACAGAAATTTTAAGCGGTACAAGAGCACAGGCCGACTATTTATTAATTCAGTTATCAATCGGTATGGCAATCTGTCATATCCAGCTGCAGAAATTTAAGCCTTTAAGAGGAGAGAAACCAAGTCACTGTCAGCATCTTCTCCAGCAGATGAAGTTCACTCAGCTCAATACTAGTGTCTCAGTTGCTCTAAATTGATAATATTGAGAAGAAATTCATAATATAGTATAGGCTCACAACACAAGAATTAGAACCAATTTGTCTGCTATGCAACTTGCCAATGTTGCCCTTCCAATGTCCAGTTGAGTCCTCAAAGCATTAATATTAAAAACTAAGGCAGAGTGGTTCCATAACAGGACTTCAAAGATCCCCAATCATTGTTTATTCATAATAATCCCATGTTAGGAGTTAGATTTTGATATTATCTCACTCGGCCACATGAAATCATTGGTCAGTTGACCTGTCTGTAACACATCAAAAACAGAATTGAAGCACTAGTTGAACACTGGGGACTATATATTTTTAAAATCAAACCTCACCAGATACTAGATTAGAATTTAATGGACGGAATTGGAACAGAGTACCCATACCAAATACACAGATCAGTTTAACTAGTCAAACATTTGTTAGCCTATAAATGATGTTCCACCTTCAACATAACAGTGATGGTGACATGGTGTGCGAATAAGGGTTCATGGTATTCTTCTTCCAGCTCCAAGCATGTTCCAAGTTAAACACACTGCAGCCTAGCATTATGATAAACATAGTGGTCAATACAAATAGCTGCTTCTATGTTCCAAAATTAGCAGCCTCAAAAAGCAAAATGATACCAAAGGAAAGGCTGCAGCTGAAAGCAAGTGCCATTCCATCACAGTATCATGAGCCAAAATGTCTTGTGCCAACAATCTCCTGCTCTCTGCATAAGGACAATCCCTCCCTCACTGAAGCATAATGCACCAGCTGATCAACTTCATGCGTTGAGTAGACTTTAGACTTCAGCAATAAGCGAGTTCCATATTCTGACTGCGCATGCCCAGGTCATAGGTCACAAGCAAAAAAACAGTCTCGGAAACGATGGTGCTGCATTGAGTGCAGGCTTGCGTTTCGTCTGTGGTCGGGCCTGGCTCTGTCGTTGAGAGTGCTGTTGAGTTGCTGCTGCGCCGTCCCCATCCCCTCCCCAGTGTCCCGTCCCTGTCTGCAGGTGTCCGGGGTGGCCCCGAACTTGCAGCCGGCGATGCAGCCGCTGGCTCCTGCTCGCCTCTGCCTGTCTGCCGGGTTGGTTGGCTGGCAGCCCACCACCTCCACCCCCCTCCCCTCAGTCCAACACCGAGATCCTGCTGAAGATGGGCAGCCGCTGGCCCTGCTCAAAGACGGGCGACGGAGCCGCTGCTGCTGGAGTCGTCCTGAATGGAGAGAGAGTCTGCAGATGGGCTCCTGCCGGCCAGGCCGGCAGCAGCAACCTCCTCCCCCTCCCTTGCCTAGCTCCAAGCACAGAGTCCGGGCCAGCTCCAACTCCAGTTCGAGGCTGAAGGCCGCCCGCAGCACGGCCCAGTCAGGCGCCGGGCTGGAAAAGGCTGAGCCCAGGCTGGTGCTCTGGTGCAGGCAAGGCCGGGGTCCTCGCTCCTCCTCGGGGTTGTGCATGAAGTGGCAGCGGGTACCGTTGAGCAGAAGCCCAACGGTACCCACTGCCACTTCATGCATGGGTGGTGTGCAAAGAACCTCTTATACTTGGGGTGGTGGCTGAGGGAGCGCAGCTCGGCCAGGCTGTGTGCGAACTGGCACTTGACGCCATAGCGGCCCATCGGGTAGCAGGTGCCTCTGTAGTTGGAGTGGAGTTGGGCTGGAGTTGGGCTGGAGTTGCCGCTTCTTCTCCGCGCTGGCTGTGGGCCTGGGGCTGCTGGTGTCGTTGGTCCGGGCAGTTGGTTGGTCCGGCGGGAGAGGTGGAAGTGAGCTGGGGTTGGCGCTTCTCTGCGTTGGCTGTGGACCTGGGTTCGGCAGCACTTGTGACGCCGGGGACACGGATTCGATCCTGGCTGCGGATGAGGAGCGGTTCTGTGTGTGTGCAGCTCCCGAGAGCCGGTCCAGTATCCAGTCCCCCCCTACCCCCGTCAGGTCTCCCACTCGTATCTGCCCCCTGACAAATACAAACTTGAAAAAAGACAAAGAAATCAGACCCAAACTATACTCACTAAATCTACAGCATTTCGTTCGATTTTTATTTATAGCGTTTGACCTTTGACAAATCCCATGATTCTTTGTGTCTTTCAGAATATCGAACTCGCTTATACAGAGCAGAAACAGGCCCTTCAGCACACCGTCTGCACCAAACAGCAATACCCCATACACCAGCAGAATCCTATGCACTAGAAACAATTTACAACTTACAGAAGCTAACTAACCTGCAAACCTGTACGTCTTGGGAGTGTGGGTGGAAACCAAAGCACTGTCACAGGGTGAACGTACAGACAGCATACAAGGTAAGGATCGAACTTAGGTCTCTGGCGCTGCAATCAGCAACTCTACCTTTGCGCTTCTATACCACCCCTAATTTCAGGTCCTTTCAAAGTAGGTTTTGCTGATGATTGTCCAGCCATACATAGGACTCAAACACTGTTATTCGAGAATTTTGCCCGAATAGTCTGTGACCCATAGCGCAATGTTTAAAGTCCATAGTGCTATGTTTAAAGCCCATAGCGCTGTGGCCAGTAGCGCTATATTTAGAACCATACCGCTGCATCCGACAGCGATTTGTTTAAATTCCCACGCGCTAAGCTGACAGCACTGTTAAAAACTTTGCGCGCCAAGTCCGTAGCGCAATGTGTATTGCTTAACGGCGTCAAGTCTGCAGCTGATAGCGCTGTATGTATTACATTGTGCGGCAAGTCTGTGGCTGAGGGCACTTTGTTTCCAGGGGAGGGGTGGGGGGGCTCTGATGCAGTCCCCTGCCATTGGTTGCAATTTGAATTTGGGGGCAGCACTATTGGCCAGGACTTACTGGCGGTTATTTCTGCCTGTATAAAGGCAGGCGCCGGTAGTAAGGTAGTTCTTGACGAGAGGGGTTCACTGAAAGGCAGTGTTGCAATCAGCGCCATGGACGGAGGCCGAGAGAGAGGGAGGTGTGCTGCTGTAAGACATTCTCTCTTGTGTTAATAAAACCGATTTGTAACTTAACGGACGAGTGTGCTTTTTTCCCAGTTCTACTAGTCAGATCCTTGAACCTGTTCCCTTGTAACATTTGGCGTAGTTGGCAGGATCTGATGAATTGAATAGAAAAATGTTTCGTAAAAAGAAATCAAACGGTCCACAGGAGTACCGCATTCCGGGGTGGACCGACAATACTGAGGGATTTGGAGCTCTGGCTAATCTCCTGGCGGCTCACGGGACGTCGGCCGACTGGGCAGACAAGACCGATCCCCAACATATTACATTGGGTTACCATCTTGTTTTGGTGCTGCCATATAGTGGATTTCAAAAAAAAAAAAAAAGGGGGCATCAACAGGGACTTTCTGATTCCCAGTCACCATAATTGAAAAGCAACAAGGGGGCAAAAACGGGGGACTTTCTGAGTCCTAGCCGCCAGAATTAGGAACCAACATAAGGCCATGGGGAAGAAAGAGCAGAGAATAATTGAATTAGAGCAAAATTTAGAGCAATTGAATCAACATTGCTTAACCATGGCCGACTCTGTTCGCTGGGCACAAGCTCGAGCCTAGGTAATGGAGGACAAAAACATTGATATGGCATGTAAATTAATAAAAGTGAAACAAGAAGACATGGTACGAAGGTACAATTGGATTCCAGACCCAGTCAAGGTCCGTGCCTTGGTAAAAAGAGGAAAGGGCCTGGACACGTGGGAAGAGGGAGGGGGACATATGGTATGATGAGGATGACCAATAGAAATTGTTGGTCTAAGGTCCTGTAATTTCCCCACCGCCAAATGTACCACTCGTCCCATTGGTCCCCTATTCAGATAAAGGATGGGAAGTGAAGCAGGCCCGGCCAATCCGCATGACAATCCTGGTTGAAAACACAGGAAATGGGGGGGGGGGGGGGGTCCCTTCGGCAACCCCTGTCACTACCTGGGAATTCCCAAATAAAGCCCTAGTGGAATTGGACCGGTTCTGCCAAAGGGTACGCAAAGACCGGTTCCGCCAAGGGTAGCGGTCTGGCCATTAAGGATGTGTGATATGGAGGGAGAAGGAATACTGTTATCAGATGGGGAACTGTCAGTATTAGGAGGCCTCTCAAGCAACTATGGGGTAAATAATATAATGTGGTCAGATAGAGGAGCGGAGCACCACTGCAGCGATTGTGAGAATGTTCCCCTCTTTGCTGGATTGGGACCTGAAGTCTAGAGAGGAGTGGCCCACTGTAGGGGAGGGGAGCAGTGTTCCCAGATATGGGCCCTCATCAGTGGCATTTATAATGGGCAGCTGGGATTCCCTGAGGAGCGCTGACCTCCAATATGGTAGGATTTCTGGTGAAAACGGCAGCACCCCACTTGAAGGTTGGTTAAGAAGGTTCAACTGTTGGGTATAAATGCAGGAGTAGCAAGATGGATTCAACAGTGGCTGAATGGGAGACGCCAGAGGGTAATGGTGAATGGCTGTTTGTCGGGTTGGAGGCAGGTGACTAGTGGGGTGCCTCAGGGATCTGTGTTGGGTCCTTTGTTGTTTGTCATGTACATCAATGATCTGGATGAAGGTGTGGTAAATTGGATTAGTAAGTATGCAGATGATACCAAGATAGGGGGTGTTGTGGATAATGAAGAGGATTTCCAAAGTCTACAGAGTGATTTAGGCCATTTGGAAGAATGGGCTGAAAGATGGCAGATGGAGTTTAATGCTGATAAATGTGAGGTGCTACACCTTGGCAGGACAAATCAAAATAGGACGTACATGGTAAATGGTAGGGAATTGAAGAATGCAGTTGAACAGAGGGATCTGGGAATAACCGTGCATAGTTCCTTGAAGGTGGAATCTCATATAGATAGGGTGGTAAAGAAAGCTTTTGGTATGCTAGCCTTTATAAATCAGAGCATTGAGTATAGAAGCTGGGATGTAATGTTAAAATTGTACAAGGCATTGGTGAGACCAAATCTGGAGTATGGTGTACAATTTTGGTCGCCCAATTATAGGAAGGATGTCAACAAAATAGAGAGTACAAAAGGAGATTTACTAGAATGTTGCCTGGGTTTCAACAACTAAGTTACAGAGAAAGGTTGAATAAGTTAGGTCTTTATTCTCTGGAGCGCAGAAGGTTAAGAGGGGACTTGATAGAGGTCTTTAAAATGATGAGAGGGATAGACAGAGTTGATGTGGACAAGCTTTTCCCTTTGAGAATAGGGAAGATTCAAACAAGAGGACATGACTTCAGAATTAAGGGACAGAAGTTTAGGGGTAACATGAGGGGGAACTTCTTTACTCAGAGAGTGGTAGCGGTGTGGAATGAGCTTCCAGTGGAAGTGGTGGAGGCAGGTTCGTTGGTATAATTTAAAAATAAATTGGATAGGCATATGGATGAGAAGGGAATGGAGGGTTATGGTATGAGTGCAGGCAGGTGGGACTAAGGGAAAAGAATTGTTCGGCACGGACTTGTAGGGCCGAGATGGCCTGTTTCCATGCTGTAATTGTTATATGGTTATATGAAGGGTATACTTCTGCCTCTTTTGGGACCGTCCAAAGGCAAATCTGTGGGGGAGGCCCTTGTTCTCCAGGTGGGGCTAGAACATGTGGCTGGTCCTTACAGTAGCTGGGTGTGCAAGATAGAATATGGTATGAGTGGGGACCGGGGGGTGCATTCCGTCTCAGCTGTAAGGAGATGTTTATGGCTTTGTTGAGGGCCGGGGTCCCCCGGGAGAGGGTGGATGGGATACCCTCTGCCGCCACTGTGCTTTGTAGAAAATCACTGTCAGGGGAGGACGAGCGAGTCAGGGGAGAAAGGAACCAACATCACCCAGAAAGAGGGACAGAGGTCTCCTCTCAACCCTACAGACGGTCAGTCGTGATACCCATGGGGTCGCATCCACAGGAGAAGAGTTGAGGGATGGAGTCCTCCTGTCCCGCTCCCATAGGGGTATAGCCAGGTCCCCCGGCATATATTCGGCAGCCCTTTCCCAGCCGGGAGACCAGAGGCCACAGCATAGGTATATGCAATACAGTTGGGGGGGAATGTACAGCACTGGTTGGCCCTAGTGGACACGAGGACACTGGAGCAGAACACACCATAGTCCCAGGGGATCCTGGGAAGATACACAGCCCGTGGGTGCTGGTGAAGGGGCTAAGGGGCACACTCACCCCCGCCTTACAAACCACCCTTCCAGTGTCCATTGCAAGCGGGCCCCCTCCAACTAGTTCGGTCCTCATTACCACATCCCCCGAGTGCATATTGGGAATGAACGTGTTGTGAGGCCAGTCCTTACAAACCAGCAGGCGTTGCCTGAGCCACTGTGCTAATGGGATCAGCCAAGTGGGAATCATTGGTCATCCCGCCTCCCTCACGGGTGATTCACACCAAGCAGTATCGCATACCGGGCAGTACCACGGTGATTAGTGATACAGTCGAGGCTTTGCACAAGGCTGTGGTCATCAGACCGGCCACTTCCCCCTATAATAGCATGGTCTGGCTGGTGCGGAAAGCTGATGGCACGTGGAGAATGACAATTGATTTCAGTCAGTTGAAAAAACACACCCCGCCGCTATCCTCCACCATTCAGGAAGTGGTGCCCATAGTAGAGGGTATTTCGGGGCATGAAGAGAAACCTTGTTATGTGATACTTGACTTGGCCAACACTTTTTTTCTCAATTCTCCTGAGCCCTGGTTCCCAGGATCAAATTTCCTTACGTGGGAGGGACGGCAGAACACCTTTTGCCGCCTACCACAGAGGTACGTACACAGCCCCTCCCTTCATCATGATATTATTGCCAGGGCAGATAGGGCAGAGAATGGGGCGAGTCGTCTGCATGAGCAGGTTATGTCCCTCCCTGCGGACGAAACGTGGGTGGATGCAGGAGTATGTTCCACTGGAACCTACCCCCATCTAATGGGGTAAGCCCTATGACGACTTGACTCCGGATGAGGAGAAACGCGTGGTTCACAGATGGCTTCAGCCGATGGAAGGGTGGCAAACAAGTGTGGAACGCTGCGGCCCTGCACCCACACTCTGGTGAAGTCCAACAGTTTAGAGGGAAAAGGGGGGAATGGTCAGCTGGCTGAGTTGGTGACTGTGACCCTGCCTCTTAAACAAGCGGTGGGACGGGTACGGATTTACACAGATTCATGGGCAGTGGCGAATGGGATGGCTGTTTAGATGCCCTGCTGGCAAAGCCAGAATTGGGAAATATACAGCTCCTATGGGGTCGCCCCTACTGGGAACATGTCCACCACCGCCTGATTACGGTCTACCACGTAGATGCACACACTACACAGGATATTGAGGAGGCAATACATGCACATAATTTTGACTACCCTATCGACAGCAGCATTATGCGATAGGGTAGTCAAAATTATGTGCATCACGGCACAGTCCGTCGATGAAAGAGAGCACCTCGCTGTCTGGGCACATCAGAAAAGGGGGCATCTGGGGGTGGATGGGGCTAGGAAATGGGCTGAAGCACGAGGGGTGGCACTAACACATGATGAAGTGAAAATGACCATTACTAACTGCAAGGTTTGCCAACACATAAAGCACCAAAAAGGACAATAGGCCCATAGGGTTGAATTAGGCGTGGCATCGGGGCCAGCCAAACTTGGCAGATTGATTATATCTGCTCCCACAACAAAATAAGAAAAAATGTATTAGCCATGTAAGTATTGATGGTGCACCCCTGCAGCCACGCCGATCAGGGCAGCACAGTAAAAGGATTGCAGCAACTGTCTGTGTATGGGATCCCATGGGAAATAGTCGGATAACAGCCCCACTTTGCGGGATCCCGAATCCTGGAAAGGCCTGTGGAATCTGGCATTGTATGGGTTTTCCACATCCCATACTACCCACAGGCTACTGGACTTATCGAACGCGTGAATGGACTACTGAAACAGCAAATAAACTCGCTGACATCGATGCACACCCTCCAGGGGTGGTTGGGAGTTCTGCAACCAGCCGTGAGCAACCTGAACTCGTTGAGCCAAGGAGGATCACCTATGTCGCGGCACTTGGCAGTGTCGGACCCTCCAAAGACTGAGGAAGTGGAATTGATGGAGGAAGAATCAGGAAAGGTCTGGATACAGTATTCCCAAAAGCCACCCGAAAAGTGCAAGATCGTGCCGCGCGGACTGGGTAATAAGTGATGGGTGGCGTTGCCGGGGGAACAGGGTGTGGTATGCTTAAACACCAGAGACTAACTAAAAGGGAGTGAGTATGCTTTTTCCCCCAACTGACCGATTCGCTGCAGGCCCACATGCTCATGGAGGAGTATCAGCAGGACGGATGGGTCTGGCACCAGATACCAGTGGATCACCCAGACCCAAGTACCTTATGACTGACATCGGGTCCATCACTATTGTATCGGGCGCTGTGTTTGCCAGGAAGGACATGGGTGAATTATTAAGTTGGTATACTGTTGCTTGCCTGTTTGCGGTGTTCGGAACGAGTGCTGTACTTATATTCCAGATGATTCAGAGAACATCACCAACCTCGCTGACCACATCCAAGAAGATTCGAAGGGTCGGAAAACAGTACCACGACTACAACCCCCCCGGGAGGATGGTGGCCTTTCGGGATGTTTGGAGGCTGAGGACTGGCCATCGGGACAATCTTGTTGGCAATTATATTATTGCGTTGTATGTGCAGATTGGCATCACGACCGCGTGGATTTCACTAAAGTCTGTGGGCCGAATGTAACGAGGCCACGCCTCCGTGCCAGATGTAATGGTAACCAGACTGTTCGAGGGGTGGAGTGCTATACGAGAAATTTGCCCAAACCCATATCGGTATGTTTAAAGCCCATAGCGCCGTGGCCAGTAGCGCAATATTTAGAACCATAGCACTGCAGCCAACACCTCTCTGTAGTACTATGTGTTTTGTTTTATACACTGTCTGCAGCTGATAGCACAGTGTGTATTACCTTGCGCGCCAAGTCTGCGGCTGATAGCTCTTTGTTTCCAAAGTTGGGGGGAGGGGGGGCTTGCTCTGATGCAGTCCCGAGCCATTGGTTGTAATTTGAATGTGGGAGCAATGTTATTGGCCCGTTACCGGTGGTTCTTTTTGCCTGTAGAAAGGCAGACGCCGGTAAGCCATAAGGTAGTCATTGACGAGAGGGGTTCACCAACGAGCTGAGTTGCGATCAGCGCCGCGGACGGAGGCCAAGAGAGAGGGAGGTGTGCTGCTGTAAGATGGGCCCCCGCGCATGCCGAGATAAGTATTGTTTTTGTTCTCTCTCGTGCCAATAAAACAGATTTGTAACTTAACGGACGAATGTGCCTTTTTTCTGTTTTACTAGTCAGATCCTTGAACCTGTTCCCTCGTAAAAAGCCACTCGCTGTTAATTGTGCAACATTTACAATCCCAACATAGGTAGCCATGGCTTTTTTGGTACATCAAAGAGGAATACACTGGTAAGTTGGAGAGTGGGTGGAAGAACCCCCCCCCCCACCACACAAAGAAACGACAACTAGCATCAAACAATTGGAAAAAAACTCATAAGCAATAAACTCAAGGTCGGTCATGAATATTATTGCTCCAGAATTTTTTTACCCCTCCAAAACCAACCCAGCTTCCTTTTAAAGAGGTCCAGTTGTTTTAGGTCCGACTCAAACTCTGATGCATTACCCAAATCCACCTCCAGTCCGGCAAGTGATTATCACCAAAAGTGATTATCGAAGTTTTCCAGCCACCAAAACCAGGTATTCTGAGAAAATACTTTCTGCCTTTCTGCCCAGCAAGTTCATGCCAACTTTTACATCTATCCTATCCCAGGCCATTTTATTTTCCCCACATTGTTATCAATGCTCCCAAGGTTTTACCATTTTGCCTAATTCACTCTGGTTCATTTGTTTTAAATCTGTAGCAACTTACTCTCTTGCCAGTAAAATAGTTGCTTCTTGTCCATTCCATCAAAAGTCATTATAATCTAAGAGCTCAGATGATTTGAGTTCTTGCCAAATACATTGAAATAGTCTCTGGTAGTTTGCTAAACTACAACCAGCTCACTCAGCATTGATTGAGTTGAAATGGAAGGCTTAGTCTTTCTACTTACTCGCAGGAACATCCAAACAACCATGGATTTATAAGCACAACACTTATGCTGGTCTACAATAAGCAATAGAAAAAAGCCCCCGTTAAACCTCTACTTTCCCCCAGCTGTTGCTTACCTTAGAAATTAATTCATCATGATTCGCAAGATGAGCTCGACAGTGAATGCAGCTGTATGTCCGGTGGCAGTTTGGCAGATAAGCCTGGAAGGTTTTTGATTTTGTCATCTTCACCATTTCCAACGGATGTTCTTCGCTGCTGAGCTCAGGGCTGGCAGTCGAAGAGTTACAAGCCTGGTGCACTCTCTGACAGAAGAAACACTGGAAAACGCAAGCAAAAGCCGTCGTTGTACAGGAGTGTGTGTGGCCTTCTCCACACAGACACCACGAGGGAAACTGTCAGAACCTACAAAGGGAAATCCAGAATGTCCACATTAGCAAAAGGCAATAAAGACAGAGGAATACATACACTGAACAAAGTTGGGAATTACACTGCTGGGTTCATTGCGACAGGGTAATATTTTATCATGTAGGTGTATTAAATTGCTTGGAACCAAGGAAAGTAAAGGGAATTAAGAAACACCTAATCCAAGGTAGTTTATGCATTTTAATTCATATTTGATGAATTAAGCAACAAATTTGTTTTTAAAAAGTCAGTATTACTACACACTACCCTCGTCAAATTAAATTACTTGGTATTTCACATTAACCCAGTTTGGGAAAAGGCATCACTTCTTATTTAGAGAATTTTTACAGCCTTCAGACTTGACATCAAATTGTACAACTTTAGATAACTCTCCTGCTCTGTAGCAAAAAAGGCAATTTCTGCAGCAATTCGTCCATTAATGATATTGGTTAGGCATTTTCCCATCTTTATTAGTACAACTGGCTTGCTTGCCATGATCTGTAGCTCTGCATTTCACTGCTTTATATGCTTTTCTTTATATTCTCACCCCCTAACTGCTTTTATCAAATCAACTGGATGACTTCCACAATTTATCCCCATGATGATCCTGACCCCACCCTATCAGAGATATATTCCCTTTGTCCCACCCACACCTTCTTTGATATTTAAAGTTAACTGTGTTCCCTCGTCCCTAGTTCTGACAGTCTTTGATCTGATTTTTTTTTCTCTTCCACTAATACGCTTTGACTTGTTAAACATTTCCAGCATTTTTTGTTTTTATTTCAGATTTCCATCATTTTGCCTTTTCTTGGGGGGGGGGGTTACTTCAAAAACAGAATATTTGAAATCTAAAACAAATAAAAAGGAAACCAGATCAGTTAGATCTGTAGAGGCATTGATGTGAAGACAGCAAGATCCACAAGGAAGATGATTTGATATTCTCCCACTTATTCTAAAGTTCAAAACAAACTACAAACTACAGTAAAATCATAGTTTTGACTGCTCACCCCTTCCACTGTGTTTACCACATACTTTTAATGAAAGTTCTAAAACCACAGCAACAAATTAGCTCCAGTCTCACTTACTCATTTGTTGATTGTGCTATCTTGGTGTGGCAACATTTTCTGTAGTGTTTACAAACATAATGGGCCTGTCCCACTTAGGCGATTTTTTAGGCGACTGCCGGTGACAGTCACAGTCGTAGCAGGACGCCAAAATGGACCCACCCTCGGATAATGTCCACGACAAGCTACCACCTAGTCGACGCCAAGCTACGTCAACCGGCGACACAATTCCTCGCGACTTGGGACACCCACCTACGACCACACCTACGACAACCACAACACCTACGACAACTGAAGTTAACCTACCTCCACCTCCACAAGCTACGACAAGCTACGACCCTGTCGCCGACAAATGAAGACAACTGAAGACCTCTCTTGACGCCGGTACTGTCGCCGGTACTGTTGCCGGTTGACGCCAATGGAATTCACAGAGGTCATCACCAACGTCACCTGGCGTCAATCTACGACAGGAGAAGACAGTCAACGTCAAGCCCACTGTCGCCGAAAGGTTTTGAACATTTCAAAATCCAGCGGCGACAAGAAAAAAGGTTATGACACTTGACGAGGCAACTCACGACAATACAGGCGTCACCCCGCGACCATGTGGCGACAGCCTATTTTCCGTCTGTCGCCGAAAAAAATCGCCTAAGTGGGACAGGCCCTTAAGTTACTGTATTTCAAATAGCAATTCATTGGTTGCGAAATACTTTGATGCAACTTGAAATGTGATATGTCATTATATAGTTGCAAATGCATTCACCCCCTTCCTGGTGTTTCAATAAACTTAGCTTTCCAGTTTCCTGTCAATACCCATTGCTTTAAAGAATTTACCACTTTGAATGTTGACCTCGAGTCCATTGTTCCTGCCAACTGTTTACTAAAACAAACAAGTATGACTTTTATATTCTATCTCCATATATCTGCATATTCCCCAGCTTCATTTATTTAATTTTCAGTTGTAGAATCTGTTCCCAGCTTTGGTACTTTATCCCAGCATTAATGCCTCATAACAATAGTTTCCTAACACCAAATCATTCTATTGAATCTATCCTTTACAATAGTTATCAGTCGTGATAAGCAGAGCCTATGGCCAGACTATTCCTCCAAAACCCACTGTCAGCCATTTTTGGTACTCCTCCCAACACCACCTCTCTGTTGCGTTGAAGCGGGTCCTGGCTTTTACAACCTTGTTAGCCCGGAGACTGATCTTGCTTAACTGGAGGCTCACCTGTCCCCCGAAACACGCCCGCTGGATCAAGGAGGTGCTCTGCAATTTAAAGCTTGAAAAACTTAGGTTCTCTCTCAAAGGCTCTACCAAGACATTCCTAGACACATGGAACCCTTTCCTGGAACTTGTTAACTCTTAACTTGTCCCCGGATTCGGAAGAGGACTGAGTGCTTTCCATCACTGTCCTGCTTTACTGCAGCTACTCCCCCCTTAGCCTCCCCCCCTCCCCACACTTATTTATTTAATTACCTGCTTATTTACTGTTATTAGTGATTTTTTTTTTTTTTTCTTTCCCCCCCAGTACATTTTGTTTTGTTTATCTCTACGTATTTGTGTGGATGTGTACGTATGTGAGTGTTGTTTGTCCCCATTTGGTTCCGACCTGATTCGGGTGGGTTGAAGGTGGGTACGGGTAAGGGCTTTGAGGGCCGTTTACATTCTGTTGCACAATTATGCCTTGAGTGTCACTGTCTGTTATTATTGTATGTATGCAAATTGATGTGAAATTCAAATAAAAAGATTTCAACAAAAACAAAAAAACCCAAAAAAACCCCAATAGTTATCAGTCAATCATACCACGTAGAAAAGATCTACACCATGGCTTGTCCAACAATTGTACAATCATTACATCAGGTCTAAGGTCACACCTGTTAGCTGCATGCTGCCAGTCCTATCCAAAATATAACTACATTTAACCAAGCATTCTAGAACTGAATTTTGAACTCTTGTTGTTTGCCAAACAACCCAACAACTAAAAGATTTTCAGTGTTATGCTTAGTATGCGCACACCATCTGTAAACACCTAGAATAAAGCAATAGAAAATAAATGTATAACAGTACAGCACAGGAACTTCAGTCCACAATGTCTGGGATGAACATGCCAAGACAAACTAATCTCATCTGCCGGCATTTGAACCATATTCCTCCATTCCCAGTATATACTGTATATCCATGTGCCTTTCTAAAAGACTCAAGTACCATTAATGTATCTGCCTCCACCTCCTCCACCAACAGCACTTGCCAAATTCCACTCCACCACACATAGCCTTTAAACTTTGCCCTCTAGCCTTTAACATTTCTACCTGGGGGGTGGGGGGGGGGGGGGGGGGGGGGGGAACGAGGATTCTGACTATTTATCCCATTTATGCCTCTCAAAGTTATACACTTCGATCAGGTCTATGCTCAAACTCTGACTCCAGAAAAAACAATCCAAGTGTATCCAACCTTTCCTTGCAGGTAATACCCCCTTATCAAGGCAGCATTCTAGTCAACATCTTCTGCACCCTCTCAAAAGCCTCTACAGTTTCTGTAATGAGGTGACCAGAACAGCATGCAATACTCCAAATGAGACTTGACCAAAGTCTTATAGAGCTGTATCATGACTTCTCAACTCTTATAGTCAATGCCCTGACCAATAGAGGCGAGTATACCATACAACTTGCCATTATCTACTTGTGTTGACAATTTCATGGAGTTATGGACATAGGCTAGCATATCCTGCACATCAATGCTTTTAAGGATAAAGTGCTGGAGTAACTAAGCAGGTCAGGCAGCATCACTGGAGAATATGGATAGATGATGTTTCGGGTTGGAGCCTTTCTTCAGACCAATAGTGTGGGGGGGGGGGGGGGGGGGTGGGTGGGTGGAAGAAAGAAAGCTGGGAGATACTAGAGGCAGGACAAAGAGTGCCAGGCAAAGGGGGTTTTGGTAGGCAGATGGTTGGAACAAAGGCCAGAGATTGAAACCAAATCTGAAAGACAAATGGATTGAAGAGTTGCAAATGGTGAAGTCAGAGGAAGGAATGAGACGGGGAAGGGGAGAAATAGGCGAGAGTCCAGGTAAAGGGGGGGGGGGGGAAGGTTGTTGGGGTTACCAAAAATTGGAGAATTCAACATTCATATAATTAGGTTCTAAACTATCCAAGCTGAATACGAGGTGCTGGACATAACAGAAAAGTCAGAATGGGAAGGGGGGTTGTAATGGTCATCACCCAGAGATCCAGTAGACCTTGATGGACCTTGGTCTCGCACATGTACAGCAGGAATATCAGTTGCATTAGATGAGGTTAGTAGGGACTTTTAAGGATCTTGTCATTATCCGTAATCTTTCTTACCTCTGAAAGTGCAACACCTCACATTTGCTCAGATTAAACTCCATTTGCTATTTCCCTGCCCTTATTCTACTGTATACTTTGACAACCTTCCTCGCTGTCTACAACTCCACCAATATTGGTGCAGGCACAAACGTACTAACCATTTTATATACATCACAAACAGAGGTCCCAGCACAGATCTCTGTGGAACACCACTGGGCACAGATCTCCAGCCACAACAATACTATTCCACCACATTGATTTCAATGAATAAGCCAGTTCTGAATCTATACAACCAATTCTCCATAAATTCAGTGCGTGTCAATCTCCAGGATCAATCAGAACTTGGTTCAATTATTAAAATCCATGTTTACAGGATCCATCGCCCTTAACTTCATTGATCACATTGACACTTCAATAAACTCGATAAAGTTAGTACGACATGATCTAATGCTTAGAAAGCCATGTTGACCATCGGCAATAAGCCCATTCCCTTCCAAATGGAGTAAATTCAGTCCCAAAGAATCCCCGCCAATAGTTTCCCTACCATTGACATGAAGCCTACAATTCCCAGGATTATCTCTACTTCCCTTCTTAAAGAAGGAAACATTAGTTATTATCCAGTCCTCTGGGACCTTGCCTGCATCTATCTTCAAGGACCTTGCAAATTCTCCTTTTACCTCTATTAATAAACTGGGATAGATGCCATCAGGCCTGCAGAAGCTCTTCAAGACTCCTAACACTGCCTCCTCCTTGATTGCAAACTGCCCTCACATATGCACTGATCTCACCATTTTCCTCAGATACTAATGCAAAGTACTTCCTTTCCGTCCTGGGCCTCCTCCATTGCCAGTACGAGGCCACATACAAACTGGAGGAACAGCATCTCATATTCATATAATGGTATGAACATTAGATTGTAGCTCCAATGTTCAGTGACTACAAAACACTACCCCCCCCCACCCCTCCCCCTACATTTCTACATCTTTATCTGTTGCCTGGATTCCAAAGTTATACTTCAAGTGTTCATTAAAGCCCTCCAGAATTAGATAGAATAGAAAAGTGCAACAGTAAAAGGAAACTTTAAAAAAAGTTAGGGCCTACAAATCATTATTCACTGTGACACCCTCATATCCTCCCCCCCCCCCCCCCCCCCCCCCCCCCCAAGCTTCATTTCATCTATTTATTAACTAAAACAAATCATAATATTCTATCCAAAGTAATCAAAGAAGACAAATCTGCATCCATTTTGTAACTCACTTCTGGTATATTTAATGTCAGTGATATATTGATTTAAAAAAAATTTGAGACTAAAAAAAGCCTAATAATGACGACGTTTGATTTGTGGTAATTGAGAACTGAGAACATGGTTACAATCACATATGGTTTATTTATCACATCATGTATAAGTACAGAGTTCACAGAGCCCGAGGTACAGTGGTTGTTAACCTGACCCAAGATCTCTTTCCCAATAAAGAACCTCACACAATTAATACAAATCAAAGGTTAATCCACAAGGAAATACGTGCAGGATTAGACAGCCTAGCTCCTTATGTCAGCCTAGTCATGCAATTGTGATCAAGGCAGATCTACCCCAGATCTCATCTCCCCAAAATCCACAAACAGAACTGTCCTAGCCGACCCATTGTTTCTGCTTGTTCATGTCCCACCAAATTAATTTCGACCTACCTCGACTCCATCCTATCTCCTCCCCAGTCCAATCCCTCCCTACCCATGTCCAAGACACTTCACATACTCTTCGACTCCTCAATGACTTCTGTTTTCTAGGCCGCCACTCCCTCATCTTTACTGGATGCCAAGTTACTCTACACCTCTATCCGCCACCAGGAAGATCTAAAGCCCTCCGTTCCTTCCGCGACTGCAGAACAAGCCAATTTCCATCTACCAATACTCTCCTCCGCCTAGTGGAGCTGGTCCTCACCCTCAACAACCTCTTCTTCGACTTCTCCCACTTCCTCTAAATCCAAGGCGAAGCTATGGGCACTCGCATGAGCCTCAGTTATGCCTGCCTCTTTGTAGGGTACGTCGAACAAATACTGTTCCAGGCGTACACTGGCCCTATCCCCGAACTCTACCTCCGCTATATTGACAACTGCATTGGTGCTACCTCCTGTACCCATGCAGGAACTCATTGACTTCATCAACTTCACCACCAATTTCTATCCTGCACTCAATTTCATGAGGACCATCTCTGACATCTCCATGCCGTTTCTAGATCTCACCGTCTCCATCACAGGAAGCAGGCTATTGACCGACATCTGCCACAAACCTACTGACTCCCATAGCTATCTAGACTACACCTCTTTCCACCCCGCTTCCTGTAAAGACTTTATCCCCTACTCCCAATTCCTCCGTCCACACCGCATCTGCACCCAGGATGAGGTTTTCCCATACCATGGCATCGGAGATGTCCTCATTCTTTAGGAAACGGGGGTTCCCCTCTTCCATTATAGATGAGGCTCTCACTAGACACTCCTCGATATCCCGCAGCTCTGTTCTTGCTCCCCCTCCCCCACATTCACAACAAGGACAGAGTCCACCTTGTCCTCACCTTCCACCCCATCAGCCATCGCATACAGCATATAATCCTCCAGCATTTTCACCACCTCCAATATGAACCCACTACTGGCCACATCTTCCCATATCCACACCTTTCTGCTTTCTGTAGAGACCATTCCCTCCAAAACTCCCTGGTCAACTCGTCCCTTCCCACCCAAACCACCCCCTTCCCAGGTACTTTCCCTTGCAAGCGCAGGATATGCAACACCTGTCCCTTTAACTTCCTCCTCGACTCCATTCAAGGAGACAGTCTTTCCAGGTGGGGCAGAGGTTCACTTGCACCTCCTCCAACCTCATCTACTGTATCCGCTGTTCCAGGTGTAACTTCTCTACATCGGCGAGACCAAGCGCAGGCTCGGCGATCGTTTCTCTGAACACATCCACTCAGTCCGTCTTAACTTACTTGATCTCCCGGTTGCTCAGCTCTTCCAACTCCCTCCCATCTTTGTCCCGCCCACTGCCGACATCAGTCTGAAAAAGGGTCTCAACCCGATACGTCACCCATTCCTTCTCTCCAGAGATGCTGCCTGGGGTGGGAGATTACAACCTTCACGTGGTCCGCCCTGTTTCGACGAATGCAATCAACCTGGCGTGCACAATCGAGTAAGATCAAATAGAACAAGTTGTCCTACAACATTAGGCTGTGCACGCCATATGCAAGAAGAAGAGATGCTGCCGTCCCGCTGAGTTACTCCAACGTTTTGTGTCTACCCTCAGCTTCTCTTCTGTGCCATATCCATCGATTTGCCAATCATTTAACAATGTATCTAGCTGCCACAACACTGGCAGAGATTTATTGCCGTCTGCAGGAAAACATTTCTATGCACCTTGATTTTTATGAACCTCTGCTTCACCTTATACCCAGGCCCTCTCATTTAATTCTCTCCCAATTGTGAAAACTCAATATCTAGTACCACATTCCAATAAAACCATCCCTCATTCTTTTAAACTCCACAGAATGCAGACCCAACCAGTTTAGCCTCTCGTAAGGACAATGTTCTCATTCCAGGAATTAGTCTTCATGGTTAATTTATCCTTTCTTGGTTAAGGGGCACAAAATCACATACTTTTCTCATCTTTACTCTTCTGAAAATAAAGTGCCCAACAAGAGGATCAAATTTTACAATTGTGCCATGTTTGCTCCTTTGCCAACTTGTCCAATACAATGAGAATAAATCCATATCAGTATACGAATGGCCTGTACCAAAGAGGTAACACGACTAAAAATGACTGCCACCTTCATTCTTTAGAGATATGGGGCAAAATAGGTCCAAACCAAGAGGAGGAGTTTGAAGTCCTAGTTTGATGAAGGCAGCACTAACAAAGAAGGAAGATGATATGACAGAAAAGTTTAGGATGAGTATTACTGAATTGGATACAGAACTGAATGCACAGCTGCCAACCAAATAGCAGTTTGAAATGCTAAGCAATCAAGGAGTTGATAAATTTATCAAGCCAGGCTCCATGTGCATCCGGATTTCAAGAAACTAGCCAGACATGATCAGAAGGTTACTCAAGAGTATTCCAGGGATAAGATGAATATGTATTTAGATGGACAAGGAAGATTAGGGATAGTCAGAACGATTTTGTACGTGGGAGATTGGGTGTCACAAATATTTTTGACGGTGTGTCCAAAAACATTGATGAGGGCAGACTTGTAGACATATATATCGATTTTGGCAAGGTATTTGACAAGGTTCCACATGGTAGGATGCTCTGGAAGATTAGATCACATTGGATCCAAGTGGAGATAGCT
Source organism: Amblyraja radiata (assembly GCF_010909765.2). NCBI lineage: Eukaryota > Metazoa > Chordata > Chondrichthyes > Rajiformes > Rajidae > Amblyraja > Amblyraja radiata. The sequence goes on along the minus strand of NC_045980.1, from coordinate 25,303,898 downwards.
GATGGGAGAGAAAATTGGCTTCATGGAAGGAAGCAGAGGATGATGATTGAAGGCTGTTCTTCGGACAGGCCTGTGACTTGTGGTGTGCCTCAGGGGTCGGTGCCGACCCCATTGCTGTTTGTCATCTATATCAATAACTTGGAAGAGAATGTACAAAGCCTGATTAGTAAGTTTGCAGATGACACTAAAATGGGCGGTATTATAGGTAGTGAAGATGATTGTCACAAATTGCAGGAGGTTCTTGATCAGTTGGGCAGGTTGCAATTTGAGGAAATAGTTGATGGAATTTAATACAGAGAAATGAGAGGTATTGCATTTTGGAAAGTCTAACCAGGGCTGGACCTACACAGTGCATAGCAGGGTCTGGGGAGTGTTTAGAGCAGGGGGATCTAGGAGTGCAGGTATATAATTTCTTGAAAGTGGCGTCAGAGGTAGATAGGGTGGTGAAGGCAGCTTTCGACACATTGGCCTTCACCAGAGTATTGAGTACAGCAGTTGGGAGGTCACATTACAGTTGTACAAGACATTGGTGATGCTGCATTCAGTTTTGGTCACGTTGTTAGAGAAAAGATGTTGATAAGCTGGAAAGGGTGCAAAGAAGAATCATGAGGATGTTGTCTGGACTCAAGGGCCTGAGCTACAGGGAGAGGTTGAGCAAGCTAGGTTATTATTCCTTGGAGCTCAGGAGGAGGGGTGATCTTAGAAGTGTACAAGATCATGAGAGGAATCGATAGAGTAAATGTAGAGCCTCACCATTTCACACCACTGCAAAAAGCTTGATACTACAAAACCTTCTTCATTTGCCAAGCTCTTTCACAGTAAATATTCGGACATGACCTTTGGCATGAACATTCATTCCATATCTACAGTCAAAAAAGGAATAACTGCTAAAAATGATGAGCATTTCTTTATTTTTTAAGATTTTATTTTACAGATGTGGCATAAATGTGAAACTCCATTCATAGTTGGTACAAATAGTATCAATGCTTTTTAATGAGCAGCCAAATAAATTACAAGCAGGAAAAGGGATATGCTGTCAAGGCAGGATGAAATAGTATAGAAGTCTTGTTTGTATCATAAAACAAATGGGCCAAATAGCTCATTTCAATGCTGAAACTTTACAGTATGTACACCCATTAGAGTAACACCAGAAATCACCACAAAAGCTTCTGAATGGCGATAAAACTTAACCATTTCAGTGATGCCCTTTTGGAAAAAGAAACAACTTATTTCCTTCTTACACAAACAACCTATTTTTGACTGGCTTGCACTCCTACCCCGAATGGTTGAACATACAAACATAACAAGAGAAGACTGAAGGGTGATGAATCAAGTCCGCCCTTTATTCATTACTGAAACATCATACCATGGTAGTTGTCTTCCTTTTTCCTACTGGAATACAAGCCCAGATATTTTGGCATCCTTATTATACTACATCCAGGTTTTTGAAAAGCACAAAATAAAAACCCCACTGATGGGAAAATAAAAACTGCCAAAAATAAATTCCTCTCTGATGATCAATAATTTTCAGCACTCCAAACTGCTCTCACTAAGCTAGTAAGCTAAGGTCACTAAGAGGAATGTTATTACATTAGAGGCAATATACAAATGCAGGCTATTGTAATCAGAACAATTTATACTACATGACTAAAATAACCCAGATAATTCAAAAGAAAATTACAAAACCAAATTTGACACAAAGGTGCTGCACCAAGCTAGTGAAAAGGGAAATATGGAGGGATTGCTTCAGGCATTATAGATCTTAAAAGCCAAAAGTCAATACAGCCAAAATTAAAGTGTTTAAAACTGTGAACCAAGTCATACCATTCTATGATATGACATACCATCGTCTATGAAAGTAAATAGTGGATCAACTCCAGAAACGTCCCCTAGCTCCACAAGGCACCCCCACAAGCTACGGAAATGCATCAGAAGCAGTAGCCCTTACAGAATGACTGCAGATATGACGATGACAACATATCACCCGCTCTCCATCCCCAATCCCAAGTGACAAAATAACCTAATGTAACCCTCCCTCTCCCACCACACAATTTACTGCAAAGCATTACTAATAGCTACAATTGATTTAAACTCAAAACTTGAATAAAGAGAAGACGGAGAGAAAAAAAATTGATAGAATTATGGGGAAATAAAATGGAATGTTTGACAATTGGTGTAGCCCAATTCTATGTTGTATGACTCAGACTGTTTGGTCTTTGGCCATTTATTTTAACCTACAACTTGAATGTTCGCACGTTATATCATATATTTTGCTTACTGTCGCATTGCTTCTCAAAATGTAGATCCTGCCCATTGCTTCAAATCTGTTGCATGTCAAGATTACAGTTTCTATGGCTCTTGATAGTTAGAAGTTTAAATCTCAGGTCTGTGCTGCTATGGAATTGGTTAAGGCATGTTAAGAAGGGTCTCGACCCGAAACATCACCCATTCCTTCTCTCCAAAGATGCTGCCTGTCCCGCTGAGTTACTTCAGCATTGAGTCTACCTTTAAGTTGACATTGATACTGGTGTTCCTGAAACCAAAAGAAAAATTGGAAAATATGGTTGGGAACAATAACAAATTAATTGACTGTCATTTGCCAATTTTTATCCCAAATACCATTAACCAGGAAGGAATTGAACCACGAGTTGAGCACAACTTCGAATTTAATGAAAATGCATTCAGGGATGGTTGGAAGGAAGTGCAACATGTGACAAGCTTCCACATGTCAGCATTTAAGAAACCCAATAGTGATGTTTCTGTGTTTTAAATGCAGATGCTTCGACACATCCATTCCAATATGCGAGTTCGGTATTCCGAAAAACGGCAGGAATCATGGGATTTGTCAAAGGTCAAACGCTATAAATAAAAATCAAACGAAGCGCTGTAGATTCAGCAAGTATAGTTTAGGTCCGATTTTTTGGCTTTTTTCAACTTTGGATTTGTCAGGCGGCAAATATGAGTTGGAGACTGGCGGGGGGGGGGGGGGGGGGGGGGAAGACTCGACCGGCAGCTGCACGCACACAGAACCGATCCTCATCCGCAGCTAGGATCGAACGCGCGTCCCCGGCGCTGCAAGCGTTGCCAAACAGCCAATGGAACGTCCCTGGTCCCCTCCTCCCCCCCACCTGAGTGTCCCATCCCCGCCCAGGGGGGCTGCGGGAGAGGTCCGGACACCGGCACCCAGGCCCCCAGCCAGCGCGGAGAAGCGCCAACCTCAGCTCACCTCCGGCTCTTGGCAGGCCAACTGACAACCAGGACCAACGACACCAGCAGCCCCAGGCCCACAGCCAGCACCAACTCCAGCCCAACCCCGCTCCAACTCCAGAGGAACCCGCTCCCCAATGGGCCACTACGGCGACAAGTGCCAGTTCGGCCACAGCCTGGCCAAGCTGCGCTCCCTCAGCCGCCACTCCAAGTGGAAGACGGAGCCGTGCCGCACCTTCCACACCACCAGCTTCTCCCCCTACGTTACCCACTGCCACTTCATCCATAACCCCGAGGAGGAGCGAGGTCAAACGTTGGATGTTGGTGTTGGACTGAGGGGAGTGGAGGTAGAGGGCTGCCGGCCAACCCGGCAGAGCCAAGCTGGAGTCAGCGGCTGCAGCACCGGCTACAAGTCCAGGGCCACTCCGCCAGCCCAGCAGCAACTCAACAGCACCCGCAGCGACAGAGAGCCGGGCCTGATCCCGATCACGGACGAAACAAAAGCCTACACACAATGCAGCACCACCGTTGCAGAGACTGTTTATAGCGAGTGACCTATGACCTGGGCATGCGCAGTCGGAATACCGAACTCGTTTATAGATCACACGTCTTCTGGCATCACAGCAACTGGAGACTAAAACTTTAATAGTGCCATAATATGACTGCGAACATTCCATGAGTGTACATATTTGAAGTCTGGCAAATCCAATTACTTCCTCAGCATCCCTTGTTTCACAGAAACCTTTTAATTTCCAAGATAAAAATTAAGCAATAAATTAACAAATTAAATAAGCATCATACAGAATCAAATTCTGTACTACATATGTAATGAAAACAGAAATGTTTTCCAGTTTAAATCTTAACTCTACTTCCTTCTCCAAAGCATTCTTTCTCATCTGTTAAGTATTAAAGCAGGTTTTTAATTTCACATTTGCTTCTTAAACTCAATTACATGATAAAATGCAAATGTTATGGATTTAAAAATGTCATGGAATATAGAAATGCTGGAATGATTTGGGGGAAATTAACTGGATGCCACTGATAAAAAACAGAAAACACCAGAAATAGCCAGAAACTGCAGACGGGAAAAGTTTACTCTTCAGGTGAATGAGTTTATCAGACCTGGGAAAAAAGGACAAGTTGCAGAGAAAGCCGAGAGTTGAAAGGGGAGAAAAAAAAATGATAGGATAGAGACCATTTGTAAATATCTGCACATTCTACTTGTGCCATTTGCCCCCTTTTTATTGATTTATAAAAACTTCACACAACTCATGAGGAATTTAAGAAACGTCTTAATTCAAACTTTTACATCATCCTTCCACTTAATAATCTCCAGAGTTGTTAAATTGGTAGCCTGAATACAAAGCAGCAAAGCTAAAGAACCAAAATCTGAAATAGGAGACGTCAAACGTGTTTTAAAAACGTAGCTCCATCATTTGGATGTATGAAGAGCTAACAAAAACTTCCAAGGTCCACAAAGATAGGCACGAATTGATGGTATAAACTTGCCCCACAATAAACACAACACAGCACAGTAAAAAAAAAAAATGCTGGAGTAACTCAACGGTTCAGGCTATATCTCTGGGGGTCATGGACAGGTAACCATGTTTCTCCAGTTTTACACAGAAGACTAATGCAAGATAAGCAAAACAGAACAATGATATTAATATGGTACTCTGCACTACATATGCATGTTACATGATGCTGAATGCTTGTTCCATCCAATTAAGATGCTCTTCTTGATGCAAGAAGAGTGGCAAGTGGTTTTGGCTTTCAGTTACATGGATTGCCAAAACATTTGTATTTAGTTATTATACCAAAAAGCCAACAAAGGCTTGACACCACTGCAATTTAATGCAACATGTCACCACTGAGAGCTACAAGAATGAAAGCACATTCCATTTCCGAAATGAATATTAATCCTGATTACAAGTGCCAACTACAAACAAGCAGTTAAGGGGAGGTGACAAGAATGTGGTTCATAAAAGAGACATTTCTTCACTTCACTAAAAGTTTTCCCCAGATTACAAATACCAGATTTATGGACTACTGATATACAACTAAAACTTTCAATGTTATTAAATTCAAAAGTCCAACATACATAGGTTTCTATGAATGATAGAGCAGATTTCCCCTCTCCCCACTTTTAATAATTGTTCTTTGTAATAATTCTTATGTGCATTTGATGCCATTCCTACTGAGGATGCGAGCTGTTTCTATAGTTTCCGACTTGTGAACATGCTCAGCTATGGTATTGCAAAAACTGAACCCTGGGGACTGCATAAATGATTTTTTTGAATCTTGAGGATTTTGAATCAAGGAATGACTAACAAACTCACACAAGGTTTTATTACACGTCTTCAAGTATAGGTCCAGATATGGGTCATTCTTCTCTTTAGCAATCCATCTTCAGCCATGTCAGGTTTTTTTTTTAATCTACATTTATAATTTATTCTGTTATAATTGGTTTTCATAACTTGTTTGCAACTTTATATTTTTTAAACAAGGAAGTATTCATTTCAATTAATGTTAGTTTGTCAGCAATTTGCCCTGTTTTCAATATTAGCAGTTTAATTTCATTTTCATTTTGCTGGTACATTTCTAGCTGCAAAGCATCACTGAACTATACTTCCATCCCTAACCCAAATGAAATTCAAATCAGATAGGCCATCTGGATTTTCATTCACTCAGCAAGCTCCAGAAGAATGTTTGCAAACATAAAACGACAAATAAGTGGGTGAATGCAACATTAAACCTTTAGCTATGATCACCCATTGGTCCTTAATACCCTTCTTGTAAATATGAAGAATACAAATAAATCAAAAATAACCAATTTTGGTAAATGCTCTGTGTCCAAAACATGCCAGTGGATGGGTGATGGTTAGTCAGTAACACCAGTTGATCTCCTGATGTCAGCCAAGGGCTCTCTCAGCAATATCCTGATTCTTGAAGCCAGATAACCATCTTATACTGTATTTAAGAGTCTACCTGACAAGTAGCATTGAAACAGGAGTTGACCAGTCAGCCATCTATCCTTTTATTCCTACAATACGATTGTGGCTGACTGATAACCTAATATTAATTTGTTATCTTTCTCTGGATAATTTCAATTGGTGCTGCATCCAACTTCAGGGGACCGAATTCCATATTTCCATTAACTTCTTTGTGAAGTATGTTGATCAGTCTGATTTCAGCACATTTCAAGATTAATAGTTTCAATGGGTGCCCAAAATGAGAGTACAACTAATTATCACTTTCTAAATATTTCATTGATGCAAGAGTGGCATATTGGATTGGAGCTAAACATCTAGTCAGAAATTTATACCAAGATAACTCAATCCTATCTTAGTAACATCACCCAAATCTACCCTGCTTCTGCTCACCTTTAACTGAAAATGTTCCACATATCCATGTACCATTTGACTGGACATCCATTCCATAACATTTAATGTATCCAAAACTCTGCTGGCTATTATCTAGTACACTAGATATAATCCACATCCAGGAAAATTCTCATCCATGCCTTCACATTTCTCCATGTCTCACCTGTTCTCCAGTTTTATAACCTTCACATGTCCATCTGTTGCAGCTAAGGATTCAGATGACAAGGGTGTCAAATCTGAAAGCCCCTCCCATTCTTGTCTTAAACAAAAAGATCTAAAATGACCTCTTTCACAATCTGTTTTAGTACTTCTTACCATGACTTGATATCAAATTGTATTTAATAACACTTGTGAATCTTGGGATATGGTTTGTTATCTAAAATTCAATGCTAACGAACAGGCTTGCTTTTTCCCTCTCCCTTAACCATTTACAACCATGAACCATTTCCATCAACAAAATTCAACAGTTTTAGAAAAAACAAGCTCCAATTGGGGAAACTCAAGGTAATCTACAGAATCGGGCATTTCAGGGCAATCTTATGAATGGGGAAAGGGAAAGTAATTAACTGACAACAAGTACAAAAAATGGATTGCAAACAAATGGATCTTCAACTAACTAGTATTCCATAATCACTCTCCACAATGGAATAAATAATTGCCTGAATAAATATAATTCCACGAAAAATACACTTTGGTCTGCCTGAAACTTGCTTGTCTTCCAGTACAAGTAGCTATCTACTGCATGATCAAGGACTACTGCTGAGGGGTGCAAAAAACTGCACACAATATTTATTAGGAAATAATTATATTTTAAATGCCCTCTTGCCATTGTTTATTGGAATCTTGACTTGGACTTTGTGCGTGAAAGAAAAAAGATCATTCCATTTGCTAACAAAATTTTACTTGTACTATTAAAGTGACATATTTGCCACATTATTTGTCACATATAAAGTGACATTATTGGTTGTAAAATTTATAAATAATAAAGGAGGCTTCTTAAGTATTTAAAAAAATAGTTGCAATAACAACGTCCAGAGTGCAAAGAGCCAGATGGCAAAACAATTAAGTTTGGTTCCCCAGGCACATCCCCAATTAAGATGCAGCTGCCTGGCTTGAATAAATAACTTGCAAGTCTTCCTCCAACCACAAATCTTTGCATGAAAATACAAATATAAAACGACAGGCTGACGAAGCTTTAATTGCTGGTCTGCTCATACGGACTCTCGTACAGCCTCCGAATTATCCAACCAGGTAGACAATGACGTCACGCTGTCAAGTGATCGACGGAGAGAGGACGCCGTGACATTTACTCTGCAAAAGCGTCAAACCATTCACGGAACTTGAGTGACAAATGTGTCAGATTCTGTGGTCGCTACGTGACGTGAACATACTCAACCGGCTTTTAATTGTTAGCTCTGCACAGCTAACCAAAAACTACCGAGCAGTTACACGGAACTCCCCACGTCAGTTAAAGCAAAGCGACCAATAAGCGCACAAAACACGAAATCAATCACCACTACAGCTGTTCTCCGAGTGGAACATCACTTCCGTATAAACAGCAGAGAACGGTGGAGTGGGGACGGGGGTGGAAATGGATATAGAAAAATAACATTGTAGACTTCGAATATGTATCCAACATTAGTCGCAACGAATTGCATATCCATCCTTGCGCAAGCTTGCGATAGACAGTCCGTGCATTTCAAAACTAAGGACATAAAATATAATCTAATTCACCCCTGGTTTACGCAAGACACCCTCATTTGACATTCACTATAGATCCCCAAATTACATCACAGCCCCTTTTTTGATCTTGCCAATGTACCGGCAGTACGAGCTACATACAATTAAACAATAAACTACTTACAATACACTAAGCTACACTTATGTATAGATACTAAAAGATGTAACTAAACATTCAAAGGAAACATTTCCCCGACATACGCCTTGTATACGTCCATTAAATCCAGCCCGTCATAGTACCTCGCTATGATTTCTCGAAAAGGGAAGTACATCCTAAACTAATGCATCCCATTGTAAATACGGCAACTAACCCACGTCCTGAATAAACTAGTCACATAATGCCGCATTTTGTAGTGACAGCTAGTCTCGCCAAGGTTTACACATGGACTGCATTTAAAAAACACCCTAAATGGGGCACAGCCGTCGTCATAGTGTACCGGGGTATCAGATTTTACTCGTAATCTGCCCTAACTCCACAGAAAAAAATCTTCGAGGCACACGGCAAAATGGTTGATTTAAAAAGTTTAATCAACCCAAGTTGTTTACAAACGCCAGTCTTGTTTTACGTGTGCAAGAGTACGTGCAGCGGGATATTGATATTGGTATCCCGCATCGCGGCACGTACCGTACGGTGGTTTCAAAACAATTGCAACACAACTCTCCCAGGATGGACACTTCCAAAGTAAATCCGGATGACTGGTGGTTCCCAAATAACCAACATTAACTTTTAAAGCCTAATTAAAACAGTTGAATTTTACTGTTTAAATAAATGTAGTTGATAGGAAGCCCAGCCGTTTCTACTGACGGCTATCGACAACATTAGCTGGCACCGTTCTAGGTGGGGGGGAGGGGGGAGGAGGGAGGAGGAAGACAACCGCTTCCCCCTTCGTTCACAACTCCCGCAACGGAGGACAAGGGCTGAACGCCAGTGTAGATACCTCCTTCCTCTCCAGTCGTCCCAGTGCCGCCGTGTCCTTACCGTGGACTCAGTTGTCCCGGCTGCGGGCTGGCTGGGAATCCGGACGGCTCGGCTTCCCTCGCCCGCTCACTTCCCGATACAATGCCCCCGGCGTTGCGTTCTGCTCGGGGTTCCCCCACTCGGTCACTCGGTGCCCCCCGCCCTCTGGCTCACCCCCGCCTCTCCCCAGCTTTGCCGTTTGTCTGGGCGCCGAGTAAGGGCAGTTCGAGCCAGTTTCTCTTCCGTGGTGTTGGCACTGTAATCCCGGGCTCCCTAGTCCTACGGTCCGGGATAAATAAAAATAATTCGGGCGGCTCGGCTGAATCCCTTCCCGTTCCCTACTAGCTCGGGCCGTTTATCCTGTGCCCCGGATCCGGCTCGCTGTCCCGGCCTGGCTCGGTTTCACTGACCGTCCCGCCGGCGGGGGTCTGATTTTGCTTCGCGTCTCGATTGAGCGCTGCTCGGATCGGATTGAATGGGGACGTGGTGTCCTCACCCCGAGGCGGCTCGGGATCCGGACGTGCTCCACAGCTCTCCGAATCCCGGCTGGGTTTTGTCCTCAGCCCGTGGCCGACCAGGCCCGGTTCGGCTCCCTCTCGGTGTCTGTTATTATTCTGCCTCGCGTACAGTTTTGCGTCGCCGCGCGGCCAATGGGAAACGAGCGGCACCGGACGGTTTGTGTTTGAAGCGAGAGCGAGAGCACGTGGGGAGGGAGCGCGCGCCGCGCCACCTCGCGAGGCCGTTGGCCACCGGCAGACGATTCTTTTTTAAAATTCATAAACGGCAGCGTCTCGCGACCCTGGCAGAATCTGGGGGGTGGGAGGAACAATCACGCACACGTGACACGCGCGCCTGCAGCGACTGAGCCCATTCCCCCCCGAGCGGCCGCGCGCACTCGGCACATCGAGATGCAAACAATAACAACGGCGCGCGCACACACACGTGGCATACGCGCGGGGGTCACGTGGTCTGCGGCGCCAAAGACGTCAGTCTCCAAAGCGTAGCTTCAGCCAAAGATACTAGAGGATCTTTGGGCTTCAGCAAGGCAGTTGGGAGCAAAGATCTGCTATAAGATCTTTGGTTGGAAGTGGATTTCATTGAAACCACTACGTTCTCGTGGAAAGGTAATTCATTCGAAACATTCGTTTGGCTTCCCCACAAATGTTGCCTGGCCTACAGGGCATTTTGGTCTATTCTGCTTTACATGCATTTACTAATTTGATCTGAAATGACATTTCCCAATTGCCAAAGCCCCTCCAAATTTTACAGGGGTGGTTATTGATCAAGAAACTCAACTGAACTAGATCTAAAACTAATATGATTACACAAATGTGACGTTAGATCCCCATTCAGTGACCTTTTACCATCCAAGTGTTTTGTGGCACACTTTCTACTTAATCACAGTTGTAACAACATTGAAGAAGGTCAACGTTATCCAAGATAAGGCAATCATTCGTTTGGCATTCTACCTCCTAAACAAACATTAATTGCTTCCCCTGTTGGTGTCGGTGCATATAGTCTATAAATTGCTCTTCTGTGAGTCACTGGCCAATTCAATAACACCTCCCAAACTTATGACCCTTGCCAACAAGTAGAAACATAGAAAATAGGTGCAGGAGTAGGCTATTCGGCCCTTCGAGTCTGCACCTCCATTCAATATGATCATGGCTGATCATCCAACTCAGTATCCTGTACCTGCCTTCTCTCCATACCCCCTGATCCCTTTAGCCACAAGGGCCACATCTAACTCCCTCTTAAATATAGCCAATGAACTGGCCTCAACTACCTTCTGTGGCAGAGAATTCCAGAGATTCACCACTCTGTGTGAAAAAAAATTTCCTCATCTCGGTCCTAAAAGATTTCCCCCTTATCCTTAAACTGACCCCTTGTTCTGGACTTCCCCAACATCGGGGACAATCTCCCTGCATCTAGCCTATCCAACCCCTTAAGAATTTTGTAAGTTTCTATAAGATCCCCCCTCAATCTTCTAAATTCTAGCGAGTACAAACCTAGTCTATCCAGTCTTTCTTCATATGAAAGTCCTGACATCCCAGGAATTTGGGATGAATTTTGCTATGAATGCTAACATACCATTCGCCTTCTTCACTGCCTGCTGCACCTGCATGCCTACTTTTAATGACTGGTGTACTATGACACCCAGGTCTCGTTGCATCTCCCCCTTTCCTAATCGGCCACCATTCAGGTAGAAGGAATGCAGGCACATGGGAGATGTGTGTGCCCCTCCGTTGAATGTCCTCGACTTCAAAATATATCACATAAACGTTTGTCATTGCTTCTAACTCCTGAAACGTTCTCGCATTAATGGAACTCAGGCATGATCACAGCAGTTCAAAGGAAAGAGATGGATAATGTGGACTTTGCATTGATGCCTAGATCTGAGAAGTGAATAATTCAAGAATGCAGCATCCATTGTAACTTCACAATGGCTTGAAACACTTACATCAATGAACCACTGTTACAGTCTAGGTGAAATAAAATAGGCAAACTATAAATGTCCAGATTCCCTGAAGTGTTTAATAATAGGAGGTATTTTGAATGTAACATGTAATATCAAAGCTCCAACAAAACTCCCATAAACATCAATTTGATAATGACTACAGAATTTTTTAAAAATCATGTTTGGTGAGTGATAATATTCATCATATCAGGACATTGAGAATAACTATCCATCTCTTCAGTGCAATGCAGTGGCATATTTTATATCCACTGGGAGAGTAGTTGCATATTTTATATCCACTGGTAGCCCTGGATGTGTGGCATCCACTCGGTGCTGTACAGCCATATTTGCCTAGATTTTTGTGCTTAGGTCTTTGAAGGGTGATTAAACTTGATTTCAATAAAAGTTGAAGAGTAAAACAGGTTGCATTACCACAGGTTGCATTTGGAGGAATTAACTAAGATCAGGAAATTTCAGAAGTGAATGGAAGAGAGAGAAGTTAGATGGTTGTTTCACATTGGAGGAAGATTTTTCACACAAAGTGTGGTGGGTGTATGGAACAAGCTGCCAGAGGAAGTAGTTGAGGCAGGGACTATCTGAACATTTAAGAAGCAGTTAGACACGTACATGGATAGAACAGGTTTGGAGAGATATGGACCAAATGTGGGCAGGTGGGACTAATGTAGCTGGGACACGTTGGCCGGTGTAGGCAAGTTGGACCTGTGTCCACACTATCATTCTATGACTCCTGTGACTAAGGTGGCTAATCGCATACACCAGGGATCAATGTTGGACGCCATTGATTTAAAAATATATATATTAATGACCTGGATTTGGGGAAGCAAACCACCATTTCTATATCTGCCAATAACATGAAACCTGGCAGTATTATGAACTATGAGAAGGATGATAGATTACTGCGAGATATAGATAGGTTGGTTCAATGGGTAGATGCCTGGTAGGTGAATTTTAATGTGAGAGGTGTGAGGTGATGCGTTCTGGTAGAAAGAATAAAGGAAGGTGATGTAGTATAAAGAATACTAATCTTAAAAAGGTGCAGAAGTAGAGGGATCTGGGGTTATGTTTGTACAAGCTTTTAAAAGTGCCAGCACAGATTGACAAAACAGTTAATAAGGCATACACTGGGCATTATCAATAGAGGAACGCAATCAGGGAAGTTATGCTGAACATGTAAAATTCTGGTCCGGACCTAACATTCAGGTGTCAGGTTTGCAATAATGACTCTCTTTGGAGAAGAGAAGGCTGAGAGGAGATTTGATAGAAATATATAAAATGGTGAGGGATCAGGACAAAATGCATGGGTGGCTGTTTCCTTTGGTAGAGGTGCAAAGGACCAGAGGCAAAATTACAAAATAAGCAGGAAGAGAATTAAGATTGACATGAATTTAAAAAAAAATACACAATGTGGTTAGAATATGCAACACACTTGCCGTTATGTGCAAGGCAGGCTCCATTGTGGACCTAAAGAAGGAACTCAATAAATACATGTTGAAGAAAAAATTGCATTAAGGTGGATAAATCCCCAGGGTCTGATGGGATCTATTCCAGGTTATTGAGAGAGGCAAGAGAAGAGATTGCAAACACTTTGCCAAAGATTTTTTTATCCTCACTCGCCATAGGCAAGATCCTAGAGGACTGGAGAGTACGTTGTACAAAGAACGTTGTTCCTTTGTTTAAGAGAAGTAGAGGTAAATCTGGAAATTATAGGCCAATTAGCCTCAGTGGTAAGGGAGAGATTGGAGAGGATTGACACAAAATGCTGGAGTAACTCAGCGGGTCAGACAGCATCTCTGGAGAAAAGGAATAGGTGATGTTTTGGATCGAGACCCTTCTTCAGACTGATAGTCAGGGGAAAGGAGAACGAGAGATATTGACAGTGATATAGAGATATATAAAACAAATGAATGAAAGATATTAGATTAGATTAGATTAGATTATTTAATGACCACACAGTCAAGCTGGTGGAATTCAGGTTCAGTACAGGATGTTACAAGATAGGCTGATTCCCGTCAAACATAACATAAAACACAACATCATACAATATACAGTACATGCATGGGGAGGATATGTGCTGTTATCATAGTGTGTTCAGAATTCGGATTGCGTGTGGGTAAAAACTGTTTTTAAATCGAGATGTCTTGGCGGACAGTGAGCTGTAGCGCCTTCCTGATGGCAGCAGGTGGAAGATGTGGTGAGCTGGGTGGGAGGGATCAGAGATGATTTTCTTCACCCTTGACACAGACCGTTTGTGATGGAGTGATTCTATTGATGGAAGGGGAGTGCTGATGATTTTGGATGCTTTGTTAACTATGCGTTGTAATTTATTACGGGAGTAAAGCTGTGGGCTAGGTGAAAAAGAGTTACAGACAATGAGACTCAACAGGACAACTTTGAAACCAGTACGACTTGGGTGGGGGAGGGGTAGAGAGAGAGAGGGGATGCTTGAAGTTAGAGAAATCAAATTTCATATTGCTGGGTTGTAAGCATGTGTTTTAGATTTTGAACGATTTAGATCTTGAGGATGTGAGAAAAGTAATCGATGTAGGTAAGGTGGTGGATGTTGTCTGCGTAGATTTTAGTAGGGCATATGATAAGTTTTAATCTACAATTTGAGAGGGAGAAGGGAAAATCTGAAGTGTCAGTATTATAGTTGAACAAAGGGGACTATGGAGGAGAACAGTGGAACAACAATGGCAGGTATTTCTGGGAATAATACAGAAGATGCAGGATCGGTTCATTCCAAAGAGGAATAAAGATGCCAGGGGGAGTAAGGGGCAACCGTGGCTGACAAAGGAAGTCAAGGACAGTATAAAAATAATGGGACTTTCAGAAAGCATTTGATAAGGTCCCACATAGGAAATTAATGGGAAAAATTAGAGCACATGGTATTGGGGGTAGGGTACTGACATGGATAAAAAAATTGGTTGGCAGACAGGAAACAAAGAGTAGGGATTAACGAGTCCCTTTCAGAATGGCTGGGCAGTGACTAATGGGGTACCGCAAGGCTCGGTGCGGGGATCGCAGCTATTTACAATATACATCAATGATTTTAATGAAGGGATTCAAAGTAACATTCGTAAATTTGCAGATGGGACAAAGCTGGGTGGCAGTGTGAACTGTGAGGAGGATGCAGGGTGACTTGGACAGGTTGGGTGAGTGGGCGGATGCAGGGCAGATGCAGTTTAATGTGGATAAATGTGAGGTTATCCACTTTGGTGGCAAAAACAGGAAGGCAGATTATTATCTGAATGGTGTCAGGTTGGGAAAAGGGGAAGTACAAAAAGATCTGGGGGTCCTTGTTCATCACTCACTGAAAGTAAGCATGCAGGTACAGCAGGCAGTGAAGAAAGCGAATGGCATGTTGGCCTTCATAACAAGAGGAGTTGGGTATAGGAGCAAAGAGGCCCTTCTGCAGTTGTAACAGGGCCCTAGTGAGTCCACACCTGGAGTATTGTGTACCGTTTTGGTCTCCAAATTTGAGGAAGGACATTCTTGCTATTGAGGAAGTGCAGCGTAGGTTCACGAGGTTAATTCCCGGGATGGCGGGACTGTCATATGTTGATAGAATGGAGCGGCTGGGCTTGTATACTCTGGAATTTAGAAGGATGAGAGGAGATCTTATTGAAACATATAAGATTATTAAGGGATCGGACATGCTAGAGGCAGGAAACATGTTCCCTCTGTTGGGGGAGTCCAGAATCAGGGACCACAGTTTAAGAATAAGGAGTAGACCATTTAGAATGGAGATGAGGAAAACCTTTTTCACCCAGAGAGTTGTGAATCTGTGGAATTCTCTGCCTCAGATGGCAGTGGAGGCCAATTCACTGGATGCTTGATAAAGTCCCCCACGATAGGCTGAACCAGAAGATTAAGATGCATGGGATCGACAGTGACATGGTAAATTGGATTGAGAACTGGCTTACTCATGGAAGACACAGTAGAAATGGAAGTGTTTTATTCTCGTTGAAACTTCAGTGAAAGGTGGGTCAGGGATCAGTGTTAGAACCTCTGTTGTTTTGATATGTATAAATGATTTGAACATGAATGTGGATGGGTTGGTTCGTAAATTTACAGATGACACCAAATTGGTGAAGTTGAGAAGAGTGAGGAAGGCTGCAAAATTAAATGCTCGGGATTTAGATCAATCACAAATATGGGAGGATAAATGACAGATGGAGTTTAATCTGCGCAAGTGTGAGGTGCTGCACGTTGGGATGTAAATTTTAGGGAGTTAATGGTAAGACTCTTAACAGCATTGATGTACAGAAGGATCTTAGGTCCAAAGTCTGTAGCTTCCTGAAAGTAGCAACACAAATAGATAAATTGATAAGCAAAGCATATGGTATGCCACTGGAACACGCTAGACGCTAAACCATATCATTTGTACTTTCACAAAAACTGTTCTAAATTTTGAAAAGAATCTTGGCAGCAAAGTATTTTGAAGACTACAAATTCAGCTTTAAATAACGCACATACAATGGTGGGGGATATCTGATAACCTACAGAAAAATAATTTTCAGCACAATTCTGAACACTATACCACCTAGGTAACTCAGTTCAAACCCAGTCAATAATGTATTCATAGATTTGAATCATTCTAAATTCCATCTTTTTCAGGTTGTAACTGTGCCAGGCTTTCATTATTCTATATATAATTTGTAGAGATCCTCAATTAGAGTCCTGCTTGTAACTTACTCCCAGGTATTCATTATTGATGTTAGCTGCGGTTCAGTTGAAAGCACCCTTAGCACTGTCAAAATGTTGCGAATCGTGAATCTCATTGTTCAAGTTCCACTTCAGAGACCTGAGCACAAAAAACATGTGGATGGTTCAGTGCATTGAGGTTGTGCTATATTGTCGGAGGCAATATCATACAAATGAGATGTGAAGCCAAAGCCTATCTACTTTTTCCAATGAGCACACCACACCACTCTTTTACAAAAGAACAGGGGAGTTCCTCCTTGTGTGTGTATGTATTCAGCACTCATTTAACATCTTTAACAAAAATGTTGCCTGAATATTATTATAATTTTTTTTATTATATTATTCAGTGAAAATTAGTTGCCACTTTTAGAATATTACAACCATGACTACTTCAGAAGTACTTCATCACACAAAACCAAAATAATTTGCATTTATATAGAATTTTAACATAGCCAAATGTCTCGACATGTCATAGGAAAAAAATCAAACAAAATTTGGTACTGAACAATGTGAGACAAAAACAGGAAATTCTGAAATGCACCCATGTTCAGGAAACATGGAAGAGAAACAAGAGTTTATGTTTTGGGTTAAATATTCTTAATCAGAACTGGAAAAGTGAGAAGAATTTTGTTTTAAGTTGCTGAGAGGAGCAGGAGAAGGTGAACAAAGAGATTATCTTGCATAAAATGCAGACCAAAGTTGTCACGGTGATAATTACTTTAAAAACTGACAATTGGTGACAGAAAATAAAGATGAAACGAATTGATGCTGAAAGTTATAACCATATTCATTGAAATACAAAAAGAAAGATTGGTACATATATAATACATATATCTATATTACTATAAGTCTGATCTTGACCACTTCCTGTTGTTCTGTATATTGATTTTAGAAAAAACGCTGCCACTTACGGCTGTGACTTTTGACTATAAAACCCAGAAGTGTGGTCATGGCTCAGTCTCTGCAAGATGGAGGAGGGAGAGGTCACGACTCGCTGTCTTTAGTGGCCTTGCACCCTGCTTGAAATGGTATGAAACTGCACTTCAATTTGATAGCCTTGCATCCTGCTTGAAGTGGTGTGAAACTGCACTTGAATTTGGTGGCCTTGCACCCTGCTTGAAATGGAATTTCAAGGAATAGCCGTGAGTGAGTGGGCTGCCAGCACAATAGGCTTGAGTGACTGAGCCACCAGCCCAAGAATCCATTCGCCCCACAATGTCCATACTAGCCCTCTGGAAACCAGTCCCTTCAGCCCACTACACCCATACCAGCGCTCCAGAAAGCCCCCCCCCCCCCCCACTGGCCACCAATATTGGAATTGGTGGAGAGGTGGAATATTGCGTTGGGGAACCAGCCCTTCCGTGTGAATGCTGGGACCCAACTGGTCCCACTGAGTCTAGTATATATATATATAATTGATCTGTTATCCTGACAACATTGGTCTGCATCCTTTCATGGATATCTTATGTTCTCTCCACCCCTCCTCTTCTAAGCAATGTCTAATCACTTTTCCTGATGAAGTTATTCTTGACCAAACGTTTTGATATGCTTTCTATCCCGTGATGCTTCCTGACCCGCTGAATGTTTCCACAGCTCTCTATTTTCGCTGTGGATTTCCATTTGCAGTTTTTTATTCTAGGAAAATATTAGGGTAGGTTGGCAAAAGCTCCCTCACATAGATCAGACAAAGGATTTCTTAAATGAGGTAAGAGCAATAGGAGAGAGTAAAGGGCCTGCCCCACTTAGGCAACTTAATTTAAATGCAAGCATTTGAAGTGCTTGCGTTTTCTTAATCAAAATAAATGTGAAGTCAAACTTTAAATAGTGCATTCCTTCCTTGCATTTGTGTGTGTTTCATTGATCAAAGTATATGAGAAATGAAATATGAGATATAAGTGATGACATGAGGGACTACAATGAAAAAGAATGATATTCAGACATCAATTTGAGGTCAAAAAGTCAGAGATTTCCTTTATTGGTAGTGAAACATACAAAAGTCATGTAAACAAACAAATGTTGATAACAGCCTGGTGGGTGGTGTTGAGGGTTGTACCCTGCCCCTGCACTGAAGCCTTCTCCTCGGAGCCATGTCTCACACCATCTGATCCACTGAAAGCAAAATTGCGCAATGACCGTGCACTGGAATGACAGCGCATCACGTGCTGCTGTTTACATACCTTTTTTTCGCAATGAGCCAATGAAAATGACCGGTCAGCAAAGGCGATTAACTAAGGCTACCTACAACTACGTAAGACTACCTACGACTACCTATGACCCCACGACGACTAGACCTACGACTACAAAAGTATTGATTTACTCCATGGCGACCAACATGTTGAAACATTTTCGGCGACCATACTGAGGCCGCGACTAGTTCCCAGAATGCAGGAACTCCTCCTGACCATGAAGGAGACCACCTGCGACCATGTGGCGATTTTGTGGCGAGCGCAGAGTCTCCTGCACTCGCCAAAGAGATCGTATAACGTCCTTTAAAGAAGTATTTGGAGAAATTCCAGAGGTTACGTCCTCGGCAGTTGAGGACTCGGCTACTAAAGGAGGACCATTGCGCGTGGGAATTGGAAAAGCGTAGATTTCTGGGTGGGTTATAAGGCTGAGAATATTAGAGACATGGAAGACAACCAGTGAAGAGAGTTTAAGAAAATACTAAGATTTTTAAAATTGAGATATTGTTTAGAAATTAGGTGCAGGAGTAGGCCATTCGGCCCTTCGAGCTCCGAGTTTAAGGTCGAGTCAATATGGATTAACAAGAGTGTGCATCAGATGGAACTGCCATTAATTGCCTAAAACATATGATCAAGGAAGGTCATGTGTTTCTGAAAGTCAGCCCTCCAAGGTCCAGTAGATTTAAATTACTACATGGCCCGTGTAAAGGGTTGATGAGTGAATGGGAGTTTGGACACAAAAACAGAGCTTCAGATGTTCTCCAATTTACAGAGCGTAGAACGAGAGAGGATGGCTTGGAATAGTTCGGTCTGGAAATAAAGAAAGCATGGATAAGGATTTCAAGAACATACAAACCCAGCAAGAGCAAAGCTGGAAGGTTTTAGTGATGGCATAGATATATATTCTTAAGCTTTCTGGGATGTCCTAGAGTGTCTATTACATTATTTATAATCCATGTGAACAAGACAGATCAAGAGGGTCATATTTCCCCTGGGAGTGAACTCTCTTTCCCCAACCTACCCTCTGCACACCCATTACCCAATATGTTGTTGAAAAGCTATCTCTATCACCATCTGGCACATTTTACAGCAGCAGAGCTTTGCCTCAACAGTAAGATTTTGCATAATAAATAATGTCTGATTAATCTCCACATGCATCTTAGATAAGAAAATAATGCGATTGCGTAATAAACCTAATAAAAATAACAACAAAGAGGCCAGTAAATTTCTGGAGTTACATTACTGCAACCACACTAAATCCAATCCATTTGGTGTACAGATATAGTTTAGGCAGCTGTGCACATGTTTAGTGCTTTACTGCCCTCTAAGGGTAAGTACTGTAAACCACTGGCAACATTGGATGAGAAATTATTTTATTCATGGGTGTTTAAATTATTGGGATGAATCTCTTTGGCTGGAATCATTAGTTCTGATCAGAATCGCTGGCTTTCAGCAATCTAGGTATCAGTGTGTGTTTCAGCAAAATAGGTATCGGTGCACTGCCAAATACAGATGTCAGAGATTTACTGCATGGTTGATGATGATGCATATGTCACTATGTCCATATGAAGTCCAGCGAAAGGGCCCAGTTTTGTTAAGACTCCTTAGCGTTATATTGAAGAGTTGTCTCTCCAATCATGTGCCAGAATACCCCCGGAGTAGCATCAAAAACTTAAATTGATTTCAAAATAATTATAAAACAGCGGATTTGGAGGCTACAGGGATGGTTATTTTTGCTTTAATTATCATATATAAACTTAAAAATGATTGAAATATTTTTCATAACTTTAATTTTTATGTTTCATTGTATTTTTAAAAATAATTTATTTAATTTTAGTACTGACTCAGTGGCATTGCAAAGTGACAGGTTTTACTGAAGGCAAATTTCTGCCCCAAGCATGCCTGATATTTAAATAATAACTAGTCTAAGTGGGACCTGTGTGTGGGCGGGGGTGTGTGGGCAGGGGCGTGTGGGCGGGGGGAGGGGGTATGTGCGGGGGGGAGGGGGTGTGTGCGGGGGGGAGGGGGTGTGTGGGCTGGGGGATTTGTGAGGGTGGGGGGGGAGCGATGGTGGTGGGTATCAGGGATGGGGGGCAGAAGCCAACGAGGGGGACCAGAGGGGAATGGGCTGGAGCGGACTCACAGAGGTCGCTGGTCTTTCTCTTCCACCGAGATTGGATTCTCCGCTTTCCGTTTGGCGACATTTCCCGTGCCGGGCCGTTTCTAGTACCTCCGAAAATTGTGTCCGGTTGGAAACCTCCGCCGGCCATCTACCGTTCCAGTAAAGACACAATGGTGCAGGAAGGGACGGACCGTCCCACGGAGTGACAGGAGAAAAGACCAATCCACGCGGCGCTGAACGGCAGGAGAGGAGATTGATCTGCGCATGCGCGGTTTTTAAGATCTTTAAACCTCGTTAAAGTTTACATTAGACCACCAATAGGAACAATCACAGCGCAGGAGAACGGTGAGTAAGGTGGCGAAAAATCGTAGCGCTATCGCATAACGTTTTTGCGCTAATATAATAACCGCGCAACCGGAAAACTGTAATTGATTTGATGATACCTTTTCCAGTGATTGATCAGTCAGGCAGTACAGCAAGGTGTCTCAGCATTAGACATGGGTAAAAATGATCTTCTTTCTCTTGGCCTTCATCTTAAAGTGATGTATCTATCAAGCTGAGGCCACCATAAAAGCTTTGTCTCTGATTAGTTAGCTGCCTGCTGTTTAACTCTTTGCCCACAAACTTAAATACCCTATTTCTAAGGAACAGCAAAAGCTCACAATCCACCACTACCCAATTCATTTGGGTCTGTTAATGAATGAATCACAAATACACAGCTACCCCAACCAACTTCATTAGGTGATGAAGTTCCAACCCTTCTTCATTTCTGGCCTACTCTGGTGATCTGGGTATGTTATTTTTGGACAACTCCTTTGGCTAACTCTACTCGGACAGTGCCAATGTCTTATCTGCCTGAAGGTATCACCACCAGGATTTCCCTTTCCCTCATTTGTATTGCACTCAGTATGGTGTCTTTATTTTATTCTGCTCAGGTACTGTGACACTAAGGCCACTAATTTGATCTTAGACTAAATAAAACTCTATTTATTGTATCTGTTAAGTTGAAGAACATAGTCGCTACACTCTTCTGTTCTTCCGATCATACCTTTCACATCAATATTATAAACAATAGATAATGCTTTCTTGCAGTGAATACCTGATTCTTTCTAATTTATACTCCTGCCGACTGGTCCATAGCCTAACATTCAATATATTAATAATAAAATATACAAAGTGCTGGATTACTCAATGGGTCAGGCAACATCTCAGAAGACCATGGAGACCCTTCTTCAGATCCTACTCTTTTTTTGTTATCCATGTCCTCCAGAGATAGGAGTTGAGTGTGCACCGGTGATCATGAGAATAGACTGTATTGAGTAACTCAGATTGAAAATCAGTGAGGGGGATCCAGAACCAAAAACAAATTGCTGGATAGGTCTATGATTTTCAATATTGTGGGCAGTGTATTCAACTTGGAAGACACACAAACACAGCAAGATCTGTGGATCAAGGGTGGTGGTGGTGGTGGTGGTGGTGGTGGTGGAAGGCAGATATGATACAACCCTCCAGCATCATTAAATAAGGCATTAGTGCAGGTGACATATGATACACAACATGCTGACCCGTAAAGCCTCAAATGGAAAGTTGGAAGTCCGTACATTTTTCTCCAGGTTTGTTAATATTTAGTTAAATGTATAACTTTATATATATAAGTTGCCTGATGGTATAATCTAACGTAGGTAAATAATTAATGGTTTTCATGGGTTTGTTGTATTTTATAAATGGGAAGTAGTACTCGATTATGAATAAATATATAAAAATATATAAAAGAATATATATAAAATATATAAAAGAATATATAAAAATATATAAAAGAATAAATCAGGGAAGGTAGTGCATCCGTGGATAACAAGGGAAATCAGGGATAGTATCAAAGCGAAGGATGATGCGTACAAATTAGCCAGAAAAAGCAGCATACCAGAGGACTGGGAGAAATTCAGAGACCAGCAGAGGAGGACAAAGGGCTTAATTAGGAAAGGAAAAATAGATTATGAAAGTAAACTGGCAGGGAACATAAAAACTGACTGCAAAAGTTTTTATAGATATGTGAAAAGAAAGAGATTAGTTAAAACAAATGTAGGTCCCTTGCAGTCAGAAACAAGTGAGTTGATCATGGGGAGCAAGGATATGGCGGACCAATTGAATAACTACTTTGGTTCCGTCTTCACTAAGGAAGACATAAATAATCTGCCGGAAATAGCAGGGGACCGCGGGTCAAAGGAGTTGGAGGAATTGAGTGAAATCCAGGTTAGCCGGGAAGTGGTGTTGGGTAAATTGAATGGATTAAAGGCCGATAAATCCCCAGGGCCAGATAGACTGCATCCCAGAGTACTTAAGGAAGTAGCTCCAGAAATAGTGGATGCATTAGTAATAATCTTTAAAAACTCTTTAGATTCTGGAGTAGTTCCTGAGGATTGGCGGGTAGCAAACGTAACCCCACTTTTTAAGAAGGGAGGGAGAGAGAAAACGGGGAATTACAGACCAGTTAGTCTAACATCGGTAGTGGGGAAACTGCTAGAGTCAGTTATTAAAGATGGGATAGCAGCACATTTGGAAAGTGGTGAAATCATTGGACAAAGTCAGCATGGATTTACAAAAGGTAATCATGTCTGACGAATCTTATAGAATTTTTCGAGGATGTAACTAGTAGCGTGGATAGGGGAGAACCAGTGGATGTGGTGTATCTGGACTTCCAGAAGGCTTTCGACAAGGTCCCACATAAGAGATTAGTATACAAACTTAAAGCACACGGCATTGGGGGTTCAGTATTGATGTGGATAGAGAACTAGCTGGCAAACAGGAAGCAAAGAGTAGGAGTAAACGGGTCCTTTTCACAATGGCAGGCAGTGACTAGTGGGGTACCGCAAGGCTCAGTGCTGGGACCCCAGCTATTTACAATATATATTAATGATCTGGATGAGGGAATTGAAGGCAATATCTCCAAGTTTGCGGATGACACTAAGCTGGGGGGCAGTGTTAGCTGTGAGGAGGATGCTAGGAGACTGCAAGGTGACTTGGATAGGCTGGGTGAGTGGGCAAATGTTTGGCAGATGCAGTATAATGTGGATAAATGTGAGGTTATCCATTTTGGTGGCAAGGAAAGCAGACTATTATCTAAATGGTGGCCGACTAGGAAAAGGGGAGATGCAGCGAGACCTGGGTGTCATGGCACACCAGTCATTGAAAGTGGGCATGCAGGTGCAGCAGGCAGTGAAGAAAGCGAATGGTATGTTAGCTTTCATAGCAAAAGGATTTGAGTATAGGAGCAGGGAGGTTCTACTGCAGTTGTACAGGGTCTTGGTGAGACCACACCTGGAGTATTGCGTACAGTTTTGGTCTCCAAATCTGAGGAAGGACATTATTGCCATAGAGGGAGTGCAGAGAAGGTTCACCAGTCTGATTCCTGGGATGTCAGGACTGTCTTATGAAGAAAGACTGGATAGACTTGGTTTATACTCTCTAGAATTTAGGAGATTGAGAGGAGATCTTATAGAAACTTACAAAATTCTTAAGGGGTTGGACAGGCTAGATGCAGGAAGATTGCTCCCGATGTTGGGGAAGTCCAGGACAAGGGGTCACAGCTTAAGGATAAGGGGGAAATCCTTTAAAACCGAGATGAGAAGAACTTTTTTCACACAGAGTGGTGAATCTCTGGAACTCTCTGCCACAGAGGGTAGTCGAGGCCAGTTCATTGTCTATATTTAAGAGGGAGTTAGATGTGGCCCTTGTGGCTAAGGGGATCAGAGGGTATGGAGAGAAGGCAGGTACAGGATGCTGAGTTGGATGATCAGCCATGATCATATTGAATGGCGGTGCAGGCTCGAAGGGCCGAATGGCCTACTCCTGCACCTAATTTCTATGTTTCTATGTTTCTATGAGCGTGACTGCATCTTTAAGACCTGAATGTGCCAATGGCATACTGCCATCCTTGATCTTGATACGTTATTGTACCAGATATAGCTGTTTTGTATGAGAATGGTTACCTTCAATAAAGGATGTTCTATGGTTAAAACATGTGAAAGAACGTAGTAAAACAAAATAAATCCACTTACACTACATGTTTTCCCATTTTTGTCCTTTTCATTACTGTGGAGATGGAACTTGTTGTTTCTGCTTCGAGGGAACGAACCATTTATCAGTAATTCCTGAGGAAGTACCGAGCCAGCAGATATCTATTAACTCAAGGCTTCCGTTTTTTCCTTTCACGATATTTCATCATGCTTTCCAACACAAGTATGTAAATGATAGCCGAGTACCATTCAACCAGCAATAAAATCCAAAATATAATTTGAATCATCACTAGTTTAGCAAATGCTACAGAATTTTTAACACATATTACTTATGTGGCATCTTATACAATACAATACAATACAATTCAATTTATTGTCATTTGGACCCCTTGAGGTCCAAACGAAATGCCGTTTCTGCAGCCATACATTACAAACAAATAGACCCAAGACACAACATAATTTACATAAACATCCATCACATCGCTGTGATGGAAGGCCAAAAAAACTTATCTCTCCACTGCACCCCCCCCCGATGTCAGAGTCAAAGTCAAAGCCCCCGGCGGGCGATGGCGAATTGTCCCGTGGCCATTAAAGCCACGCTGGGTGATGCAAGGCCGCACACCGGGTCTTGGTGTTAGAGCCCCCGGCGTGCGCTCGCAAACTCCCGCGGCCATTCCTAGCCGCGCGGGACGGTGCTGTAGTGCCCCGCTCCAGGAGCTCTTCAACCCCGCAACTCGGGCGGGAGAAGTCGCCGTTGCGGGAGCCCTGAAAAGCGGACTCCCTCCAGGGACCCGCGGGCTCCCGGTGTCGCCGTCCGCCAAACCCGCAGTTGCAGCCACCGAAACTCCGGAGGTCGGGTGGCAGCAGCGTCCACCACCGCTCCACCCGCTCCGGACTCGGCCAGCTCCGCGACGGTGAGGTGAGTAGTCGGCACCACAGCCCCCGGTCTTCCTGCTGGAGGCCGCTCCTCGTTGCAGCCCCAACGACAACGGAGACCCGACAAAGAAAAGGTCGGGTCTCCCGTGCAGGGAGAGATTTAAAAGTTACCCCCTCCCCCCCACACCACCCCCACCCCCCCACACACATACCCCAACAAAAAATAACAAAAACTACATAAAAAACATAGACATAAAATAATAAAAAACGCAGACGGGCTGCAGAGGCCGCTGCTGACGAGAGTCGCGCCGCCCTTCGCCCTTGACAAATATAATATGTCAAGACACTTTATGGGAGCGATAACAAATACAAGTTGACATCATACATGAATACAAAAAGACATGAACAAATGACATTTGAAGAGCAAATCCCAAAGTTTTAACACTTGAGAGCTGAAGGCATTGGGTTTAATGGGAGGTCAAAGGATACAATGGGCAAACTAGAGTTCAATAAACTGATAGTCTTTAGTGGTACACAAAATTGCTGGGGAAACTCAGCGGGTGCAGCAGCATCTATGAAGCGAAGGAAATAGGCGACGTTTTGGGCCGAAACCCTTCTTCAGAGTCTTTAGTGGTTGTTCGATCAGAAGATGGTACGAAGATAAGAAAAGGAAAGGTTGAGAGGGATTTGAATATATAATTGATTATGAAATTTCCATTAGTATGAAAAAAATAATAATTAGCTGAAATTATTGTGGGACCCTGACAGAAAAAAACCAGGGGAAACTATTTTGGAAAAAGGAAATGTCAGGGAAATTTTTTTTTTAAACAATTTGGTGTCTGCCTCCACAGAAGACGCATAAAATCTTCATATATCATGAAGAAAAAAAACACATCCAGAATGAATGAGAAGCTGAAAGAAATTGGCATCAGAACAAAATAGTATTGAGGAAATTAATGGGACTGAGTGCTGATGGGGTGTCTAAAAGTTGGTGTTACTGGAATAGGTTAGCTGTGAGAAAAAAATCATTTTCTTGAGGGAAATGTTTTTTTTTATTGAATTCACTCCCAAAGAGGACTGTGGAAGATCAATGACTGACTATATCCGAGACAGACCTCTATAGATTTTGGCATTATCAGGGAATCCATGGATATAGGGTTAGTACAGGAAAGTGGTGCTAATGTAGAGAGACACAAGGAACTGCAGATACAAGCATAAGAGGGCAAATGGGTGATTTCTTCAGCATGAGTTTATCTCAATCAAAAAGAGGGATTCCATGAGCAGGGAGTAAAATCCATGGTTCACAAACTATAAGCCAAACACAAGAGCATACTGGTGGAACAGAGTACAGGGAAGTTTTTAGGATCCAGTAGCAGAAGACTAAAAAATTGAGATAAAATTAATTTTCGGAAATATCTTGCATGAAGTATAAAACTAAACAGTAAATGTTTCTATGGATACATAAATAGGAAAAGGGTGGCTAAAGTCAATGTGGGGCCTCTCGACAACAGGGCTAGTGAATTATTAACAGTGGAAATAGTTGACATTTTTCATATCTCATTCATCTCCAGGAGGATACTAGATGATTGGAAAACCAATATAACTCTCTTGTTCAAAAAATAGAAAGGCAGAAGGCAGAGAACTAAAACCAGTTGGATTAACAGCTATTATTGACAAGATGTTCGAGTCAATAATTGGGGAGAAAATAGCTGATCATTTAGGAAAGCAGAATGTAAATAAATCAAGTAAATGTGATTTTATAAAAGGTAAACCACATTTGACAAATGTCAAATTCTTTGAGGATATAACAGGGAGTTGATAAAAGGCAACCAGTATATGTCATGTATTTAGATTTTCATGTGGCATTTGATAAGCTACCACATAAGAGGCTAGTGCACAATTTAAAATACATAAATCATAGGGTTTGGCAAACAGAAACATGTAAAGAGTATCGCAAATAATTTAAAACAAATGGATTGGGGGGAGAGTGGGGGGGTAGCATTGAAAACAAAACAATGCAAAAGGATAGGGAGAGGTAAATAGTTTCAGAACTAGAAAGAAAAACTTTAGGTCCAGATTAAGAGAGTGTACAAGTAGGTTTACGGTGCATGTGCATAAACACAAGAAGTGTATTGGGGACGTTGGAAAGCTGCTGGTGCAATTAACAACAAGGGATTGTAATGTTTTGGCAATAACATAGAAGTTGGTAAAATAAAGGACAGAAATTATCCCGGGTACAAGATGTGGAAACAAGTTTAGTGGAAAGACAGGGAAGGAAAGGAAAGAACAGGGGAGGGGGGGGGGGGGGGGGGGGGGGGGGGGGGGGGCAACATCAATTAACAAAAAAATGGGCAGTACTGGGAAAACAAAAAACAAAATAAAAGGCCACACACTCATCTCCCCACTACCTTCAGGTCGAAGGTACAAGAGCCTGAAGACTGCAACGTCCAGGTTCAGAAACAGCCACTTCCCCACAGCCATCAGGCTATTGAACTCAACTCAAACAAAACTCTGAACATTAATAGCCCATTATCAGCTTATTTGCACTTTATCTGTTTTATTTATTCATGTGTGTATATATTTATACAATGGTATATGGACACACTGATCTGTTCTGTATTCACGTATTCATGCCTTCTATATTCTGTTGTGCTGAAGCAAGGCAAGAATTTCATTGTCCTATCTGGGACACATGACAATAAACTCTCTTGAATCTTGAATCTCGGAGTTGGTCTCCTTTCATCGACTTTTTGGAATCATGTGATGCAGCGGTACCATAAGGATTGCTGATTTCAGTTCATGACGTGGATAGATCTACATCTCCGAATATAGATTTGAAAAACTCTCTTTTAAGGGGCCTTCTCTTCTATTTCTACTTTCCACCTTTTCTTTTTTCTTTTCTTTTTTTCTTTTTCTTTTTTATATACACACTTCACATTTTTCTACTCTCTACCATCTATTTTTCCACTCTTTCCCCTTTCTATTGTTTTCTTTTTCTTGTCTTGCTTACTTCCTTCTCATAACATAAAACCAGAGGTTGTACATGGAATGGATTACGGTATGACATAGTTGGCACCTAAAATTAGGTGCCACTGTATTGTTTTGTATTGTATTAACTTCTAATAAAATAAACAAAACAAAAAAAGAATCTTGAATCTCAAACCAATTAGACAGAAACAGCAGAGGTGTGTTTGCATCGTTGAGACTCTTCAATTGGGGAACAACTAGTAAGAGAGCAATTGCAGAAAGGAACATAGGCCATGGAGCTAGTGTGAGGTTGCTCTTTGGGAGGTTGAGTATACGGAGAAATTATACAGTTAACGGCATGACCCTTAAAAGCATTGTTGTACAAAGGGATCCTGGGTCCAGGTCCATAACTCTCTGAAAATGCAACACAAATATACAGATTGGTAAAGAACATGCATGGTATGCTTTCCTTAATCAATCAGAGCATTGAGTACATGACAGGAAGTGATGTTGCAGCTTTATAAAACATTGGTTAGGCCGCATTTTGAGTATTGTGTACAGGAAGGGCTGTGGAGGCTTTGGTGGGTGTGCAGAAGAAGTTTACAAGGATAGAATAGAATGCCTTTTATTGTCATTCAAACAGCTTGGTTTGAACAAAATTGCATTTTCTACAGTCTTAACATTACAAAAAAAAAAAACAAGACCCACACTTAACACAAACATCCATCACAGTGAATCTCCAACATCTCCTCACTGTGATGGAAGGCAAAAGTCTCATCTCTTCCAGCAGTCCAACTGCAGCATCGAGGCAACTGGGGCTCCCCATGTTAAAGCCTCCGGCGGGCGCTTTAACATCGGGACTCCCACAAGTCCTAGACTCCCACTAGTGGAAACATCCACTCCACAACCGCTCTATCCAAGCCTTTCGCTATTCTGTATGTTTCAAAGAGGTCCCCCCCTCATTCTTCTAAACTCCAGTGAATACAGGCCCATTGCCGACAAACGCTCATCATATGTTAACCTACTAATTCCTGGGATCATTCTTGTAAACCTCCTCTGGACTCTCTCCAGAGCCAGCCCATTCTTCCTCAGATACGGTGCCCAAAATTGCTCACAATATTCCAAATGTGGGCTTATAGAGCCTCAGCATTACATCCCTGATTCTGTATACAAGCCCTCTTGAAATAAATGTAAGCATTGAGTTTGCTTTCTTTACTACCGTATAGTATATTTCTGACCCAAAGAGGAAGGCATACTGTAATTGCTGGTCTGTGAATTATGTCAAGCCTAGTGTCATCACTAGGAAACAAGCTGAGTGGCATCACTAAGAAACAGAGATCATTATAGTTAGAATTACCATGGAAACAGATTTGGCAAAAATAGTCAATTGTGACTAAGCTACTGTCAATGGGTTGACAACAGATTTTAGACAAGCAAATTAGAATCAAAGCTGGGCAGGCAAAATTGTAATAGAACGACGAGAGACCTTTAAGGTAGAATTGCTTCAGATACAATCCAGGTATATCACTGTGGGGGAGAAGAATCTGGAATTTAAAACCCAAGCTCTGTAGGTGATGAGAACATTGAGTAAAATAAAACAGAAATAAAAAGCACATGACAGATGTCAGGTTGTTAACAGATACAACATGGATGATTATGGAAAGTTCAAAAGAGAATTAGAAAATGAAATATGAGAACCAAAAAGAGCCTGAAAAGCGACAGCCGGCAAATTTTAAATGGAATCCAAAATGATTGCTCATATTGAACTAGCTTCCACAACTCTTTGGGTTAAATAATCTCCAACACCATTGCTTTAAAGGCCAAATACCAATTCCCTTCTTCAAATGCCAATTGCCAATGTTGATGGTCCACAGCAGAACGTCAGTAATATTTACTCCAAATAACTCAACCATTTTCACTTCGGCACCATAGATGCTGATTGGGGCTTGTACCCCACCATGCTTCCTCAACACACTTATTTTTGTGTCATTGGTAAAATTGGATACTTGCCATTCTACTCCCTGCTATGTCATTAATATAAATAGTAGGTAACCGAGGGCCATGAACTGATCCGTGGTGTACTCCATAGTT
Organism: Amblyraja radiata; assembly: GCF_010909765.2. Classification (NCBI taxonomy): domain Eukaryota; kingdom Metazoa; phylum Chordata; class Chondrichthyes; order Rajiformes; family Rajidae; genus Amblyraja; species Amblyraja radiata. Next base: position 25,273,175 of record NC_045980.1, on the reverse strand, counting down.
ACACCCATCCCATCATGACAAGGACCCCTTTATTCCATCTATGTTTTCTATGTAGATAGACACAAAAAGCTGGAGTAACTCAGCAGGTCAGACAGCATTTCTGGAGAAAAGGAATAAGTAGTGGTTCGGGTCAAGACCCTTCTTCAGACTCTGGAGAAAAGGAATAGGTGACTTTTCGGATCAAGACCTTTCTTCAGACTTCTGTGTGTTAACCAATCTTCAATCCATGCCAGTACCACAAACTCTGAACTTGTGCACCCCTTGTCAAACATGATTTACCTTTCATGAAACCTTGTTGCCTTGGTTTCATGATTGGTTGAAGTTTTCCTAAATGATTAGTGTCTTGCCAACAATAGATGTTATACAAAGAGCCTAAAAATAAATCACCTGGTCCAGATGGGATTCATTCATGTTTGCTGAGGGAAGTAGATCCTCACCTTATTCTTGCAAACAAATATAGATTCAGGGATGGTACCTGAGGATTAGAAAACTACCTATATCATTGCCTTATTCAAAAAGGAGTATAGGGGTAAACCCAGTAATTGCAGGAGCTCAGTTTAACCTGGATAGTTGGGAAAGTTCTAGAAAGTATAATCAGGGACAGAATTGCCAGGCATTAGAAATTTAAAATGATTAGGAAAAAACAGCATGGATTTGTTTTCTGATTAAGTAAAAGAGAGAAAAGACACAAAAAGCTGGTGTAACTCAGCGGGACAGACAGCATCTCTGGAGGACTGCCTGTCCTGCTGAGTTACTCCAGCTTTTTGTATCTATCTTCGATTTAAACCAGCATCTGCTGTTCCTTCTTACACAAGTAAAAGAGAGGGTTGATTAAGCATGCTGACCGGTTGCATCGAGGCTTGGTACGGCAACCTTAGCGTCCAGGAGCGGAAAAGGCTGCAAAAAGTTGTAAACTCTGCTCAGTCCATCATCGGCTCTGACCTCCCTACCATCGAGGGCATCTATCGCAGGTGCTGCCTCAAAAAGGCTGCCAGTATCATCAATCCACACCATCCTGGCCACACACTCATCTCTCCGCTGCCATCAGGTAGAAGGTACAGGAGCCTGAAATCTGCAACATCCAGGTTCAGGAACAGCTTCTTCCCCACAGCAATCAGACTATTAAACACAACTTCAAACCAACTATAAACTATAACAGCCTATTGCACTTTATCTGTGTATTTATGTGTGTATATATATATTCTATGGTATATGGTCACACTGATCTGACCTGATCTGTATTTATGCCTAAAATATTCTGTCATGCTGCAGCAAGCAAGAATTTCATTGACTTCTCTGGGACACTTGACAATAAACTCTCTTGACTTGACTTGAAATGTGGTTGATGTGATTCATGTGGACTTCCGAAAGGAATATGAAAAAATACCATGTCAGCAAGAGTCAAAATCATGTAGTAATAGGTCCTGTGGCAACATGGGTAGAAGATTTGCTAAGTTACAAAAAACAGTAAGTGAAAGGCTGTTTTTTGAAAAGGAAATAAGTATACAGTGAGGTTCCCCAGGGAAACCACTGCTGCACAGGGAACACGTTTCAAATTTGCAGGTGACAAAGGAGAGAAAGCTCGGCTTATTGAACGGGTGGAACAGTGGATGATGACATTTAATGCCGATCAAATGAAGAATTATAAGTGGGAATATAAGTGGCAAAGTAGCATGACGAATGAGAAGTTATATAAACCAGAGGGCATATTTCCAGGCCAGAGAATTAGGGATCAATGTCTATAGTTCATGGCAATGACGTCTTGAGGAAATAGTTAAAAAGGATAACTACAAGGTTTAAAAGTCTGACAGAGTAGATAAAACACGAAAGTCATGATGAACCTTTAAAACATTACATTGACCACAAATAAAGTATTTTTGGCTGTTCTGGCCCCCATTTTTTTGTAATTACATCAATGTGGCATGATGGATCATTGGAAATGTGTAAGTCCAGTAACGTGCAGCTGTTTTAATACTCTCCTCATCTGTCTCACGAATGAAAACATTTGCATTGTCCCTCGGCCTTCCCTTCCTGAAGTACTTCAAAATGTTAAATGTTTTGAGACGTTTTTGTGCCATAATTGCACAGATACTTCCTTTCATTCCCAAACCTACAGGATGTTCCTGCTGCTGATCAAATGAGCCAGTGAAGCCAACTACTTACCCGTTTCTGGTAAGTTCCTGAGGATTGGAGGGTAGCTAATGTGACCCCACTTTTTTAAAAGGGAGGGAGAGAGAAAACGGGGAATTACAGACCAGTTAGTCTAACGTCGGTAGTGGGGAAACTGCTAGAATCAGTTATTAAAGATGGGATAGCAGCACATTTGGAAAGTGGTGAAATCATTGGACAAAGTCAGCATGGATTTATGAAAGGTAAATCATGTCTGACGAATCTTATAGAATTTTTCGAGGATGTAACTAGTGGAGTGGATAAGGGAGACCCAGTGGATGTGTTATATCTGGACTTTCAGAAGGCTTTCGACAAGGTCCCACATAAGAGATTAGTATACAAACTTAAAGCACACGGTATTGGGGGTTCAGTATTGATGTGGATAGAGCACTGGCTGGCAGACAGGAAGCAAAGAGTAGGAGTAAACGGGTCATTTTCACAATGGCAGGCAGTGACTAGTGGGGTACTGCAAGGCTCAGTGCTGGGACCCCAGCTATTTACGATATATATTAATGATTTAGACGAGGGAATTGAATGCAACATCTCCAAATTTGCGGATGACACAAAGCTGGGGGACAGTGTTAGCTGTGTGGAGGATGTTAGAAGGCTGCAAGGTGACTTGGATAGGCTGGGTGAGTAGGCAAATGCATGGCAGATGCAGTATAATGTGGATAAATGTGAGGTTATCCACTTTGGTGGCAAAAACAGGAAAGTAGACTATATCTGAATGGTGGCCGATTAGGAAAGGGGGAGATGCAACGAGACCTGGGTGTCATGGTACACCAGTGATTAAAAGTAGGCATGCAGGTGCAGCAGGCAGTGAAGAAGGCGAATGGTATGTTAGCATTCATTGCAAAAGGATTTGAGTATAGGAGCAGGGAGGTTCTACTGCAGTTGTACAAGGTCTTGGTGAGACCACACCTGGAGTATTGCGTACAGTTTTGGTCTCCTAATCTGAGGAAGGATATTCTTGCCATAGAGGGAGTACAGAGAAGGTTCACCAGATTGATTCCTGGGATGTCAGGACTTTCATATGAAGAAAGACTGGATAGACTTGGTTTGTACTCGCTAGAATTTAGAAGATTGAGGGGGGATCTTATAGAAACTTACAAAATTCTTAAGGGGTTGGACAGGCTAGATGCAGGAAGATTGTTCCAGATGTTGGGGAAGTCCAGAACAAGGGGTCACAGTTTAAGGATAAGGGGGAAATCTTTTAGGACCGAGATGAGGAAAACATTTTTCACACAGAGAGTGGTGAATCTCTGGAATTTTCTGCCACAGAAGGTAGTTGAGGACAGTTCATTGGCTATATTTAAGAGGGCGTTAGATGTGGCCCTTGTGGCTAAAGGGATTAGGGGGTATGGAGAGAAGGCAGGTACAGGATACTGAGTTGGATGATCAGCCATGATCATATTGAATGGCGGTGCAGGCTCGAAGGGCCGAATGGCCTACTCCTGCACCTATTTTCTATGTTTCTATGTGTCATTTCTCAATGCAAATGAGACCCCAGAAAATCTGCACAGTTTGATGTTTAAAAGCTTTCAACCACTTGATGGCAATGTCTGTCATTGTTTTAGATCAAATCCATGTTGTCGCTAAAAACTGTAAAATTGTTGCTAAAACCAGTAAAACCATGCAATGTGGATTAATTTCTGTGTCTTTTATATTTCTGTTTGATGGTTTAATCTCTCATGCTGAAATAAAATTCCACCTGTAATAAATGGGAAATCCATTTAAATGTGTCACCTAAACTGGATTTGACTCATGAAACTGTCATCTCCATTATATCAACTATTAATTCAAAATAACTGTTATGCCTTTATTGCTTTCTATTTAAATTATAGCCCTGAAATCTTTATACCAGGAGCTGGTGTTTTCTTCCATTGATCCAATTGTTTAAAGGGTCCACATGTGAGAGTTTTTTCTCACATTTTTCTTTATTTTAAGACAAAGGTAAAAGCTAATATGCCCACAGCATTATTGTCACTCATTTCCTCACTTATGTCCTTACAACCTTTTCTCGCTCACTTCATCACGAACTACCTACTAACTACCAACACACTCACAAGGCCAGCTATGAATTATTTTGAATGAGGACTGGTCAGAGGATCAGGGTTGGGATTGAAAATACTGGGAGTCAGGAATGTGAGTAGGTGTACAAACATTACTTTGGAAGCTCCCTTTACCCTGAAGATAGTTTCAAACAATTCCCTTAATATCCTTGTGCAGGTTCCCATTTGTCCTTAATATCCCACATCCCCATGTACCACCTTTTTACAATTTCATGTGTCTACCAAACACTTTTGGTTTTTCAGTTATATTTTCAATAAAAATTCCTCCATGTGCTCTTTTTGTCTCTTATTCTAGTTGTTCATTTGCCCTCCGTTTCTTTTCCTGCTCAAAGTTATATTGACATTATTTCACCCATGGAAAGATGACCACTATATATCATTGAAGTCTTAATGCCATTACTGATGGTGATGTGTTTTTTTTTATGATGCATGGAGATAGGAACATACCTTCTCCCCCCCCCCCCCCCCCCCCCCTTCAAATAATAACTTTGTGTATTCCTCAGGACCCACCTACCAATCCCCCCCACCACCTCCACCCCGGCCTATGTCAATGAGTACTATTAGCATATCCATCCATCCACCTTCGTATGCTTATTATATATAGAATAGTACCACGTTGAAGATTTTCACCTCATATGCTGGCTCTTTGAAGGAGATATCCAATTAGCCTACTTCAGTACACCCATTTCACTATGCTTCCCTGATAGTCCCACAGATGTATGTTTTAAACATTTTCATAGAATCATTGACCTGGCACAGATGGAAGCCATTTAGCCCATTGAGTCTACACCAGGTTGCTCAAAGAGCCAATGCAATTTGTCTCATTGGCCTCATTCTTTCTCCATTGCTATCATTGAATGTGGTTCTAAGTCATGTTAGATACATACACTGATTACAAAGTTGAAATGGGGAGGCTGCTGTCATTGGTGGGAGAGATCGAGGATTAGAGGGCAAAGGCAGCACTGGGAGAGATTTAATGGTGACACGAAGAAAGAATATTTTTACATTGCGAGTGGGTGAAATCTGGAATGTGCTGACTGCAAACTTATTAGAGGTAGATTCCACAGTAGGAAATTTATACCTGTATGTTGAGAAACCAGGCTACCACGGAGGGTCCAGGGATGAAACTAGTGGATTGTTCTGAGAGAGAGCTGGGCAGAAATGATGGGCCAAATGGCCTCTGCGTATGCTATAACCATTTTATAATTCCCTGATATTTAAAAAGAAAGAGCATCCCAATTCCTAACAACGTGATGTATGTGAGTGTTTTTACACTTGTCATCTCTGGTTCTTTAATTAGCAACACTGCAGCAATAGAAGGCACTTAATCTTTTATTCTATCCAACCAGTCATGATATTGAAAGCACCAGTTAAATCTCCTTTCAAGCTTCACAGTTTAAGGCGGACGTCAGATTTTCTAGTCCTCCCAGGTAACTTGAATTCCATATTTTTGCAACCCCTCTAGCAAATTTGAACCTGCATTACCTTTGTTCCTTTGATTAAATGCTGTTCTCCAGCTGGTGTTTCATATTGGTTAAGCATGGCATGTTGGTTTTTGATCAAATGTTGCTTTGAATAGTGTTAACTGTTGTGTTAACTGCTGTTTTAATCTTTCTTATAAATTTAAACATCTGTGCATATGTTTCTCTCTTTTACAGCCACTTTAAAATTGCTGTATCTCTGTAGATACTTCCTACAAAAAAAATTGCAATGCTTTTTAATGAGTTACACAGCATGGAAAAAGGTCCTTGTTCTAACGACTCCACACTGTCAACCATCGTTTAATACTAATCCTACACTGATTCTATTCTGGAAATAAAGAACTGCTGATGCCGGTTTATACCAAAGATAAGCATTAAGTACTGGAGTGTCTCAGAGGGTCAGGCAGCATCTCTGGGGGAAAAGGATGGATGATGTTTCAGGTCGGGACCCTTCTTTGAACTATGGACTAGGAGTCCTGACCCCAAAAGTCCTTTTTCTTCAGAGATGCTGCCTGACCCTTTGTGCCTAATTCTGTTCTCTTCTCCTCACGCTTCCCTCAAACACCCCCACCCAAAATAAATTCTACTACTCACTAGGAGCAATTTACAGTGCAAAATTAACCTAGCAACATGCACATTTTTGGGATGTAGGAGAAAGCAGGTGGAAACCTATGTAGTCACAGGGTGAATGTGCAGACTCCACACAGGCATCCCCTTTAAAACTCCTTCCACTCACCTTAAATCCATACCCTCTTGCTTTTGATGCACCTACAATGGAAATATATTTTGGCTACTTACCCTCATATCCCCTCTAAACTCTTTGCTTCCTACCATAAAGCTCTCCACTGTCAATCTAAATAATTAAGATATGTCCAATGGTTAGTCCACCAATGTTTAAATGTATCTGTCACATGCACCGTAAGGTGCAGTGAAATGAATTTACCATGCAGCGTTACAATTAAAAAAGGACATATTACACAACATAATTCAACACATACATCCACCACAGCATTCCACTGTGGTGGAAGGCAATACAATTCAGACAGTCCTCCTTCTCCTCCCTTGTTCACCCGTGGTCGGGGCCCTGACCCTCCACAGTCGCCTGATGTTCAAACCCTCTGGTCGGGATGGTCAGAACGCTGACATCGGGATAGGTCGACCACACCCCGTGGCCTGGAGCTCCCAAATTGGCCACCTCCTTACAGGAGACCGCGGCTTCAAGATGTCGTAGGCCACAGGGCGGTGGTCGGAGCTCTTCTCCGGCGACCCCCGGCAAGGGATCGCCCGCTCCACGATGGAAGGTCCACACCACGCCTGAAGCTACACAGACCAAGGCTCCAAGATGTTATAGGCCGCAAAGAGAGAAGTGTCAAAAAGAGAAGTGTTTCTTGTATGAGATTTGGGTGACATCACTGTTCCTTCCCATCCCCCTCCCATCAGTAAATTCTCATATTTTCCATACAATATGGAAAGTCATTGGGTCCATTGAATATAATGTCAGATCTCAGAACAATCCACCATTTTCCCTGCAACCTACTTTCTCACAGTTGCCCATTAGCACCCTACAATAATATTCCTGCCGACCAGCATCAGGGCTATATACAGTAGTGAATTAAGCTGTCACCAACATTCACTGGGGATGTAGAAGGGAACTGGAGAATCTGGAGAAAACACCCACAGTCTCAGTGAGAAGGTGCAAACTTACATAGACAGCATTGAAGATCAGTATCGAACCCAGAGCTGTGATTGTATTCAGTACTTGCAGTGTTACTGTATTATAGCCAAGTTTGTGTATTTTGTTAAAGCCCTTTATTAAGAGCTTCACTTTTCCAACATGTTTTTATATGGTAAAACGAGATTCAACACATCTATGCATACGTCAACTGTACCACACTTAACCAGTATGAAGAAGGGTCTTGACCCAAAACATCACCCATTTGTTCTCTCCATAGATGCTGCCTGTCCCGCTGAGTTACTCCAGCTTTTTGTGTCTATCCATTTCCTCCACTATAATGGAGGCTTCACATCCCCCACCTTAGGTGACTTCATGTAACACCACCATAAACAGGGCACTAGTGTGAATGGTTTACATTAATAGTTTTCACAAAGAAAGTATGAATGCAGGAATCTGTGATGTTCTGAGCTGAAAGAAATGCCCTGAAGGCAATAGAGATGGCTGCCTCCCAAAATAAATTGATGTAATAGATAAAAACAGCTACAGGCCTGCTTTTCCACCGTTGTTTCTATGATCTAGCATGCATGTAATGTAACGTCTGCGTCAACAATTGTCCTGTGCTATTCAGCATGGAACCTTGAATGGCAAAAAAGGTTTCAATTTAGTCAAAAATAAAAATAAAACAAATGTAGAGTTTAGGAAGATGAAATCAGATAGGGCCTCTGAGAAATACAGAGGAGGCAGGAAAGAATTCAAGCAGGGAATTATGAGAGCCAAAGAAAGGCCTCAAAATGTCACTTGCAAGTCAGATCAAGGAGACTCCCGAAACATTTTGTACATGTGTTAAAAACAAGAGGGTAACTAGGAAGAGGATAGAACTGCTCAAGGAGGGAATTTACGTTTAGAGTCAGATGATGTAGGCGAGGGTTTAAAGGAGTACATTTAAACTTCAGTAGTCACCGTGGGGAATGAAATGGAGGATAGTGAGGTCATATGCAATGGCATTTTGAGATCAAGAAAGCGATGGTAAAACCATAGAAAAATAGGTACAGGAGGAGGCCATTTGGCTCTTGGAGATATGATCATGGCTGATCATCTAAAATCAGTACCCCATTCCTGCTTTTTCCCCATATCCCTTGATTCCTTTAGCCCTATTCACACTCTCTGGGTGAAAATGTTTTTCCTCATCGCAGTCCTAAATGGCCTACCCCTTATTCTTAACCTGGTTCTGGACGCCCCCAGCATCAAGAACATTTTATCCTGCATATGCCCTGTCCAATCCTTTAAGAATTTTTTATGTTTCTAAAGATCCTCTTTCACCCTTCAAAATTCCAGCGAATGCAAGCCCAGTCGACCTATTCTTTCATTGTATGTCAGTCCCGCCATCCTGGGAATGAACCTAGTGAACCTACGCTGCACTCCCTCAACAGTAATAATGTCCGTCCTCAAATTAGGAGACCAAAACTACACACAATACTCCAGGTGCAGTCTCAGCAGGGCCCTGTACAACTGCAGTAGGACCTCCTTGCTCCTAAACGCAAATCCTCTCGCAATGACGGCCGACATGCCATTGGTTTTCTTCACTGCCTGCTGTACCTGCATGCTTACTTTCAGTGACTGATGTACAAGCACATCCAGGTCTCGTTTCACCTCTCCTTTTCCTAATCTGACACCATTCAGATAATAATCTGTCTTCCTGTTCTTGGCATCAAAGTGGATAACCTCACATTTATCAACATTATACTGCATCTGCCATGCATCTGCCCACTCACCCAACCTATCCAAGTCACCCTGCAGCTTCCTAGCATCCTCCTCGCAGCTCACACTGCTACCCAGCTTTGTGTCATCTGTAAATTTGGAGATGTTACAATTAATTCCCTCTTCTAAGTCGTTAATATATATTATAAATAACGGGTCCCAGCACCGAGCCTTGCGGCACCCCATTAGTCACTGCCTGCCATTCTGATAATGACCCGTTAATTCCTACTCTTTGCTTCCTGTCTGCCAACCAGTTCTCTATCCATGTCAATACCCTAACCCCAATACCAAGCACACAAATTTTGCACACTAATCCCTTGTGTGGGACCTTGTCAAAGGCTTTTTGAAAGTCCAGATACACCACATCCAATGGTTCTCCCTTATGCATTCTACTGGTTACACCCTCAAAAAATTCCAGAAGATTAGTCAAGCATGATTTCCCCTTCATAAATCCATGCTGACTTTGACCGATCCTGTTACTGCTTTCCAAATGCGCCACTATAACATCTTTAATAATCAACTCAAGCATCTACCCCACTACCTATGTAAGGCTAACTGGTCTATTCTGAAAGTGTCGGAGGATAATGTGTTGGATGCGGAAGCTGGTGGGTGAAAGGCGAGGACCAGGGGAACTCTATCCTTGTTGCGTCTGGTGGGAAGGGGAGCAAGAGTAAAACTACAGGACACAAGAGGAGGCCCGTGTGAGGGGCTCATCTATGACAGAGGGGGGAACTCATGTTTGCATGATTGTCACCACTTTCATCCTGAAGAAGGTCCCAACCCGAAACATCACCCATCCTTTTTCTCCAGAGATGTTGACTGACCCGCTGAGTTGCTCCAGCACTTTGTGTCTATCTTTGGTTATAAACCAGCATCTGCTGTTCCATGTTTCTACATTTAACGCATTCAATGGGTCAGAAATCGGAGATGGGAATTCCGGTTTCCACGTTTCAGCTTTATATCCCATTCACCATCACTGCTCGCAAACACCAACCCAAGATTAAAGTATATGAGTGAGAAAAAACAAATTAATCTGTCAATGGGTTGGATTGGCGGCATTATTAAGCCGTGTAGACAGCCGCGCCCCTCCGCTGGGGCTGGCCTTTGAGTTGTCGAGAGAGCCGGGTCCAGCGCAAATATAAAGCAGAAAAATAGAACACTTCAGAGGACATGAATAGAGAGATGTAAGCAAAGACAATGGCACCGCAGGCAGACAGATGGCTCCCGGCTCTGTCACCCCCGCCCCCAAACTCCCTGTCAGCAACAAGAACATGCTCACTCAGCTGGCATGAAATGTATCAAATTAATCCAGGACTAACATGCGCAACAAATTCTGTTGCTTCTGAGATTAGACGTGTTCGGTTTTTTTTTTTAAAAGGAAATGAATGCATTTGAAGCCAGTAAACCGACTGGGGGGGAAAAAATAAAACTTTGCTAGATTCAAAATGAATTCCAATTTACTGATTGTCTATCTGTGTGATGACAAATTTTGCACAGGGTATGGATTTCCTGTGGAGAAGCTTCACTTCCTGATGTCGCATTTCTGCCAACATTTATTGCTGTAACTTGCTGTACCACTATTTTCCTTTCAATTAAATATTACGTCAACTATAGCAGACTGGGACGAAGAAGTGGTCCTGTAAAGTGACCTTCCCAAGGCTTTGTCCCAGCTGCAGCAAGCATACACTCAACAGCTGATGGTGGGTAACTGCCAGAAGAAATCTAGTTATACGTTAAAATTCTAAAAGTTTCTACTCGACGTATGAAATGCAACAGTATAATTGGTAACAGCAGGAGATAAAGTCAGCTCCTACGAGCTTTAACAGTGAAATCTCGTCAGTTCCTTCCTTCAAAGTCCAAGCCAGTCAGCTTTTGTTTTTTTAAAATAATTATAGCCTATTTGCAAACAGTTTTCTAAATGTACACAAAAAAGCTGGAGAAACTCAGCGGGTGCAGCAGCATCTATGGAGCGAAGGAAATAGGCAACGTTTCGGCCCGAAACGTTGCCTATTTCCTTCGCTCCATAGATGCTGCTGCACCCGCTGAGTTTCTCCAGCTTTTTTGTGTACCTTTGATTTTCCAGCATCTGCAGTTCCTTCTTAAACAGTTTTCTAAATGTCCTTTACTGGTTTAAAGGTACTGCAGGTTATTGCATTGGCGCTGCCTGCTTTGTTCCCCAATGTGGCCTCTCTCTGCATTCTGAAGCCTTTATCCCTCGTCTTCCTTCCTAGCTTTTCCAAGTGGAATTCCTGGCTCTCAGCCTTGCCAAACATTTCCAGCACTGGTAACTGTACGATACTTCTATCATCTCAGCTCCAACCCAGTTACCTAGCGACATTTATTTCCAAAAATAAACTTTATTCAGAATTGTAAATATATACAAAACAAAAACAGTGCAAAAGGCTCTTTACATATTCTCAGTATCTATACACTCGACAGTGTCATACTCAATAGCGTTCACATCTATCTTTAAATAAAACAATATTGCCACTCATGGGTGATATCCCTTCCCTTGTTTGAGGGGTGTCCCCACCGGACTCTACACTTCAATGTTCAGCAGCGGAAGAATCCCAGATTGTGGTTCTACACCATTGACTATCGCATGGCTGCACCAATCTTCAACGTGCACTTCAGCACTTAGTCCAGTAGTTTGGAATGGGCCCGTCAACAATATTCCCTGACAGACATCTCGCTGTGCTAGGAGACCAACAAATTTCAGGCAGACCTAAGAGCATTTTTCACTGAGTTGATGACCGAATGCGTCCCAGGAAACAGCCCTCTGTTACAGAGTAGTTCGGGAGGAATTATGTCAAGGACCCTGACATCATTCTCCAGACCCACTTCGCATATCCACACTTTTTATGACAAGAGCCGACTGCTATGGAGGGGGGACGGACGGCTGCCCATTTCTTCGCAGAGGGTGGGTTTGCAAAGAGGTGCGCAATCATGTCCTCTTCGTTCCGAGGCCAGTGGGCATCGGTAGCAAGATTCCGACTGCGAAGGGTGGATCCGACTGGGAGAGCCCCACTCACAGCCAGCCAGGCGAGGTTTTGGTGCTTGGTGGGGATGAGGCATTGTCAGACAGTCTGGGCAGTCTGCTCAGGGAGCTATGCCACAGGATCCATCGCGTTCACTGCCTCCCGATGGGCTTGCGGTGAAAGGCGCTGGCCTGAAAGAACTCTTCCACAAAGGACAGGTGGTAGCAATCTTGATAGTATTCGGCCAAGCCCTGATGCTCCATTTTCACTTCTACAGCTATGCAGACTACAAATGTTCCCACCTTTCCTTCCCGATCTGCACTCAGATTCTTTAAAACAAGTCTTTACCTGACAACTCCAAACTCTCAGACGCAACGTACCCGCCTGAGAATTTTTAAAGGGCTTGTGTCTGTATCGTATTGGAACAGTGTTTCACTGCAGATTCATGATCACCACCGTTCAGAGTAGTTTCTAGTCAGCTGGTGTTGCACATACAAATAAGATGTCTAACACTCGTTGCAGGTTCCCTTCCTGTGACAGTATTTATTGACAAAACTGCACAACATTGACAACAGTTAGTTAAAGGTGGAACCAGACGCGTGACTCACAACACATGGCCGATTGTGCAATAAGGCAGCAGTTTACCGAGTTCATTGTTGGACAAGAGGAAATAGAAACTAAACCTATTTCACACAGCAGATTCTCCAATCCCTTTGTACCGCAACCATTTGCAGTCTCACTCCAATGAAATATTAATTAATTTTTTTAATTCTGCCTTCCAAAGTGGATATCTTGCATTTTCCATATTATACTCCATCTGCCAACTTCTTGCTCACTCAGTTAACTTACTACATCCCTTTGCAGCTCTTTGAGCCCACCTCACAACTGTGTTGAGGACACATTAATTGAGAGCACATTGCTTCGGCAAAAGACCAGCCACGATCTTATTAAATGACAGATCAGGCATAAAGGACCAAATTGCTTTCTGTTATGTAATTTTACCTGAGAAATTGTGACTGCATGATGCTTGAATATTATGTGCATAAATTTAAATGCAGTCACTTACGGTTTGATCAATCAACTAGAGAATCATCCAGCTAGAGTTATGTACTTATGAAACATATTTTCATTGTCACAATCATGACACATGATTGAGAAATTTTAATAATGCCTGATATAATCAGAGCAGGTCCATAATGAACTGGACCTCTTGACTCTGTTGCCGGAGTGAGGCCAAATACAAACTAGAGGACCAGCACCTCATATTCCACTTGGGAAGTTTACACCCTAAAGGGGCTGTCCCACTTGTGCGACCTAATCCGCGAGTTCTGGCGAGTTTGCCCTCGACTCATACTTGCAGCATGGTCGACACAAGGTCGTAGGAGGTCTTTGTAACTCTCCTTCATGCTCGAAAGTGGTCCCCGCGTACTCGAGGCCTCAGCTAGGTCGCGGCGTATTTTTCCAACATGTTGAAAAATGCTCGCGAGTAAAAAAATGACGCCATGGAAAAAAAAAATCAATAATATTTTTACTCGTGGGTTTAGTCGCAGTAGGTCGGCATGTTAGTCGTAGGTAATCGAGGGTGGTCGTAGATAGTCTTCATCCTAGTCGAAGGGAGGTCGAAGGAGATCGAAGGAGGTCGTCTTCACTCTCCACTATTCAAGACCACAACAACTATGTTGCAGCTAGGAATAATATCTTACAAAATCTGGTGAATTGAAAGCGAGTCAACCTCAGCACCACAGCCATTGAAATATTCCCCAATTCTCTCAGGTTTATTGGCAGAATCCTAGCTTTCCTGACAAAGACAAGAATTATTGCTTATTGGTAATACCCCAGAGAAGGCCCTTTCTTGTACAATATATATGTATTAAAATGTACTGATACTTTGAGCTTATGCTTGTTAGAAATGTTGCTATTTATAAATTCATAAGTGATAGGAGCAGAAACAGGCCATTCGGCCCATCAAGTCTACTCGGCCATTCAATCATAGCTGTTCTATCTCTCCCTCCTAAACCCATTCTCCTGCCTTCTCCTAAATGTTTAATCCCTGTGGAAAGTGAATGTTAAGGCAAAGTCATCAATCTCTTTCCCTTTTCTGTCACTAGGTCGTCAATCACCCCCATTTCTTTTGCCTCTCCATTCCTCCCCAGCTTTTCTGTAACTTAAAACTAATTTGTTGAATGCACTGATGTAATGTTCGGCTGAGATTCCAGCTGAGGCGACGTTTCTCAAATTCATTACATTCAAACTAATTTGTCTTCTCCCTTCTCCATTTCTGCCAATGCTGCCGATGCTTTTCAGGTTCTACAGATTTTTTGATCTTCATCTCCTGGCCGGGAGTTTGTATTTCCCAACTCTAGCAAAACCGCACCCACTGGTGCATGAAACAGGTTGCTTAGAAGTAGCGTTAGGAATGGGGCTCTGAAAGGAAGTAACTTGACGATTTCTGACTGTTTGATAAACAACAAACGGAGAGCCTTCTGCTCTCTTGCCAACACTCCTGTTCTGTAATGCTAATGACTGATGGAGAAACACAATGATTTATTTAGCATCTTTCACAGTTTCTGAATGTCCCAGAGTAGTAAAATTAAGTTAAATCCAGACTGAAATGTTAACATCGTTGCAACAATGTATTGCAACAGTCAATTTATGCAGAAAAATATTCCACAAACAGTAATGTCTTAATGACCAGAAATCCTATTCTAGCTGGTTATTACCGAGGGATAAAAAAAAATGGAAAGATATCAAGGGAAAATTACCCTGTTCCTCTATCATATCTCTAGTGTTGTTTCAGTTTCACCTTAGTATAATGCCTCATGTGAAAGATCATATCTCTAACAGCACATCACTCTATCAACTCTGCACCACTGTTGGCTTTTCTTTCATGCTTAATCCCTTTGAGAGGTTTAAACCACCAATTTGACATTTCCGAGGTTGGAGTACAGAATTTTATGTTCAAGGCATACATAGGCTGGTATCAGAGCATGGAGTAAAGGCACAATAAAATGGTAACAATAAAATAACATTTTAAAATAAAACTTAAAAACTATCATCGCTTTATCTTCGCTGGCTGACCTGTGGATCAGCTCATCCTTATTTTAACCCATTCCTCAACCTTGCTATTCTCCAACTCTGTTATCTCCTCCAGATCTACAACCCTCCAAATTATCTGCACTTCCCAATTCCAGCCCCTTCACTATCCTGAATGTATTGGTCCATCGCTGGTGGCCATGCCTTCAACTACAAAACAGCAAGCTTTCAAATTCCTTCCCTAAATTTCTGTGGTTTTATCCTTCTTTGATTTCAAACTCTCTTTGACCAAGCTTTTGGTCATATATCCTAATGTCTTCTTAGCGAGTCAGCACCAAATTTTGTTTGCAACGCTTCTTCGAATATTTTGGTAGGTAAAAGGTGCTTTCTAAATACAACTTCAGTTGTAATTGGGGATCTTGCTGCCAGCTGTAATATCAATGATAATTTGCATGCTAGCCCCAGTGAAGAAATATTAGTCACCCAACCCCCTGATTATTAATCTTACCTTCTCCACGGCGATCTTAAACTACTTAAAAGAAACACAATTTCCAAAAAAGCCAGTTATTCTTATTGCACCACAGCTAGAGGTGTAATGCCTGTAATGTCACAACAAACAGAGTTCAAGAACATACCACTTCCTTGACTAGCTATGAGCAAGACCATGTGAGAGCAACTATCCACATATTGAGACTTGCATCTATTAAATGCCAACACAGAATAGCAGTTACACTTTTGTCACATTTATATATTGTGCAGCGGCTGGTTTGGGAATTATTTCCACGTGTTTTACTCTCAGCTTAGCTTTCTTTATACAAGTAGCAGAATAAAAAGTGAATTAGCTCCCACTAGCCTCAGAAATTAGAAATAGCTAACTTTTTAAACAATTGTTCCCACAATTATCATTACTAGGTTTCTATCTTCTGTCCTCAATTTTCATAAAATGTAAGACATTTCACTTCCCTGCCTCACCAACAATACATCATTTTTGCCAAACCTCCCACTTGGCTAATTGAACCGTCAGTAGAAGCAACATTGATTTATAGCCTGACTTGCTACAGACCACAAGAAAACCTTCTTGCTTAGATATAGATATTTACTCAAAATCGTACAGTGCCCCTCCAATTGTAAAGTAGGACATCATCTAAATCACCATTAGTCACATGTCTGGGGTGCTGGGACCACAGCTATTTACAATATATATTAATGATTTAGATGAAGGGATTAAAAGTAACATTAGCAAATTTGCAGATGACACAAAGCTGGGTGGCAGTGTGAACTGTGAGGAGGATGCTATGAGGATACAGGGTGACTTGGACAGGTTGGGTGAATGGGCAGATGCAGTTTAATGTGGATAAATTGAGGTTATCCACTTTGGTGGCAAAAACAGGAAGGCAGGAAAGCAGATTATTATCTAAATGGTGTCAAGTTGGGAAAAGGGGAAGTACCACGGGATTTGGGGTAAGCATGCAGGTGCAGCAGGCAGTGAAGAAAGTGAATGGCATGTTGGCCTTCATAACAAGAGGAGTTGATATAGGAGCAAAGACGTCCTTCTGCAGTTGTACAGGGCCCTAGTGAGACCACACCTGGAGTATTGTGTGCAGTTTTGGTCTCCAAATTTGAGGAAGAACATTCTTGCTATTGAGGGAGTGCAGTGTAAGTTCACAAGGTTAATTCCTGGGATGGTGGGACTGCCATATGCTGAGAGAATGGAGCGGCTGGGTTTGTATACTCTGGAATTTAGAAGGATGAGAGGGGATCTTATTGAGACATATAAGATTATTAAGGGTTTGGACATGCTAGAGGCAGGAAACATGTTCCCGATGTTGGAGTCCAGAACCAGGGGCCACAGTTTAAGAATAAGGGGTATGACATTTAGAACGGAGATGAGGAAATACTTTTTCACACAGAGAGTTGTGAGTCTGTGGAATTCTCTGCCTCAGAGGGCAGTGGAGGCCGGTTCTCTGGATGCTTTCAAGAGAGAGTTAGATAGAGCTCTAAAATATAGCGTAGTCAAGGGATATGGGAGAAGGCAGGAACGGGGTACTGATTGTGGATGATCAGCCATGATCA
This sequence comes from Amblyraja radiata, assembly GCF_010909765.2. NCBI lineage: Eukaryota > Metazoa > Chordata > Chondrichthyes > Rajiformes > Rajidae > Amblyraja > Amblyraja radiata. The sequence goes on along the minus strand of NC_045980.1, from coordinate 25,255,936 downwards.
CATTGAATGGCAGTGCTGGTTCGAAGGGCCGAATGGCCTACTCGTGCACCTATTGTCTATTGTCAGTGCATTCAAGATTAAAACTACCATATAATAATCAGAGAGACACATGAAACTGCAGGTGTTGGAATCCTGAGCAACAATCAAACTGCTGGAGGAACTCAGCAGGTCAGGCAGCATCTGTGGAGGGAAATTAAGATATGACATTTTGGGTTGGTACTCCTTCCAACTGATGGAGTAGAAGGGATATGAATATAATAATTACCGGAAAATGGTTTCCCAAGTTAGAGTCATAGAAAGTAAAAGTAATGCTAAGCATATCAGCACCTCTCTTAGACTTGATAAGACAGAAATAGGCCCTTTGTTCCCTCTAGCTCGTCCACCATTTAAAGACCACTTCTTGTACTAACACAAATCCCCCAATTCCCTCTATATCAAAAAATCAATTGGCTTTTATCCTGAATGTATTCAGCAACTGAGCCTCCATAACCTTCTTGCGACAGAATTACAAAATATTCACTATCCTCTGGCTGAAATAGTTTCTTCTCAATCCTCTCCTCACTGGCAAGCCTGATTTCGAGACTATAACTCCTGTTCTGGATAGAAACCACACCCCAGTGGTAACATCATCTCTATATGCTTTACAATACTGTAAGAATGTTGTGCATATCAATGAAATCACTTCTCATCTTTGCAGATGCAAGAATGAATAAGCTTAGTTCAAATTCATTTCTCCACATTGGGTAACCACAATATCTTAGGACTCAATCTAGTGAACCTTTGTTAAACTCCCTCTATCACAAGTATATCGTTAGGCAGATCAAATTGAACTCAATATTCCAGATGTGATCTCACTTCTGGGCTGAGATAATTAATGCAAGATGTCTACACTTGTATTGAAATCCTCTTGCAATAAAAGCCAACATCCCATTTCCTGTTCTAATTACTTGCTTTGGATGCATGTCTGTGATTCATATGCAAGAACACCCAAGTTCCCACGGACACCAATGCCTTTTAAACTCTCACTATTTCTTTCTCCCAAAAGTGAATGATCTCACATTTTCCAACATATTTCCATATTCCATGTCTTTGCTCATTCACTTAATCCATCTGAATCCTGTCCGTAACCTCTCCGCAGCCCTTGCTGTATCTCAGTTTTGTATCTGTATCAAATCTGCATATATTTCACTTTATCCCCTCATTCAAATAAATGATGCAAATGGGAACAGCTGAAATTCTAGCACCAGTCTCTGTGGTATTCTATTAGCAATAGCATTTCAAAATGAAAATGACTCGATTATCTACAGAACAGCACAGCGCAGAAACAAGCCCTTTAGCCCACTATGTCTGTGCCCAACAGGCATTAAACTGCTATGACTGCACATGATCCATATCTCTCCATTCCCAGCAAAACTATATGCCTCTCTAAAAGCTTATTAAACGCCACTCTAATATCTGCTTCCACCACCACCCCTGGCAATGCGTTCCAGGCATCCACCACAGTCTGTGTAAAATGACTTGCCCCACACATCTCCTTTAAACTTTTCCACTCTGATCTTAAAGCTGTGCCTTCTAGTCTTTGACATTTCTACCCTGGGATAAAGGTTATGAATGTCTATCTTATCTATGCTTCCAATAATTTTTATATACTTTTATTAGGTCTCCCCTCAACCTCTGACATTCCAGAGAAAATGATCCAAGTTTGTCCAACCTCTCCTTATAATTAATAATACCCTCTAACCCAAGCAGCTTTCTGGCAAAACTTTTTTTGCACATTCTCCAAAGGCACCACAACCTTCCAACAAAGATATGACCAAAGCTACACACAATACACCAAATGCAGTCTAACGAAATTCCTATAAAGCTGCAACATGTTTTCCTGACACTTATACTTAAAGCCCAGACCAATGCATTTCTGTTGCCACTTTCAGGAAGCTATGGACTTGGATACTAAGGTCCCTCTGCACATCAATGCTGTTAGTGTGAACAAAGATAGTACAAAAGTCTCCAACGAGGTAAATGGGAAGTCAGGACTACAGCTGGTGTGAGGAAAGTTCAGTTGCCTGATAATAGCTGGGAAGAAACTGTCCCCGAATCTGGAGGTATGCATTTTCAAACTTCTGTACCTCTTCCCTGATGGGAGCGGGAAGAAGAGGGAGTGACTAGGGTGCGACTGGCCTTTGATTATGCTGGTGGCCTTGCTGAGGCAGCATGAAGTGTAGAAGGAGTCAATGGAAGCGATGGTCTGGGCTATGTCCACAATTCTCTGTCATTTCTTGTGGCCTTGGATGGAGTGTGCCCAAACCATGTTGTGATGCATCCTTAAGAAAATGCTTTCTATGGTGCATCTGTAGATATTGGTGAGGGTTGTTGGGGGCGTGCCGAACTTCCTAAACCCTGGTCGGCGTGGTGGCGCTGCAGTAGTTTTGCTGCCTTACAGCACCAGAGACCCAGGTTCGATCCCGACCACGGGTGCTGCCTGTTCGGAGCTTGTACGTTCTCCCCGTGACCGCGTGGGTTTTCTCCGAGATCTTTGGTTTCCTCCCACACTCGAACGACCTACAGATTTGTAGGCTTATTGGCCTGGTATTAAATGTAAATTGTCCCTAGGATAGTGTTAATGTGCAGGGATCACTGGTGGGTGCAGACTCGGTGGGTCGAAGGGTCTGTTTCCGTGCTATATCTCTAAACTAAATAAACTAAACCGAAGGGAGTAGAGGCGTTGGTATGATTTCTAGATCATTGATTCAATGTGGCTCATCCAGGACAAATTGTTGGTGATATTTATTCCTGAGAACTTGAAGCATTCAACCATCTCTACTTTGTTGCTATTAAATGTACGTGTGTACTGTATGGATGTAGGTACGGCTTCGTTTTCTGGTCAATCACAATCCCCTTTGTGTTGCTGACATTGAGGGAGAGGTTGGTGTATTAGCATCAGGTTACAAGGTGCTCAATCTCCTTCCTGTGCTCTGTCTCGTCATTATTTGATAACCGACCCACTACGGTGGTGTCATCTGCCAACTTGTAAATTGAGTTGGATCGGTATTTGGCTGTGCAAACATGAGTGCATAAGCAGTACAGTAGAGTGCTGAGAACACATCCTTGGAGGCATCAGTGTTGAGGATTAGCATAGAGGAAGATTTGTCACCGATCCTCACTGATTGTGGTCTCTTGGACTGGAAGTTCCATGAATTCAGAGATGAAATTGGATGGAATAATGGTATTGAAAGCAGAGTATGGGATGGCGTTTTGCAACAGGCAGGGTGGGAGGAAGCGTAGTTAAGATTCTTTGCAAAAGGCAGGGACTCAGAGACTTGGACAAACTGGAATTGTTTTCTCTAGAATACCAGGGAGACACAGCCGGCGTCCTGGTGCCATCGCAACAACCTGGAGCTCAATGCTCTTAAGACAGTGGAATTGATTGTAGACTTTAGGAGAGCTCCTCCACCACCTCACCCCAGTCACATCAATGGAGTATTTTAAGTTCCTGGGAACCATCATCCCCAAGGACCTTAAATGGGGGACCACCATCGACTCCAGTCAAAAAGGCACAACTTCCTGCAGCAGCTGAGGAAGCACAATCTGCCACAGGCAATGATGGTCCGATTCTATACGGCCATCATAGAGTCTGTCCTCACCTTCTCCATCATGGTTTGGTTTGGCTCAGCCACCAAGCACGACATCCGGAAGCTGCAGCGAATCCTCCGATCAGCTGAGAAGGTTATAGGCTGCAACCTTCCCACCATTGACGAACTGTACTGCAAGGGGTAGATCATCTCTGACCCCTCTCAACCTGGCCACAAACTTTTTGAATCACTTCCCTCTGGAAGGCGACTCCGGACTGTCAAAGCTGCCACAGCCAGACATAAAAACAGCTTTTTTTCCACAAGTAGTAGCGCTACTCAATAACCAAAAACTTTATACGTTATTATAAAGGTAGTGATTCCAGCATTTACCAGTGACGAAGGAATGATGTGAATTACAAGTGCGACCTGGAGGGGAAAATGCAACTGATGAAGCTCTCACTGGCGTTTACTCTTATCTGCTTGGTTCTCATGTCCGCATGTTTGAGAGATTTGTGAAATTAACCAGGCTGCGCAACAGTAGTGCATTTTGTAGGTGCTACATACTGCAGGCAAGGAGCAGCAGCGGTGGAGGGAATGAGTGTTTAGGTGTTACTTGCAGTGCAAGTTAAGTAGGCCATTTTGTGCTGGGGGAATGTTGAGATTAGAGTAGAAAGTGGATGTCCTGGAAAGTGTATGATTTTCCAGTGTGATTAAACTTTTTCTCATTCCCAGTTCTGATGAAGGGTATTAGACCTTGCACCTTATCCCTATTTCTATGTGCCTGGTGATAGCCTCCTCAATACCTTGGAATAGGGTATGGCAGTACGAATGAATAGTTAGATTTGGCAATAATTTCTTGGGAGTTTGCTTTGCCTTGCAATGGTGTGGCATTTTACCTAATGAATTCCTATTTTTTACCTGAATGGTATCTGCTTGATTTTGTATTTAATCGTGGGTTATTTGAATTTCTGATGAGGTGCAAATGAAATTGAAGTTATCTACTGCATTCAGTGCTCCCGATGTGGCGAGATCAAATATAGATACCAGGGACTGCAGATGCTGGTTCACATAATTTTTTTTAAAAACTCAGGAGTCTGGAGTAACTCAGCAGGTCAGACAGCATCTGAGGATATGAATAGGTGATGTTTTGGGTCAGGATCCTTCTTCAGTATGGGTGTGAAAGCCGGAAGATTTGCAAGGGTGGGACGCCACCAGGTAAGTGATGGTTAGATACAGGTGAGGAAAGTTTGTTTGACAGATGGTTGGACAAATGCCAGAGATGAACAACAAAAGGCTGTGAGTTAAGGTTAATTTACTGTGCCCAAGCATGAATGTTTTCAATTTTTACGTAACTAAGCAACAAACACCTCCATCCCCTCCTCTCACCTGTGCCCCACATGGATGCACGCAATTTCTACCACAATCTCACCTCCCTTGCCCCATCTACCATTACCCCTTCCTCCAGCTTCCCATTTGACACTCCTCTCTCCTTATCCCTGGCCTTTGCCCAACAATCTGCCAATCAAACCCACTCACCTGTATCTATCATTTGCCCGACTTTGTCCTGCCCTCACTCACTTCTTCCAACTTTACGTCCATGCGGCAATCAGTCTGAAGAAGGGTCGTGACCCGCAATATCAGCTGTTTATGTCTTCCAGAGATGCTGCCTGACCTTCTTGAGTTATTCCAGTACTTTGTTTGTTTCTTTTGGAGACTGAACCTAGACTAAGTGACCATTTCAATAAACATTTGCACTCGACCCAACAAGGCCTGCTGAATTCTCTGGGTGCTAACCCTTCCCATACTGACCTTTCTGGTAATGGCGATGGTCCAGGAACGAATTAAGCCACGTAGAAACTGGAGGAACTACATCTCATATTCTGCTATTGTAGCTTATAACCCAACGATGAACATTGAATTATCCAATTTTAGGCTAATAATAACCAACAAACACCCCCTCCTCTTCCCTGTGCCCCTACCCGATTCACACCTATTTCCCCCACAATCCTCTTCCACATATATCCCTTCCTCTGGCTACACATTTCATGCCTCTCCTCATCCCAAAGCCTTTTGGCTTTTCATTTATGGCCTTTGTCCAACCATCTACCAACATCCCCCCCCCCCCCTCTCCTCTCACCTGTATCCAGAGATCCAGCAATAGAATTAATTACAAAGACAAGTTGATGTTAATTGGCCACACCAAATCTCACCTAGTAGGTGGTGGAATCTGGGAGAGTTGGTTGGAAAATTGGCAAAATAGGTGAGAGGGCAAGTCAATGAGATGGGATTGCTCTGTTCCCCAGCATAGACTTAAGGGGCTGTCCCACTTGGGCGGTCTAATTGGCAAGTTTAGAAGAGTTTGAAAAAATGACATGTTGAAGACCTCCTTCGACTATGTAGAGGATCTCCTTCGACCAGCTACGACTAACTTTGGGAAAATTGGACACCGAATAGTGGAGAGTGAAGACGATCTCCTTCGACCTCCCTTCGACTATGATGACTATCTATGACTACCTTCAACTACCCTCGATTACCTACGACTAACATGTCGACCTACTACGACTAAACCTACGAGTAAAAAAAAGTATCGATTTTTTCCATGGTGACCTTTTTTTACTCGCGGGCATTTTCTAACATTGAAAAAAAATGCCGCGACCTAGCCGAGGCCTTGAGTACGCGGAGACCACTCTCGAGCAAGAAGGAGAGTTACGAAGACCTCCTACGACCTCGTGTCGGCCATGCTGCGAGTATGAGTCGAGGGCAAACTCACCAAAACTCTCAGATTAGGTCGCCCAAGTGGGACAGGCCCTTTAATAGGGAAAATGCCCCCTTAATAGTACACAATTATAGAATATATACTTTCTGCAAGTAAAATAGCAAGTTGATTATTAGGTCAAGTGAATGTGTTTAGTTTAGGGTGTTTAGTCCAGTGTGGAAATAGACCTTTCGACCCACCAAGTCAACACTAACCATTGATCACTGTACCCTGTCCCACGTTATCCCACCTTTGCATCCTACCCACTAGGTGCAATTTACAGAAGCCAATTAATCTACAAACCTGCACATCTTTGGAGTGTAGGAGGAAACCAGAGCATCTGGATAAAACCCACATGGTCATACGGAGAACGAACAAACTCCACACAGACAGCACCCGAGTTCAGGATCAAATTATCATCTTTGGCACTGAGGTAGCAGCTCAACTGCTGTGCCAACATTAATGTATTTTTCAAGGCCTACAAATTGTTGGCAATGGCAGCATTTGCAACTCGTCCCTACTTACTCGAGAATGAGCCACCATAAAACATTGGGTTGAAGGGCATGTTTAGCTCCATTATAGACAGAACAGCACCAACAATATTTAGTCCAGGTCTGGTCTGCCTATTTAAGAAACAACATTCTGGAAACAGTGTGCAATGACGATTTAGCTGACCGAATCCTGGTTGGGGAGAGGAAATTCTGCTGAGGAAAAACATGTAGTCTTAGTAAAATTAAAACAAATCTTCTACTGCTCTCATGCATGGGGGACACACCAAAGATTAATAACATTGAGCAGATGCATGTTATGAAAGGGAAATCATCTTTACTAAATTGGGTGGAGTTCGTTGTAGATCTGACTAGTAAAGATAAAGAGGCGGAACACTGGATGTAGTGCGTTCGATTTTCAGAGGCTTCAATAAGTTCCTATTATCGATAGGACCTAATTGATCAACAATTAGGAAATGGAAATGGGAGATATATATGGAAGTTAGTTTTGTTTACCAAAAACAAAATGCAGGACTCAGTGGGTCAGGCAGCATCTTTGGAGAACATGGGTAAGTGACATTTCAGGTCAGGACCCTTCTTCAGACTGATTGCAGTGGGGAGAGGGGGGCAGGAAAGGAAGCTAGAAGAGAGGAGGGGCAGGAGAGAGCACGGCCAGTAATAGGTGGACGCCGATGAGGGTCATTTGATAGGCAGCTTGTTGAACAAAGGCCAGTGATGAAAAGACAGTGAGAGCCCAAGAGTTACAAATTGTGAAGTTTAAGACAGAAAAGTTGCGAGTTGTGAAGTTGGAAGGAATGTAGGTGGAGGGAAAATTCGAGGGGAAAGGCGAGCAAGTGGAGGGGAAGGGGCTTTTGTGGGTCTGTGACACCAGATGCAAGAAGCTCATGTAATTAAATGTTGCCATCAAATCTAGATTTGTAAAGAAGCTCCCAACTGTTTCTGTTCCAAGGAAGCCCTAGGTGCCGCTAAGTCTGTGTTTCTGTTAAACAGACGCTAAACCTAGGTCTGTGATTGGGTAAAGGATTTTGTGTTTATACATAGTATGTGTTGTTTTTTTTGTTGTATACAATGTTTGCAAGTAAGCAGAGTAAGTGCCTCTTAGCGTGATCGCATATCTGTAAGATGTGATTGGCATGTAGGGATGGCCCTCCCGTTTTATTTTCGTGCCTTTGTCCCTGTCTCTGTTTAGGGGTATAAAGGTGTAGACAATTAGTTTGGGCGTGCCTGTTGTCTCTTTCTTCTGTTCTGTTTACACGAGGCTGTGAAGGCTCGAGTGAGTAGATCCGAGTCCGGCCCCGTGGTACCGTTTACAACGAAAGAAGAGTTTGGACTCCAGTGTTCGTTTCAGTGATTGACTGAACCAGACTAAGGGGATAGCATTAGATACGGAATCAACACGACCAGAGGGGGTGGGGATCACGTTGAAGGCGGGGGAAATGTCTGACGATGATGTGTTGGATGCGGAGGCTGCTGGGGGTTAAAGGTGAGGGGCAGGGAAACTATCCTTGTGTCTAGGGAAAGGGGAAAGAGCAGAATTATGGGACAAAGAGTAGATGCGAGTGAGGGATCCATCTATGACAGCAGGGGGGAAAACCACATTCATTAAAGAAAGACATCTTGGGAGCAGACAGGAATTGGGAGTATCTTTGCAACAGGCAGGGTGGGAGAAGTGTTGTAGAGTTGTTAGGTTAGTTGCAGATATTCTGGCCCCTGTGATGGAGAAAGATCAAGGAAGGTGAGAGGGGTGTCAAAGATGGTCCAAGTGAATTTGAGGACAGGGTGGAAGTTAGTGGCGAAGCTGATGGAAATCAACAACTTCGGAATGGGTGCAGGAAGCAGCCCTGATGCAAAGTCAATGCGGTGGGAAAATGTGGGAGGAGGTTGGCATTGTATATTTGGAACAAGGACTGTCCAACATAACCACAAGGCAGGCATAGCTGGGGCCCATACAAGTGTACATTTCTAACTGGGAGAAAGTGAGGAGTCAAAAGAGAAGTTGTTGAAGGCGAGGTCAAGTTCCACCAGGTGGAGGAGAGTGTTAGTTGAGGGAAATGGTCTCTGTCTGAGAAAGAAACGGAGGGCCTTGAGACCTTCCTGGTGAAGTGTAGATGTATACACAAATGCACTTCGTAAACTGAAACAGACTGGTCGCCGACTTCAACGACTCACAAATAAATCATCTCTCACAGTCCACCTTGAAGCTTACAAACTCCACCTCACTGACTACAAAGATGCCCTCATTGCTGCAAAATCTGCCTACCTCTCCTCCATATTCACCGATCCCTGCCTAAACCACAGAACCCTCTTCTCCACAGTGGGCAACCTCCTCAAGCCTCGAGCCAACACTCTCCCTACCTCTACTCCGGATCTCTGCAACTCATTCCTCCACTTTTTCGCTGATAAAATCAGCACCATCTATCAATCTTTATCCCCTGTACCCGACTCCCCAGCATCTACTCCACCACCTACCAAGGCCCCTCCTTTCAACATCTCCACTGACCTCCTTACCCCTCCTCCACACTGCTTCCTCTCCCAGTTTGACCTGGTCACCCCTATTGAAATCTCCAAACTCATCAGCTCTTCCAAACCCACTACCTGCTCCCTCGACCCTCTCCCCACTCCCCTGCTGAAGTCCTGCCTCCCCGTTCTCTGCCCCTACCTCACTAATCTCTTCATTGTCCCAAGGAATTGTCCCCTCCGCTTTCAAAACTGCTGCTGTTACACCAATCTTAAAGAAACCTGGTCTTGATCCCTCCTCTCTCATTAACTACCGCCCAATCTCAAATCTCCCCTTTCTTTCAAAAACCCTGGAGCGTATGGTTGCGTCGCAACTTCATTCCCACCTCCTTGCGTATAACCTACTTGAACCCCTCCAATCTGGCTTTCACCCCCTCCATAGCACAGAAACTGCTCTCCTCAACGACCTCCTCACCTCTGCTGACACCGGTTCCCTCAACATCCTCATCCTCCTCGACCTGAGCGCAGCCTTCGATACAGTGAACCATAACATCCTGCTCACCAGACTCAAAGACCTCGCCATTGAAGGCTCTGCACTCAGCTGGCTCCGTTCCTACCTTTCCAACAGATCCCACTTTATCTCTCTCCACAACCACACCTCTGCTACAGCCACAGTCACTCAAGGCGTTCCCCAAGGCTCCGTACTCGGCCCCCTCCTCTTCATCATCTACATCCTCCCCCTTGGTCAGATACTCCGCCACTTCAACCTGGACTTCCACTGTTACGCTGACGACACCCAGATCTACCTCGGCACCAAATCCCCCCCACAACCCCCCCCCTCTCCCATATCAACTCCTGTTTGTCAGCTATAAAAACCTGGATGCAACATAATTTCCTCAAACTCAACAGCGATAAGACAGAATTCCTCCTCATAGGCTCCAAAGCCACACTCAGCAAAATCAATAACCCCACTCTCACCATCGACGGCACCACTGTCTCCCCATCTCCCCAGGCCCGCAACCTTGGCGTGATCTTTGATTCCACCCTCTCCCTTGAGCCTCACATCCGCCATGTCATTAAAACCTCCTTCTTTCATCTCCGCAACATCGCCAAACTCAGACCCTCTCTCACACCTCCCGCTGCTGAAAGACTCATCCATGCCTTCATCTCCTCCCGACTGGACTACTGCAACTCACTTCTCCTTGGCATCAGCTCCACCTACATCAACCGACTCCAACTGGTCCAGAACGCAGCCGCCCGACTCATCACCCACACCAAATCCTAGCATCACATCACTCCAGTCCTCAAACAACTTCACTGGCTTCCCATCTCCCACCGGATCAACTACAAAATCCTGATCCTCACTTACAAAGCCCTCCACCATCTGGCCCCCCCATATCTCACTGACCTCCTCTCCCCCTACCAACCCTCACGGTCCCTCAGATGCACATCAGCCGGTCTCCTCTCCATCCACAAGTCCAACCTCCGCAGTTTTGGGGACAGAGCCTTCTCCAGGGCTGCTCCCAGGCTCTGGAACTCCCTCCCCCAACTGATCCGCAATTCCGTGTCCCTCACCATCTTCCAGTCCCGCCTCAAGACCCATCTCTTCACCTCTGCCTATCCTTAGCCCCACGTCCCCCTCCCTTTTCATCTGTGCATTAATTGCCTCATATTGTGTTTTGTATTGAATTCTGTCTTTACTTTGTGTACTAGTCATGTCTCTACTATTTATTTCATTCCCCTTACATGTTTTTCCTCTACCTGCTAAATTTTTGTAAGGTGTCCTTGAGACTCTTGAAAGGCGCCCATAAATAAAATGTATTATTATTATTATAGAGGGACTGGACATCCATGGTAAAAATGAGGCGATGTGATCCGAGAAATTGGAAGTTATTGAAGGGTTGTAGGGCGTGTGAGATTTCTCAGATATAGATTGGAAGGGACTGAAGAAGGTAGATAGGATATAATCAAGGTATGGAGTTCAGTGGGCAGAAGCAGGCAAAAACATTGGGTCTGCCAGAGCAATCCTGTTTGGGATTTTGGAGAGGAGGTAGAAGGAGGCAGTGCAGGGCTGGGGTAATAGACACTGTACATAAAGGATGCAATTAAGCAGATATTTCCTGCAATCCAGGCTGTGACTAGTGGTTTAATACAGGGACTGGTGCTAGGACTAGCTTATAACAATCAGCCAAATTTCCGAGAATCCTAAGATTGGTGGATGCAAGCAGCTTCATGGGGATATAAACAAGCCAAATGAGTAGGACACAACATAGCAAATAGGCTACAATGTGGAAAATGTGAAGTTACCCACTCGTGTACACACATAAAAATGCAGACCATTTGTTGATTAGTGAAACTGATAAGTATACATGCTCAATAGGACCTGGATGTGTTTGTACTCAAGTCACTGAAGAACGTGCTGGGGAAACATGCAATTAAGAGGGAAAATGCAATATTAGCTTTTATTACAAAATGATTGGTATACATGCCAGCTCAAAGCACTATGCAATTTTGTTTAATCTTGTGCAGTGTACAGAATTAATGAGTATGTTCCTTACCTGGTGTCCACATGGACCAATTTATGCTAAAATCTTATGAGGAACAATTACCAAAGCAGTAGTCATACAGATCCATCACCACGGAAATTGAAAGCTGCCACATCTTTAGCCTCTTAATATATCAGGAATCATGTTAAACATCCACATAATCAGCTGTTCTCAACAAGACTTCATAATGGCAAGATGATTATTTACCAATACCTTTCACAATATCTTTGCTTAAAGTCGATAACTTTCTGTTTATCTACAATTATTTGCCATAATTAGCTAGTGTTTAGCATGCTTCCCTCCCAGCAATTAAAAGTCTTACTCCCTCTGCACCTAACTGGTTCACCCTTCCATCACACCAACATCCACTACCCTTCCCATGGAACCTTCCTGAGCAACCAGAGCTGCAATAACTGCCCACCGTCTAAGAGCTCAGAGTAGATGAAACTGAAATTCACTTGCACCTCTTCCAAATTGTAACTGGTGCTTGTGATGTGGGACTGCTCTACAATTTAAACAAAATATCCAACCCAGATAGGGAAAACAACTTTCTAGAAGACCTCTACTCAACCTACAAGGATGAACCAACCATTACTAATGCAAGGTCAAAGTTCATTTGTTTTTACCACCACCACCCATCCCGCCAACTGCCTGACCTGAGAATTTCCAACATTTTGCTTGATTTCCATATTTCCAACAATTCTGGTGTCTTTGCATTTTGCCCCTTGTTCAACTTCTTGACATCGCCAGAGCTCACTTGAAGAAAGCAGTCAAGGTAAAAACAAGTCAGGCAAGCGAGTGGTCAAACACAAGGTCCACAAACGAGAAATTAGGCAAAACTATAAAGCAACTGTGCAGTGCAGATCTGTTAAACTGCATCACACCAGGGTCAAAACATGACTGTGGAAGTTATTCATAAATGTCCCTATGTCAGAGTTTTACAAATATTGCTTTAGTTGACAGGTTTGGTTATGCTTTCAATGAGCCAGAGCTGTACATGGGCTGTGTTTGCTATCATAGCAGGGCCTTTTAATGGGGCCTGTCCTAAAGCCTCAATTGGGCGGGAGACTGTGACCTTGCTCGAGGCAAACCTGACAATAGGTAAGCCATGTGTAAAGTTTGAATTTAATAATTGCAGTCGGAATTCCCCAAGTCGCATATTGTTCATCCCTGCAAATAAAACTATGGCTTGGGCTGATGAAAGCACACTTTAATGAAAAGCTGCAACAATAAAATTAACTGGGTGGCAATGCAAAACAATACTTTACACAATGAAATATGATTGCATATATCATCCTGCATTTCACTCATTTAATAAAGAATTTTGCCTTTGGTTCAGAGTTCAGATGGAACTAATAATATCTTATTTTCCAATCTGTTCTAGAGATTGCCTGGGGGTTATGGGAGGAGAGCACAGCTTACACTCCCATTCCAATCCATCTACCCTCGTCTTCCACTGATTCAGTTGCAGATGGGCCACGCCAAAGTGCATAATTGCATGACGTTTTCTAAAACACACGACTTGGCAATAGGTTTTTATAAACAATGGCATACACATAAATGGACCTGATTTTATCTAATATTCAAAACAAAAAAAAACACGTTGGCTTTGCAAAGAAGAGCCCTCCAGTTGATAGAAAAGTCTTTAAATGTCAAACTCTCCCTCAACTACCATTTAAAGCATGCTCCACATAAATTGTTTGGATCACATTTGACTCTTTCCATCAATGCTCAAGCACATGGTACACACTTCGAAGGTTAGGAGTCTGCAATCATGTAATGGAAATTCTGGCAACTTCTGGGTGGGCCAACAGCCTACATCAGCTCATGGTCATTACCCTGATTCCTTGAAATCAATCAGAGCAAATACTTGGCAGCTATCTTTCACTCCACTAATTGTTCACTTCCAGTTAAGTGAAAAGGCAACAGAAGGCAATAGATCTGATGAATATATAGAACATAAGGCACAGAAATGAAGAGATTAGTCATGCACGCTGTTAGAAGTTGTGTATAGAACATACTGTATTTAAAAGATGCAGGGAGACACTGATTTAAATAATTTTACAAGAGCTGTATGTGCCGGGAACAAAAAGAACATTCATTAAAGGATTAAAATTTGTTTACATATAACATTGAAATAAACTTAAGGCAAAATAAATCTTTGTACCTACAAGTTTGTCCATATATATAATATGCTTAAATCCAATACCAGTCACAATACAATCAGGTATGTCTATGCGGTGACATCACATTTTGACACCTATTGTTGCAGGTTTTTCCATTAAAATTTAACCATAACCGCTTTCCATTTATTATACATGTTTAGATTTCTCTGGAGGGTACACAATTTATAAAGGCAGCAGACCAACTAGAACAAAAAGCCAACTGAACGAGTTACATGATAGTGCGCTCTATACAGTTACATCACAGAGTCTGCAAAAGGCGGCTTTTTAAAAAAAAAAAGGAATAAAGCATGATTTATACAGGAAGCAAAACCAGAGAGGAAACCAATGAGGTCTATAGGACGAAGCTTGAAGCAGTAAGATTTACTCCTACTCTGGATCTGTATGTGTCTGATACGTACGTGTGCGCATGTATGTGTGTATGTGCGTGTGCGTGTGTGTGTGTTTTTGTGTGTGGCACTTGGACAGTCTTTGTATACAAAGCTTAACAGTCATGCTTGGACACAGTAAATTGTACAAGGCAATTGTCACAATAGGTTTCGAGACTAAGGATCAGGCACTGCACTTTAAATTCAAATATAGCTAAGAAAGCTCCACGTTGTACAGGCTTCATCCACAAACACTCTGCGAACACAGAAAAGGGACAGGAATCTTTATGGCACCCTTCCTTCTCAATGCCATAAGCACACAGGGTCTTAGAATTCCAAGCTGCTCTCAAGGAGACCCACTCACCTAAGCTTCCTTTAAAACTGCTCAATCATTTTTCAAACCAAAGCATCCATTTGCACTTCCTCCGATTTAGCCAGTACAGAAAATCTTCAGAGGATGCAAGGCAGAGTTTTTTTTCACAGACCAGGATTTTATACCTTGGATCTGTGTTACCCAATGCAAGTTTCTGAAATGGAATAGATTGTTTTTTAAAATATATTGAATGGAATGTTGTTCAAAGGAAAACTAGAGTAAAACACAATAGTGTTGTTGATATCAGCATTGCATAATATTTCAGGGATATATGCCAGTAATTTACTTTTAAATTAATAAAAGACAGTGAGGGAGCCACCTTGACAGGCTTGAGTAAGAGTACACAATCTATACAACCATTCAACAGAGCAACACTGGTTTAAAAGAATGCAGGTTAGTCACATCTCACACTGAATATCTAAATCTCTCCCTATGCTTGGGGGATCTCACAGGAGCATGCAAGGTTTAGAAATCCCCCACAATTTAATCAAAGATTTGAAACATCTGATGTGACCAGACACAGCAACCGTAATACTGAATGATCAGTTACGTTTCGATACATCTCAAAGTGCATTAAAAAACTAAACTGAAGTGCTCAAAATGTGTCTGTTGTATTTTATGTCTATTTATTCACTAAGTTAGTCCTGCTTTCTTTCAAACACCATTGCTAAGTTACATAGGATATAGATCAATAAATGTGTGTGTGCACACTGGCTGTACAACTTTCAATTTCTTTGCCAATACCAATACAACCAAGTGTGAATTCTCATCTCTGAGTCCACAGCAAGCAAAAAATGCCAAGGCTTCCAGTATGGACAATCTCCATGGTTACAGGTGCCACGGCAGAGTTTTTTTAAAGAGTACAATGAATAAGCTGAGATGCACGAGACAGGATTCAGGAGGAGTTAGAAACAAACGAATTCTGAGCATGTCCAGTCCTGCAGTCCTGGCCCCTAGAAAGGCAACACATTGAAAATTAGCACAAACTGGAATGCAAGTACTTGCTCCAAAACAAAAAAAAACTGAAATAAACAGAAAATACCAATAATGCAGATCTGTACTGTTAGCATTCAAGTATTGTTGATGCACGATTGGTCTTCATTTTATACTTTTCATTCCAATGTTTATATTTCAAATTTTAAGTCGAGTCCCATCTTAAATCTCACTAAGTCCCATCTGTAGTGTTTAGTCTGCACAGAACAATGTGCAGGGAACACAATAGCGTAACGGTAGAAGTTTATGGAATGGTGAATATAATTCATGCTCAACAAATTAATTGGCTCTGCTGGTGGAACTTCTGTAGTGCATTACTCTTGGCTTACATGGTGTTCCAGACAACAGGGTCCCATGTGAGAGATTACGGTGTAATATTAAAGCAAATGGAATTGGGGTTAATATACGAGCATGGTTAAAGAACTGGTTGGAAGACATGATAATAATCATAATAATCATACTTTATGAGTAAAGTATGTTTTGAAACATATACGAGGAATTTGTATCTGTATCTCATGATGGAGTTGGAATAAATAGGTCCTTTTAAGAGAGGCAGAAAGCAACCAGTGCAGTACAAGGTTCAGTGGAAGTATTTCAGTTACTCACACTATACACATGATTTCACTTAAAAGTCTGCAAGCTTGCAGATGAAAAAGCTGGTGGGAGTGGGAGTGGGAGCTGCGAGGAGGTTGCAGGGACACTCCAAGTACAAATTGGACAGGTTGAGTGGACAAATGTACAGCTGACACAGCATAATGTGGTAAATGTGACATCATCCACTTTGGTGGCAAAAAAACAGGAAAGCAGATTATCATCAAATAACCAAGAGATTAGGGAAGGGGAAGGTGCAGTGAGATTCGCTTCTTTATGCATCAATTGATAACAGGAAGCATGCTGCTGCAGGACAGTTAGCATGAAAAATGATATGTTAATCTTTGTAGTCACAGGGTGTGTGGAGTTGATTCTCCTTAACTGAAGAAAGTTGTACTTGCTATTAAGGAATTACAATAAAGCCTCACCAAACCTATCCAAGGATGTTATGACTCGATTTGAGAGGAGAGAGGACTTCACCAAAACTTAAAATCCTGTCAATTCCCAACCATGGGAATTTCAGAACTTGGGTGACAGCCTGAGGGTATTGGAGAGGCCACTTCAATAAGCATAATCTCTTCACCCAAAAAGTGGTGTACCCGTGGAATTCCCTACCAGAGAAGGCCGATGAGGCCTTATCATTAAAGAATTAGTGGTGCAGGGCAAATGGGACTACATTAGTTGGGCTTCTTGGTCAGCATAGACAAATTGGGTCAAAAAGGCCCGTTTCTAAGACGCTATGAATCGTAGTAATGGGTAAAGACATTAAATGGTAATAGCATTTAGGGTGAGTTGAGTTAGATCAGACAAACATTAACTCATTCTCAGGTGGCTAGCATGCGGATGCCAACAATGCCAAGGGTAACGCCTATTCTATTCCCTATTATTTGCATTCCTCATGGATGAATACTAAATCTTATAAAGCGTTGCGTATTAAGATATCAACCAGCAACTGAAACTCCTTCGGAAGGTTACAAAGTTGAGCAAGATAGATTTACTTTTGGTTTGCAATGGAATATTTATATAGCCCTCGGGTGTTTAATCATCTTTCTACACTCAAGCATGTTGAAGGTTACCTGTATGCAAGGGTGCTTGTAGTTTAGGAATGCTGATAATGTGGTTGAAATCTGGCCGTCTCTTCAAAAATCAGCTCCTTGAGCTTCTCCTTGGGTAGGTCATCCAACTCCATGTCAAACTTAAAGGGTGCTTCTGCAATAGGCTGAAATTACATAATAGCAAATAAAATAGCCTCATTTGCTTCAAGGGCCCACCCCTCAAAAACACCAAATTATTTAACATTGCACCTGTTGCAGATGAAATAATAATAATAATAATAATAATAATGCATTTTATTTGCTGGCGCCTTTCTGGACACCCAAGGACACCTTACAGGACATAAAATCACAATACATTTATCAATATTAAAATCTTCGGGCGCCTTTCAAAGTCTCAAGGACACCTCACAAAAATTAACAGAACAGAAAAAAAACATAGTCGGAGAAAAATAAATAATAAGGACATCATCAATACACAAATTAAAGATAGAAATCGCTCCAAAGACACAAAATCAAAAAACACAATGTGTCCATAGATCAAACTGCATTGCTAAGCAATGTACCACGGACGTGTTCACCGCTGTGGAGGAAACCATTCAGCTGCCTCAACCTATATCAATAAAGACCTACACCCTAGCCTGATCTCATGTTATTTCAGATTTTCATAATGTAAATTCTGTTTTTTAACCTTAATCATTAGTCATTATTATTACTAATACAGTAATTATTAATACTGTAATAATTACAGGATTACTCCTTACATTTCCTTTTTCCTCTAGTTTTCTCTGTAACATCTTGCTTCATTTTATACGACACTATACCCCACCTCCTTTTGCTGAAAAAATATTTTCTCTTTTCAGTGAAGGCCATCGACTTGGTTTTGCTCTTTGGATGCTAATCTTATTTTAATCTAATAGTCACACCATTAACTTTATTAAACACGGCCTTTCAAAGACCTCCTTAAACTATTCAAGTTCCAATGTACATCCCCAGACCAAGACACAATTAGTAAGACCAAATCAAATTCACTCTCCCATCTTAAGCAGTTCCCACAGCTGTTAATACATTCCCAAAATGAAAGTCAAACTGTGTCATGTCCTACCTCATCACTGGGGTCATAGTATTGTTCAAGGTAAGGGTGAGCAAGAGCTGCCTCCACTTCAATCCTCTTATGTGGGTTGAAGGTCAACATTTTATCCAATAAATCCAGAGCTGCAGTGAAAAGAAAACATTATACATCAAAATTAATGTCAGCACATTTCTTATTTGACAACTGTAACATTATGTTGCCACATTTTCCTCATCCTATTCTATTTTTAATAACGAGATTATCAGCATTAAGTCACCGTTTTCAAGTCACTGGATTTCTGTGATGCACATTATCAACTGACTCTTCTTTGCTTCTCTCCATGTTTTTGTGAAACTTGTAATGAAGGCCACAGTGTCTTGACATCTCAAATTGGTATTTACCCAGTGGCAGAGTTGAATTAGATTGCACAATGTACCTGTGCATCAGAGGAGTAAAGCTGACTTGATAAAATACTTCCAGTGTCAAGAATTCAGTCCCTCATAATGAGAAACAAACTTAAAGCAAAATTGACATATTTGCATTACTTAATTTGGGGCAACATGGAGTGACAACCATACTGCCAAGGTAATGTGTTGAGTAAAACTGGCCTTTTCTCTACAATCCCATCAATGCAGAAAGTGGAAATGATGTGTTGGGGAAGAGAAGTTTTTTAACCAAAGACAAAGCAACCCTCAACCTTCCCAAATGCAGTATTTGAGGCTCTAAAATACAGAGCAAAATTTTGCATATGAGATTACTCCAGCCTTTTACACCATGTCATCTGCAAGCATGCCATTTAGCCTGTTTGCCAGCGTGCCATGCATGTAGTGTGGTCCCTTATTATATAAGCCAACTGTGGTTTCAGCTTATATAATAAAGTTTCAGCCTGGAACAGTTGGAAAAAAAGATTTTTTAGTAGTACTCCCGATTGTCAGGAGGTTTCTCTTGCTTGTCAAAAAAATGAATGGGAGGGGTAAATCAGTGTGGAACACTTGTCAGATAGCTATCTTTTTCCACATGCACAATGCTAACTTTTAAATTACACCAAAAGATCAAACGTTGCACATGAATATAAATTACTGAAGTCCTTCTATAACTGATTGAGAAAGGAAAGAGATACCAATTCATGAATTGACTATGGAATCAAATCATTGAGCAGAGGAAGGCCCCAGAGTTTAATGAATTTCAGCTGGGTCACAATAGTGTGTTGAAAATAGAAGGATGGGAAATAAGCCAATGTTGTTGCTCAAGTGGAACTAAGTATTAATTCGTTGGTGTTCTGATGAATGTTTACCAGCCTGTAATATATTTCACAACCCACTATTCCCAGCATTTTACTTTATATTTCTGTGGATTTTAAAGGTTGGTTCGCTAAATTGTCAAGTCGCTGGTACACTTGTCATGGTATGAATCTTTGAACACTACAGTGCCCTCTATAATGTTTGGGCCAAAGACCCATCGTTTATTTATTTGCCTCTGTACTCCACAATTTGAGATTTGTAATAGAAAATAAATCACATGTGGTTAAAGTGCACATTGTCAGATTTTACTGAAGGCCATTTTTATACACTTTGGTTTCACCATGTAGAAAGTACAGCAGTGTTTATACATAGTATCTCAAATTGTGGAGTACAGAGGCAAATAAATAAATGATGGATCTTTGTCCCAAACTTTATGGAGGGCACTGTTTATGCAACATAAGAGTGAGGGCAACGCAAGTCATCAACAGTACAATGCTAAAGAATTTTAGCTACTAAAATATTACCACCTGAGCACTGTATATTCAGTCTGAAGAAGGGTTTCGGCCCGAAACGTCGCCTATTTCCTTCGCTCCATAGATGCTGCTGCACCCGCTGAGTTTCCCCAGCAATTTTGTGTACCTACTGTATATTACATACATTTTCACCCTGGACCATATTAAAACATGGCTCATACACATTTACTATTCTTCTCTGCAAAAAACTGAGTTTGGGCATACCTTTTTGCATTCTGCAACAATTTCTAAATTCTTTGAAGTCTCACTTCAAACGAGCAATGTAAGCATATTTTCACGAATCTGAATCGCCTCTTCTGCTAAATCTTACCTTTTACATCAGCTTTGGGGAACAGCCTGTTCCAGGGAACTTTGTTCTTGTGTGGCAGAGATTGCAGGTAGTTTCTGGCTTTGACATTAATTATACAGTTCAGGTCCTCGGGAGAAGGCGAGCCAAGAATACCTAAAAACAAATGCGATTTTAGGTAGACTTTTGTTACCAGGGTAACAATTTTGTTAGACAAGAAATGGAAAGGATTATTTGCACAGTTCAGTAACTAAATTTATTGTTTGATGTAGATAAAACCCACACTAAAGCACCTCGAGTCATATAGCATGGAAACAGAACGTTCGGCCCAACTCGTCCATGCTGACCAAGGTGCCCATCTGAGCTGGTCCCATCAGCCCATGAATGGCCTTTTATTCCTCCAAATCTTTCCTATCTGTGTACCTGCCCGAATGTTTTTAACACTTATTTTACCTGCCTCAACTACCTCCTCCAGTAGCTCTTCCCTTATATCCATCGCCTTCTGCATGAAAAACGTTGCTCCTCAGGTTTCTTATTTATTCTCTTCATGATTTTACACCCCTCTAAAATCACCCCTCAGCCTTGTGCACTTCAAAGAATAAATCCTAGCCTGCCCAAACTCTCCATTTAGCTCAGGGCCATGAATCCACTATTTAATACATCAGATGACAGCACTATCCAAATATTTGGACAACCTACCCAAGGTCACAAAATCAATTTCTCCATTTTCAATTAAAATTCATGCAATATTCATTGTTACCTTTTAAAAACTTTTCAGCTTTCCCAAGCATCCCAATTTAATCGTGTAGCATATTTTTCATGTGTACATTTGGATTTGGTAGCATGTAACAAATTCATGCAAAACAGAGAGAGATTTCTGGATAATAAGAATTGATGGGTGAGGGGATACTGCATAAAAATCACTGAGGTGGAAGTTCAGCATAATCCTGATTAAATGGAGGGCAGGTGTGAAGGATCAGATGGCTTGCTGTGGTTCTCATTTTGTTATGTTCAAATGAAAGCTTCAAATCTGAGAATGGAAAATTTCCCAAAACAAAATGGTTCAAAATTATCTGACCACAGTGGAAAAAAAACTGGGAGAGAAAATAATTGATCTGTGCCACAAGATTCATCCACAGAGAGCATATTGACTGGTCGCATCATGGCCTGGTTTGGCAACTCGAACGCCCAGGAATGAAGAAGATTGCAAAAAGTGGTGGACACTGCCCAGTACATCATTTGTATTGACTTCCCCACCAAAGAAGGGATGTACAGGGGTCAGCATTGTCAGAAACACAAACCACCCTAGTCACACTCTCATTTCACTCCTGCCATTGGGAAGGTAGTATAGGAGTCTGAAAACTAACGTAAAGGTTCAGAGGTGGCTTTTTCCCTACAACCACCAAGCTATTAAACACGACAACCACCAAATAAAGTGTGAAGTGAAGTGCATAGATGCCGTTTACAGTGTACTTTGCTTACATATGTTGTGTTGCTGTAAGTAAGAATTTCATTGTTCCGTTTCGGAACACATAACAATAAAACACTCTTGACCAAGTTAAACACTGTAGGAGCTATCAGTTATCTTCCCTTAAAAGAAAATGAAAATCCAATGCCTTCATTTACAAATTCAAAGGTGGTACTGTTTCTTACCAAGGATATGATTGAGCTGGTCCAAATAATGCTTGCCTGGGAAAGTAGGTCTACAGGAGAGCATCTCAGCCAGGATACAGCCGACTGACCAGATATCAATTGACTTGGTATAACCCTGCAAGATAACAGATTCATGCATTAGAATTGAATTATAAATGTAGATCAAGCAGAATTCAAATTTCCAGTAGTTTAGGAATTAACCCAATATCTTAAGCATCACTACCCCCTATTCACTTGTTATTATAACTGTTCTGTAGTTAGCTGCATTATGCAATGCTATCCTTGCCATGCCAATTATAAAGCAGATTGGCAACAGAAGCCGCAATAAAGTGCAGTGATAAAATGATGTGTATCCATAAGATAAAATTGGAACAGCTAATTGGTTGCAGAAAGCTTTAATGCTCCTATAAATTTATAAGCCTTTTAGACTTGGACATTAGTATCTGCAGAAAAACAAATTGTTCTTGTCCTTATCTATTCTGTCTTGAACAAGCCATCTGGTTGAGATTGCCTCATGAATTGGATTTTACGACGGTGTAGTACAACGGTCTTTCTTGTAGAGAAAGCGCGATGACAGGCCCTTCATCCCACTGAGTCCGTGGCGAAGACTGATCACCCCATAGACTAACGCTATCCTACGCACCAGGGACAATTTTACCGAAGCCAATTAACCTACAAACCTGTATGTCTTCGGAGTTTGGGAGGAAACCAGAGCACCCAAAGACCCACACGAACACAGGGAGAAAGTACAAACTCTGTGCAGACAGCACCCGTAGTCGGGATCGAACCCGGGTCTCTGGGGGCACAGTGGCGCAGCACAAGATATCCTAGTGTACGTGGGCCTGTTTCCACGGTGTATCTCTAAAGGAGGAGTCACTGTGGTGGATGTTTATGTTAAAATGTATTTTGTGTGTTTTGTTGCTTTTTATTGATATGACTATGTCTAATCAAATTATTTGTATGTTACAAAACATACCTGGCTAATAAAGAGTGATTATGATGATTAAAGTGTAAAACCAGGATAATGGCAACTCGGGTCTCACGAAATTGGTAAAATGGGTAAAAATACATTGCAATTAGTGCCCAATGTCAAAGTATACAGCGGGATACAAATCAGCTACAGAAATGGGCAGAGAAATGACAGATGGGAGTTTAATCGGAGCAAATGTTGCACTTTGGGATGTTGAATTAAAGAGTAAAGTATACAGTTAATGGAAAGGGTCTGAACAGCATTGACGTGGAGAGATCTTGGGGTCAAGTACATAGCTTCCAGAATATGACCACAAACAAACAAGTAGTAAATAAATGTATGGTATGCTTGCCACCACAGGTTAGGGCATTGAGTATCAGAATCAGGAAGCCATGTTGCAGCTGTACAAAACTTTGGTTGGGCCACTTTTGGAGCGAGTATTTGTGAAGTTCGAGTCACCCCATTGTAGATCAATCATTATTAGCTTATTTGATCCATGTCTGGTTTTTACTGTTGTACACCCGATGCGTAATCCAGTTCGGGTTTCTACTACGTCATCTAGTGTACCGACCGATTCAGCTATTCTTCAGATTCGTCTAGGAGCTTGAACCTACAACAGTTATGTGTATTCACTCTATGTGTTCTGCTAATAAAGAATGTGTATACGAAGCTGAACGACTCAGTATTTATACATCTTCATACACCCATTACACGAAAGATGTGGAGGCTTTTGAGAGGATGCAAAATAGGTTGACCAGAAAGCTGCCCGGAATAGAGGACATCAACTACAAGGTGAAGTTGGACTAATTTGGATTATTTTCTCTGAAGCATCAGAGGCTTATAGATAAGTTTAACTTTGCATGGACATTGTTGCACCTACACAAACTAGGTTCGATCCTCACCCCCCATGTGTCGTTTGTGTGTTCTCTGTGACACATTTCTGCCGGATGCATATCGGGTTGGTACAGTAAATTTCCAGTGTGTGGTGTGGTATTAACTTAATTAATAAACATACATTCATTACCTTTCCTCCTATTTCAGCTCATATGGAAGCACCAGACCAAACTTAACATACCGTTGAATGCATTAAAGTTAAAAAAATACTGCACACCTGCAGTAGAAAGACAAACTTTTAATGGGGTTACTCACAAACATGGCACCTAAAGCACAGTCTATTCATCTCATCTCAGCTGCTGACCAGGGCATATTTTAAGCACAATTTTGATTTCTAGTGATCATACTTGAAGTTATGCATTTGCCCCCTCTCTCTCCTCTCTCTCTCTCTCTCCCCCCCCCCCCCCCCCGGATCAACCACATATCAACCATATTTGCTGACTGTAATTATCTCAGTGCTTTTGGGGACCATTGGTGACCCACAGAGGGATGCTTTGCCCTGCAACAAGAACATGCCGTATATTATCCAAGCTGTAGTGGTTTTCACAAAGAAGCAGCCAGTTCACTTGAAACAAAACAAAAAGATACCCTCCGTGTTCAGAATTAATTATAGTAATTCTGAACAACCAACAAGGCACATAAATGATTAGGTTAGTCTCTCACTGACAGTTGATGAGACAAACATATAAAAGCAACATTAAAACCGTTGAGACTTGTCTTCACATAACCGTACATTTTCAAGACAATGGAGCTGCACAAGTTTATAAAGTACAGCAGAATTATTTCATCCACGGGGAAGTCACACAGTTGGACGACTGTTACTGAGAAGTAATTCAGCTGAATTTCAATGTCTTTGACTTGTGCCCAAGAGTCACTCCAACAGCCTCTGCCTTGTTGCACCTAGTGTGGAAGACAAATCACTTCCAGCACCTGACATCTTCCCCATGCAGCTACATAGTACAATATGGACATCCAAGAAACCCTCCTCAGCGGCAAATTCAGCATTCATAAGCTATTTATATATCGTGACAATATCTTTGTGATAGGCGGGCATTATAATGCACAAAAGGTAAGGATTGGATAGCTATCAGAAATTATACCCAATGTGTATGTAAGCCTAGATAGGAATAGAGGCTGACCATGGACCAGAACATGCAGGAAGGCAGAATCCCATTTAATAGTCTACATTTTCAACTATACTTTCCCAATTTAGGCCACAGGTATTTACAGTCGATTGGAAAAATTATGTCCAATTTACAATATATTGGAGTTACACAATAGATTATATGTAATTTGTGTCGCTGTGGAAGTGTAAAGCAACATAGTAGCTTAGAGTCCATGTTTTTTTGGGCAATGCTTGATTAAGAATGAAAAGTAAAACAAGATACACTTGAACAAAACACTCACCATGTTTGCAAAGGCTCTCACTCGTGCAGAAATCTACTCTTAAGAGTTAAGATTAAAGACAAACAACCCAAAAGCTCACCTTGGAGTTGAGCATAATCTCAGGTGCCCGGTACCAACGGGTAGCAACATACTCTGTCAGGAACCCAGTGTGATCATGGTCTGGATCAGCAACACGAGCCAGTCCAAAGTCACAGATCTGCAAATGGAGTTAAAACAAAAATATTATTTATACACTTGCACTATACCCGAGCTACAAACCTTTATGCAAGCTGGTTTGCGCTTAATGCCCGAGTCACAGTTTAAGGCTTTAGAGTGTCCAAGCACCATCTATCACAACCTCTAGAGATTTACATAAAACACATTCTCTGTACCTTCCCCATCCGACACTTCTATTAAAAGTCTTGATTGGATGGATAGTGACAAGTGAGATTCAATGCATTACAGCTATAAGTTTCCAACACTAATTATGCCTGTTTTAATGTGCTGAGATGGAGCCAAGAAACCCAGAAGACACACAGCTTTGTTAGCTGATACAGCTTATTCACGAATTGAAAAATCAGAGTGACAGTAAGTGGAGGTGAAGATGCCCAAAATATAGTGAGAATTACACGGAATAGGCAGCCTGGAGACTGCACCAACATGGTTGCTACAGGCCCTCCATAATGTTTGGGACAAAGATCCATCTTTTATTTATTTGCCTATCTACTCCACAATTTGAGATTTGTAATAGAAAAAAAATCACATGTGGTTAAAGTGCACATTGCCAGATTTTAATAATAGCCATTTTTATACATTTTGGTTTCACCGTGTAGAAATCATAGCTGTGTTTTCCATGGTCCCCCCATTTCAGGGCACCATCATGTTTGGGGCACAGGGCTTCACAGGTGTTTGTCAAGTCAAGTCAAGTGAGTTTATTGTCATGTGTCCCAGATAGGACAATGAAATTCTTGCTTGCTGCAGCACAGAATATTGTAAGCAAAAATACAGAACAGGTCAGTTCAATATACACATAAATAAGCAGATAAAGTGCAATAGGCTGTTACAGTTCATAGTCTGTTTGTTGGCATGTTTAATAGCCTGATGGCTGAGGGGAAGAACTGTTCCTGAACCTGAATGTAACAGATTCCAGGCTCCTGTACCTTCTGCCCGATGGTAGCGGAGAGATGAGTGAGTGGCCAGGATGGTGTGGGTCCTTGATGATGTTGGCTGTCTTTTTGAGGTAGCGACTGCGATAGATCCGTTCGATGGTGGGGAGGTCGGAGCCGATGATGGATTGGGCAGTGGTTACAACTTTCTGCATCCTTTACCGCTCCTGGACGCTCAAGTTGCCGAACCAAACCACGATGCAACTAGTCAGCATGCTCTCTACTGTGCCCCTGGAGAAATTCGAGAGAGTCCTCTTTGACATACCGACTCTCCGTAGTCTTCTCAGGAAGTAGGGGCACTGATGTGCTTTCTTTATAATTGCATCAGTGTGCTGGAACTAGGAAAGATCTTCGGAAATGTGCACGCCCAGAAATCTGAAGTTCTTGACCCTTTCCACCATCATCCCGTTGATATAAACGGGATTGTGCGTCCCGTTTGTAATTGCTCAGATGTGTTTAAATGCTTCCTTAATGCAGGTATAAGAGAGCTCTCTGCATCTAGTCTTTCCTCCAGTCTTTCCATCACCTTTGGAAACTTTTATTGCTGTTTTATCAACATGAGGACCAAAGTTGTGCCAATAAAAGTCAAAGAAGCCATTATGAGACTGAGAAACAAGAATAAAACTGTTAAGGGCCTGTCCCACTTGGGGCCTGTCCCACGTGCATCATTTGCACGTTACGCAGATGGCGTGCAAAGATTTTGTACATCCCAAAATCCTTGGGCGCCGAGCACGACCGCGCGTCACTGCCGACATCACCATGCGCGCGTCGTGAAGCGTAAATGACGTAGCGTAAATTTCGCGCAAATGACGTCCAAGTCGGACAGGCCATTTAGAGGCATCATCCAAACTTTAGGCTTACCAAAATCAACTGCTTGGAACATCATTAAGAAGAAAGAGCACTTGTGAGCTTACTAATCGCAAAGGGACTGGCAGGCCAAGGAAGACCTCCTCAGATGATGACAGAAGAATTCTCTTTATATCAAAGGAAAATCTCCTAATACCTGTCCGACAGATCAGAAACACTATTCAGGAGTTTTTCAAAGTTAAAAAATGGTCAATTCTTGAGTGGCCAAGTCAATCATCCGATCTGAACCCAATTGAGCCTGCCTTTTATATGCTGAAGAGAAAACTGAAGGGGACAAGCCCACAAAACAAGCATGAGCTAAAGATGGCTGCAATACAGGCCTGGCAGAGCATCACCAGAGAAGACACCCAGCAACTGGTGATGTCCATGAATCATAGACTTCAAGCAGCCATTGCATGCGAAGGATATGCAACAAAATACTAAACATGACTACTTTCATTTACATGAAATTGCTGTGACCCAAATATTATGGTGCTCTGAAATGGGGGGGGGGGGGGGGGAGAAACTATGTATAAACACTGTTGTCATTTCTACATAGTGAAACCAAAATGTATAAAAATGGCCATTATTAAAATCTGACAATGCGCACTTTAACCACATGTGATTTTTTTTTCTATTACAAATCTCAAATTGTGGAGTACAGAGGCAAATAAATAAATTATGGGTCTTTGTCCCAAACATTATGGAAGCCACTGTAGCAGCCTGGCAACTTTCCCATTGCAGCAGCAAGAGACACCACGCAATCTAGGTTCAGCACCGATTGAAGAAGAAATATCCAAACAGAATTCTGGTCCAGTGCCATGAAAAAAAAAACCCAATTTATTGTTTCCAGCAAGTTTTTGCTTCTTATTGAATTATTTAAGGATTCTATTCAGTCCACGGTTGAGATACAATATACCTGAACAGTTCAGAGATTCGTCTTCTGTCACTCTAGGTTGGACAAACAGTAAAACATTATAATTTTTTTATATTTTCATGTGAACCTTCAGTTTTACTGTTTAGCTGGCAACCAAGTCATAATGTACCTCCATTTTAATGCCAAATGGATAGTTAACCTTTCATAAAACACATTCTTTTATTCTTATATACACAAACTATTCAATTAGATGTGTTGAACTAAGCAGTCTAGTTCCTGCTCTTATGGTGATGCATATCAGTTTAAGTGCACTATATCAACAACAATATAACCATTGGGCAACATCATGTGAATCTAGCAATTAAGCATTCCATAAGTGTTAGAAGCAATAAGAAATCATAGGGAAGGCGATTTGCGTTGCAGCTGTATTTTGTTGCCGATTCAATAGTGGATTATATCAAGCCCAACGTGAATGTGTCATTAAACTGACGCTGCATCAGCCAAATTTTGTTTTCTAGAGTGTTGTTCCCGCACTCTAAAAACAAACTGAACTATTCACAGAATAAATCACAGGCTCACAAGTCTCAAAACCGTCTAAAAAACTTTTTTTTTTTTTTAAATTAAATCACCTGTTCATTTGGATTAGGGTTTGAATATCAATATTCACCCAAGAAATAGGATTCTCGTCAAGCATACTTTAGGGACAGAAAAAAAAAAAAAAAGCTGAATAGGTCCTTAATGGGTGTTTTGTCAAATGTCTGCTCTTAGAATTCCATTTTAGGTGGCACACCCTAGTCTAAACTATTGTCAAAGTCCACAGTGACCCACTGTAAAGAATGGCAGGTTGGTCTTTTCTGAACTTGTATAACAAACTGCTTGATGAACTGTGGCAACCAACAAGTTGGAATTGCATGACTTCTGAAGAAAAGTTCAAGGATTACTAACAAAGTTACCTTTTCTTGGCCACTATCTGAAGTTGGAAGTCGTATAACGCAATCTTAACACCATTTAACCTTTTTATTGTGCTTCCAACCCAAAATGACAGATCTCCATCCATCCACCCCCCCCCCCCACCCCTTTCAATCCCACTGCCATTTTATCAGCCACCATCATGTCTAGTTGAGTTCAACTGAAAGCTTTCATGTTCATTGCAACCTTCAACATACATTCCAATGCTCTCCCGCTAAATGTCCAGCTTTCAACTTTCATTACAGTTGTGTTATATATTTTATGTTCTCACTCTCCCTTATCAACAAAACTTCCTCCCACCTGCAAAATCGAGAATTAGTGCTTCATTAGCACCCAGCCACTACTACTCAGCCCTCAATGTCAATGATTCATTCCCATCTCGTCCTACCTCTCCAATCCACTTCTAAACTAAAACTCAACCGCTTTGCTCAAGTTATAAGTAACCTGCCCTAATGTCATCTTTGGTTCAATTACACGTCTGTGAAACAAGTCAGGACATTTAATTAAATGGCAGAACAGATTTGATGGGCTTGTTGGCCAAATTCTGCTCCAGTGTTTTATGGTCACCACACTGCAGGAAAGACATGATTGCATTGAAGAGGGTACAGAAGATATTTTCTTCAGGATATTGGTTGGGATAAAGTACTTCAGACACAAGGAGAGAATGAATTGGCTGATTTAGTTTGGCATGGAAGAGGCTGACAGAGGTATAAAAGATTAGGAAGGGAAAAGCGGAAAAGTGAAAGGATAGTAACTTTAATCCATTGCAGAGAAATCCAAAAGTAGAGGGCATACGTTTAGTGAAAGGCAAAAGAGGTCTGGGAGGGATCAGAGGGAATTTTTTTCCATCCAGCAGGTAGTTGGAACCTGGAAAGCGGTACCAAATAGTGATGGAGACAGGTACAAAAACATTTAAGTATTTAAACAAGCATTTGAATCACCAAGGCACAGAAAGCTACGGATCAAATTCTGATAAATACTATTAGCGTAATTAATGGTGACTGCTGAAAATATTAACAATGTGAAGCCATTCCAGAAAAAAGGCCTGGCAAAGAAACATGCTGTATTTCATTTTCCATAACTAAATTCAGCACTAATTCCTTGTGAGGAATTGGAAAAAATGTATTCCTTTCAGGATTCTCACCCATCATGCCTTCAAATCTTTGCCATATACATTTTTATTTTCCATAACCTATGTACCGTAAAGCCCAGTCCATTATAATTGTTTAGAAATCCCAATGATTCCGCATTTGACTCATTACTTTATTATTCCTACATTCGCCTAGATCATAACGCCCATCACCAGGGCCGTTTCTCCCAACTTTAATCTCGTGTCCATTGGCAAAATTAATGCACAATTTGTAACATCTTCAAACTAATTAAAATTATTTGGGGCTATTAATGGGAATAATAACCAATAGTTCAAATAAACAGCCAGTCTGACACAAAAGTCACAATGACAAGAGATTCAGTTTTACTGTAGCTAGTTGTAGCTGCGTTTTGCCAAACCAATTCACTATGCTCTGTGAACCCATGTACAACTGCTCCAAAATTGTCTTTGCTAACTTTACCGATTCAAATACTCAGTCAGAGTGTGATACAGTGTGGAAACAAGCCCTTAGCCCTACTTGCCCACACCGGCCAACATGTCCCAGCTACATTAGTCAATTGTAATTGCTTCACCCCCTTTAATAATAATCACTTTTACTGCACTTTGTTGCTAAATCCAAGCAATCACCAACCAACTAATCACCACCACGCTTCTCCCCCTCCAAAATCTAACCCCAACCCTGGTTAAACGTCATAAAAAGATACATGTTGGTATCGACTCTGGACTTGTACCTTGTCCTTTTACCATCTGGACGCCCGCAGCAATGGCTGCGGAGAGTTGAGGTCCCGACCACGGGGGAAAATGGAGGAGGACTGGCCAAATTGTGTGCCTTCCACCACAGTGATGAATGCTGTGGTGGATGTTTATGTTAAATTTTTATTGTGTTTTTGTGTGTGTTCTTTATAATTGTACCGCTGCTGACATATTCATTTCACTTGCACTTTATGTGTAATGTGACAAATAAACCGTATTGTATTGTATTGTGTTAATCTGCCAGTCTACTCCTTCAACCACTATTTCATTCCCTTGCAGAACACACCTAGCTCTAACTCTGAAACATTTCACACTCTTCCCTCCCGACTCCATCACTGTGCCAAAATTCTGGAATTCCCCATTAAAGAGCCCTATTGTAGCCCCTTCACTATACTAACGTTAGTGGTTCTAGGTGGCTCACCACCATCTTAAGAACAATTGAAGGCCTATAAATGATGTACTGCAAGCAGTAGCCACATCCTGTGAATAAGTAAAATAAAGTTCCATCCTTTCTCACAACTAGCACCAATGATAGGTGTGAAACACTTCCTCCTACACTATTTCTTAAACATGCACAAATAATAATCTAGTTTGAGGGGACAGCCAAATAGTAGTGCAGTGCCCGTAGAATAGCCAGTGTTTCTGGCATACCAAAATTTCACCTCATTTAATTTCTTTCAACCCAATGTAATTTGTGATTAAAAACATAGGACGAAATGATACTAACCTTCAGGTCACAGGTAGTATTGAGCAAGAGGTTGGATGGTTTGAGATCCCGATGAAGGACATTGGCAGAGTGGATGTACTTTAACCCGCGGAGAATCTGATACAGGAAGTAACAGATGTGATCATTGCTAAGGTTCTGAGTCTTCAGCAGTTTATAGAGGTCGGTTTCCATCAGATCCTGCACAATGTACCTGGAAATAAAGTCAAGGAAGCCAGACCAACATTCTCACTGTGGAATATCTCATTGTTAAACACGTGCAACGTACTGGAAAATGAAACTCATGAATTTACTATTTTACTTGAACCTCAGGTTCAGTAACATTCTCTATTTATGCAATATCACTTTGTAAAACAAGTCTAATGGATAACTTTTACATAGAAACATAGAAAATAGGTGCTGGAGTAGGCCCTTCCAGCCAGCCTGCCATTCAATACGATCATGGCTGATCATACAGAATCAGTATCCTGATCCTGCTTTCCCCCATATCCATTGATTTAGTTAGCCTTAAGAGCTATATATCTCTCTCTCTCGAATACATCCTGTGAATTGGCCTCCACTGCCTTCTGTGGCAGAGAATTCCACAGGTTCACAACTCTCCAGCTGAATTTTCCTCAATTAGTTAAATGAATGGAATCACACAAAACCCCAATCAGTTTCCTTGTAGATCAAGGAAGATTGAAGAAATTATACATGCTTTTCACCAACACCCAAGAATACAAAACGCTGTTTTACTTTCATGTACAGCAGGGATTCAAACATGCAGCTGAGGGTGGATGCCGGTTATCTGAAACAGGACAATTCAATCTTCATACATTGGGTTGCAGACTAGCCAAGGTTAATAAGATATGTAATTCCTCCAGCTGCATTTGACCAAAAAGTGGCATCAGAGCAGGCCAAGGTCAGACAAGAGGTGTGGGAATGGGAATGAGAATTAAAATGGCTGACAACTGGGAGATGAGAGCTGGTACTTGGGAGAGTACAGGTGCTCTGGATATGGTTGCCGAGTGTCCTTCTGGTTGTTTGATTGATTGAAAGATACAGCATGGAAACAGGCCCTATGGCTCACTGAGCCCACTTCGACCATTGATCACCCTTTCAAACTAGTTCTATGTTATTCCACTTTCACTTCCATGTCCTACACAAATACAAGGGGCAGTTTACAGAGGTAAATTATCTTACAAGCCTGTACTTTGTTGGGATGTTGGAGGAAAGCAGAGCACCGAGAGGAAACCAACAGGGAGAACATTTAAACTCTACACAGACAACATCCAGTGTCAGGATCGAACCCTGGATTCTGGTGCTGAGGCAGCAGCTCCACCAGCTGCAGCACTCTGCATCTGGGCCACGCCGATGTAGAGAAGGCCACATCGAGAGCACAGAATGCAAAGGTTGGAGCAGATGCAGGGGACTCTGTCTCATCTGAAGAACTGTTTAGGTCCCTGGATGGAGCTGGTGTAGGCACAGGTATTACATATTCTATGATTGCAGGCGAAAGTGTCAGAGAAGAGATGAGCAGGCCATGGAGTCAGAGTAGTCCAGAAAAGGGGGGGTGAAGAAGTAACTGGTGGTGGGACCATGCTGTACAGCTCCTCTCTGCTTTCTCCAGACTGGCATCCATTTCAATTCTTCTTGCCATTCCCACACAGACTTGTCTATCCTCAGCCCCCTCCACTGCCAGGGTGAGGCCAAATGCAAGTAGAAATACAGCATCTCATTCTGCCTGGGTAGTGTACAGTCTCCCTCATTCAGTTCCATTCTATATCTTCCTTCTAATGAGATTGCAGAAACTGCAGCCTTAATTCTCCACCTATCATCTCCCAACTACTTTCACACTTCCCTCTCCCACCAAAGTTATTTGCCTATCAATTCCTCCTCACCTAAATCATCCTGTCACTTGGTAGCTCTTGCCCCACCACTTCCTATTTGAAAGTGGCAACTTTCCACCATGCTGTCTGAAGGGTCTTGACATAAAACATTGATTGTCCATTTCCCTACACAAATGCTGCCTCACCTGCCAAGTTCCTCCAGCTGCTCCCCATTTGTTGTTACTTTGATTTGATCTACTGATGTGGGTAAACTTAGCACTATTGCATGGTATATTGTCAGTTAGTGCACTTTTGTAACTTCAATGGATTGACAATTGTTAAGTACAGTTGGTGCTGCTTGTGTATGCCCTTCTACACTAGTTTAGTGATAGAGTGGAAACAGGCCCTTCGGCCCACCAGGTCCACGCTGACCAGTAATCCCCGCAATCTAACACTACCCACCCTACACACACCAGGGACAATTTACAATTATACCAAGCCAATTAACCTACAAACCTCTATGCCTGGAGCATGGGAGTCAACTGGAGCACCCGGAGAAAACCCACACAGGTCACGGGGAGAACGTACAAACTCGGCACAGACAGCACCCATGGTCATGATCGAACTCGGGTCCCTGATGCTGTAAGGCAGAACTCTACCGCTGTGCCACCGATATATCATGCCTCGTGGATAGATTGTGTTTGAAATATGATTTTGTTGCTAATGATGCTCATAGCAGCTCATGGGTGCCCAGTCCAGTAATCTTATTCTGAATCAATTAGCATGGCTGCACTACCACACAAGCGGATCTATAATGCAGAAACAGAACATTCTCCACAATAATATGTACAACTGCCTCCGCAAAAAGTAGATTGGCAAGGATAAGATCAAGTCGATTTACAACTAGCACTGGTCTACACACGACCTATTATAGGTTAGCACCCATGTCCTACAGCTCTCATCTGTGGACTTCATGTGCATCTATCCTACTAATGTAAGGTATCAGTATTATGACACGACGTTGGCTGTATGGTACAATTTGTGAGAATACAGCTAGATCTAGGCATGATTGGTCTGAATGACAGCTTCCCCAATCTGGAAACTACCCTCCTACAAAATGTATGGAGAATGTCCATAGGTCCACTGCGCAAATAACTATGCCACGTCCTAATCCAGTATCTTGGATTATGCCAGATAATCTTTTCAATTACATTTTAATTGAAATGTGATTCGGTTACAAACGGTCAGATTAAGTGTCATTTCAGAAAACAGTTAAAGAGCGCCCTACTCAAATGGCCAGGTCAGACGACAAGATTTCCTTCCTGGAGATCCCAACATGCATTTTTATAACAATTGGGTGATTTCACATTACCATCGTAAAATTTATGCTTTTTTGTTACAAATTCTAGATTTAACTAACTAAACTTGTACTTTCAGTACCATATAGGATTTTAATTTGTATATCTAGATTGTTATTCCAGACCCATTATATAAATTAACCATTTCCCTCCATTATATTAGCTTTTTATATCACACATTTTATAACCAGGATACACATCTTTCATTTGGTCAATGGCGGGGGCTCGGATGATGTCATTGATGCCAATAATATTCTCATGTTTGAAGCGCAGCAGAATTTTAATCTCACGCAAGGTCCGCTGGCAGTATGTCTGGTGTTCGAAAGGGCTGATCTTTTTGATGGCCACACGAACTTTATTCACGTTGTCATGGGCTGAGCTGTAAAAAAACAAAAAAAATGTACACAGGAGGAATTGGAGTTCATTGCAAAGCAAACACTTTTTATAAACAAACAATACAGATAAATAAAGCAATTGTTTAATCAGAAAGAGGGGGGGAAAGTCGAGACAGCAGATGAAAAGGGAGGGGCAGGAGGTGAAGGGAAGAAATTAGATTTTCTAATAAGTTGATCACAAAGTCACCAACATGAAATAATACACTAGGTGCACTAAAAAATACACCAAATTACTTCATTATTTTCCTCTCACTTGCGTATATAATATAAATTGCAGGCAAGGAAAACCATGCAGCTAACCAGTTAATTAGTGCGTCAATGTTACAATTATGAAGGTTTACAGCTGGACAAATTGCATGCTAGTCTTAGGTTCCAAATTCAAATAACTAAATCAAGTAAAGAAAAAGAAACTCAATATAAAGAGGCACAAACTTAAACATTTTTATACTATGTAAACAATCTTCATTATAGACAATAGGTGCAGGAGTAGTTCATTCGGCCCTTCAATATGATAATAAATCAGTAATTAAGCTGCTAAGGAATGAGCAAAAAAAAAACTATAAAATTACATTCTCAATGCCAGATTGGCCCTTCATGCTGGATAGTTAAGATTTACTGCAATATTAAAAAAAAAAATCATTGATATATGAATACACAAGCCACAATCTATTTTGCATAGATAGTGCATATCTAGTGGGAAATTACGGCAATATTGTGCCCTTACATGGATTCCAATGTTTAATTTATTGGAGAAGTTCTGGTGTTGCACAACATGTGAACACACAAGGAAAATTGCACAGCAATCTCTAGACTGATTATGTGCAGGTGCTGTAAGCTGCTGTCCAATTTGTTCCATAATGGCGACAATGACAGACTCACCATTATGCTTGTCACAATCTGATCTGCAAATTCTAGACACGTGTAACACGGGAAACATTGAACAGGTCAATCGGCATCTGAAGACAAGCAATTATAAAATATTAAATTGTTTATCTTTCTGACATTTCTGCATTTGTAATTTCTATTAAATTTGGGGCTGGTGACTTTTTTGGCAGGAGATCCACTTACTTCACTAAACTTTAGAGATACAGCGTTGTTACAGGCCTTCAGCCCAGAGTCCACGCTAACCAGCCATCAACCGGCACTTTAGCACTATCCTACACACTAGGTTCAATTTTCACAATTTTACCCAAGCCAATTAACATCCAAACCTGTATGGCATTTGAGTGGGGGAGGAAACTGGAGCACTTGGGGAAAACCCATATGATCACAGGGAGAACATGCAAACTCTTAACAGACGACACCTGTGGTCAGGATCGAACCTGGGTCTCTGGCGCTGTAAAGCAGCACTCTTTCGCTGTGCCATTGTAATGTCCCAGTAGAGCATGTCTAAAGTACAGGATTTCTAAGTAAATGACCAATGCTGTTCTGTGCAAGTCTTTGGTAACAGTTCTTAGCTTTTGATTAGTACTCAGCTTTCCTCCTCACTATAGATCCCATCTTCCTCCTCACGGTACATAATTATTCTTTAAAACAGGGCATTTGCACATAAATGCTTTGGCAGCATTTTGACAAGTCACAAATCTGCCAAGTTCGACTTCTTGTAGACAAACATATCAGTATAGTTGCACACTTTAAACAATTCAGACAGCATGAAGTCTCCACTCCAGAACATTCTGCTCCCTTGTTATTGTAATGGCGTTTTCCATTTGTTTACACAATTTCAAAAGCTGATCGTCTGCAAACTTGTCAAATGTGCATCAAGATCCTCAAAGCTTTTCTATTGTACTGGTGGCACTGCTGCTTCAGTGCCTGCATTAGTTCAACCTCCTTTGGTGAATGTTGATGCAGCAATATTATCACCATGTACAAAGCGAACAGAGGCAATTTCTAACTATTTAACCAGCAAAAACATATCGTAAAAACTAAAAGATTGATTTTTTTCTTCAATATGTTTGCATCTTGTTAATTCAACTAATGAAATAACAATTCTCACAAGTAAATAGTGTGCTATCTATACTTATGCACACTTCAATGCACAGATTGTGGACATTGAGATAATGTGCAGTTTTCCTGTTATTTACACAACTACCTATAGAGTCATAACATTTAGTACTGCCTAGTATCCATTCTACATGACATGAAAATAAAATGGAAACTAAACTATACCAGTGATGCTCAAGCCATTAGTTATTTCAGTGTGTGTGTGTGTGTGTGTGTGTGTGTGTGTGTGTGTGTGTGTGTGTGTGTGTGTGTGTGTGTGTGTGTGTGTGTGTGTGTGTGTGTGCGAAACAAATTTGAGGGACTTGAGGAAATCTTGGTGACCTTGAGACCACTTCCAGACAGAATACCATTACACAGCCTTAATATGCCAGCCCCATGAGACAATACCTCATCCGATAATCTACATCGACGAGACCAATCACAGGCTCGGCAATCATTTCGCTGAACACCTCCACTCAGTCCGTCTTAACCAAGCTGATCTCCCGGTGGCCCAACACTTCAACTCCCCCTCCCATTCTCAATCCGGCCTTTCTGTCCTGGGCCGCCTCCATTGTCAGAGTGTGGCCCAGCGCAAATTGGAGGCACAGCACCTCATATTCCGCTTGGGCAGTTTACACCCCAGTGGTATGAACATTGGCTTCTAACTTCAGGTAGCCCTTGCTTCCTCTCTCCATCACCTCCCTCTTCCCCATTCTTCCACCAGCCTTACTGTTTCCACCTACATTATTTCTTTGTCCTGCCCCTGACATCAGTCTGAAGGGTCTCAACCTGAAACGTCACCCATTCCTTCTCTCCATACATTACTCCAGCATTTTATGTCTACATCCCATAATCAGTATTCTTGCACTTTTCTGTTTTTTTGCTGAAACAAATGGCTTAGTCCCATAGGAGGAAAATTGACATCTTTTCTACAAAAAGTAGATTGCTGAATTGTGAACGATAACGATGAAAGACCATGACAAAGTACAAAACTCAAAACATGAATTGCACAGCTTACCCTGATCAACATAAACACCTTCCTTCCAACTCCATCCAGCAACTTCCCCCCCCCCCCCCCTCCCCAATACAGGTTAAAAACTACAATAAGGTAAATTCATTGGACTGCCTTCAGCGTTCACAATGTAGAAACCAAGCTTTGCAGAACACCTCTGTTCAGTCGTCAAATGTGTCCCTCAGGGAGATCACATAACTGGGGGGGGGGGGGGGGGGGGTGGGGGGGGATTTGCTGAGCATCTCTGATGTTCTCTTTTTTCCGATTCCCAGTTACAGTTCCACTTCTTCTTTAATCCTGTTTTCATTCATCTTAGTTTTCTTCAGACATTAGGCACCTTTGAAAGTGCCTGCCCTTCTCTTTGCCAGTGCTTTTACCACTTTTGTCATACGTGATCTCCACCCTACTAATATAGATATCCAGCTTTTTCTCGCTCCCTCTTAGAGTCATAGTCATAGAGTTCAGGCCAGCTTGCCCACACTGGCCAACATGTCCCAGATACACCAGTCTCACCTGCCTGCGCTTGGTCCATATCCCTCCAAACTTGTCCTATCCATGTACCTGTCCAACTGTTTCTAAAACATTGGGATAGTCCCAGCCTCAACTACCTCGTCTGGCAGCTTATTCCATACACCCACCACCCTTTGTGTGAAAATGTTCCCCCTCAATTCCTATCCTCTTCTCTACAACTTGAAACAGATTTGATTTGTAACTTTTCCTTGTTCGACCAAAAGATAGTAGAACTGGAGTAATAATTGTATTTCTCTACCTATAAAGGTTGCCTGACCTATGTAGTTCCTGAATCAGTTTTTAATGCCATCACAGCCTAGTTTAAGCACAACCTGTGTCTTTGAAAATAAGTGATATTTCTGCTTTGAATTTAAATCATCAATGCTGTACTGCCAGTCAGGGATTTACACCTCCATGGAATGTACAGTGATTATGTTGATTGTTAAATTATATGGGCAAGTCAACTACTCATTAAAATTTAAAACTGGTAAAATATTGTGCACACCCAAATTATTATTCCACTTAGAGTTTCTGATCTCAGCTGGATTCTCAAATGAGAAGTGTCAAAACATCACAGCATTTGAAGAGCAACATTAACTCAACATTAGTCAATTCCAAAAAAAAACCTCTTGAGATCACTGGAAAATCATGCATGCTTCATGCAAGCAATTGATTACAATGACTGGGCAATATTGCAAAAGCTCCAAGTTCAGAAACAGAATACTATGAGAAAAAAGTACCTAAAAATAAACATTGCCGTATTGTGATAATGATCTGGGCCACCAACGGTTTTTATTCGCAAAGGGTTCAATAGTTAGAGAAACATGGCCAAATGTTCAGATTTACCAAACATTATCCGAGAGTGAGAAGCTCTCCTCTCAGATTTTGACAAGTACCCATTTACACAAACGTCCAGTTGTGAACAATGTTATGTGCACCGAGACCTTTGAGAATCATCATTTATATTCAAAAGCTAAATATTAGTCAATACAGCCAATGCAGATGATTCATTAACTATGGTTTGATATGCAGATGATCTCATGTACTCCCAATCATTAAATATTCCATTTATTCTACTGTATCCATCTCAACAACCTTGATTAATGTCGCGGTTAACTGCAGTTTCAAAGTTACCAATATTGATCTAGGGGGTTTTTCAATTTTTCCTTTTAAAACACTACAATTCTCAATGAAATACTTCCCACATATTCACTCAAACATTAAGGACATATACTATATTAATGGAAGCTGCACTAAAAGGGTCCACCTTCCCTTGGCCACTTGTTGCCTACAGGCAACCTTCCCTAGGTTCCAACAGGCAAAACACTGTTTCCATATGAACATTGCCAAGATCCAGCTCTAGGACACTCTTGGTCTATTATAATTATAACTAACTATAGATATTTTCCCAGGGAGCAGAATTAAGGGAAGTTTTCATTTACAAGAGAAACACCACAACACTATCCAGCTTTGTAAATAGCTCTTCCTAAGCTTCCCCCCAGTCTAGTTGCCGATCAAAAATCACTGAGTCAAGCACTTGCACAACTAATCTTTATTTTGACAAAACACAATTACAGCTCCCACTACTATGCCTAACCACCGTTCGATCCTCGTATCTGCCTGGCCAAGCCCTCTTTAGCCTCGTTCAAGCAGAGACACTCCAGAAGGTTACGCAGTCCTAAGCGTTCTCCCAGAAGATCGACACGGGACCTCGCGGGAGCAGCCTTTTATAGGTCACCGAACCTTGAGGGGCCGAACCACATGGGGGTGGTCTATAGAGTCCAATAACAGATATCGATTAACCCAGTACAGGTGCACAACCTTTTATCCGAAAGCCTTGGGACCAGACACTTTTCGTAATTCGGAATTTGTCGGTCTTCGGAATGGAAATTTTTTTGCGTAGATTTTAAAGGCTGGCTCAGTGGTACAGTGCTCGGCTCATATCCACAAGGTCGCGAGTTTGCGCCTTGATCCCGGCAGTTCCTCGGTCGCGAGTTTGAGTCTTCAATGTAGTTTTTTCTTGCAGAATAAATGTCTGTACTGAAATGCAGTGTGTTGAATGAATTCCTGAATTTATAAATGTGACCGCAACATTGAATCACCTCTCGCACTCATGTCACCCTAGCGGGGCTACATGCCCTTAGGCGGCCTAAGGCGACATTTTCACACTCTTATATCCGTGTGCAGCAGAGGCGACGTGCGTTTGGCGCCAAACGTGAGCTTTGGTGAGCAGACGACATCCTGGAAAAAATGTCCGGTTTCTTCCAGGTAGGCGATATACCCTCCCGGGCAATATACCCTCCACTTCTCTTTTATGAAGGGGATTTAGTTCCCCTTTCTTCCAGGACCGACCGGAGGTTCCGCTGTCACCTCTGCGGGCCACCCTCAGTGAACGCTCACTCAACTTTGTCTTGGGATTCCTACTCACCCGCGCAATGTACCCTCACCTTCTCTTTTATGAATGGGGATTTAGTTCCCCTTTCTTCGAGGACAGACCGGAGGTTCCGCTGTCACCTCTGCGGGCCGCCCTCGGTAAACGTCCTGTCTCCCTGTCCCTGGGATAGCAGGGGGCGATCAAACAGCACAATACCCCCCTCCCCCTCCAACTCCAGAGGAATCCGCTCCCCGATGGGCCGCTACGGCAACAAGTGGCAGTTCGCCCACAGCCCGAGCTGTGCGACCCCAAGAACAAGACGTACCTTGCACACCATCAGCTTCTGACCATACGGGGAGCGTGTTCCTCTGGAGTTGGAGCGGGGCTGGGCTGGAGTTGCTGATCTGGGATCTCCGTGCTTGCAGTGGGCCTGGGGGTCGGTGTCCCGATGAGGGGGCTGTGGGTGAACTGCCACTTGTCGCCGTAGCGGCCCATCGGGGAACGGCTTCTGGTGGTCCTGATATCTCCGGCCAGTTTGCAGTTTTCCTCTGGAGTTGGAACGGGGCTGGGCTGCTGCTGGCTGTGGGTCTCTGGGATCTCCGTGCTTGCAGTGGGCCTGGGGGTCGGTGTCCCGTTGGTCCTGACGTCTCCGGTGACTGGCACTTACCTGCTAGCATCGCCGACATGAAGACAGTGCAAAGCCCCCGCGCCGGTGCAATGGGCAGGGAGCTGGAGAGGGGAGGGGTCACTGAAGGGAGCGACAATCTGCTGCTGCCTGCCCCGCTGAGTTAAAAAGTTCCCACGCAAGACTCACGATACACTGTGTATCGTGCTACCGTGGGAACTTTTTAACTCAGCGGGCAGGCAGCAGCATATTGTCAATTATTAACCCTCCCGCGCAATATACCCTCACCTTCTCTTTTATGAATGGGGATTTAGTTCCCCTTTCTTCGAGGACCGACCGGAGGTTCCGCTGTCACCTCTGCGGGCCGCCCTCGGTGAACGTTTTCAAGGACCTTTCTTCAAGGACCGAAAAAATGTCCGCTATTCGGAGGTTTTCGTTATTTGGATCTTCGGATAAAAGGTTGTGCACCTGTACATGATAATCATTTCCCTAACCCAATAATACAGTAACTAATACAATGTATTCGAATTGAGCTTCTGAAAGGAAGCAAACATAGCAACATTTGCCCAGATATTCAAGAAACCCAGACAAGGCTCAACACTTAATCCAATCAACATCTAGCAAAGTAAAGCTTTGCAACAATATGTACAATGTGTATGTCTGGTTTGCATTCAGCCAATCCATTCCATGCAATTGGCACCTAATCGTCAGGATTTGCAGATGTTTCATTCTCTTCCTGCAGCTCTTATCTGGGATCTAGACAAACTTGGACCATTCTGCAGCTTGTCCTATTTCTGCAGAAGGCACATTTAAATTGACCAAATGGCCTAACAGCCCAGAAGCCTTTACTCAATTTTAGTGTCCTGGCCTCTCCAATTGGGCCATCTGGGAAAGAGGTAAATTACAGCAGCTAATTTACCTACCTATTAGGTACATAGCTGTAAACACGTAAATAGCCTTTTTTCAGCAAAGACCCGTCACGAGGTTATTAGGCATTTGGAGCAAAGAATGAATGCGGCAGTGGACAAGATAAAGCACGATTCAGTCTAGTATGTCGCCAGATTTCAAATTTTGCTTGATAGCATAAAAAAACACATTAAAATGTATCTGTATGTTTGGTGTCATTTAACTAGAGGTCATATTTAATCAAATTAATTTAAAGATGAACTTAGTGACATTACCCAAAAAAAGTGTTTTCCACACGTCACCAGATAGCCGTCAGGAATAGATACAGCAAATACTAAATTGTCCCTTTCTAGCACAATACTACTGAAGTAACGATAACCTGAGATTAGCTAACGGTAATCAAATCCAAACTCCGATTTCTGCACTTTGCAAGCAGGCATTACTATAGGCGTAATCATAATCCCTGTGGCTGCAAATCACAATGATATGTGCAGTAATGCAATCCATTCAACTTAAAAGATGAGTTTACATGGTGTACATGAATTTACAAGGCACAATTTCAAACTGTATCCAATTCCATAAACAAGAATGACGCAACCACATAAATCCAGGCAGGAGCTGAGGTGATGCTATTGGAGCTCTTCCACAATTTTCACCAAAATTTTATTTTAAATACCAAAGTATTTTTACATCACTGCAACCTCCACATCTAACTTAGCCTTCGGCACAAATTCAAAACACAAAAAGAAAAATACTGCCAACAATTTCTAGATACCTCATTCTGGTTTTTACATAATACCATTGGACCAATTTTGGAATGCCCAGCGCCAATGAATTATACTTTTAAAGCAAAGCAGTCATCAAAATGACAGTAACGTTTGTAAAGCATAATCACATTCCACTTGCTACTTGTTCTAATCATATGGTGCAAGATTTAAAAACAGACCATGAACAAAATGGAAAGAGGAAAGTTATTGCAGATATACGTCATTAAGAAATGAAGATCAAGTACCAACTGAGGCAAATGCAAGATTTGAAAAGCAGCACAAGAGGATAACAGCACTCACTTTTCCAAACTTTGACAACAACTTCCAGACCACGTAGAGTTAAATGCAAAACTCTGGAAGCTACGTTCAGAATATTCCCATTGTATCAATGGGAATGTTATAGTATCTTCCAAATAACTTGGCATCCCACACAAGAGCGCAAATTTGTGGTATTTGCTCATTACCCAGGAGAAAATTAGGTCCGATACATTCAGGGATTTTTAATAGCGTAAATTATCCAGCCACCCACCCCCAAACTCTTCTTCAAATAAATTTCCACTTGTTTAAATTATCCATTGGATATGTTAAACATCCAAAATCAAACCGAAGGTAGACAAAAATGCTGGAGAAACTCAGCGGGCAAGGCCGCATCAATGGAGCGAAGGAACAGGTGACGTTTCGGGTCAAGACCCTTTTTCAGATTGAAGGATGGTCTAGACCCGAAAAGACACCTCTTCCTTCGCACATAGATGCTGCCTCACCCGCTGAGTATCTCCAGCATTTTTGTCTACCTTCGATTTTTCCAGCATCTGCAGTTCTTTCTTAAAAAACAAACTGAAAATCTTCAACT
Source organism: Amblyraja radiata (assembly GCF_010909765.2). Classification (NCBI taxonomy): domain Eukaryota; kingdom Metazoa; phylum Chordata; class Chondrichthyes; order Rajiformes; family Rajidae; genus Amblyraja; species Amblyraja radiata. The sequence goes on along the minus strand of NC_045980.1, from coordinate 25,211,471 downwards.
TTATTGTTGAAAGGCCATTCTTTTTCTCATCTTGTTCATAAACAGACATTGCTCGAGGCTTCAGTACATTCATAACTTTTCCACGAAAGAGCACTGAAAAAGTGATGCAGAGCTGGAGTCAGAACCGACATATCTTTTGTGCAAGTACTGTAGAAAGTACTGTAGAAAATCGATAGCAATTCACTGGGGGGGCTGAAACTACACAAAATTGGACAATTCCATTTCATCACCTAAAAATAAATGTATTTTATAGTAAATAAACCATATCACTGAAAAGGCAATGAAATAACTAAACAAATCTACCAATACAAATAGGGCATGCTTTGGCACATGCCCGACATGAACCACATTTTCTCCGAACAGATTTATATGCTATCACCACATAATTCATCCAAAATCACTGGATCCATCTGTGCATATCAGCCTGGGGAAACATTAAGACTGTCCAAACATTGACATTTCAGAAGATTCTAGGCAGGAAAAAGGTTTTCATGAATTGAATGGCAAAATATCTGCCATAAGGTACGGATCTCCAAGACAAAACAAACTCCACTTCACCGACTTGTACATTGTTTTCTTTCCACCTCAAACTTAACCTACCACAATTTAAACAATGCCAACTGCAAAATTGCTGACTTATCTTACAGTTCAAGGTTAGAAGCTGTATCACCCTTATCACTCAATAGCAGTCACTTTCTAATATTAATGGTAATGTGCCAGATTTTTCAAATACCAGTCAGATACTGTACAAATAAACTATCAGAGGTGTAGTTTTCCACATGACGTTGCTGTCCACATCAGCCACAGAAAGAGAGGGTTGAAATATTAAACCAGAATCTTAAATAGATATCTTAAGAGGCCAATTTTAACCGTAAAAACGTATTTACCTGATTTCCCAATGTCTCTTTTTAAAAGTTTAGATCATGTTGCAATAATGATAACCAGAGGGTTCTATGCACACCGACCGGGCTCTCACTACAGCTAGCACTAAGCAATTTATGATGAAAGCCATGAGTGTCTTTCTTAACAACTTGTCACTTTTACCTAAGTTTTCTTTTGATACCTTTGCGGTTAAACATCAATGAGATGGAGAACCAAGACCAAGAACCTTGCATCATGGTGTCAGGCCAACAACCTAGCTCTTAACATCAGCAAAATGAAAGAGTTGCTTGTTAATCCAAGTAGGGAGGGGGGGGGGGGGGGGGTGTTAACAGGACCTGACTTCAGATCTGTTGTCAAGACAGTTCACAGCTTCAAGGTTCTTGGCATACGCATCACCTGCAAACAAACTTGGTCCCTTCACACAGATACAGAGGGCTAGCGCAGAGTATTTACTTTCTTAGGCATCTGAAAAGATTCATCAAGTCCGCGAGGACCCTCTCAAACTTCTACAGATGTGCTTAAGAATGTATTTTGCCAGGATGCATCTTAGCCTGGCATGGTAGTTGACTGCCTGAACCTGAGAGTGGTGAACACAACACCCTCCATTAAACTCTCAACTTTCTTACATCCAGTCCATCTTCAAGGTGCATAATGCATATTGAAACTATCAATGATGCCTGCCACCCTGGCCATTCACTTCTGTGCTACATTCTAGAAGGTACAGGAGCTTGAAAGCCAGGACATCCAACTTAAATTCTTCCTCACATCCGACTCCTGCACCAAGCACTTCTTTCACACTCCCTTCCCAGGGATGCTGTCATTTAATGGAATAACCAGTATTTTTTGCACACTACATCAGATTGCACTAAAATGTTTGCATCATTCTGCCACTTTGCAGTTGTCGTATTTATTATTGTACTTGTTTAATTTGTCTACTCTGAGCTTACTGCAAACTAGAAATTTAATTGCACCTTAGTGACAAACTAATCTGCAAGATACTGTTCAAGGGATAAGGTAATTTTGAAAATAGCTCCTTGCAGCAGACACAATTGATATCACAACATACTTCAAGAATTACTTTGATCTAAAATACTCACACTTGAAAAAGGTCACCTCCAGAAGTGATCTCTGCTGCAATGCTTTAGCAACTGAACTCTTTCAACATCAAACATCAGCCAAGCTTTGCAGTCATCAGCTAAACTAACTACCAACAGACCTTTTAAAGTATCATTTTCATAGAGAGCCCTTTGAGTTCAGGCACATTTTATTTCAAAATAAAATATAGATTACAAAGAAATCAAAGGAAATATTCACCCACACTCACAGTTCCTAACCCCTACCTACTTCGGATGGTAGCGAAGGAGGGTGTTAAATTAAATCTAGTCATAGATTTTCTGAACAATACAGACATTGTATACTCAACAGTTTGCTCACCTTTGGCTACTTCACAAGACTGATTCCCAGATAATTAATTGACGTTGGATGATCAGCCATGATATCGAATGGCAGTGCAGGCTCGAAGGGCCGAATGGCCTACTCCTGCACCTATTTTCTATGTTTCTATGTGTGGCTGTCAAATCTATTTCAAAAGTAGAATGTTTTCATTTCTAATAGATGCATGTAAACTATTAAAAATGATCTACTAAATGAAGTAGATTTAACAGAAATCTTTTCTCCACAGAACTAGCTCAAACGGGAAAACAGACATAACAGATTTACCTCACTCCAGGTCTAATTCAGAACACAATTATATATTTTACAGAACTAAAATCAAAATGTAATAATTTATTTTTCAACCAGAGTGAGCAACTTTCTTATCAAGCAAATTGAAACCAAGTAGACAATGAGGAATTGAAGTGGCCATTGCGACATAATTAACATACAAAGTAAAAGCTAGTAACGTTGCTGCTAGACAACAAGAAAATACTGGAAACTCTCAGCATGTCAGGCAGTCTTCCAGTTCTGATGAAGGCTCCCACATCCTAAACAGACAGTTTCCTGTTCCATAGATGCTGTCTGATCTGCTGAGTGTTTCGATTGATGCTCTACGTCCTTTTGATCAAGATTGGGCAAAGCACAATTTGTTTGGGTCGCAAACTTACCAGCAATCACCATCTCTAACAAATCCTTAACACTCAAATCAAGACATCATGATGCAAATTAAGTGTTATAGAAACATAGAAAATAGGTGCAGGAGTAGGCCATTCAGCCCTTCGAGCCAGCACCGCCATTCAATGTGATCATGGCTGATCATCACCAATCAATACCCCGTTCCTGCCTCCTCCCCATATCCCCTGACTCCGCTATTTTTAAGAGCCCTATCTAGCTCTCTCTTGAAAGCATCCTGAGAACCTGCCTCCACCGCCCTCTGAGGCAGAGAATTGCACAGATTCACAACTCTCTGTGAGAAAAAGTATTTCCTCGTCTCTGTTCTAAATGGCTTACTCCTTATTCTTAAACTGTGGCTCCTGGTTCTGGACTCCCCCAACATCGGGAACATGTTTCCTGCGTTTCCAAACCCTTAACAATCTTATATTTTTATATAATGAAATATCCTCTCATCCTTCTAAACTCCAGAGTGTACAAGTCCAGCTGCTCCATTCTCTCAGCATATGACAGTCCCACCATCCCGGGAATTAACCTTATAAACCTACGCTGCACTCCCTCAATAGCAAGAATGTCCTTCCTCAAATTAGGGGACGAAAACTCAGTCTCTGTACAACTGCAGAAGGACCTCTTTGCTCCTATATTCGATTCCTCTTGTTATAAAGGCCAACATGCCATTCGCTTTCTTCACTACCCGCTGCACCTGCATGTTTACTTTCATAGACTGATGAAAAAGGACCCCCCAGATCCCATTGTACTTCCCCTTTTCCCAACTTGACGCCATTTAGATAGTAATCTGCCTTCCTGTTTTTGCTACCAAAGTGGATAATCTCACATTTATCCGCATTAAACTTCATCTGCTATGCATCTGCCCACTCCCCCAACCTGTCCAAGTCACGCTGCATTCTCATGGCATCCTCCTCACAGTTCACACTACCACCCAACTTTGTGTCATCTGCAAATTTGACTCGTTGCACCTCCCCTTCTCCTAATCTGACACTATACAGATAATAATCTGCCTTCCTGTTCTTGCCATCAAAGTGGATAACCTCACTTTTATCCACATTATACTGCATCTGCCATGCTTCTGCCCACTCACCCAACCTATCCGTCACCCTGCAGCCTTGTAGCATCCTCCTCGCAGCTCACACTGCCACTCAGCTTTTTGTCATCTGCAAACTGAGAGATATTACATTTAATTCCCTGGTCTAAATAGTTAATATATTGTAAACTGGGGTCCCAGAACCGAGCCCTGTGGCACCCCACTAGTCACTGCCTGCCATTCTGAAAAGGAACTGTTAAATCCTACTCTTTGCTTCCTGTCTGCCAACCAGTACTCTATCCATGTCAATACCATACCCCCAATACCATGTGCTCTAATTTTGCACACTAATCTCTTGTGTGGGAGCTGTCAAAGGCTTTTTGAAAGTCCAGATACACTACATCCACTGGCTCTCCCTTATCCATTCTACTCGTTACATCATCATAAAAATTAGTCAAGCACGATTTCCCCATCATAAATCCATGCCGACTTTGACCGATCCCATCACTGCTTTCCAAATGCGCTGCTATAACATCTTTAATAATTGACTCCAGCATCTTCCCCACTACCGATGTTAGGATAACTGGTCAATAATTCCCCTTTTTCTCTCTCCCTCCTTTCTTAAAAAGTAGAGTTACATTGGCTGCCCTCCAATCCACAGGAACTGATCCAGTCGAGTGAACATTGGAAAATGATCACCAATGCATCCACGATTTATCTGCCTTCAGTCCCAACAGTTTACCCAACACCATTTTCTGACCAGTGTGGATTCCCTTCAGTTCCCCCCCCCCCACCCATTAGATCCTCGTGCCCCTAGTATTTCCAGGTTGTGTCTTCTTTGGTGAAGACAGAACCAAAATACTTGTTCTGCCATTTCCTTGTTTCCCATTATAAATTCACCTGTCTCTGACTGTAAGGGGCCTACATTTGTCTTCATATACAGTATCATTACTTGATTTGTTATCGTATCATTCCTTGATTATGAATTGAATCCTTTATTTGTCATTCAGACCTTTCGGTCTGAACGAAATGCTGTTGCCTGCAGCCATACATGTAATAATAACAAAACACAATAAACACAAATTAACATCCACCACAGTGAGTTCACCAAACACCTCCTCACTGTGATGGAGGCAAAAGTCTTGGAGTTACTGTCTCTTCCCTCCTCTTCTCCCTCTGCGCCGAGGCGATACCCCACCGGGCGATGGTAAGTCAGTCCGCGGTTCAAGCTCCGCGGCCCGGGGGGTGGTCAAAGCTGCCCGCAGCTGTTGCAACGGGTGCCCCGGAAAACAGGCACCAGCCTGTGACCTGCGAGCTCCTGACATTGTCCTCCACTGGCCCGCGGCCGAGCCCCGGATCCAGGTCGCCGCCGCCTCAGCCGCCGTAGCACCGTCTCCGCTCCGCACCGGGCCGCCCACAAGGCAGCGTCTCAGCCCCGCACCGGGCTGCCCCCACGGAAGCACCTTCCAGCCGGGAGCCGGTCCGCCCACACGGCAGCGTCTCAGCCCCGCACCAGGCTGCTCACACGGGAGCGCCTTCCAGCCAGTAGCCGTGCCGGCCGCACGGGAGTGTCTCAGCTCCGCACCGTCCGCCCTCACCGGAGCGCCGAGTCGTGCCGCTACCCGGACGTCGCCACAGCTCGAAGACGGCCAGCCTCGCGTTGGTGAGTCCTGGCTGGCTCTACCTCCGGACCCTCGAGGTCGGTCGCAGGTTGGAGGCCGCCAGCTCCGCCATTAGGCCTCAGCGCAGACGGGGGAAGAGAAGGGGAATACGACAAAAAGTCGCATTCCCCCGAAGGGAGAGACAGAAAGCTCTGTTTCACCCTCCCCCCACACACATAACACCACCTAATAACCAAAAAATGTACTAAACTAGACAAAAAAAAACAACATAAAAAGTAAAAACTGCCACAGCGTATGTGGCATAATACGGCAACCCAAGCTGATAAAATACTTGCTACAATTCTATGTACAAGATACAAAATTAATTTGACACTGCTCAAATAAAGTACTAATTTTTGAATCCCCACTCAGTATTTTATTACCGAGGATTGAAGCATTAAAAATTGTTTTCCATGTGATTGTGTATTGACTTTCCCCCTCCTAATAGCTGGTCGGATCTGCGATTGCTGTTCAAATGTCCAACTATCAATTTACACAAACCACACCCTGTATTTCTGTCGGCAACTCCCAAATTATTTATTTTCTACTGTGCTGTTCCCAGTCACCCAATATGTATAAAGTTCTTTCAATGAGTAAGGGCAAACACAATTATAGAACATTTTGTATAGGTACAGAGGTTACAATAGCTTTTTCAAAGGGTGCTTCTGCTGCCCCTTGGATTAAGTGGAGAGTTGACTTGGAATGGACCGAGACCTCACCTGATGTATTGGAGCTCAGCATGGCAGGTCAGTGAGACCCACTCAAGCCGTTAAAGCAGTGAGGAAAAGAAGAATCTGAGGCCAAACATTGGATCTCGGGGTTGTGGTGGTGGTCAAGGGCCATGCCTGAAGTCATTTGCAACTGGCCATGTCCTAAAGTTTACCATTCACCAAGTCCTGCCTCACCCATTTGTAATTCTGACTTACCATTACTTTCTCATTATCGTATTGAAAAATAAAGACCCAAGGGGCTGAATGGGCCAAGTTTAGAAGTAGACAATTTACAGGAATTAATTGATTTGCAAAAAATGGTCTTGAGTTGCTTAATGGAGAATGGAGGTACAGTGCTAAGCAAAACAAAGTGGGGAATGGAGAGGAAGTTTTCAATTACCTACTCCACAGACTTGGAATGCATTGCAAAATGCCATTTATCTTATCTCAGGAGGCCTTTTGTTACATGCCATTTTCCCTGCAACTTATTCTTTCCCACACAAGCCCATGAACTAGTTTTTTTTTCCCAATTAGCCTAAAGCAAGAGATAATTTACAGTAAGCCAACCTCCCAGTAGTTCGATGGGATTTTGAAGTGAACTGGAGTATTTGAGAGTTAACTCATGTATGCAGTTATGGAGTGAATATACAAATTCTGCACGGACAACATTTGATTCCTGGGAGCTGAAAGACAACTAATGGTCCTGTCCCACTTACGCAACTTTTCCGGCAACATCATTAGTCGTTGCAGGTCGCCAAAAATGTTCAACATGTTGAAAATCCAGCGGCGACCAAAATAAGGTACGACTCTTTGGGCGACTATTCACGACCATGCAGGCGTCACATGGCTACATGTCCATAGCTTGTACATTTTAATGATCTTGCATCGTGATGGGTTTTTTCAATCATGCACAAACAAATCAGTATAACGATGCTTAAAGTAGGACAAAGGAAATGGAAGATATCACGACTGCAGGTTAGAAAAGTCAGTTGTACCACATTTAGGTTATTTATACTGCAAGTGACACTACCACAGCAGTAAAAACTCTTCACGCACACTTCATTGCCAAAAACACAGTAGAGGAAGGTGTTTATTACCATAACCATTCATGTTAGATGCAGCATGCCATTTAGCTATTCCTATACCCGTTTATGTCAGGATACCGTGCAGTGACTACAGCTAATTAGCATATTGGTAACATCTACTACTGAACAAATATATTTTAATTGGAGGTGAAATACAAGGTGGCGAAATACAAGGTGGTGCTGTTCCTGGTAGTGGAGGCGGCCGAGGACAAAGAGGTTAGTGTGGGAATGTAGAGAATTGAAATGGCTAGCTTCTGCCATGGCTACCCAGATTGCCAATTTGCAAGCCATTTCAATTTCCCTCTGCATTCCCACACTAACATGACTGCCTACTGCCACAGTGAGGCCAAATGCATGCCAGAAGAAAATAATTTCATATTCCACCAGGGTAGTCTGCAACTCAACAGCATGAACATTAAATTCTCCAATTTCATGTAACCTGCTCACTTTGTTCCCTCTCGCCCGCCTTTTCTCCCCAGATCCTCCCAAATCTACTGTTCTCTCCAATAAGTACTTGGGCCTTGCTGACCCAATTTCTTTCCCACAAACTCCATCTACCTATTCTGTCATCGACTCCCTCTTCTCTCCCACCCCACCCACCCCCACAGGTGTTCCCATATGCCCACCACATTCCCCTTTTGGTTCCACACTCCAACTTCCTATCCCATCAGATTCCATCTGCAACCCCTTGTTACCTCCATCAATTAACTTTTAGCACCTTTTGCTATCTCTACCCCTCCCAACTCCATCCTGCAATTCACCCCTCCTCACCTGGAACTTCCTGTCACTTGCCAATCTTGCAGTCCCCTCCCTTCTTCTATCTTTTCTCCACTCCTTAAATCCAGATGAAGGGTCTTGACCAAAAACTTCAACTGTCCATTTCTCTTCTGCTGCCTGGCTTGTCAAGTTCCTCCAGCAGTCTCTTGGCTCCATTACTCAAATTTAAAACCTGTTTAAGATTGTGTCAGTGACTGAACACTAGCTCGAAATTTCTCAATTATTAATGTCTTGGACCACTCAATCTTTAGGATTGAAATGAGAAATTCTTCAAAGTGGAATGTCTGAAATACTCTACCATAGATGCTGTGGACTTGGTCACTGACTGCATTATGAACAAATTGCAAGATTTCTCTATCAAGGAATAAGGAGACAGAGGAGAAAAACAGTGATTCAGATGGAAGATAGGCCACAATTTTATTGAATGTCAGAACAACATTAAGGTAGCGTTGAGTTAGTTATTTTCCAATGCTCCCGCATATGACCACGTTGTTTTATGTTATGCACAGGAGAAGGCTATAATTTAATACTTGGTAACTTTGTAATTTACAATATTGGCAATCTGCTATACCCAAAGAACATGGCAAATGCGTTATATACTAGAATACAACCACACTGCATTCCTGACAACTCCATGACAAATTATCCAACAGATAAAATAATCAAGACAATCAAATAATAAACCAAGTTTTACACAATAGGAAAGGTAATGCTGATTATCTGTTGGCAGTGCGATCCAAACCAATAAAGATTCAGTTTAAACATTTGGATTAGCAATTCCCAACTACTATGGATACCTGGAATATGAGAAACGATGCAGTGACAATTTAAAAATTCTGTAAATCCCAAGATCTTTTGCAGTATGATATACATGTATCAAGGATCTGAACTTATTCTGAATGCTGTAAATTAAATGCCACTTACATTCTTAAGTCTTTGAAACAACAGCTGTGACATCTGTATAAAAAAAGTAAATTGCACACAGAAGATTTGCTTAAAATAGTACAGTAACATTTAAAATGTTCTCTTAAGTATTTTGTCTCAAGCCAAAAATCTTAATTGGCAATATTTTTGTGCAATGCATTCCAGCTGGCACTGGAAATAACTTCCAACTTTCACTCAGCCTCTACTCAGAATAAAGTAATGATTCTATGTTGCATAATTCTCACATTGGGAGATCATCACATCAAGCCCTACAGTAAAACATTCCATATATTCTATGAAATGTCAAAACGTGAGACCAAGCACTGGCTCAGCAATCGTTTAGCTGAACACCTCCGCTCAGTCTGCCTAAACCTACCTGATCTCCTTTGCCTTCCCCCTCTCTCCATCTCTCCCCCTTCCCAGTTCTGACTAGACTGACTGTCCTTGTTTACATTTAACTGTTTGCTTTGTTGTTTCCTTCTCCTAGCTAGCTCTACATTTTCCTTGATCCTCATCCCCTTTGTCTCGTTTTCATGCCTTACATTTCCTTATCTCTGTATCTCCCTCTCCCCAATTCAGTCTGAAGAAGGATTGCAACCCAAAATGTCACCCATTCCTTCTATCCAGAAACATTTAAGTGTTTCTCTAAACAAACAAGTCAGTGAATTCAAAAGCAGGGAGTTCAAGAAGTAAATGCTATGCTGCATTAAAGGTTTACTTGGGGGATGACATGAAATGTTAATCAATTTTTCCTCATTGATTCTCTCTTTAGAGAAATGAAATGTATATCGAAAACTTATTAAAATCAAAATTATTTAACAATTGGAATCTATTTTATCACCAAAGAAAAAGAGACACTTTTGTTCTCACTCCTTTCTTGTGAGGTGCATTTGGAGGGTTTTGTGGCCAATGGAAAGGATAGAAACTTGAAGAGTCTTAAAATAATTTACTAGCTACAAGTAACTACAGCTTATGACCTATGAAGGGTCTCGACCCGAAACGTCGCCTATTCCTTCGCTCCAGCATTTTTGTCTACCTGCAGCTTATGACCTAATCCTTTTGAAAGCTATAGGATTCTGAACAATCTTTAATCCAGAGTATGAAACCATTAAAAAAAAACCTCATAAGGTTGTTTGGCCTTGCCCTGTCATTCAATAGGATTATGGCAAATCTTGCATTTCGAGCCCTCACTCTTGTCTTATCCCCACAACCAGATTTCCTAACATCCAAGTAGTATTGCTTGGAGTTTTGAATACACACAACTGAACATCCACAGACCCCCCCCCCCCCCCAAAAGAAGCCTCCGTCCTAAATGACAGATACCTTACCTCATTACTATCTTAAGTTTCTAGACTAACCAGACCAAGAGACCAGCCTATCAGTATTAAACTCACATCCCATTTCAGAATCTTACATAAGCATTCTCCTCATTCTGGAGGTCCAGTAGGTACAGGCAAATAATCTAAACTAGTGCTACAATTTCTCAATCTATTGAATCGCTGCTGCATTTACATATGGCTACCATAGAAAGTCATCCCAAAAACCTGTTCAATTGCTCCAAGAGATTTTACACACCTTAAAAACTCATGCTGGTGGGTGGCATTGATTAATTAGAAATTTGCTTTTGGAATACCGTGTGACAGCAGCGTTTCCCAGCAATGTTCTCAGTAGAAGTGCAAAATGTAGTTTTTTTAAAAAAATAGACATCATTTGAGACGTGGAAATGTCAGTAATATCCTATATTACCTTGAACTTGTGTTATGGATCACAATACAAATACTGATCACATCAGCAGCAAAATCAGCAGCAGCCTGCCATTCACTCCCCAATTAACAGAAATATAGAACTTCACTCTTGTACCCTTTACCACTCACTGTATGCACTACTTCATACATTCAGATTATCAAAGATGATCTCTTCAGAACAAAATCTAGACAAGATTTTGATCTACATACCCTGATGCTTGAGGGTTTTATTGCTGCAGTGAACAAGGAAGATTGCTTGCAAACATCAAAACACATCAGCAAAAAAGTACCATAATGGAATACAAAGCTAAAAGACTGAAGATAAGCAGTTATATAATTTCTACATTTATCTACCAACACTTAGGCGATCATGATATCACAGCACACATTGGCCTCTGAGAACCCTCCCGTCTACTTCCTTTCCCTCTCATTAATCTACCCCTTACATATAAACATTTCAATTTAGAAGTTAGAGTCTACATGCAGATTGTCGTCTCAAGCCTAATGTTGTTCTCAGTTGATAACAAGATTTAGCTAATCCAAAAACACCAAGACTACTGAATTAGTCGGATTATACAATGTAACGCAGATGGGAGGTCTATTCTGAGATACAGCTTGGTACGTTACCAAATTGGATAATTTAAGCAAGTATGGAAAGAAAATTAATTTAATCTCTTAATGGAGACGGCGCTGAGTGTAACACTGTACTTTAATGGCTTTAAACCACTGTGATGCATAGAAACACAATCAAACATTTTATGGGGAATAATCCTATAATGTAGGCAAATTGTATAAAAAGTAATGTCAAAATGGCTTGAATTAGATAATTACATGGATATACTTTCAACTAAAATATTTGATTATTTTTTTTTTTTAAATGCTTAAATGAAGTATCCATGCTCCTGAAATTAAGGAATTAGCAGAAAGCATCGATATGGCAAGGATTTGTGTTTCCTATTGCAACCAGAAGAAAACTTTACATAATTATAAAAGGTTCCATTTTGATAAAATAGCTTAAGTTTAGTTACCAGTCACAGAATTACAATCACAACAACTATAATGTTCCGTGCAAATGATTGCATCATGCTTAAAAAGCAACAGGTCAAAAATGTTTCAACAAATCCAGGACTAATCCAACTAGTACTGTTTCAGTCTTGTTTATAAAGCCTGACATTTCATTTCAAAATCCAAGACTTAAAATCAACTCCAGTGTGCCTTATCATAGATTTAGCAAGATAGTACCCTTGGACAAAATAAAATTATGAAGGTATTGCTAACTACCATCTGTATGGTTCATGTGGAGATGGCCATAAACATCAATACCTGTGATTTTGGTATTTTTCCCCTCTGAGGGGCTTGGACATACGTGGAAATTCCAGCAAATACATATATTCAAAGAACTTCTGCATATACTGAAACTGACCATTAATTGCCATTAGTGCCCACTTTTTCTAAGATCATGCCCCCTGGTTCTGGATTCAATAGGAAACAATTCACTAATGTTTGCAATACCACAGTATAAAATAAGCCAAAATACAACTCAAAACACAATTTGCAGATCCAAGAAAACCACCAGAACCCTTGCTGATATCTTGCTGAGTGGTTGGGGACAAGGTAGTAAAACTGCCATCCCAATACTCCACCCATCTCCACTATCCCCGCCAACGTCCCAGTGACTGAAGATCTTGGCTGATGCCGTTTCCTCATCCATTCTCACCTCCATTAGAATCCAGTCTCGTATCCAAACCGTCTATTAATGTCAACTGGTTGACTAGACATCTATGAACACATTTTGGATGATGCAGGTGGTTCTGAGAAAGGGGACCTAAATAGTCAAAGTAACACCCAATGACGAAAAGTTCAAAATTCATCCCAAAAGGAAAAAGATAACACTATTGTGCTTCCATTACTCAAAATATAAATTAACAGCAAGCAGATTAGCAGAACCAATTGTAATCGTTGACAGGATTGGTAAACTTCAAATCAGACACTTCTTTATCCAAGTGTTTTAGCTCAAAAATCAAGTGCCAACTGCCCTACTCCTTTCCCCCTTTCCAGAGCAAAAAGAGAAGTTTTAACTGATATTAAGCCTTGATGGATGTTTCATACACCCACATTTTTTATGACACAGTTCAACAAATACCTAAACTATCCAACAAGAGGCATGCACACTTTCATCACCTAAATACACTGCAAATAGTATATGTGCAATGTCAGATCATCACTCATCCCTACCTACTCAGTCTCCTATCTTTCGCACCCCCATACACCCACCATCCCCCATCTGGTTCTACATGTCTCTCACCACCTTTATCAGATTCCACCATTTGCATCATTGTCTTCTCCACAAACCACCTCAAGCCTTGGATACCATCTTCACCCTTTTTCCCCCTACCTTCCAATCGACCTCTCCTTGCCTGCTTCCCCCTCCCCATCATTTGCCAGCTCCACCACCTCCCCATCCCCTATTTTTTCTACAGCTATCTCCCCTCTTCGCCATCAGGCTGAAGTGCACATACCACAAAACACTCTGTCCATTTTCCTCCACAAATGCTGCCAAGTTCCTCAAGCAATCTGGTTTTGTTAAAACTATAGGATTTGCTTACACAGTGCAGTTACCATCTGCCATTACCAAGATGATGTGAGATTTGGTCATTTGTTTTAGTCCCCGGCGCCGCAAGCCCCGCCAACCTGCCACTGGACAGACCTGTCAACCCCCCTCCCCCCGAGAGACCCCGGACCGATGGGGCACCTATGACCTGAGCATGCGCAGTTGGACCTATGACCTGAGCATGCGCAGTTGGAATACCGAACTTGCTTATTGTCCTGCAGTTACCAGTAACAATTAAATAAGCAACAGAAACGAACAGTTACACTCATGCCAAATAAATATGCACACCAATATTATGCATCCTCTTTTTATGTATTGGAAAGCACATTTTACAACTTCAGAACATCCTAGAGCTTTACTGTAACTAAATATTTTGAAATCACTGTTGTAATATTGTTGCTTCTCACTGGAGCAAAATTCTGCTCCTGCCCCAAGCCTATAAATAAATTGGAATAGGAATCGCCACCAACAAACCACTAACCCTCCAAGTTTTGTTACATCAGCAACTAATAATGCATTAAATTCTGCACCAAATAAGCACTCCTTGAGTGCGAAATCTGTTATCAACAGAACTGCCGATGCCATCAACAGAACTGCTTTGGAGCCATTACAAAAATCAAACAGTGCAAGAGCGGAATTATTAGTAAACAGTTATTAACCCAGAGTACTTCCGTGGTCTTGTCATTTCAACTGTCAGACTTAACTCCACCCAACTACTTTCCCAATAGCCCATCACATTTTCAACATACAGAAAACAAAAGAAGCTGTTAAACACAATTATTATTTCTAAAAAGAGTCCTGATGGTTTTGAAGGAGATTAAGTACTGGTTGTAGCTTTTGAATTCTAAGTTATATTTAGCCTATCAAATCAGATTTTGAAATGTCGCTGTCTAGATACTATCTGCACAGAAGGTTTGACAGCATTCATGCTTCTAACTCCTACTGTGAATCTCTGCTAAGTAAGCCCTAAAAGCATTCTAGATTACAATCTTATAAACAAAACTCACTTATTGAAAATAGTGGCATATAACCCAATCATTTGGGAAAGAAATCCAGTTTCAGTTACAACATGGCAATTCTGACTGATCGCCCAATTCAGCAGGAATGCTCCTCTTAATCTGCTCACAAGAAACCACAGCTCTTCTGCATATGAAGTATCATGAGAAATGAAAATAATAGAAAGAGTCCAGCATTGTATATTCAAAACTGAAACAATAAACCACCATACTCTATTGTGAATCATGACACAAAGCCATCTCAGTCACAAGGTAAACAAAAGCAGTAGAAACCTGCTCAGCTAATGGAGTAACTCAGCAAGTCAGGCAGCATCTCCAGAGTATATGGATAGGTGACATTTCAGGTTGAGGCCCTTCCACAGACTCAATGGAGGAACCCAAATGGGAGGGGTGAAGGATTATAATTGGGTTCAATCTTACAAGTACTATAGTCATGTACAAGGTCCCTCTTGAGAAGTGGTAAGAAATGTGGAAAGATTAGTTTCACATGGATGACCACTATTTCAAACTTTTATTCCAAAATGTTATTTTTGTGATTTAGAGTAAAACATCAGCACTTAGCCTTCCGTTAAAGATAGGGGGATATGGGGGGGAAGGCAGGAACGAGGTACTGATTGGGGATGATCAGCCATGACCACATTGAATGGCGGTGCTGGCTCGAAGGGCCGAATGGTCTACTCCTGCACCTAGTTTCGATTGTCCATTGTCCAATGGCAACATATCTTGACTGCATGACAGCAAATCGGACAAGATTTATCATCACTTCAAGTAATACAGTGCCCTCCATAATGTTTGAGACAAAGACCCATCATTTATTTATTTACCTCTGTACTCCACAATTTGAGATTGGTAATAGGAAAAAAAAAATCACATGTGGTTAAAGTGCATATTGCCAGATTTTAATAAAGGCCATTTTTATACATTTTGGTTTCACCAAGTTGAAATTACAGCAGTGTTTATACATAGTCCTGAACAATTACAAACACCCATGAAGCTATGTGTCCCAAACATTCTGGTGCGCTGAAATGGGGGGGGGGGGGGGGGGGGCTATGTAAAAACAAAGCTGTAATTTCAACATGGTGAAACCAAAATGTATAAAAATGACCTTCAATAAAACCTGACAATGTGCACTTTAACCACATGTGACTTTTTCTAAGTAACCTTTGCTTGCCCTCTCTCCATCCCTCCCCATCCTGATTCTCAGACTAGTTTCACTGTCGTCCTGATTAGATTTTACCAATTGTATGCATCATTGTCACCTTCCCCATAGCTAACATTGAACCATTCTGCATTTTCCTCGACATTGTCAACTTTGATGTGTTTTCACATCTTGCCCTTCCGTATCTCTATGTCTCCTGACTCTTAGTCGGAAGAAGGGTCTCGACCCGAAACGGCACCCATTCCTTTTCTCCAGGGATGCTGCCTGTCGTATTGAGTTACTCCAGTATATCGTGTCTATCTTTTTACTGTATTCAGAATATCTTAATCGTTTAGCCTGAACTTTGGTCAGTGAACAATCACACAAATGAATATTTGAATAGCCAAAACTCAAGGATGCGGGCAGACAGCTGGGAAATAGAATTAGATTTAATCACCTTCCTCTTGGCCACTTCCTCGAGATTGAGGACGACTTGATTCTACTCTGACTTTGTAGAGTCCGAGGTGACATACGAGGCCAATGGAGAAACTGTAGACGAGGCAGAAACTGACTATTAGAGGCAGGTAGTGAGCTCTCTCTTATCTAGGACTGTGTCCTTGAATTCTTAATATCAACCAAAACACTCCTCTACTTTGAATGACCCTGGGCAAAAGATTCACAGGATTCAGTGGCATTGAAGCACTTTTTCAAAATAGCTTTGAGCACATTATTTAATCTTTTTCTGAGTACTTGGAATTTCCTCCATAACGGAACTCAGAAATGCACCCATCAGAAGTCTAACAACAGGCATGTGAGCAACAAAGTCTGCCTAATGTAGCAGACAGAATAACATATTTGGGAAGGGTTGCTTGCTAACATTAATTCATTTTGAGATTTAAGACAGCGTTGGTGGTATTTTTGCAGTGGCTTGAGATGCCTCCTGTGGGTAGTTATGCTCAGAACCATAAAAGGAAGGGATCTCTACCAAGTGGTAGACAGAGATTTAGACCAGGTCTGAGGTCTTTAACTTCAAATCTTTTCCTCAGTCGGTACCGGTAGATCAAAGTGATGAATTGCATCATCAGTGTCAGCCTTTGAATATCACAAATATGGGTAGATTGAACTTTCCACGCCATCATCCAAATTTTTATGATTCTAGCTATAAATAAATGTACAACGTTCCACAGCATATTGTTTAAAATTGGGAGTAAATTATAGATAATTGGAGAAACAGGTCATACAAGAGCAAGCTGAAGTAAAGAACCAAGTATCAAAAGGAGAGATTAGAGCACTTTGTTATCATGGGCCAGTACATAAAATATCCTTTAAATCTAACTCGACAATACATAGCTAATAATGATTCTCCAGATCAATCAGCAGATTAATGCACATTCAGACTGCCCACCATCAAATCATCTTTCCATATGTCTAAAAATCACAGTGCAACATTAAGTTAGCTACAGTCAACAGATCCAAAGAGAATGCTGGCAACAAGTTGCACAAAACTAAGTATAACCTGGTCTTAGAACAAGATGAAGTGTAGGAAGGAACTGCAGATGCTGGTTTACATTGCAGATAGAAACAAAATGCTGTAATAACTCTGCGGGACAGGCAGCATCTCTGGATAGAAAGAATGGATGATGTTTCGGGTCGAGACCCATCTACAGACAGTTTCGGGTCGAGACCCTAGTTTGTCTGAAGCAAAAAGCCAACAATGAGACCTTTCACCCACAAAGAGACCCTGTTTGTTTTGACCGGAAACGACACCCATTCCTTTTATCCAGAGATGCTGCCTGTTCCGCTGAGTTACTCTAGCATTTTGAGTCTATCTTCTGGTTTTAGGACAAAATCACTGCAAACATGGACTGAGTGGCAGATGCCAGCACATTATCATGGGATATATATAATTTTACAACAGATAGATCTGAATTTTATTCATTTGAATGCGAATTCCTAAACTGGAGGGAAGAGATGCCAGAGACATTAACCAGGTGGTACTGCAGAGAATTATAGCAGACATTGATCAGTGGTGGAAGTGGGTAGATGAATGGCTAATTGAACTTAATTCAGCTCGGTATGTCAAACCAACATAGGACTGCCACAGTGAATGCTATTGTCCCTGGGAATGTTGTAGGTAGACAGCTTGATAGGGGTGCGAGGTGGCTTTTGGCATACTGGAATTCATTAGTCAGGGAATTGAGTATGGAAACTGGGAGGTTTTGTTATTATTGTACAAAACATTAGTGAGGCCACACGGAGCAATGTGTTCAGTTTTGGTCACCCTGCTAAGGGAAAGATGCCACTAAGGTGGAAAGCAGTTACGAGGATGTTGCCAGGACTCGAGAGCCTGAGCTACAGGAGAGCTTAGGCAGGCTAGGACTTTATTCGTTGGAGCACAGAAAGTCAAGAGGTGATCTCATAGAGTATAAAATCATGAATGGAATAGAGTGAATGCAGTCTTTTTTTCAGGTAGGGAAAGCAAGAACGAGAAAAGCGAGGAGAAAGATGTAATAGGAACTTGACGAGCAACATTTTCACAGAAGATGGTGTGTTATGGAACATACAGTACAATGATCACAAATACCACACTCTCTATAGTTCCCTGGTTTGTTCATCTCCCCCCAAGCATTTTCCCCTTCAACTACTGTCCCTACACCACCTCCCTCACCAAACACTTGCATTCTGTCTGTGGGACAACTGGAGCTCCCGGTTGCTAACCGCTTAATTTCCTCTTCCCATACCAACCTGTCCATCCTCACCTTGAAGTAATGCCCCAATCTGAAATGTCACCTATCCATTCTCTTTTTCTCCACACCTGCCTGACTCACTCAAGATTCCAGCATTGCAGTCTTGTATATCTCCCAAATTTGACCAACTTGTTTATCACGTTGCTCAATTATTCTCTGACATGGTGTCAACTTTTCTCTAGCTACATTTCTACAAAACCCCTTAAATCACTTTTTATAAATGCAAGTTACGATAAAGGTTGATATCAATCTCTCACAAAGAACAGCCATAATGCAGCATTTCAGTAATCTCATTAATTATACTTGCTGCAGTTCATACGGTCAGATTACAAAAATATAAAACATCAGGGATGACAGTCCAAAACCTGCCTCACAGGAGGAGCAACCAGACAACACATACCAAGTATTCAAGTAATCTTTGAAACCACATTTTGTAGCTAAATGGTCCGTGGCCATTTATGTACACCTCAATTTACCGAATGGTAATTTAAAGAGATTTCTTCAGAGCACTATAAACACAAATGCTCAAAATATTTGAATGTGGAGATCGCAAAGAATGTGGAGATCGCAACCACATAAATTCCCAGAGTTTAAAACATATGCAATTTTTGAGATAAAGTACTTCATTTACTTCTCTAAATAGACTGCATGGCAAACCCCAAAAACATTACATTGGGACCATGGATTTATTTTAGCTTTGAGAAGTGGGTAAAGAATCTGAAACTTTGCGAGATACACCACCACATGTAGATCAATTGCACAGGAATGCTTCACAGCAGCCATAAGGTGAAGTACAATTCTGTAGAGAATAGAAAGTACTTTCCATGTTTCAGCAGATATTTTACATACAATTTGGAAGATCACAACACTGAAGTTCAATACAAGATCACCTGTTGTTCACAAATCTCACATTTTCTTTTTATTGCATGGGTTTATGACTATGGTATAACTACCAGCCAAGTGCGGTTTCACGTGTTGTATTTCTTTAATGAACTCATATTCAAATTAAGAAAGGTTTCGGCAGTTTCCTGCCTTCACAATATCATCACTGGCAGAATAGCTAGGTCAGAGTATGCAGATAGACAATGATTGGCAAAAGCACTGTGGCAAAAGGTGACAATGTATTTTGCTTGTTTACTATGGTCCCAAACACAGGTGGGTCAGTTGTCAGAGCACCCACATTTAAGATCATCAATAGGGTGATTTCACGAAAGGCCGCTGGGTCATAGGTCTTCACGCACGGAGCCGCAAAATCCAACTGGGGTACAAACGTCACTTCCAGTACGTTATTAATGCTAGAAACGAGTACTTTCAAACCTGTTAAAAACCGCGAAACAGTTAGTTTTTGCGCTATAAATAACTGTGCCAGTCGGGGTGACCGTGAGACACAGCTATCCTACTTTAGAGTTCCAAAGATTAAGAAAGATGAAGGTAAAGAGAAGAGAGAGCTGAAGGGAAAATAACAGCGGAAGTTGCTGGCCGTGCAGATATAAAGATAGAAAATATTGGGAATTATCGCGTTTGCTTACTGCATTTCATCAAAACTAAGGCATTATTGATGTTTTGATGAAATGCAGTGAGCGAACGCGATAATTCCCGATATTTTCTATCTGCACGGCCAACAACTTCCGTTGTTATTTTCCCTTCAGCTCTCTCTTCGCTTTACCTTCATTTTTCTTAATCTTTGGAACTCTAAAGTAGGATAGCTGTGTCTCACGGTCACCCCAACTTGCAGTTATTTATAGCGCAAAAACTAACCGTTTTCGCAGTTTTTAACAGGTTTGAAAGTACGCGTTTCTAGCATTAATAACATGTACTGGAAGTGACGTTTGTACCCCAGTTGGATTTTGCGGCTCCGTGCGTGAAGACCTATGACCCAGTGACCTTTCGTGAAATCACCCTATAGCAGAACCAGACAAAATATGACAATTTCTTTAAACACTGGCAATTGTTATGATCCAAATTCCAATGAAAGAATCCCAATTTGATGATACTGCAAAAGAAATAAAAGATATAGTTGGAAAAGAGTTCAGGGTAAGAGCAGGCAAGTGGAATTAATTGGACAGCTCTTTCAAAGGCACAATGGACAAAATGGCTGTCCTCTGCTCCATACAAGTAATTTCATTTTAGTTCATTGACAAGTAATGCAAGCTCAAAAATTTGTTGACAATCTGTTTTCAGCAAAACAATGAGAACTAATAAACACTGGAATCATTTATCCACTACTAATAAAATTGTTTGTCAGGTACAAAGTAACATTCAATTGTACTGAGCAAAAAGAAATGTAGAGGAACTCAGCAGGGCAGG
This sequence comes from Amblyraja radiata, assembly GCF_010909765.2. Classification (NCBI taxonomy): domain Eukaryota; kingdom Metazoa; phylum Chordata; class Chondrichthyes; order Rajiformes; family Rajidae; genus Amblyraja; species Amblyraja radiata. Next base: position 25,190,720 of record NC_045980.1, on the reverse strand, counting down.
CAGCATTTGTGGAGGGAATGGACTGATGATATTTCAGGTCAGGACCCTTCTCCACAGATGCCTGATCCACTGAGTGCCTCCCGCACTTTATTTTTTGCTCAAGATTACAGCATCTACAATTTCTTGTTTCGATTATACAGAGTTTCTACAGTAAATGAACTCTGACTTTGACTCTGACATCGGGAGGAGAACGAGGAGTGCAGGGAAGAGATAAGACTTTGCCTTCCATCACAGTGAGGAGGAGATTCACTGTGATGGATGTTTGTGTCAATTGTGTTGTGTCTTGGTTCTTCTTCTTGTTTGTATGACTGCAGAAACCAAATTTCGTTTGAACCTCTGGGTTCAAATGACAACAAATAAATTGTATTGTATTGTATTGTATTGTATTGTATTGAACACCAAATCCTAAAGGCTCTGTCCCACTTACGCGATTTTATTCGGCAACTCGGCACCCGTCATAGTCGCAGCAGGTCGCCGAAAATTTTCAAAATGTTGAAAATCCAGCGGCGACCAGAAAAAGGTACGACTCTTTGGGCAACTACTCACGACCATACAGGCGTCACCCCATGAAATTCTGCGACATTATAAACTCATGTGATGCTGTCAGAAAGTATATTTTCATGTAAACAATTTTAAAAATATACAATGAAACAATTCTAAATGGATGAAGTAAATATTTAGAGATTTTAACCATGCTTTCCCCATTACGTAATAGATTTAAAAAACCCGTTTCATAACACAAGGACCAACGAGTCTATGTAGTAACTATATGGAGAAATATTTAAAGGCGGCGATGTTGATAAAAGTGGTTTCAAAACAAAAGGATAAATTTAGAATTAGAGGAACAGTATACAACAGTGATTATGTTGTAACTTTATAAAATCAATGGTCAGATCTCAGCTGCAGTATTAAGGATAATTCTGGTCAAGAATCATGCCTACTGAAAAGATGGTTATGAAAATATATGGAGGTGAATTATTAGGATGCTAGTAAATTTAGGTTTTCAAATTAAAGACCTGACCATCATTAGCAGGGCTAACAATTCTTAACCACTTGAGCAGCAATCGTTGCAAGCCTTGTAAAGAACAGCCAAAAATACTACCCTTTGTGGTCAATAAGCGAGGTTTTTTATAAAATGTTGGCAAAACATCAACACGCGAGACAAAAATAATCAGTTTCCTCAGTTTGCAGACTTGGAAAGTCAGTGGAAGCTCTTTCCACATAGTTTTACGTAACTGTGCAGATACTAAAAAAAATGGCAATAGGCGGCTGTAGACAAAATGCAGGGATGTGGAAAAAAGTTATTTCATAGAGTCAGCACTGACAAAGAAAAGAACCGGCAGTTTCTTCACTGCTAGGCTGATTCTACAGCAGGAAGGCTTGTAGAATAAGGATAGCAAGAGCCTGGCTCTACAGTTATTTAAAGCACATGCACTGTATGAATACCTGTATTTAGTTCATTGAATTTATACACACGGCCTTCTGTATAGAAGTCTCTGAGGATTGCTACTAGAACTATAATAGACAGAATTTGTATTCATTCTCTAGAAACAAATATGACACATTCATAATCAAACACTGAATTTAGGCATATGCTCTTATGTTTCACGTGAACCATTTCAACCGACCAAAAAAGTTAAACAATACTTAATGCAAGTGTACTTTGGGGAACAGAGCAATTTCGCAACAAAAAGTCCAAATTTGCCTGATAATAATGAATAAATTATTGTGCTCGGGGTGATGGCAAACTGATATAGAAAATTTGCAAATATAGTCTGCACTCCACAGAAACCAAAAAGTGTTCAAATGTGGAATACCAACTCAAAAGACAACATTTTAATACAACAATTAGAACATTTATACAACCTATTGGTGAAGGCATCCTACACAACAGGAGCCATATAATAGATGGACAATATGACACTTACGTAGCTTCCCCATTTGTCGCCCATTCACATGCATGATTTCACATTTTATGACAGGGGGCAATTAATCCAACTATTAGCTTAAGATACTTCAAAACACATTTAAAGTCTAAATTTAAAACAGAAACGACAACATGTTTATCACTATAATTCATCATTTTCCATGGGGAGTGATAAAATCAAGTTGTGCTATGATGCCATGTTTTATTTCAGCAGTAAATCAAACTGTGGTTGGGTCATTATCTAATTGGACACGTAGTTATGCCATCTAAAGTGTAATAGCGAGCCATTTTCACACAAAAACAATACATTATTCAAATTTATTTATCTGCATAATTAAACCAAATTAAGTGGCCAATTGAATTAAAAAGGAAATAGGCTCTGGGGTACTCTCGTCTGATAAGACACAAAAATCTGTAGTAACTCAGCAGGACAGGCAGCATCTCTGGAAAGAATGGATGACGTTTCGGGTCGAGACTTCTGATATTCACTTAGAACCACTGCTGGAAACTGCTTGGACATCAGGCAAAAAATAAATTCGGGCAGACCTGCCACTTGTAAATCACAAATTGGCATAAATCTGCTCAGTATACAGACTCATGAAAAATGGCCACTTAGACAAAGTAATGGAAGCTGTCAATGATATATCAACAGCAAAAATCATTAGCTTACAATTCCAAAAAACATTGAATCCCCTGGCCATAGGTATCTTTCAACAAAAATTGATACAAATATTAAACTCTTAAGTAAGGGTTACACAAGGCATATCTTCAGTGCATTTGACACTATGCAAACTGCAACTGCCAGTTACACTGCAACTTACATTATATAATGTGCAACAGTACCAATTTTACAAGCTCAGGCAAGCAGCTCAATTTCTTGCCTGTTACAGCAGGCACATCATCTATAAACTTTAGCAGAAACTATCCCTAACTCTCTACACTTGAAACATTACCATTTGTTACTTTTGCTGATAATGCTGTAGAACACAGGCTCGTAAAATTACTAAATGGATCAAGATTAGTTGGCGGATGCATATTTAGATTCTCAATTTTACAGGTTATTTAGGTACATGTATGCAAAAGCATAGAATTTTAGATACCATCAACTATGTTTGTAGTACAGCTCCAAAACAGAAAGCAGACTTCAGAATGTCATCAAAACCTACTAATTTGAATTATTATATTATAACCACGCCCTGATTTTAAGATGCTTTCCATATTCCAGTTTCTCACATCATCAATACATACCTATTTCCTTCCCAGTCACATTCCCCGGAAATAGCTCTTTCCCCTCCAAACACCTGAAATAGTCTCTTGTACTTCGCGCTTTCCCTTAATTTTGCATGCACCCAACATACCATCCGTCACCCATCCCCTAACTCCAGTTGTTCTAAACCTCGCAAATGTCCCAATTTCCTAAACACACATTATCGCCACCATCCCTCCTTTCCTCAGTCAAATTTCTCAGGGATTCCGCCTTTCTTCGTTGTTGTTTCTCCGCCCTCCCTCCCTCCCCAAATCTGGCCTTATCGCACAGCCCCTGCCATTCCCACTGCGGCCTCCAGGCCTTTCCCATTTGGCCCTCCCCAACACTTCAGATGTTGGACTCACCAAACCATGCCATAGGCTCCCTCGCCGATATAGCTGAGGTTGGTGTACCGAGGTCCGGTATCGAACACCTGCCCACGGATCACTTCGGGCCCGCTTACGCACTGAGACAAAGTCGGCGCGGCCGCCATCTTACTCACAGCACCCGGAATGGCCAAGATTGGTGCCGATTGGACTGTCATGCGCACGTGACGGAAAACCAACAGGGAGCAGAGCGATTGGCCCACTGCAAACCAGCTGACTTGCACCACACAACGCGCAACGCGATTGGACGGAGGTCGACCACCTGATCCTATTTGCCAACGGAGACGCTGATTGGACGACAAAAGAGCACCCGACCGGGCAGCAGCGATCGACGAGTGATCTGGTTGACGACACCCGGCGACCAATAGTTGCTGCGTGGAGACACCACGTACCTCCTCGACCTGGGGGTTTACCTGAGTCCCACTGAGGGGGCTTGGCCAGCAAACTGGCAGGAGCTGGAGGCGAAAGTCGTCGCCCGGTTAGGGCGTTAGTCAGGCCTCGATGAGTGAGACTCCACGCACCACCCTCTGAAAGAAGACATTTTCCATTTTGGTCCTCAATTGCACAACCTTGATCCGAGTCTTTTTGTCCAAGAGAAATATCCTCCATACATCAACTGTCTGAAGAAGTCTGCACACTTTGGTTCAAGGTCATCTTTACCTCTTTTTCAGTTGTGGTGGACGCCTTGTTCTCTAATATTTCTGGAAAGCCTTTTCTCTTGTCTTCTAACGGGTGCAAACTATTTCATTCCTCTTCTGTTTCTTTTTCCTCCCATCTCTGTCCATAAATGACTAACATTTTGTCCTTGCTGGGTTTTTTTTCTAATATAGCTGTTTGTTTTAGGTTTCTCACTAATTTATTCTGATACTTTATTTTCCCTTCATGAATTTTTTTTGCTGAAATCCAAAATGTTCCCAATGGGTACAGAGGATGACAGCTGACATTTAATACATATAGGAAGTTTATAAATAAAAATATACATTCAATGGCACAATTCTTAAAGTGATGCATAGATGGGGATATCTAAGATGATATGTTCTTGCTAAATTGAAAATTTTAAAACACTTAGTTAAAAGCAAATGAGATCCTAAGGTTTGTGATAAAGACGTGGAGTATAAGATCAAAGATCATTATGTAGCAACCTTTTCCAAATCTTTGGGTTCAGCTACAATAAGACTATTGCGTTCAATTTTAGGCATTTCTATTTAAGAAAGATGCGAAGGCTTTTGAGAAAATATAGATATCTACTAAAATGATGCCAAGGACGAAGGACTTCAGGCATGTGGATTGTCTGGAAAAACTTCTTGGAGCAGAGAAAATTGTAATGGTTTCTCGTAAAGCTATTTAAAACCATGGCCTGTCTATATACGGAAATTGTTTCCATTGGCAATAACTAGGGGATATAGATTGACAAAAGAACCAAAAATGTGAGGAAAAACATTTTATGCAGGAAGCGTTCAGGGAATGGCAACAGATTTATTTGTAGTGCACAAAAGAATGATTATAAGGAGAAAGAATAGGCAGACCTAAAGGGTGAGCATAGGAGACTGGAAAAGGTAGTTTGCATAATTGGTACAGACCTAATGGATCGAATAGTCTTCTTCCTCGCTGTAACTAGTCTGTGCTTCTTTGAAGATGTAACTAATAGAATAGATAAAGGAGAGCCAGTAGACGTAGTGTGCATGGATTTCCAAAGCACATTTGATTTGTTCCATATAAAAATGACTGCATAAGGTAAAAGCATCATGTCAGAATGATTAGAAAATTATGTAGCAGGCAGAAAAACAATGGTAATAGTAAACTGGAGACACGAGACAGCAGATGCTAGAATATTGAGTGAAAAGTAAAATACTGGAAGTCTGATGAAGGGTTCCAACGCAAAACGTTTTTTTCCCATTTCCGTCAACAGATGCTGCCTGACCCACTGAGTTCCTCCAGCATCTCTTTTTTTTAACTTTGGAATGCAGCAAATGGTAATTTTCAAGTTGGCCAGCTGATTAGAGCAATGTCACAGATTCAGTTTATAATCTGTACTAATTACAGATGTATGAACCCAGTCCATTTTTCCCTCAACTTATAACACAATTAAAATAGGAATACGTTTTGGAGGAGACACAAAGAGATATAAACATGTTAAGTGAGTAGCCAAAGTGATAGCAAATGGAGGGAAAATGTTAGATTTTCCAGTTTAATATGATGAATAGAATTTAAAGTATGATCGAGAGTCATAGACATACATCTCGTAGAAAGGCCCTGCAGTCCAGCAAGTCTGCATACACTGTCAAACACCCGTTTACATTAGAAACCAAAAGTCTATGTTGGCCATGTCAGAACATACTAAAAAAAAAAATCGCTTGGTATCGTAACCATACCCCTACAGTTTTTGTAAAGAATGATATTAAAAGCACATAAGACAGAAAAGCAGCCGACATAGGGACCATGTACTCCCTGTTCATTTCCTCTTCTCTACTGTCAGGCAGAAGATACAAAAGCTTGAAAACGCATACCACCAGATTCAGAAACATCATCTTCCCTGCTGTTATCAAACTATTGAACGGTCCTTTCATGAACTAAGGTGTGGTCGTGATCTCTAAAAATTGTGGACCTTGCCCTTTTTATACCTACACGTTTGCTGTAACTGTAACGTTTCTCTGTAATACTATAAAGTTGTAACACTGCACTGTTGCATTTTTCTTTGCACTACCTGCTGTACGTGTATATATATATTGATTGTACTCGTCTGGTGTTATTTGACAGGATAACATGTAAATAAATGTTTCACTGTTTCTCTGTACACATGACAATAATAAACCAATACCCATACCCCCAAAAAAAATTACAAGTGGAGAGAGAGGGGTAACTAGTTCTACCATTCTTGGGAATTAATATATATATATACATACATTGGACTTTTGAATTTAGTAATATTAATGGAGCTCTTTAGTATGTAGGGGCACCTGTACGTTTCCATCAATTCCCCAGATTCTACAATTCAACTGCGGTGGCCAGTTAACGTACCAATCTTTGAGGTATTCGAGGAAAATGGAGCACCCGGAGGAAACACTTGCACAGGGAGAACATGCAAGCTATATATACAGACAGTAAGCATGGTCAGGACAACATCTGGATCTCTGGTGCCCTGTGGCAGTGACTGCACTAGATCCTCACTGTGCCCTTACATAGTACAGAATTAAATATTGTCGTTCAATGAGATCCTTGTACAACAAAATCTCAATGATTTTGTATTTCCAATGATGAAAGCAATTAAGAAGTCATAAAGAATGAACATAAGATTAAGGAAGTATTATAACAAGTGTTAACAGTGTTGGTGAGAGAGCCAACAGTTGGAACGCTGAGTACACTTTTGATTTTTATAATTATAGAGGATGTACTTGGAGGCAGTTAACTGGGTTGTTGCCTGGAATGAAAGGTGTCATCTTATGAAAAGTGATTAAGAAAAATGAGCCTGTACTCTCAATTCCAAAAATGACAGAAGGTTTTATTGAAAATATGATTCTGAGGTGACTTGATTGAAATGTTGATTGATTGTGGATGTTTTTCCTAGGAAGCATAACCTTAAAATAAAGGGACTACATTTTAAGACTGAGATGAGGAGAAATTCTTTTTCAGATGATTCTAAGTCCTTGGGATTCTCTACCCTAGAGAGCTGTGGCTTTGGAACCATTAAGTGTATGAAATTGATTGATTTTTCAACTCCAAGATAATCAAGGAGAGCAAGGATATAGCAGGAATAAGGTGTTGAACCCAGACATTAGATCAGGTCAGATCAAAGGAGCGACCTTATGACCTCCTCCTGCAGTTAGGAAGTGCAAAGTTAGGAAATCTCAGCAATTCTCTCACACTGTTTTTGGTGTGGACACTAAGATATGGATTTTTTTGTTAGATTAGGTTTACTGGAAATAGATCATCTAAATTATGTTGATGCGCAAGTCAGCCTTCTACTAACTGGATGGGTACCACGGGCTGAATGGGCTGCTTCATTCATGTTGGGTAAGTGATAAATGTCGGCTCGTTAGACGGGATAAATTCCTTGCTAGCTTTTGAATACTGCTTTGGGATTTTTTTATGCTCACCTGAGAAAGTAGGCTGTGCTCAGTGACAAGCCTCGTGAGTGGGGTGTGGAGACTTTTGTTAGGAGTGAACAATACTAAAATAAATTTATCATCTAATTCAGTTTGTTTGAATTATATGCAGTTTACAACACTATGCTATTTGGGACAACATAGTGTTTATATTCTTCGTGAGTCTTTCGGATGGTCTTCTGCCACCTATATCACTCTTATTTATTTTCCTCACAAGAAACCATCAAGTTTTCCCCAAAATACTTTTAATGTTAATTGCTTCAACCACTTTCAGTGCAGAAGGACTCAGATCCCACCACAGAATTCTACAGAGTTTTTTTATTTGATCCGTTTCCAACAGTCTTGTGACACTGCTCCCATATTTGGAAGTTCTCTACAAATATAAGCTGTTTATGCATGTTCATACAAGCTACTCATACTTACTCACGCCTCGCATAGTTTTAAAGACTGCAGTCGGCATTCCCTTCTGGAGAAAAGCATTAACGTGCTGAATGTTCCCCAGTAGTTGTATCTCTCACATCTAGTAATACTTTATCTATTTTATTCTGCCCAATATCTTTAGCTTTAGTACAAAGCCATTTAGAACGGAAACGAGGAAACACTTTTTCTCACAGCGAGTGGTGAGTGTGGAATTCTCTGCCTCAGAGGGTGATGGAGGCAGGTTCTCTGCATGCTTTTAAGAGAGAGCTAGATAGGGCTCTTAAAAATAGCAGAGTCAGGGGATATGGGGAGAAGGCAGGAACAGGGTACTGATTGGGGATGATCAGCCATGATCACATTAAATGGCGGTGCTGGCTCGAATGGCCCACACTTGCACCTATTGTCTAAAGAGCAGATCTTTGTACAATATTGCATGTATGATCAATCAAAAATTCTGTAATTGTGCATTAACCTACAGGAAAGGATGAAACCATCAACAGAAATGTTAATAGCTTTTAAAATGTTACTCGATTGTCCCTATATATTACAGCACAGAAACCAACAGTTTAACATAGTAAGTGCATACTGAAAAAGGATTTGGTGTTGATGTTAAATGAAGAGTTGGATATTCATGCATCCTTGATGACACATGCTATTGTTCAATAAACAATCCGCTAGAGAAACTCAGTAAGTCGAGCAGCATCTTGGGGGTTTTGATGGGGTTCCCCTCTTCCATTATAGATGAGGCCCTCACTAGGGTCTCCTCGACATCCCGCAGATCGGCTTGCTCCCCCTCCTCCCACATTCGTAAAAGGGACAGAGTCCCCCTTGCCTCACCTTCCGCCCCATCAGCCGTCGCATACAGCACATAATCCTCCAAATCTTTCACCACCTTCATCGGGTTCCCACTACTAGCCACATCTTCCCATCTCCATCCCGTACTGCAGAGACCGTTACCGCCGCAACTAGTCCCTTCCCTCCCCACCCCCCTTGACCTCATCCAGGGACCCCGACAGTTTTCAGGTGAGGCAGAGGTGCACTTGCATCTCCTCCAACCTCATCTACTGTATCCACTGTTCCAGGTGTGGACTCCTGTACATTGGCGAGACCAAGCGCAGGCTCAGTGATCATTTTGCTGAACACCTCAGCTCAATCCGCCTAAACCTATCTGATCTCCCGGTTGCTCAACACTTTAACTCCCCCTCCCATTCCCACACTGATCTTTCTGGGCCTCCTCCATTACCAGAGTGAGGCCCAGTACAAATTGGAGGAACAGCACCTCATATTTCGCTGGCCAGCTTACACCCCAGCGGTACGAAAATTGACTTCTCTAACTTCAAATAGCCCTTGCTTTTCCTCTCTCTCCATCCCCTCCCCCTTCCCAGTTCTCCGACCAAGTCTTATTGTCTCTGACTATATTTTATCTCTGTTTGCTTTGTTGTTACCTTCTCCCAACTAACAATGATCTACTCTATATTTTCCTTGATCTCCATTCCCGTTGTCCTGTTTTCACACCTTACATATCCTTATCTATACACTTCCTTATCTATGTACCGCCCAATCCCCTGACATCTGCCTGAAGAAGGGTCTCGACCCAAAACGCCACCCATTTCTTCTCTCCAGAGATGCTACCTGTCCCACTGAGTTACTCCAGCATTTTGTGTCCATCATTGGTAGCTTTGTGTTCCCTCTCATTGGCCTCTTAGTTTCTCCTTCAGTCTGAAGAAAGATCCAGACCCTAAACGTCATCTGTCCATGTACTCTGGAGATGCTGTTTAACCCGCTGATACTCCAGCGCTTTGTGGCCTGTTTTGAAAACCAGCATCTGCACTTCCTTGTTACTCCACCTTCATCCTCCCTGCCCTCATCTGGTTCCTTGTACCTTTTGTCTGCCGCCACTGATCTCCCATTTCCCTCCATCTCCCAATTCCACTCTTCCCCCTCCACCTGGTTCCATCTGCATGTCAACCTCCATCTTTTCGTGGTCCACCAATCATCTACTGGCCCCTGTTTCACCACTCCCCCTCTCTTCTTTGTACTGGCTATCTTTCCTCTCCACTCTCAGTTCTGGTGCAGGGTTTTGATGTGAAATGTCGACAATTCCTTCTCCCCTCCCCACAGATGCTGCTTGACCCACTAGATTCCTCCAGTAGATTGTACCAGCACTTGCACTCTCTAGTGTCTCCTTCTCTTATTGTTCCTTGGCAACATCTTGGTGAATCTGCTCTGCAGCCTTCTCTCTCCATGTGCAGTTACATCCTTCCTATGGTGTGACAACAAGAACTATACACAGCACTCCAGCTGTGTGCACATTAAAGTTTTACAAAATTGTACCATAACCCATCAACTTTTATATTATATGAACTGCTGAGTGTATCCAGCAGTGGAGGATAGCAGGACAAATTAATGACATTGTTTTCTATATGAAAATAAATTCTGTCAGTTTAGGTGGTCATGGGCCTGTTTCCGTGGTGGGACGACTTAAATGAAAGTCAACATTTCCAGGAAATTTACTAAAGTAAATAGTTTGAAACACAACCAAAAAGACTTTAAATAATTTGCAAATGGGCAGGAGTGGGTTGTGTGCAAGCAGATTGAGCAATAACATAAAAAATAGCAGAAGTTGCAACATAATAGAAAAAGCAAAGGAGTAAGGCTTGGATGCAGGGCTGCCAACACACACGCATTGAGCGTGAGAATCACGCACGTGGCTAAATTCTCACGCTGAACACAAATTTCTCACGCTCGGTCGTGAGAAATTCTGTGATCAACAAAAATTTTAAAACGCATATCAACTGTATGGGCCACGGGTGTTGGAGAGCCGGGGCTGAGGGAGGGATGGAAACAGAACAGCGGCGGGGACAAATGTGGACGGGGAGTCGGGGCTGGCGAGTGTTTGTCAGGCTGGCGAGTGTTTGCTGGGCTGGCGAGTCGCTCGCTGCAGCTCCGGCCATGGAGCAGCCTCAGTGCAAGAGTCCCGGGCCGTCGGAAGCGTTGCGCTGCGGCCGTGAGAGTCTCTGTGCCGAATTCGCCCAGGTGACCGGCATGGATCAGGCTGCGGCTCAGTACATCCTGGAGGACAACCAATGGCTGCTGGAAGTAAGTATCAAGCACTGGGTTGAAACGGTGGAAGATAATGGCCTTCAAATGGGGGTGGTTGGAGAAAGCATCCTGTTTGCCTGCTAGATTTTCACTTACTGTAACTGCAGGAAAAATGTTCCCGATGTTCGGGAGGTTCAGAACCAGGGGTCACAGTTTAAGAATAAGAGGTAGGCCATTTAAGACTGAGATGAGGACAAACTTTCTTCACCCAGAGACTTGTGAATCTGTGGAATTCTCGATCTCGCTACCTTTATCTGTAGTCTGGTTTGGGACTGCTTTCCACCATGAGTTCAAAACTACAATGACTATCTTGAGGGATCTGTCTCCATCCATAGCTCAAAAATAAACGTGGGTCCATTTAGCAGCTCAGGCGGAAGAAATTATAATATAGCATAAAGGAATGACTTGGGCAATAGGAAAATTTGACTACCTGGGTCCGACTTAATTTACTCAGTCTCACTGTCAAACGGCAATTAACAAATGCGCCAAGAACATAGTGTCACCCAGACAATATTCATATCCACCACAAAGATTCCCTGTTCTCTTCCTCTATGCTGCCTAAAACACTTTTATTTTACCTTTTCAGTTCTGATGAAGGCTTATTAGCCTGAAATGTTAAACACTTTTGTCTCTCCCTGGATGGTGCCTGACCTGCTATGTATATTCAGAATTTTAAGATTTTATTTTAAATGCATTTCATCTTAGCGTTCCTCATAGAAGATACAGCAAAAAGAGTGAATGAGCAAATGTTTAATGATGGTGGATTACCTAATAATAAAGATAAAATAGTGGAAGGTTTAAATAGATTAAAAGTCAACAAATCTTTTAATTGTGATATCCTGCAAACTGGGATTTCAAGATATGTGGTTGCAGATAGATGATAATTTTCTAATATTACTGAAATTCTTCAACAATTCAACTAGCAGAGTAGAAGCTACATGTATCATGAATATTCCACACATCTCCAACAACTTGGTTTCATTTGGTCCTCCAACGCTGCCTGTTCTCCCTGTATCTGCAAGGGGTTCCTGCAATACCCTCCCATATCCCAAATACGTGAGAGTAATTAGCCACTGCAAGTTATTCCTAGAGTTTGGAGTTTGTAAAGGAATCAATATATATTTGAATAGAATATGTGGAGAATAAAATGAGAATATATTTGGTGGGCTGAAGGTCTCATTTCTTTGCTCTGTAAAGCCCCTGTCCCACTTAGGAAACCTGAACGGAAAACCCTGGAGACTTTGCGCCCCACCCAAGGTTTCCGTGCGGCTCCCGGAGGTTCCCGGAGATTTTTGTCAGTCTCCTTACCTGCTTCCACTACCTGCAACCACCTGCAGCCTCCGGGAACCGCACGGAAACCTTGGGTGGGGCGCAAAGTCTCTAGAGGTTTCCGTTCAGGTTTCCTAAGTGGGACAGGGGCATAACTTTATTCCAGAAAAGAGAAAATTAGGAGCTGGATAGGTTTATATCGTTAGTTTTACTTCACTGCTGAGAATCCATTATTAAGGTTGTGGTAAAAGTGCACTTAGAAAATCATATGATTATGCAGAGTTTATGTGGTTTTTGAAGGGAACATCTTGTTATTAAAGCTAATAGAATTTTATGAGGATGTAATTAGCAAGATAGCTAAAGGGATTGTTGGGTTTTTTTAAAAGGCATTTTACAAGGTAACATACAGCAGATTGTTCCATAAAATGGTTCAGTGTTGGGGACGTATATGAGCGAGGGAGTTAGTTAAAGAATAGGTTAAAGGCCAGAAAATGGAATGAGTTAGCACTACAGTGCAGCAGCAACCAATGCCATCTCACAAGTCCAGGGAGCAGGGTTACTCATGATCTCTGCTTTTTTCTGTGACCACATGGCTTTGCTATGTGCACTTCAGTGCTGATAAATTAATTAGCCACTGTAAATTAACCCTGGGTGGAAGTAAATGCTGAAGTTACAGGGTCAGAGGGGAAAAGAATGGGGAAATGGAACTAATGGGTTATTCTACTAGAACCTGGCATGTCCCTGAGAGCTGAATGGCCTCCTACGTGATGGTAAATCTATCTTTTTCAAATTTAAAGACTACTGATGGGGTTTCCTACAGATCAATGCTGGTCTCTTAGTTATTTATAATCTATTTTAATAACCGTTTTCATCTGAGGGTAGCATATCCCAACATCCTGATGACACAGAGCTAAGTTTGTAAATTGGTAAATCAGGCAATTTATCAGTCAATTTAAGCAAGACTGCTCTTAGCGAGCGGCAGTGAGTGAGCGAAGTGCCCTGTGAGAAAAGTGTGAGTCTTTGGCTCGAGAGTCTTTGGCGAGGAGACGAAAGAAGGAAATGTCAGGCAAGCTGATTCAGTGCGATGCTTGCAGTATGTGGGAGGTCAAGGACACCGCTAGTGCCTCAGGCTGCTACAAATGCGAGAAGTGCATCCAGGTAGAGCTCCTGAAGGGCCGTGTTGGGGAACTGGAGAAGCAAGTGGATGACCTCCGGTTCGTCCGAGAAACTGAGTCGTTCCTCGACAAGTCCTACAGTACGATTGTTACACCTAAGGTACTGGAAGAGAGAAGGTGGGAGACAGTGAGAACGGGAGGGAAGCATGGAATGCCAACGTCCCCGGGTGTTGTACCTCTTGTGAACAGGTTCACCCACTTAGAAGCTGCCGGGACAGAAGAGGTGTTTACACTGGGCGACGGACTGGCTTGTGATGCGAATAGGGCTGTTGAGCCAAAACCAAAAAGGCCTAAGGCAGGCAACGCCATTGTAATGGGAGACTCCATTGTGAGAGGTACGGACAGGGGTTTCTGCGGCAACAGACGGGATGCGAGGATGGTGTGCTGCCTTCCTGGTGCCAGGATCCAGGATGTCACGGACAGAGTGCAGAAAATCCTCAAGGGCGAAGGTGAACATCCGGAAGTGGTAGTGCATGTCGGCACAAACGATGTCGGAAAGAAGGGGATGAATATTCTGCAGCGTGACTTAGAGAGCTCGGAAAAATGCTGAAAAGCAGGACCTCCAGGGTTGTTATCTCCGGTTTGCTTCCAGTTCCTCGTGCTGGCGAGAGCAGGAACAGGGAGATACGGGACCTGAACGTGTGGCTGATGAACTGGTGCACGGGGCAGGGGTTTAGATTCTTAGATCACTGGGATCTGTTTTGGGGTAAGGGGGAACTGTACAAAAGGGACGGATTGCATCTTAACAGGTGTGGGACCAGCATTCTGGCAGGCAGGTTTGCCACTGCTACACGGGTGGTTTTAAACTGAATAAGGGGGGTGGGGTGTCGAATGGGATAGTGGTGGATGGAGTTAAAGGGAAAGGGTTTCTTAAATGTGTGAGCGTAGAGACAGAGGGGTGTAAAATGAGGGTAGAAGCAATAGGTAGCAAGGTGAAAAGTAAAAGTGGCAGGCAGACAAAACCAGGGCAAAAATCAGAAAGGGCCACTTTTCAACATAATTGTATAAGGGGTAAGAGAGTTGTAAAAACAAGCCTGAAGGCTTTGTGTCTCAATGCAAGTAGCATTCGTAATAAGGTGGATGAGTTGAATGTGCAGATAGCTATTAATGACTATGATATAGTTGGGATCACGGAGACATGGCTCCAGGGTGACCAAGGCTGGGAGCTGAACATCCAGGGATATTCAATATTCAGGAGGGATAGAGAGAAAGGAAAAGGAGGTGGGGTAGCGTTGCTGATTAGAGAGGAGATTAACGCAATGGAAAGGAAGGACATTAGTTTGGAGGATGTGGAATCGGTATGGGTAGAGCTGCGAAACACTAAGGGGCAGAAAACGCTGGTGGGTGTTGTGTACAGGCCACCTAACAGTAGTAGTGAAGTTGGAGATGGTATCAAACAGGAAATTAGAAATGCGTGCGACAAAGGCAAAACCGTTATAATGGGTGACTTCAATCTACATATAGATTGGGTGAATCAAATTGGCAGGGGTGCTGAGGAAGAGGATTTCTTGGAATGTATGCGGGATAGTTATCTAAATCAACATGTAGAGGAACCAACGAGAGAGCAGGCTATTTTAGACTGGGTATTGAGTAATGAGGAAGGGTTAGTTAGCAGTCTTGTTGTACGTGCCCCCTTGGGCAAGAGTGACCATAATATGGTTGAGTTCTTCATTAGGATGGAGAGTGACATTGTTAATTCAGAAACAATGGTTCTGAACTTAAAGAAAGGTAACTTTGAGGGTATGAGACGTGAATTGGCCAAGATTGACTGGCAATTAATTCTAAAAGGGTTGACGGTGGATATGCAATGGAAGACATTTAAAGACTGCATGGATGAACTACAAAAATTGTTCATCCCAGTTTGGCAAAAGAATAAATCAGGGAAGGTAGTGCATCCGTGGATAACAAGGGAAATCAGGGATAGTATCAAAGCGAAGGATGATGCGTACAAATTAGCCAGAAAAAGCAGCATACCGGAGGACTGGGAGAAATTCAGAGACCAGCAGAGGAGGACAAAGGGCTTAATTAGGAAAGGAAAAATAGATTATGAAAGAAAACTGGCAGGGAACATAAAAACTGACTGCAAAAGTTTTTATAGATATGTGAAAAGAAAGAGATTAGTTAAAACAAATGTAGGTCCCTTGCAGTCAGAAACAGGTGAGTTGATCATGGGGAACAAGGATATGGCGGACCAATTGAATAACTACTTTGGTTCCGTCTTCACTAAGGAAGACATAAATAATCTGCCGGAAATAGCAGGGGACCGCAGGTCAAAGGAGTTGGAGGAATTGAGTGAAATACAGGTTAGCCGGGAAGTGGTGTTGGGTAAATTGAATGGATTAAAGGCCGATAAATCCCCAGGGCCAGATAGGCTGCATCCCAGAGTACTTAAGGAAGTAGCTCCAGAAATAGTGGATGCATTAGTAATAATCTTTCAAAACTCTTTAGATTCTGGAGTAGTAAACGTAACCCCACTTTTTAAGAAGGGAGGGAGAGAGAAAACGGGGAATTACAGACCAGTTAGTCTAACATCGGTAGTGGGAAAACTGCTAGAGTCAGTTATTAAAGATGGGATAGCAGCACATTTGGAAAGTGGTGAAATCATTGGACAAAGTCAGCATGGATTTACAAAAGGTAAATCATGTCTGACGAATCTTATAGAATTTTTCGAGGATGTAACTAGTAGTGTGGATAGGGGAGAACCAGTGGATGTGGTGTATCTGGACTTCCAGAAGGCTTTCGACAAGGTCCCACATAAGAGATTAGTATACAAACTTAAAGCACACGGCATTGGGGGTTCAGTATTGATGTGGATAGAGAACTGGCTGGCAAACAGGAAGCAAAGAGTAGGAGTAAACGGGTCCTTTTCACAATGGCAGGCAGTGACTAGTGGGGTACCGCAAGGCTCAGTGCTGGGACCCCAGCTATTTACAATATATATTAATGATCTGGATGAGGGAATTGAAGGCAATATCTCCATGTTTGCGGATGACACTAAGCTGGGGGGCAGTGTTAGCTGTGAGGAGGATGCTAGGAGACTGCAAGGTGACTTGGATAGGCTGGGTGAGTGGGCAAATGTTTGGCAGATGCAGTATAATGTGGATAAATGTGAGGTTATCCATTTTGGTGGCAAAAACAGGAAAGCAGACTATTATCTAAATGGTGGCCGACTAGGAAAAGGGGAGATGCAGCGAGACCTGGGTGTCATGGTACACCAGTCATTGAAAGTGGGCATGCAGGTGCAGCAGGCAGTGAAGAAAGCGAATGGTATGTTAGCTTTCATAGCAAAAGGATTTGAGTATAGGAGCAGGGAGGTTCTACTGCAGTTGTACAGGGTCTTGGTGAGACCACACCTGGAGTATTGCGTACAGTTTTGGTCTCCAAATCTGAGGAAGGACATTATTGCCATAGAGGGAGTGCAGAGAAGGTTCACCAGACTGATTCCTGGGATGTCAGGACTGTCTTATGAAGAAAGACTGGATAGACTTGGTTTATACTCTCTAGAATTTAGGAGATTGAGAGGGGATCTTATAGAAACTTACAAAATTCTTAAGGGGTTGGACAGGCTAGATGCAGGAAGATTGCTCCCGATGTTGGGGAAGTCCAGGACAAGGGGTCACAGCTTAAGGATAAGGGGGAAATCCTTTAAAACCGAGATGAGAAGAACTTTTTTCACACAGAGAGTGGTGAATCTCTGGAACTCTCTGCCACAGAGGGTAGTCGAGGCCAGTTCATTGGCTATATTTAAGAGGGAGTTAGATGTGGCCCTTGTGGCTAAGGGGATCAGAGGGTATGGAGAGAAGGCAGGTACGGGATACTGAGTTGGATGATCAGCCATGATCATATTGAATGGCGGTGCAGGCTCGAAGGGCCGAATGGCCTACTCCTGCACCTAATTTCTATGTTTCTAAGTGGGAATAGCATCATACAGCTCAGAAACAGGCACTTCAGCCCAGTGAGTCCACGTCAACTGTCAAGCACTAATTTACAGTCATCTCAAGTTCAACCAAATGTTTATTTCCTCTCACTGATTCTCATCAACTCCCTATCCATATTCAATGACTCACCTACACAACAGGGGCAATTTACAATGACCAATTAACATAGAAATTAGGTGCAGGTGTAGGCCATTTGGCCCTTTGAGCCTGCACCGCCATTCAATATGATCATGGCTGATCATCCAACTCAGTATCCCGTACCTGCCTTCTCTCCATACCCCCTGATCCCCTTAGCCACAAGGGCGACATCTAACTCCCTCTTAAATATAGCCAATGAACTAGCCTCAACTACCTTCTGTGGCAGAGAATTCCAGAGATTAAACACTCTCTGCGTGAAAAATGTTTTTTTCATCT
The DNA here is from genome assembly GCF_010909765.2 of Amblyraja radiata. Taxonomy (NCBI): domain Eukaryota; kingdom Metazoa; phylum Chordata; class Chondrichthyes; order Rajiformes; family Rajidae; genus Amblyraja; species Amblyraja radiata. The sequence continues at coordinate 25,172,740 of NC_045980.1, read as the reverse complement.
CGGTCCTAAAAGACTTCCCCCTTATCCTTAAACTGTGACCCCTTGTTCTGGACTTCCCCAACATCGGGAACAATCTTCCTGCATCTCGCCTGTCCAACTGCTTAAGAATTTTGTAAGTTTCTATAAGATCCCCCCTCAATCTTCTAAATTCTAGCGAGTACAAGCCAAGTCTATCCAATCTTTCTTCATTCTGCTGTCTTTGAGATGCAGAGGGAACCGAGCACCTGGGGGAAGCCCACATGTTCCCAGAGAGAAATGTCAAAGTGCCGACAGCACTGGAGGTCGGGATTGAACAAAGTTTACGGGAACCATGAAGCAGCAGTTCTACAAGCTGCACCACTGTGGATTGATTTGTCCTCGAGGTTGACTTGACTGATTCCTGGGTTGAGGGGGTTTTATGGGGCAAAACTGAGTAAGATTTGTCCATGGAATGAAAAATTGTCTCATTGAGAGGTGAAATATCCTGGCAAAATACTAAGTAGCTATCAACCCAGGCTGGAGAGTCCAGACACAGAAAAAAAGGCGTCGGGAGTGAGAGGATAAGAATTTTGACTCAGAGTTGTAAAGCTTTAGAATTATCTTCTCCAGAGCGTTGTCGTCATAGGTATAGAGCACGGAAATGGACAAGCCATGATCTGGTTGAATGACATAGCAAGTGGTATGGCCTATTCTGTTTCTGATCTTGTGCTCTTAACAGCCACATACAGTAAGCTTCACAACACCACACAAGATTTTTTTTTTTAGGGACAGGATGTTGGGCAATAAATTGTTTTTCACTTTGTGGCCTTGAAGCCCACAGATGCAGTCTTTAAGTGTTGCTTAAGCAGACTGCATCCTGCAGATCCTTGCAATTAACTAACAAGATATGACATACATTGCAGATGAAAATACAAGGCCAATATAAACCTAACGGTGACTATTCCACAGAAAGAACAAAACCCTTTGCTAGGTCCTAAGCTGATGAAACAGAATATGGAAATGTTGGGCATAGACAGCTAAACTTTCTGTGGAGGCTACCAAAGGGAGTTTATGCCTTTATTTGATCAAACACAATAACAGGAAAATAATAAGACAAGACAAAGTAGAAGAAAGAATTGGGAAGAATACTTCTCAATTTATGAATTCAAGCCACAAGTAAAATTACATTTTAGAGAGATGGTTACCGGTAATCTCTACAGCTAATCTGCAGAGATAGTTTTAAGAGATGTTGAAAAGGCACCAACACACACCCAAATGCAAGTATACATGCAAATGTACACACACACACACACACACAAATACATGTGTGCACACACAAATGGACATGAATACAAACATACCTGCACTTGAATGCTCACACTAAATACAGCAACACACTCACACATAAACGGATGCACAAATGTTGCAAATGCATGTGCATTATCACAGTGCCCCGTCCCATCGGTGCTGCTTTGATCGCTATCACTGGCTGACAGGCCGGGAGTGCACAATTCCCCCGCATCATTGGTATCAGCTGGGCACAATTAGGTTATATTGGTTTGACCACCTGAACCGTGTCAGCCTACTCCCTATAAAACTGAAGCATTCTAGTCAGAGGGGAGAAGGTCAGAGAAGCCGAAGAGAAAGAATGAAGAGAAAGAGGAAGAATGAAAAGAGGAAGAATGAAGAGAGAGAGGGGGAAGGGAGAGGAAGGGAGAAAGTGGAACACCTCCCTGTTAGCTGTGTTCCCCTGCCGCAGGTTCGAAGGTGATTGAGCCACTGGGACAAGCCGAGACCACCATCGCCACCATGTGGTCAAGACTGGGCTGCTGGGAAGAAGCCCTGGACAGCCAGCGTCTCTACTGAGGTGATGACTGTGTGGCCGGGACAAGCCTCTTCCTGCCCATGGATAATCAGGGATTGCGCCCACGTACGGAGGCAAAGCCTGCGCTGCCAGGATAGTCCAGAGACCGCCAGTGCCGCCTCTTCAATCTCCAAAACTGAGCCACCAGGGACGTCAACGCCTCCTCTCGGGGCAAGGGTGAAGCAGGGAGAAGCCTGAGATCGCCATGCCTTCTCCTTCGTGACCAGGACTGAGCTGCTGGGACAAGCCCGATATCACCAGTGTTACTGCTCATGCGCTCTGACGATGAGGGACAGTGCCCGCATGCGGTCTTGACTTTCTTGTCTGTAAATAAAACATGTCTCATGAATTCAACCTACTGCTACTGTCTGTGTGGTCATCGCTGAACGTGGTGTCATCCCCTACACTACATATACACATTCACAAGGCTCTGCACGCACAGATGAACAAACGTGTGTGCATGCATACAAACTGATGGCCACACAAATATACATGCATACATCCGTCTGAAGAACGGTCTTGACCCGAAACGTCACCCATTGCTTCTCTCCAGAGATGCAAATTTGAGGGTAGTAATCTCTGGAATACTCCCAAAGCCACAGGATATGGTAGGAATAGGATGGATGAATGCATGGCTGAGGAATTGGTGCATGGGGCAGGGAGGGTTTAAACTAGAATGGCAATGAAGTGTGAAGCAGTGTGGAAGGTCGGCAAATGAAAGGACTGATGGGAAGTTAGAGGTTACAACCAGTAAATCTCAAAGGAAGGACAGGCAGGGAGAGATTAAGGAATATGGTGACATGTGTTTATTTCAACACAAGGAGTATCATTCATAAAGCAGATGAGCTGAAAGCCTGGATCAGTGTTGTGGCCATCAGAGAGACTTGGTTGTGAGAGGAACAGGAATGACAGGTCGATGTTCCAGGGTTTGATGCTATAGACATGATAGAGAGGAAGGTAAAAAAGGTGGAGGAGTTGCATTAATAATCAGGGAGAATATCATGGCAGCATTCAGAGAGGACATTCTGGACTGTTTGTCCACTGAGGCAGGTGGATAGAGCTAAAAAATAAGAAAGGGACAATCACTCTAATGGGATTATACAAGAGGCTTCCCAACAGCCAGCTGGAGATAGAGAAACAGATATGTGGACACAGAAAGATGCAAAAGCAACAGAGTTGTTGTAGTGAACAACTTTAACTTCCCCAATATTGACTGGGACATTCACTACAAATGCCTTAGACAGGGCAGAATTAAGTATTATGGGTATCGAAGAGGCTTTCCTGATAGTTCAAGGTAGACACGGTCTGAAGGAGAATCTCGACCCAAAACGTTACCCATTCCTTCTCTCCAGAGATGCTGCCTGTCCTGCTGAGTTACTCCAGCATTTTGTATTTTAAGAGGGAGTTAGATGTGGCCCTTGTGGCTAAAGGGATCAGTGGGTATGGAGAGAAGGCAGGTGCAGGATACTGAGTTTGATGATCAGCCATGATCATATTGAATGGCGGTGCAGGCTCGAAGGGCCGAATGGCCTACTCCTGCACCTATTTTCTATGTTTCTATGTATCTCCCTTTGATTTAAACCAGCATCTGCAGTTCTTTGCTATGGATAGTTCAACTCGAGGATGGATTCTACAGGACCTTGTATTGGGAACTGAGCCTGACCAGGTGACTGGTGTTTCAGTGGACATGCTTTTTGGGAACAGTTATTTCAATTCCATACGTTTTAAGATAGATATGAATAAGGATATGTCTGGAATTTGGGAGAAGAAACTGAAGTTACAGTATGTAAGGCAGATTGCAGCATTATTAGACAGGGGGTAGGGAGAGTAAATTGGGAGCAAGTGTTAATGGGTAAATCCAGATCTGACATGTCATAGTGATTTAGAGGCCAGCTGATCAGAATGAAGAAACAAGGAACTGCAGATGCTGGTTAATACACAGAAGTACACAAATGCTGGAAACCTTCCATAAAAACAAACCTAAAAACCTACCAGAGATGCAACCTAGCCTTCAGAATTTTTGAATGTTAGCTTCATGGGAAAATGGTAAAAAGATTTCAGCTTGAATTCATAGTGAGAAGCTTGATCTAACAGCAGATGATTAAGGGAAGTGTAAATAATGCAGGTGATGGAAATAACTGGACATAATCCATAACTATTGACAGCCTTATGGTTGAAGATGTGAACACCAAAGGCATCGACAGAACAGATAGCATTCACTTGTGCATGTGGGATATCTTGGCTGAAGGAAATAAAAACTAAACTTAAGGTCTCAGGGCGTGGAAAGGAGAATCATCAGAGCTCATACATTTGAAGCCATCAAACAAAGAGAAGAGAGAAGTAAAGAACTACTTGGGGAGGTTTTGTGGTGATGTCTGGGGAAAGTACATGAACAGAGATGGTAAGAGGGAAGTAACAGATCTGGTGAATAACATTTACAAAGGCAGTCAATGAACATGTCAATGAAGGAGCTGGAGGAGTGTGATGAAAATATCAATTATGTTGATATCAAATAATCAAAAATATCAAATATCAAATGATGTTGAGCACTTTTTATACAAGGAACTGATTTCATTTTCAGTTTTATTTTCTCAGTGCCTCTTCGTGCTGTTTGTGGGTTTACATGTGCTCATACCAAAACTATGTCAAGAATGTATTACCAATACAAGAATAACCACAAACGTCCCTAGGATGCTGTCTGCAATTGAAGCCCTCAGGAGATTGCAATACAACAGAATGTTTAAAAGACCATATCGGTCTCCAAATCCAATATGGAGCTCATCAAGAAACAGGAGGCCTGAGGCAAGGCGGATTTGTACAGCCACTCGGAAAAGATACTGCAGAATATTTAAAAGCCTGAGCATTTGATTATGTAACTCCTTTAAGTGCTATTAAAGGTCCCTGAGCTCGGAATGTATCCTGAACCTTCAGCCCCCCCTGCTCACAGTAAGCAGCTTCAAACCATCATTGTTGATCGCTCAATTGAGCGACTATTCTACTTGAGTTCCCACAGGACAAGGCATTTTGTTGTTGTCTAAATTCTGATGTCTTAAACTTAAAACCATGGGAACATCAGGGACAGAAGATGGAGTGTGAAGCTGCACCAAACTATTGGTCACAACTAAAACGAGTACAGAAGATCACCATCCATCCGCCAGTCACGCGGTTATACAACATCTGGCCTAGTTCAAAGTTGGGACCCTGTCAGATGCAGACATAAGACAGAGCACTTTTGATTTATTCTACCATGTACCTAACAGTCTAAATCCTGGCCACACCCCAGTGGTGACTATCACTTTCTATGTAAACCCCAGTGTAGCTACGAGTGGGCACAGCCTGGTGCTCATTGTAGAGAATACAACTCACACTCTGATTCATCATACAATATTTCCACCTAAATGCACAAATGATATTCTGCTCCCGTGCCAGATTCCAACTTGGAGCCCTGATCTCCTGATCTCAGCGCTGAGCGGCCACAGTCCATGGCCCAGACAACACCAGCCCTTGCAGGCAGACTCTGTACACAGTCTGTACATCAGTCTGAAGAAGGGTTTCGGCCCGAAACGTCGCCTATTTCCTTCGCTCCATAGATGCTGCTGCACCCGCTGAGTTTCCCCAGCAATTTTGTGTACCTTCTGTACACTGTCAAGTGCTTTATGCCACACCCAGCAATGGCATTATTTTGTCTGCTTCATTGCCACATGAGAGACGGTGGAGGACTGAGCCCTTAACCAGGTCCCTGGCACATCAGCAAGGAGAGCACTGTTTCAACCCATGTTCGTGGTACATCAATACTGTCGGTAACATACCTCACTATTTCTAGGATGGCTCGTTTAGAGATAATTCCAGTCATGCTCGTAAAATGTCACTTGGTTATTCAAGTCATATCCTCATCAACCATCCGTCATGTGTAGCCCTTGTACACATCAGGGGAAATGTACTGTGGTCAATTAACCTAACAGCCCACATGCCTTTGGGGTGTGAGAAGAATCTGGATAGCCCAGAGGAAACCCACATAGGCACAGGGAGAACATGCAAACTCCACGCAGACAGTACCCAAGGTCTGTAACACTGAGACAGTGCCTCAACCAACTAAGCCATTGTGTCACCTTTTGTTGGAATTCAATTAGCATTATTTAGTGTGTTGACTCATTATTCATTACAGAACTGCCCACATCCCAACAACCCAATCCCAAATTTCAAGTCCATCTATAAACCGGAAGCCTAAGATCTCAGCTAGTGAAGTAAATTCTCAATGTAGGGTTAGAGCTTCTTTTCCTGCCAAGCCCAAGAACTGGAACTCAATAGTAACGAATGTTGAATGAGTTAGAGTCGTAAAGCATGGAAACATCCCAACTCACCCATGCCGACCAAGAAGTCCCATCTAAACTAGTCCGATTCGCCATATTCCTCTAAACTTTTCCAATCCATGTACATGTCAGAGCGTCTTTTAAATGCTATTATAGTACCTGCCTCAATTATTTCCTCTGGCAGATTGTTCCATATACCCACCACCTCTACTACATTGAGGACATTGAACTTTATCTAAGGAACTGATGCATTACAATGTGCTACAATTTTGAAAATATTATATTCTACAATTTGCATCTTCCCTTTCCTTTATCTATGGTATATCTGATGTATTTGCATTTGCAAAGATCTTCACTGTACCTCAATAAATGCGACAATAATAATAAGCCTAAACCTTTCTGAGTGAAAAACATTGCCCCTCATGTTCCTACTAAATCTTTCCCCTGTCACCTTAAACGAATGTCCAAGAGGACATCTTGATTCCCGTAACTAGGGAAAAAGACGCATTCACCCAATCTATTTCTCCCATGATTTTATATACCTCTATGATATCACTCATCATCTTCCTGCCTGCCAATGAATAAAGTCATAGCCTGCCCAACCTTTCACTATATCTCGGGTCCTTGGCCCAGCAGCATCCTCATAAATCTTCCTTGCCCTCTTTCCAGTTTAATCACATCTATAGCAGGGTGACCAAAACATAACACAATGTCACATTCCCCAGATTCAAGGTATGTTCTTTCCATTGTGAGATTAATACATGCCAATGTTGTGGAAGGGTTTAGTAAAAGGAGCATAATAGTGCAGCGGAGCTTTGAATGTTTATTCCACATCTAATCAGGGCTGATTGATTCAATTTGACTGCTCAATAATGAATGATTTGTAACATCTTTGGCAATGTGAATGATGCACAATTAGCAAAAGTCCTATAAACTGTGGTTTCATTACATCACTCGCCAAGAGATTGATGTGTCTCTTAGTCCAGGCTGCTGAATCATTTGGAAATATTTTTTGTTGAATGCAGATACTGAAATTCTGCTATAAAAACAGAAAAGACTGTTTCTAGATACACTCAGCAGGTTGGGCAGCGTTCATTTATAAAGAAACATGGTAATATAAGTTCATGACCATGTGTCACTTAATTGTGGACAAACAAGAAGGTTTCCTTTAAAATGTAATTGTTTTGAATAATTTAATCATCTTTCCTTGAGTATCGATTCCTTTATTGATCAGCAGGCAATTGGCAGGCAGTTCCCCACAATGTATCAGTAATTCCCATAACTGACCAAAAATGAGGTTCTGACCAATGGAAACTCTACAATAGCCAAACAGTGATGAAGAACAGGCAACCAGACTATTTTTCTTCCTCCGAAATAAGACAAGTTTAAAAGACTCTTTATCATCAGCATCTCCATGTGCCCGCACCAACCATTAAAAGAAGAGATTACTCAGTTAACTAATAACAGACAAGATCTATGAGTAAAAAGTCATCAAAACCTGTTCCCAAGAAATCCGACTTCATTACCTGCAATGAACCTGTAATTACCTGTAACGTTATCTGTGTGTTAAATATTCCACTCATTGCTTCACTGCTATTCCATTTGACAACCAATGCCATTTGTGATTTTTTTTAAACATCATGTAAAGTTGTCCAAAGCATTGTAAAGGACAGAGATGACAAATTCACTTCAAAGTGGGCAAGAACAAAATTGGGTGGAAAAACAATTGCGTAGAGAGGAGGAATTAAATTTAGAGGCAAAATAGCAGGGAATAGGAATTGAGCGCGTGAAGGTGCCATCACCAGAAGGTGCACAGAGTTGCTTGGGCTGGATGAGTTAAACACAGAAACATGAAACGTAAAAAAGAGGAGCAGGAGTAGGCCACCCTACTAGACATATCCTCAAAGATTTACAATAAATTCAGGGAGCATGATTTCACATTCATAAATCCATGCTGACTTCTAACTGATTCTGCCAAATGTTTTCCAAATACTCTGCAATGTACCACCCAGAGGGAACCAAAAAATTGACCAAAGGATTGACTGAAATTCCTATCCTAGGATTCTAGGGGACCTAGTATCAGAGCTGCAACTTTTAAACACTGTAAATTGCAAAAGGATAACCTGAAATGTTTGTTTTAAAGACAAATCCTTTTGACTAAAAATGTACGTCATCATATAAATAGAAAGACAACTTGTGGTGTGTATAGCTCAAAGAGCATTTTCTGCTGTGAATATTAATGTACGGTACTGCACACATAGATCTCTGCAAGAATGAAATAGTTGCAACATTTGATACCGTACATTTGGTAATTTCATATAACATTGTATGCAATGTCTTTGTAGTGCTTGCAATAATACTGCTATGACTCCATAGTTTCATTCCTAAGAACTGTTGTTAAAAGGTGTTATAAAAACAATTGCATCAACGGGGAAAATGGGGGTTAGGGGGATAGAGAGTTTCAAATAGTTATTTCTTCTACCGGACCTTCAAAAATAAATGTGTTTCTAACAGTCTATTTTAATTTTTATTACCTCAAACTAAAAAGTTCTGAAGATTTGAAACAAGCTGGTTTAAACAAAGGACAAAGTGCAAAGCAACTCAGAGAGTCAGGCAGATTTACTGGAAAACATGGATAGGTGACTCTTCTTCAGATACTGTGGGGGTGGGGAAGATAGCTGGAAGAGGAGAGGTAGGACAAAGCGTGATAGTAATAGGCGGACACAGGCGAGGCGGGTGGGTTTTGATAGGCAGATGGTTGGAACAGAAGCCAGAGATAAAAGCAGTAGGTGTGAGACGTGATTGAACAGTTGCAAATTGTGAAGCCAGAGGAAGGAATGTAAGGGGAGGGGGAAAATAGGTGGTGATCCATGTGGGAAACAGGGAGGGGGGGGGGGGGGGGGGGAGAAAAAGGGAGGATGTGGGGGTGAAAGGAAGGGTTGTTAGAGTTTAGTTTAAAAAAAACATTGACTCTATTTCTATTTCCAAAGATACTGCCTGGCCTGCTATTACCATCATTTTCTGATTTTTATCGTAGACAAAAGCAATGAATGCTGAGTCATTGAGTGCAGGACAGTATATGTAAAAAATAATTTTGAATGTGGACTTTACAGAGAGAAAAGAGTGGGATTCTAGCAACTTCACTTTTGAAATTATCAAGCCTGGCCTAACAGAAGCTGGAGTCTGGAGAGGAAACCAGACACATTGGGGAAGTGGAAGTTAACAGTGTTACAACATGAGCCAAAGCTCAGCTCAGGATATAACAAGAACAGTCTGATTCCACCAAAGAAGATAGCCAGTTATGATCTGTGAAGTGAGCGTTGTGATGCCGGCAAAAAAAACCATATCATAGTCGTAATTCCAATATCAATGAAAAGTGAGCATTAGTTATACATTTATTTGAGTCTTTGAAGTGCTGTGGATAAAGTAGAACATGTGGTTGTACTTTGCTTAAATTTACAGATGGCGTTTGATAAGATGCCACCTCAAAGGTTATTACAGAAAATGAAGCTTCTAGTGTAAATGACAACACATTGACGTCAATAATAGATTGTGCGGCTTACAGGAAACAGCGCAAATGGCCTGTTTCTGGTTGGTAAGTTGAAATGAATAGCGTGGAGCAGGGACTGATGACTGATGTTGGTACATCAACCTTTTTCAGTTTCCATATATGAATTGGACTATGGAATGAGACAAATGGTACGGCAGGTTAAGAAGAGGGCAAGTATGCTGCAATGGGTTGGATGAGAGGGAATAGAACTGTAAAATGGATTGTGATGTGGGGAAATTGTGATATTGCCCATTTAGACACAAAAAAATGAAAACAAGAAGCATAATGTCTAAATGGTGAGAAATTGCAGAACCACCAAATATGAATGGATTTGAATTAGTTCGTACGGTTTAATTGATTAGTACGGGTGTCAGCGGTTATGGCGAGAAGGCTGGAGAATGAGGTTTTGGAGGGAGAGATCGATCAGCCATGATTAAATGGTGGAATAGACTTGATCTAGTGGAGTAGACTAGAATTAGGCCGAATTCTACTCCTATCTCATGATCTTGCGAAAAAGATTGCTGTTGAGGTAAATCAATTAATTATGAAAAATAAGTGTTGGAGGAACTCAATAGGTCAGGCTACAGAAGGAAAGGGATAGACAGCGGGATACTGAGTTGGATGATCAGCCATGATCATATTGAATGGCGGTGCAGGCTCGAAGGGCCGAATGGCCTACTCCTGCACCTAATTTCTATGTTTCTATGTTTCTATGACAGGTGATGTTTTGGGTTGGGGCTCTTCTTCAGTCTTAGGAAAGCGAACAATGTTATTGCTCATTGCAGATGTTGTATTTTATTTATCTTAAATCTACATCTGGAGCATGACATAGAGTATTGGCCTTATTATTTAAGGAAGGATGAAAGTGCAAATAATTCAGTATGATATCTGGAATGAGCAAGTTTGAACAGGCTGGGCTTGATTCTGCTAAAAAAAAACGGGGGGATTAGGTTGAAATGTGCAGGGTTGTCAGAGGTTTTCTCATGGGAGAAACTAGAACTAGGGGTCAATTAATAAAAAATAAGGGGTTATGTACTTGTGATGCTGAGGAGAACTTTTTTCCAATCTCATGAGCCATTGGAACTCATTTTCTGATAGAACAGTAGAAGCAGAGTCTTTGAATCTTTTTTATAACCGAGGTAGATTGATAGGTGATATATAAGGGGTGAAAGGTAGACAGCAATGCTGAGTCTACAATAAGATCTAACACGATCTTATTGAATGGCAAAGCAGGTTTGAGGGGCTGCATGTCCTACTCAGTTTCCCTATTTTTATCACCATAAACAAATGAATATCAAAATTGGGAAAGCATGTAACCAACAACTAAATAGGTGTCAACCATTTTACATCATTCTAAGTCAAAATGGTTCCCACTAATTCTAAGTCAAAATGATTCCCACAAATTAGTCGCTCCTGTGTTTAGCTGGACGAAATCAAAGGCTGGAAAGCAGTAGAGAGGTAATGGGAGTGGGGAGAGGGAGCATATGGAAGAGTCGGGAGAAGTACTAGTGGTAAAATGGAACTATCAGTTTGTAGTTGTAGATGATGCTGTCATGGAGTTTCCCCGGAGGCTTGGAAATGGAGGGATCCAAGATTGGGTCTGTGGCAGTCTCCAACAGTGATCCTGAAGATGGGAAGAGATTTACAGGACAGTTTCATAATGGTCTCAGAACAGGGTTCAGCCATTTCAAACTGAAACGAGGAAAGATCTCATCGTTCAGTGGTAACCAGGCTTTGCAGTTCCTACCGTACAGGTTGTGAATCTCTAGATTTCAAGTCTGAAGTCGGAAGGGAACAAGAGAATGCTGCTAATCTGGTAGGAAATGCAAAGAGGTAAAAGTGCAGATTCTAGGGGGGAAATGGCCTACTTCTGCTTCAGATTATGTTTTCGCTGTTAGAGGTGCTCAATAGGTGCCCTGGTATATGGAATTGTACAACATATAAGCAAGCCCTTCTGCCTACCTGTTCTATGCTGACTATCAAAGTCTGTCTGTACTAATCCCACTTGCCTGCATCAATTCCATCTTTCTCTATGCCCTGCCCATTCAAGTACCTGTCCAGAAGCCTCTTAAATGTTGTCACACTTCCTGCTTCCACCTGCTCCTCTGGCATGGCATTGATGGGTGAAACGGGGCTTGCTGTCTCTCCCTTCGGGGGAATACGACCTTTTTGTCGTATCCCCCTTCTCTGCCTCCATCTACGCTGAGGCCTAATGGCGGAGCTGGCGACCTCGGGACTCTGGAGGCAGCTGACAGGACTTGCCCTGAGCTCGCTCCCGTGATGGCGGCCCAGCCCGGGGCTGGAACTGCGCTCCCGTGAGAGCGGCCTGGCGAGGGGCTGAGAGACTCTCCCGTGAGGGGCTGTGGCCCGTCGGAGTGGCCCAGCCCGAGGGAGAACGGCACTCCCGTCGGAGTGGCCCAGCCCGAGAGTGGAACGGCACTCCCGTCGGAGTGGCCCAGCCCGAGGGAGAACGGCACTCCCGTCGGAGTGGCCCAGCCCGAGGGAGAACGGCACTCCCGTCGGAGTGGCCCAGCCCAAGAGAGAACGGCACTCCCGTCGGAGTGGCCCAGCCCGAGGGTGCAACGGCACTCCCGTCGGAGTGGCCCAGCCCGAGGGAGAACGGTACTCACGTGAGGGCGATCCGGCTCGGGGCTGGAACGGTGCTCCGGTGGCTGGGACGGCGTTCTGGCGGCGGTGACCTGAGTCCTGGGTTCAGCCGCGGGCCAGCGGCTGCGTGTGCTGGACTGGAGGGCGGCAGCTTCGACCACCCCCGGGCCGCGGTGTTTGAACCGGCCCGTTTGCGGGGCTCGGTGAGCCGCGGGACTGTTGTGCCATCGCCCGGTGGGGAATCGCCTCAGCGCAGAGGGAGAAGAGGAGGGAAGAGACAGTAACCCTAAGATTTTTGCCTCCACCACAGTGAGGAGGTGCTTGGAGGATACACTGTGGTGGTGTTAATTTGTGTTTATTGTTGTTTATTATTGTATGATTGTATGTATGACTGCAGGCATGAAATTTCGTTCAGACCGTACGGTCTGAATGACAAAGGTATTCAATTCAATTCAATTCAATGTGCTGTGAATTTCCAGTTTTGTTGATGGGGAGTGGTGGAATTGTTAAACAGGTTGCCAGTTTGAGGGTGAAGTAAGAGGATCTGCTTGTGACCAGAACAGAATTGATATCAGCCTTCTTAGAACATAGAACAGAACAGCAAAAGAGCAGGCCCTTTGGCCCACAATGCCGGTCCAAACATGATGCCAAGATTCCATGACCATCTCTTATTTACCTGCACATACCTCACATCACTCCATTCCCTGCCTCCAGATGCCTATCCAAAAGTCTCTTAAATGCCACTATCACCGGCAGCGTATTCCAGGCATTCACCACCTTCTAAAAAAAGCTTGCCTGCACATTTCCTTTAACTTTGCCTCTTTCACCTTAAAGCTATACCCTCTTAATCATCAGTCTGAAGAAGGGTCTCGACCCGAAACGTCACCTATTCCTTCGCTCCATCCTCACCCGCTGAGTTTCTCCAGCATTTTGTCTACCCTCTAACATTTGATTTTTCCATCCTTGGGGGGGAAAAAATAATTCTGACTGACTACCCTGTCTTAACCTCTCATAATTGTATATATCTCTATCAGGTCCCCCATAATCTCCAGTATTGCACAGAAAACAATCCAAGTCTGCCCAACCTCTCCCTGCAGTTAATACTGCTTCTGTGATGTCTTTATTATTTATTTTATTCTGATTATATGTTTATATTCCTGTTAACCTATGTAAGGTGTCCTTGGGATGTCTGAAAGGCGCCCAATAAATAAAATTTATTATTATTATTATTAATTCCAGATATCACTCTGGTAAACCTTCTCTGCACTCTTTTCAAAGCCTCCACATCCTGTAATGGGGCAACCAAAACTGCATGCAATACTCCAAATGTGGTTAACCAAAGCCCTACACAGCTGCATCATGACTTCCTGACTCTTATACTCAAATGCCCCAACCTATGAAAGCAAGCAGACTATGTACCTTATTTTCCACTCTATCTGGTTGTGTTGCCACTTTCAAGGAGTTATGAACTTGGACCCCAAGATCCCTCTGTAAGCTGTTAAGGGTCATGCCATTAATAATATATTTTCCCCATACACTTGATTTCCCAAAGTGCAACACCTCATACTTGCTCAGATTAAACTCCACCTGCATTTCTCCATTCATTTCTGTAGCAGATCTATATCCCGCTGTATACTTTGACAGTCTTCCTCACAGTCCATGACTACAACAATTTTGGTGTCTTCTGCAAACTTACGTACCAACCCATCCAGGTTTATGTCCAATTCATTTACTGTATATATATATATATATCAAACAGCAGTCATCTGTTCAGTCACTTAAAATCGAGAATGACTTGCTTGTGCTCCAGGTTCAGAGATGGGTAATGATACAAGTGTGGGACCTTGACTCAGTTGATGCAGAGTGGGAGGATGTTGTGTGAGATGCTGTGTTCCTTCCACTGTTTAAGCTGGGTTGCTGATAGCTCCCAATGAAGAGGCTCTGCTCAGTTCCACCCTGGACACTACTCCTCCATTCAGACACTCCAGAATCAGGGATTCCTACGAGCCAGTGAGGCTTTGACCATTTCCTTAGTCTTTACTCTGCCCGCTTGAATCTGTGAAGGAACTCGAGGGAGAAAGTGTCTCAGGAATCCGATATCAGGCATGCAAATGACACAAAAAGCTGGAGTAACTCAGCGGGACAGGCAGCATCTCTGGAGAGAAAGAATGGGTGACATTTCGGGTCGAGACCCTTCTTCAGACTGGTGAGGGTCAAGGGAAACGAGAGATATAGTCGGTGATGTGGAGAGATAAAGAACAATGAATGAAAGATATGCAAAAAAAGTAACGATGATAAAGGAAATAGGCTGTTTGTAGGCGACAATGAGAAGCTAGTGCGACTTGGGTGGGGGAGGGATAGAGAGAGGGGGAATGGCGGGGCTACCTGAAGTGATAGAATTCAATATTCATACAACTGGACTAAGCTGCCCAAGCGGAATAGGAGATGCTGTTCCTCCAATTTGTGTTTAGCCTCACTCTGACATTGGAGGAAACCGAGGACAGAAAGGTCTATGCGGGAATGAGAGGAGAATTAAAATGTCCAGCAACCGAGAGATCAGGTTGGTTTATGCAGGCTGAGCAAAGGTGTTCTGCGAATTGATCACCCAGTCTGCGTTTGGTATCGCGGTGTATAAGAGTCCACATCTTGAACAACGGATACTGTAGATGAGGTTGGAGGAGGTGCAAGTGAACCTCTGCCCAACATGAAACGACTGTCGTGGGACCCTGGACAGAGTTGAGGGAGGAAGTATAGCGACAGGTGTTGCATCTACTGCGGTTGCAGGGGGTGGTACCTGGGGAGGGGGTGGTTTGGGTGGGAAGGGATGAGTTAACCAGCGAGTTGCGGAGGGAATGGGCTCTGCGGAAGGCGGAAAGAGGTGGAGATGGGAAAATGTGGCTAGTGGTGGGAGCTTGTTGGAGGTGGCGGAAATTTCAGAGGATTATGTGACGGCTGATGGGGTGAAAGGTAAGGACTAGGGGGACTCGGTCTCTGTTAAGACTACGGCCGAAATGGTCTGCCCATTGAAATGCTAGGGGAGTATGATGGAGTCTGTAACAGAAAGCTAGGGAAGTTAGCTTGCATAGTTAGCTGATCCTGCCAGTGGATATGAATGATTTTACAGAGACCTTTGAGCTACTTGCAGTCAACAATCCAGGTCTCAGAACCATAGGGACGGCAAGAATTCATGCTGGCCAAGTAGCTCTTGACCTTTAAAGACTCTTTGTATCTGACAGCTACCAGTCCGCTGGAGATGAAGTTCATCTTTCCCTTGAAATATCAAACACAGCCAGAATGCTCTGGTGGGCTGCCTGTGGGTATTGGAAATAAATTCTCCAGGTTATTTTCCTAAATTGACCTGTCTTTCTATTTGGATTGCTGCCTCTCCTTGTAAATTACTTGTCTGCTGGGCTGAATGAATACTGCTTGATTCATGAGACTGTTTGAAAGATATGGTTTGTTCCTTTAAAGCTGTTACTTCCCACCATTTTGCATTCATTCTGAGTTGTATTTTTAAGCAATGCTGATAATGTTGACCTGACACATCGGATAGATCTCCAGTCTAGTTGAGGCCTCAATGTCCTGAGTGCAGATTCAAATTACATCAAGCACCAATCCCAAATTGCAATAAAATTATTTAGTCAGCTATGATCTCTGTTCTGGTTCCCATTTGAAATATTTTGTTATTAATAAAAAATCAATTTTTATGAAGTAGTTATTTTCAGATTCCCATATATTGATCTTTGGATGGTTAAAAAAAACATTTTCTTAGTTGTTCTTGTCCAGGCTCTTCCTTTATGTCCATTTCACATTGAACAGTTGTCATAATTTTATTATCTTTGACATTGTTTATTAAATACATAATATGAGTATATTATATAAATGTATACTCTGAATCCCTCCACCCTGTTATAATCACCTTTCTGATATCTGCCGGGTTCATCAATACTGCCATTCCTTGTGTTCGGTTTAATATTATGAAATAATCAGAGAAAATGGGGGACAAATTCAGCATCTTGGAGAGAAAAACAGATACTCCATCTGAATTGGGAGGGATGCAGTTAGATTTAAGATGCAGGGAGGGTGGGGGAGATGGAGAGGACAAAGAGCGTGGCTGAAGTTGTCCCGGGGATCAGCTGAGAATGTGGTGATTTACTTATTGGGCTAATGTGAGAATTGGGAAGAATGAATATAACCCCTTGTTCACAAAAGCTGCGTGATGAGGGCAGTTGTGAAATGAGAACAGACACTTGTCTTTTCACCTCTTACTTTCCCACCATCCATTCTGTGCAGGTGAAGCAGTGACGCACTTGCATTTTCAGTCTCATGCCTCCTCTACACTGGGGAAAACAAATGCAGGTTGAGTGACCGTTTTGCAAAGTAGGCTGCAGGAGTGACTCTCAGCTTCTGCTTGCCTGATACTTTAATTCCTCATCCATTCTCTGTGGCCTTCTAAACTCCTGGAATAAGGCCTAATGCTAACTTGAGGAACATCATCTCATCTTCTGCCTACTTGAAAATATGGAGGTCTATACCTCCAGGTAAGTCTCTCAGTCTATGTCGTCCATCTTTAATACAGGCATGTGTTTTCTCTCTGCATTGTCACAGGCTGACCTGCTGGCATGTTCTATGGCCTTACATCTTACATTCCTTTGTCAGTGTTCTTACTCTCTAACTGTCCTCCTTTAATTTATTTTATAAACAAAGGACCATATTTTCTTTTTCTCCCATTAACCACCCGTATTATCCCATTGACCATATGAACGCATTTACAGTATATCCCCACAGCAAGTCTTGCTTCACCTTATAAAAGGTAATCGCTTTGTCCAATTCATCCCTTCCCCTCCCAGAGGCTTGATACTAACGTGACTTATCTCTTTCCCATTTCTGATGAGAGGTCAAACCAGCACCTTCACAGACTATTCAAATTGGCAGAAATACTTCTTCCTCATTAACAGTCGATAAGAGAGCACCTCATGGCTGTGTGCTCAGCCCCCTGCTCTACTCACTCTTTACTCATGACGGTATAGCCGGACACAGTGCGAACTCCATCTTCAAGTTCGCTGACGTCACCACCATTGTTGGTCAAATTGCAGATGGTAATGAGTCAGAGTATAGAAGTGAGATCGACCGATTGACCAAATGGTGCCAGCACAACAACCTGGCTTTCAATATCAGTAAAACCAATGAAATGATTGTAAACTTTGGAAGAGGAAGGATGAGGACCCACAATCATGTTTCTATCAACGGAACGATGGTGGAGAGTCAAGAAACTTCAGATTCCTGGGTGTGCATATTTCCAAAGATCTTTCCTGGACCCAGCACACTGATGCAATTATAAATAAAGCACATTGACGCCACAACTTCCAGAGAAGATTAAGGAAATTCGGTATGTTAAAGAGGATTCTCTTGAGCTTCTACAGGTGTACAGTAGAGAGCACATTGACTGGTTACATCATGGCCTGGTTCGGCAACTTGAACGTCCAGGAGCGGAAAAGACTGCAAAACGTTGTGAACACTGCCCAGTCCATCACCTGCTCTGACCTCCCCACCATCGAAGGGATTTAGTGGAGTTGCTGCCTCAAAAAGGCAGCCAGCATTATCAGAGACCCACACCACCCTGGCCACACACTCATCTCACCACTGCCATCGCAGAAGGTACAGGAGCCTGAAAACCGTAATGTCCAGGTTCAGGAACAGCTTATTCCCTACAGCCATCAGGTTATTAAATACGACAACCTTAAATAAGCTCTGAACTACAATCGACTATTATTATTATTAATGCACTACTATTGTTTGTTTTTTGAGTGTGTGTGTGTGCGCGCGCGTGTGTGCGTGTGTGTGTGTGTGCGCGCATACTTGTGAGTAGGTGTATATGCGCACTGAATTTTTTTTCCTCTCGTTTATCATATTGTTTACAGTGAACTATGTTTACTTATTCTGTTGTGCTGCAGAAAGTAAGAATTTCATTGTTCTATCTGGGACATATGACAATAAAACACTTGACTTTTCTCTCCCCACAGATGTTCCTGACTAGTTGAGCGTTTCTGGTATTTTCATTTCAAATTTTATTTCTGTTTTCCAACACCCGTATTTTTTTATTGTGAAGCCATCTAATACCACATAAAGTCCATTAGCGGTCCTCAGCTGCGTCTCTCTGATATAATTAACAAGAGAAATGGATGGAAAGAGCACTTGTAAAACCTACATTATTGTAAAAGCAACCCTACTCAAAGCTCATTGTTATCTTAATTGTATCCTGTTTCAACCATGATCAATACTCTTTTCAGTTTAGAGTCTACAATGCTGCTTTTTGTGGTTCACCATTTCCTTAGACCTACACTAAAACATTTTTATTTCAATTACTTCCATTTCATGATGTCCTTACATATTTGATCTATGCTTGATACAACATGGCCCATCAAAGTATTCATTACCCAAGAAATAAATTCTGCCCTGCCTACTATAACTCTATATGGCATTTTAGTCTGCACATTCTTTTAAATATACTGGAACCCATCAAGGTGCCATTGTAATCTGGCAGCTTGACCTCTACAATGTTGAAGCCAGGCACCAGATCTTGATATCTCATCATTTCAAGGGGCAGGAGTCGGCCACTCAGTCCCTCAAACGTGCCCGATCATTCAAAATGATCATGGCTGATCTGCCTCAGGCCTCATCTCTTCTCTTTTGTTCCCCATAGTCCTCAGCTCCTGATCTTTCAACAGGAAATACTTTCTCTTTAAATACTCGTAATGATCTAACGTTTCAGGATTGAGTCCAGAAATTCACCTTCTACAAAGTTCCTACTCGCTTCAGTTTTCACTCCCCCTTTATATTTCAGTAATATCACCCCTCATTCCTTTAACCTCCAAAGAATATAGATATAATTTCTTCAACTATTTATGATAGCACAACCATCTCAAAAGGGGACTGGATTAAGAAATAAATTCTTCAAAGGAATTCTTGTAAGACATGTAAGGAAAATTGGAGAAGTCATTTACCTGGGTGATTGTGATGAAAATATTTTTCAAATCTTTAATCGTAGGATGAAAATGTTTTTAAAATCTTTAATCTAAAATAAAACTATAAACTGCTGTGAGCGAACAAGCATAGAACTTAAAAGCAGATAAGCTAATCATTATATGGTAGTCTTGATTAGACAACAGATAGAACATAGCGCACAGTTCTAATCTCAATGTCAAAAAGTGGTTACCGAGGCAAAGAAGTTGTTGCAGAATTGAAACTAAACAAAACTGCAGGTGCAGCAATCGGAAATAAAACCCGAAAATATTTAGGCCAAGTAGTACCTATGAAAACAAAGAATTGGCAAGTTAGGTCAATGGCCCTTCATTGAAGAAGCATTGATTAATTAACAAGTAAGATAGATCAAAATGCTGGAGTAACTCAGCGGGACAAGCAGCATCTCTGGAGAGAAGGAATGGGCGAAGGAAAGGAATGGGAGAAGGTTTTGTAGTCGAGACCCTTCTTTAACAAAGTTTGGTGTTCACAAGAAAGATACCAGAATATAAATGAGGGGCTACCTAATTGGGGTTTTAAAAAGTATGAAGGCTTTTTTTTAGATAGTTGAAGACAGTATGTCTTTGTCAAGGAGTTGAAAACCAGGCATAATTATAGGATAGTCTGAAGAAGGGTTTCGGCCCGAAACGTCGCCTATTTCCTTCGCTCCATAGATGCTGCTGCACCCGCTGAGTTTCCCCAGCAATTTTGTGTACCTATAATTATAGGATAGTTGTTAATCAATCCAATATTTTAGGATTTGGTTTTAGCCATGGATTAGCTAGACTATGTATTGTGATCACTACCACATGAAGTAATGGGTACAATGTAATAGTTGACAGATTGTTATCTATTCTATTGCAGAACAGTTTTACTTGGGTCAGCATAATCAGCATAGTACTAACTAGCAACTCCTGGTGATTTACGGAGTCTATTCTTAGTATTTCCAAATGCTGTTCATTTTGGAGGAGTACTGAATCATCAGTAGAGGGAGGATAGTGGGTGAAAACAATCATGTTTCCTTGCCTACCATGAGGATTCGTGGGATCCAGAATAGATGTGGAGAGCTCCCAGGATTACTCCATCGTGAACGCTGTGCTGCCACCTCTGTTGGATCTGTCTCCCTAAAAATTAACTCCCTTTAAAACACCACATAAAAATGCTTTTGGTCACCTGCTGCTGACATTTTCTTGCACCAAAAAATATTCAGATAGATCAAAAGTATCAAATTTTGTTTGATAATATTTCTAATAAGTGCATTGGGGTATTTATCTGTGTTAAGAAAACCAAATAAATACAAGATGGAAAACTTGTATTACTTTCTGTTTTATATATTTTCATATTTGAAAATACATAATATAATAATATTTACATTTGTAGATTTGCCATTCAATCTATATAATTAAAAGTCTCATCTTGACCACTTCCTGTTTGCACAGTGCTTTGATTTTAGAAAAAAAAACACTGCCACATATGGCTGGGATTTTTTGGCCATCTTTCTTAGAGTCCTCCAGGGAGAGGTCACGACTGAGCTGGGAAACTACAGAACACTGTGAGTATGCAATGTACTTGAATAAATTATTTGTTAGCCCTTAATGAAAATGTAATGAGTTGTTTGGCCTGCCCTGTGCTTGAAACTGCAATGGCAATGGAAATGAAGTGAAAATGCAATGAGCTGTGTGGCTTGAGCCTGCCCTGTGCTTGAAATTGCAATGGAAATGAAAATGCAATCAGCTGTTTGGTTTGAGCCTGCCCTGTGCTTGAAAGTGCAATGGCAATGGAAATGAAATTGCAATCAGCTGTTTGGTTTGAGCATGCCCTGTGCTAGAAACTGCAATGGCAATGGAAGTGAAATAAAAATGCAATGAGCTATTTGGCCTGCCTTGTGCTTGAAATTGCAATGCAATTGGAAATGTAATGAGTTGTTTGGCCTGCCTGAAACCACTAATTTCGGCTCACATGGCCCCTATTAGCCGGGAAACCAGTCCCTTTTGCCCAAAATGCCCGTATTAGCCCAGGAGGAGCATTTTGGCCCAAGCCAGGAAAAGTCCAGAAAAAGTGCCTTTCACTGAGATTTCACTCCAATTTTGTTTTAAAAAGAGCCCCTTTGGCCCATCAGGCCTGTACTAGCCCAGGAGTCCCTTCGGCCCATTCCCTCTGCAAGTATTAAACCTCACCCCAGTATTTTCCCCCCTCTCTTCATTTGCTCCCTGTGAGATCCAGGCCAGGATAGACTTTCCTCCTTCATTGCTGTGATCTGCAGAAAAAGATGAAAAATGTCTAAAATTGATTTTCCACCCTCTCCCCCTTCGCTCTCACAGAGTCTCTCACCTGTTTTGGGCAGAATTTCTGGCAGTTTCTGAGCTGCCAGCCCACCAGGCCTAAGTGACAGCTGCCAGCCCACCTGGCCTGAGCTGCCGACCCACCAGGCCTGAGTGACTGGTAGCTGCCAGCCCACCAGGCCTGAGTGACTGCGCTGCCAGCCCACCAGGGCTGAGTGGCTGAGCTGCCAGCCCAAGAATTCATTCGCCCACAATGTCCATACTAACCCTCTGGAAACCAGTCCCTTCGGCTCACAACATCTGTATTAGCGCTCCAGAAAGCCCCCCCCCCCCCCACCCCCACACTGGTAGCTATATTGGAATTGGTGGAGAGGCGGAATATTGCGTTGGGGGACCTCCCGTGTGAACATGGGACCCAATGGGTCCCACTTAGTCTAGTATCTCTATGTATTTCTGACAAAGTGACACTGATCTATCTCAATTTGTGGTGAAAGACCAGCTCTGCTTAGCATTTCCTGGCTCTCACTAATTTAGGGAAGTTATTGGAGTTTGTAATATCCTATGTAAAGGACATGCTTGCCAGAGTGAGAATGCAACAAACATTTACCAGCCCGACTCCTTGGATGGCTGGACTGTTGCATGAGAAGAAATTAGGGCAATCAGGCCTGTAACATACAATGTTTTGACAAGTGAGGATGTTTGCCCTTGATGGGGCACAAAGGTTACAGGGAGGAGGCACTTGTGGACTCACTGTGGTGGATGTTAAACTGTGTTTATTGTGTGTTCTGTTATTTTATTCTCAGTCATGACTGCAAGGTACGTAATTTCGTTCAAACTAAAAATTTGAAGACAATAAAGGATATTTTACTTTACTCCTGCCTCCTCCCTGTAACCTTTGACACTCTTATTAAACAAGCACCTATCAATCTCCCCTTGAAAAACACCCAATGTCTTGGTCTCCACACCCACCTGTGGCAGTGAATTCCACAGATTTGCCATCCTCTGGCTAAAGAAATTCCTCCTCATCTATATTCCGAAGGTACGTCCTTTTATTCTGACTCTCCCACTACTGGAAATATCTTCTCTACGCCCACTCTCTCTAGGCCTTTCAGTAGGTTTCAGTAAGATCCCCCCTCATCGATCCAACATTTTTTTACATTGTGGGACATAAGGGAGTCTCCCAGAAATACAAAGCTAAATCTTTTACATCCCTCAATTTTCTGTTAAGGGTGCAAAATACACTGTATGTTTCTTTACAACTAAAAAAACATTGCACTAAAATTAATATAGCAAAATTGTTTTATTATGAGAGTAACACTGCATACATAAAATTGTTTCAGAAGAAATCCCAACCACAATAAGGCAACTAAACAATTTGGTTTCAAACTTATAGCTTAGTAAGGTATTATACTGTTTCAGCATTGTCAATGAATGATGTTTGAGACATCTTTGACAGACTGCTTCCTGTTGGTTTTGTGCAGTGTTGAGAAGGTACAGACCACTGGAGTCCTGGCAAAAACTGCAAGCTAAGCTACTGAAATAAGCTCGCTTGTTGTGAATAGTCTGAGAGCAGAGAGATGCTAATAAGGTCAAAAGGCACACCATAGACATCATCTAAAAGGATACGTTATGTATTTTCCTACAAAATGAATGTATTTTAACATAAACCATAATGAAAAGATTTGACAGAATAAAAATCTATTATGAATCCATCTATAGCACCATAGAATAATCAGTTATTCTAGATTTATTTCTTCTTTCCATTCTTTTCTGCCACCTGATGAGATTGTACTCAATCGATTTAGTTGCTGTCAATTACAATTATCATTTACTAATGGGATGCATTAAATGGGATAATGGTAACAATATCCTTACCATTGGTAGTTATGTGTGTACCATTTTTTCCACTTAGATAAAACTATAATTGGATCATTTATAAAAACAAGAAATGGCAGGAGAGTTTGATCCTTTGCTTGAGTAAGAAGACACTTGTCCTAATTCTCCTTCAAAGTGTGGGTGTGCTAATAACGGTTGTCAACTGCAAAATGATTGTCCTCCAAGACATTTGTTTTGTTTGATACCAGGTGGAAGTGCACATTTACAAGATTTTTTACTGCAAACCTATTTTGGAAGCATGTGATATTAAGCCTGCCATGAGCCATTACCAATTTATACAATGAATTTGGCACAGAAGCAATTCTATGGACATTATGTATTCATTACTATATTTAGAAATCCAAATCTATCCAAAGAAAATTGGTAGGATAGGATAATTGTCTACCCTGTCTCAAGGATAATATACCGTTACAATCCAACTGTCCGAAATGCATTTACCTGGCAATGTCAGGGTGTGTTCTTTCTTGTAACTATACTCATGCTCACCATCATAACTTGAACCTGCAGTTCAAGCACGGGCTTGTCAAGAACCTGTGCATGTCAAAACCCAGAGGCTGTCTTGGCACGCTTGAAATTTGAGACAAAGCATTCACATTTAGGTGTGGTGGGATCTTATCGAATACCGCAGGAGTGAGGTGGCTCATAAACATTGAGACAGAGATCAGCCCATGGCACATCACATCTCCTATGATCAGAAGAGGCCACACATCTGTTTGACAATCAATTTGACATTTAAAAAAACTTAAATTGAAAACCAAAGTCGAGTGAGCTTAAAGTTGTTTTGAAACATACATTTTATTTTTTTCTTCTAAAGCTTCATCTCTTCTCACTTGCAAACGCAAACTTTCTTTGACATTTAAAGGCCATGCGGCATAAAGAGATATTGCAAACCTGGGACTTTAGAATTTTGTGCAGTTCCTGAAAGAATGTTCAGTGCACCTAAAAATATCTAGTCAGCTCAAAACCATCCAGGAAAAGCATTTTGTTTAATGATCATCTCTGCCACTGAATTTTCTATCCCTAGCCCTTATGAACATAACCACCTCAGGATGGACTATAGCAACTCACTACTAAGATTACTTCTACCACACTTTCCTCAGAACGTTAATTGCTAACAATGTAACATGCCGAACACCACAAAACATTTGGCTGATAAGTTAAAGCAATTCTCATGGTAGCACACAGGATGACATCCAGGACTCTAGCTGCATATATTGACCTTTCTGCAATCTGCACATAACCACATCAAGCATCAGTAAGTTTCAGGATTACTTAAAACAAATACATGTGCATATCAAGCAATGGGAATAAATAATATACTTAGCTTTAAAGTTTTATGGTTACATCAAAAATGCAAATAAATGTGCAAGAAACAGCAGAATGAAACACTTGAAGTATACACAGGCAGCAGCTCTGCCATTCCAAAATACAGTGTAATAAACATTAGTAAGCTACATAATGGTGCACAGATATAAATTGCAAAGGTTAGTATCAATATGAAAATAATTATCTTCTCTGAGAATTGGTAATCGGAAATTAAACTGACCAGCATCAGGTACAACATTAAACAATGATGTGGTTTTATTCTAGCATAAAAAGTCAATGGCAACATATTTGACTGACAAATGAGTTGATAGAATGCCACAGGATACAAGAACAGAGAACCGTTTCATAGACTATGTGTTTATCAGAGCAAAATGACAAAACAAATCCACAATTAAAAGAATAAAAGCACTCAGATCTTGCTGTGATCATAATGTCCCCAACACCCATTATTCAGCGTTTGTGCACCAGTTTATGCAGGATGTTCTTAAATGCATAACTCAGCCCTGTAAAAAGAATCAGATATGCCAGAGCTATGTCATAGAGAAGGCTCTTTATCAGCTGTAGGCCATTTAAGTTTTTTACCTACAATTTTCTCTTAATTACCCAATATGATGGCATGCATGTAAACAAACTAAAGGGATTCAGGATGTACAGAATCTCAAAGATGGACACAAAGTAGTGGAGTAACTCAGACGGTCAGGCAGCGTGTCTGGACAAAAAGGACGGGTAATGTTTTTTAATTTTAAATAAATACAATGTGGTGAAACGACTAGCATGGATAAAGGGGCCAAGGGGGGAGGGGGAATGATTGAAGGCAGAAATTACTTAAAATTAGAGAAATCATCATTCATAGCGTTGGGTTGTAAGCTTCTCAAGCAAAATATACCTCCAATTTATGTGCGGCCGCATTCCGGCAATAGAGGCCCATGACAAAAAAGTCAATATGAGAATGGGAAGGGGAGTTGAAATGGTTGTCAACCGGGAGACTCCATCTGGGCGCAAGTGTTCAGCAAAATGGTCGCTGCGTCTATATTTGCTCTCGTCGATATACAGCAGCCCACTGGGAACACTGGCGGCAGTAGATGAGGTTAGAAGTACATGTGAACCTCTGCCTCATCTGAAAGGACTGTCGGGGTCCCTGGATGGACTCGAGTGACGTGTAAGAACAGGGGTTGCATCTCCTGCGGTTGCAGGGGAAGGTACCTGGGGAGAGGGTGGGAAGGGATGAGCGAACCAAGGTGTTGTGGAGGGAGCGATCTCTGCGGAAGGCAGAAAGGGGGTGGAGCTGGGATGATGTGATTAGTGGTGGGATCCCCTAGGTGAAAGAAATGTTGGATAATGAAATGGTTCTGACCTGAAACGTTACCCATCCTTTTTCTCTTGACCAGAAAGTTACACGAGTACTTTGTGGATCTTTGGTGTAAACCAGCATCTGCAATTCTTTGTTTGTACAGAATCGTAACTGGTGCAAATCCAAAAATATTTAATATGCAAAAACACAAGAAAATAGTTGGCCATTGGGATCCTCAAGCCAATCCTCAACATTCAGTATGATCATAGCTGATCTACCTTGGCCTCATTTCCTCTTCTGCATCAGTTCCCCATAACCGTCAATTCTCGATCACCTGGCCTCCATTACCCTCACGGGCATGGAATTCCAAAGGTTCATTACTCTGTAAGAGACAATTCTTCTGTGCACCTCAGTTTTAAATGATCAGCCCGTTATTTGGTAGCTGTGTCACCTTACTCGCGACTCTTACCTGCGAGGGCTCTCTGCCTCTACCCTGTCAAGTTGTATTAAGATCTTATGTTTGAATAAGATTCCCTTATGGCGATCCTTCCAAACTTCGAGGAATGCACCAATTCTTAAACTCCAACCACTTCATAATTGCCAATATGCTGTTTGCCTTTTTTAGTCCTTCCAGCTAATTTTAATGATTCATGCACGAAAACACCTAGGTCTCTGTGACTTTCACTCATTTGCAGTCTCTCTCCATTTAGATCAGAATCCACCTTTTCATTCTTCTTACTGAAGTGCACAACCTCACACTTCCCCACATTAATCTCCATTTGCCAGATTTTTGCCCAATCATTTAATACATAATCTGTTGCAGAATCACAACATCTTCTTCATAACATTCCCTTCCACCTACTTTCATACTGCTGCCATCTTGGCAACCTTACATTTTTGTTCCCTCCTTCAGATCATTAATGTAAATAGTAAGCAATTGAGAGCCAAGAACTTGGAGTATTCTAAAAGCCACAGTCCTCCAGTCTGAAAATAATTTGTT
Source organism: Amblyraja radiata (assembly GCF_010909765.2). Classification (NCBI taxonomy): domain Eukaryota; kingdom Metazoa; phylum Chordata; class Chondrichthyes; order Rajiformes; family Rajidae; genus Amblyraja; species Amblyraja radiata. Next base: position 25,145,636 of record NC_045980.1, on the reverse strand, counting down.
TAACCCAATTCTTTGTTTTCTTTCAGGAAAACAAACCTAAACTGTCAGTTTTCAATCCCATGCTGACATACTTCCTCACATGCGACGTTGGTGCATAAATTGAAAGCTCGTGGTATCGGAAGAATGTTAGCATGGGATTGAAGTATGGGTGATTGGGCAAAAATCTGGCAAATGGAGATTAACAGGCATGCCTGTTGGAAAATTAAATGTCCCACATCTACAGGTTCCCCTCTAATCAACTTTCCCCGTCAATTCCTCAGAATGTGGGACCTGCATTCAAACTGGAACCACTGGGAGTGAGAATTCATGTTACAGCGTAGAGGAATGTTGGGGAGAATGCCAGCGAACCCCTTTCTACATTGGAAAATAATCTAGAAGCTCAAAATTGCAAACTCATTAAATATTACAAAATTGGGAGAATAAATGGTTAACAAAATGCAGTCAATGTGTGAGCAGAATGGGGCGTTTAAAAGTGATAATCATGCAATGAGAAAAAAATGATACATTTTTACCTTTGAAAAAAGCTATCAAGTTTAAAAAGTGACATATGCTAATTGCAGAGACCAGTAACTATTATGCAATGATGGAATTAGCTGTAAAAAGACAAATTGTTGAGGTTTCCAAATCTTAGTCAACAAAGCTTCAGCAAAAACAAGTTAAAGCAAGATGAACTGCTGGAATTGGAAGCTTTGGAGCTGCGATCGATAATCGGACACAAGGTAGGAATGCAAAACTATGTGGTCATGTTCTGCATAAAAGTCCTGCCTCCGTTCTAGTTTATTTCTGGGGCAACATAATCAGCTGAATTTTGCAAAAACATTGCAAAACATTGCTACAGATTGAAGTTATCTGGGTAAATTTGTACTAATCAAGATAAGAAAAGCTAATGAAATAAGTTTCTTTATTGTGAATAGTCTGACAGCAGGGAGATGCTAATAAGGTCAGAAGGCACACCCTAGACATCATCTAAAAGGATAAGTTATCTGGGTAAAATTGTACAAATCGAGATAAGAAAAGCTAACCAAATTAAATTACAGAGGAAGCACTAATATGGGACAGCGTGTGTGAGAGGTTGAATGTTCTCCCCCTGTTCCTATTCTTACATCAGCTAAATGTACTCCCTGATGGACGGTTTCGACCTGTAACACCGCCTGTCCACATTCTCCAGGGATGTTACCAGTCCCAGAGTTACTCCAGCATTTTGTATCTTTTGTTTAGGAAGGAACTGCAGATGCTGGTTTAAAAAGAAGATAGACACAAAATGCTGGAGTAACTCAGCGGGACAGGCAGCATCGCTGGAGAGAAGGAATGGATGCTGTTTTGGATTGAGACCCTTCTTCAGACTGATGAAGGGTCTGAAGTTTGAAGAAGGGTCTCAACCCGAAATGTCACCCATTCCTTCTCTCCAGAGATGCTGCCTGTCCCGCTGAGTTACTCCAGCATTTTGTATCTTATGTTGTTGGGTGCAATACTTGGAATCATTTGAGATTTCCCTCATGAGGGTCCAAGGATGAAAAGATGGAAATTGTTGAGAATGGAGTCAGCAGCAGTAGTTCCCAAAAGACAGCAACATGTCAACACATAGAAAATGGCAACCTTGGTAGTGGGGCAGTGGAGAGTATTGGAGGCTACTAGCATCCACTGGCCCTCATCCCTACGTGTACACATAATTATCATCAGTTCTCAACAAATCCTGGTTAAACATCCGCCATTATCATTTTTTTCCAGTTTCAAATAAAACTTGATAATCCAGTTTGTTGGGAATGCATTTAACTTCTTTGCACATTGACTTTTAATATTTTATTAAATAACCATATTTGAGGGTCCTAGATGCTTTTGAGGACTCGTGTACATTACTTATTATGTTATGCAAATTCTGGGCAGTTGGTTGTAGAATTCTGGGCGAGCAAAGTTTTTCAAATGCACAGTATCGAAGACCATTCAGTTATTAGAACACTGTTGTGAAAACCATAATATTTCCACAACAGGTCAATTCCAGTTGTTATTTTTATTTAAAACCACAATACATTCACATGTGTTTATATTCTTTAACACAAGCAGTAGACTGAACATTACAAATTCAGCATTAAATAAAATGCCTAAATAAAATCATCTCATATTTTTCTCTCCCAACAAATGGCAATGAAGCAATGCTACAGTGCACAACAAATACCATCGCCATAGGTGTGCAGAGATGCATAAGGCACTAAACAGTCTGCAATGGATCCGTGGAACAGTACAAATTATTACATAGTTTGTACTACACACAGATCAGAATAAGGCACTAGATTGTCAACCTGTATTTTTTTTTTCGCTTGAGGAAAATCAGTACGTAAGGGTGCTTGAAAACTTTGCAAACATGAAAAAACAATTTTGAAAAAATGATGAGTTTGCATTTTTACCACACAGAACTTGGTCAGCATGGTAGAATAGCCCAAACATAAAACCCATTGTGAATTTTTCTATTAATCACCGATGGTTCATTTACACAAGTAAAAGAAAGTGGAATAAAATGCTTTGTAATGCAGGACATTAATGACTTCCAGATAATATAAAAATAATCTCACAATATCCCCCAATGGTCATCCAACTTTCATGGCATTGTTACTTGCAATCACTGATTTCAGCTTTAAATATCTTCTTATTTAATTTTAAAGCATAAACCAATGAAATAGCTTGCTCCCAAAACTTTGGGTTAGTTGCTGTGGAAAGCTTGCAACAGAAGAGGTTGTGAAACAGGTGTAGTGCGAATGGCACAATTTTGTTGGTTTGGAGGAAGTTGAAAGCAACGTTCCAACCTCTAGGCATAGCTCATGTCTGAAATCAGACCAAATACTGTCGTAATATTCTAGCATCCATTCTGGTGAACAGGATTAGGGAACACTTTCCATTTATATGTTCTCCATAAAAGTCAAAGCAAAGCAATACCAGGCTTAAATCCAGCCTTTCAGCCTGGAATTTACGAAAACGTGCGATGGCGTGACCGCTGTTCTTGGCCACCACTCGCCTTTCCCATTGAAGCTTCTTGCACCCTCAATTACTGAGTTTAGACACCTTTTTATTAAAGGTCATACAGGAGACTTTAGATTAAAATAGATTGTTATACACACTGCAGGCATAGCTTTGCCAAGATGCGGGCATTTTAACACCAATACCCTTCCCCTCCAATTCTTTGGCATCACCGAGTAAAATATATTCCCTGAATGTAACACTGTTAAATGATCTCATGATCACGACTAAATGATAGTCAGCCATCAGCAAGTCATATAATTTGTCTGGCTATCTTTAACCTCACTTGAGAAGATTAACTGTTTCAGAGTTTCCTTTGGCTTGGGGGCACTTACTGTCCAGACCGGCATTCTCACTGCCCACTTGCGATTGGCTGTCCTTTAAAATGACCTGTGGGTCTTGTAGAAAGAACACCACCACAGTGATGTTGTCATTCGATCCACCTTCTTTTGCAGCTGCTACAAGCGTCTCTGCAACAGAACTGCCATCACCTGCGTTTTCTAGTAAGTGCTCTTGTACAATGTGCACAACCTTGGAAGGTTCAATTCCATCAAAGAAGCCATCACAGGCTAAAATAACGTAGTCTTCTCTGCCATCCAGTTTGAACGTGGCACAATCCGCGTCCCCCGAAATGTACGGTTTTTGGTCAATATCCCCTAGAAAATTAAAAATATCATAACAGTGGACAAGAGAAAACACCACACTAGGACTTGATATACTTACTTGCATCTCAGAAACATTTGGGGCACTACTACAGCTACAGTTCACCCGTGGTTAAAGCTCTCGTTTGTCACCTCCAGAATACCTTCTTCAGTGATCTTTTGGTCAGCTGTCCACTTTGCACTTTCTACAAACCTGAGTTCACTCTGCTGTGTTATGTTAGCCAAGAAGATTAACAGGAAGCCAAAGGAATAGATTTGAGGCTATACTCAAAACACCTTGAAAAAATGCAATATCCCCATTGATTACCTAGAATCCCATTGCCCACAACCACTCAAAGAACAGTTGGCATGATACTGAAAATATCAAGAATATGAATCTCGAGCATATAAAAGCCCAGCGTAAATGACAGAAGGCTTGCGTGATCTCACAAAGCACCCTTCCACTTGTCCCATCAGATACCTCCTGTAGTCGTTTGCAGGCCCAACGTTGGCCTGTCACTCAAAGGGGTGTTCTGAATGAAGGAGCAAATGTGATAAAATAAATAAATCATCTATGGGACAATACCAGACCCGTACTTGCTTATTTCAAATATTAATGAAAACTGTTTAAGAAGGAACTGCAGATGCTGGAAAATCGAAGGTAGACAAAAGTGCTGGAGAAACTCGGCGGGTGCAGCAGTGTCTATGGAGCGACAAAAGTGCTGGACATAGATGCTGCTGCACCCGCTGAGTTTCTCCAGCACTTTTATCTACCATTAATGAAAACTGATTCTTTCAGGTAGCAGTTTTGTTTATTGTTGTAGTTTCTTTTTAGAGATTTATAATACAAGTTTTTTGAGGAATCAGGGAGCTGAATTTTTGGTGTTAGGTTTGCTAAAATTGGTGCATTTCATTCACTGATAGTTTAAGATGGCCAACTGTTATATTTAGCACATCACCACTAAAAAAAAAACTTACCAATTGCCCTAGAGACTGCAAGTATTCCGTTTACACGCCAACATCCCAAAAATACTACACATCCACCAAGCTGTTCAATCCTTTGCTTCTCGTCCTAAAGAAGAAGAATTCAGAGATAATCAATAAATTGATTTATAACTAATTGAGCAAAATGCATTTAGCAAAAATCTACAAGATAAAGCAATATGACTCCAATGTTTATAGGGTGATTTCACGAAAGGTCACTGGAGCGTAAATCCCCACTCACGTGACCGAAAATTTTAACTGGGGGACAAGCGTCACTTCCGGTACATGTTAGTGGATGGGAAAACACGCACTTTCACACCCGTTAAAAACATCGAAAACGGCCAGGTTTTGAGCTGCAATTTACGGAGCCAGTCGGGGTGACCGTGAGGAACATCTACCTAAATTTACAGTCCAAAAAAAAGATAGAAACTAAGGTAAATACAAGAGCGAGCTGAAGGTGTAAACAAGGCGGAAGTGCTAGCGGACTTTTTTCTTGGAGATTTAAAGATCCAAAATATCGGGAATTATCGCGTTTGCTCGCTGCATTTCATCAAAAGTGGCATTATTGACTTTTTATCTTTATTCATTTGTTATATGAAAAGTATTAAAAGTTAGAAACCCGTCAGTAAAATTGCAAAATCGCCCATGGATCTCGGGTGGGTTTTAACATGCAAAATGAAAACGCTTCTGAAGCTCCATTTACCATTTAAATAATCGTAAACTCTCAATGCGTTTGGAAATCAATTTTACTGAGATGCAAGATTACGATTATTTAAATGGTAAATGGAGCTTCAGAAGCGTTTTCATTTTGCATGTTAAAACCCACCCGAGATCCATGGGCGATTTTGCAATTTTACTGACGGGTTTCTAACTTTTAATACTTTTCATATAACAAATGAATAAAGATAAAAAGTCAATAATGCCACTTTTGATGAAATGCAGCGAGTAAACGCGATAATTCCCGATATTTTGGATCTTTAAATCTCCAAGAAAAAAGTCCGCTAGCACTTCCGCCTTGTTTACACCTTCAGCTCGCTCTTGTATTTACCTTAGTTTCTATCTTTTTTTTGGACTGTAAATTTAGGTAGATGTTCCTCACGGTCACCCCGACTGGCTCCGTAAATTGCAGCTCAAAACCTGGCCGTTTTCGATGTTTTTAACAGGTGTGAAAGTGCGTGTTTTCCCATCCACTAACATGTACCGGAAGTGACGCTTGTCCCCCAGTTAAAATTTTCGGTCACGTGAGTGGGGATTTACGCTCCAGTGACCTTTCGTGAAATCACCCTATAGTAAAACAAGATACAACTTGCTAAAACAACCATGACATTCTTCACAATAATGAGATTTTGCAGCAATCAGACTTGCTGTGATGGAAGGGATTTAGCTATGGGGATAGGGCTAGGAAAAAATGGTTGATTTAACACGGACAATCCTCCCTCAACTGATGAATTCATGTTTAACACTGATTGGAAGCAGCAGAGTAACAAGGACAGTAATAATTCTGATCAAATAAGAGTCTAACCATTTAAACAATACTCAGTGGCCCCTGATATATATTAGACACCAATAATATTCTGGGGTTTGCTATGGATCAGAGACAATTAACTGGACCAATCATGTGGACGCAAGGTAGAAGGCTGTGTTTGTTTTTCCTGGAGTCTGAGAGGTGATCTGTTCAGATGTATATTAAAATGAGGAGAGGCATAGATAGGGTAGACATTCCAAATATTTTTCAATGCAGGGCATATAACAAAAGAGCACAAGTTAAAGGTGAGAGGAAGAAGTTTTTAAGGGAACTTGCGAGGAAAGTTTGTTAAAATAGAGAATGATTTAAATATGGAACATGCTTCTGGAGAAGGAGATGGTGGAGTCAGATAAAATCCATGACATTTAAGAGACATTTAGACAGGCACTGAAAGAGGCAAGGAGTGGATGGATACTGACCTAAAAGGCAAATGGGTTTAGTAGGGATGGTCAAAAAGGTTGGAATGGACATGGTGGGCTGAATGGCCCTAGTCTGCACTGTATAATTATCACAAAGCAATCCACCTGATTGACACAAAAAGCTGCAGAAACTCAGCGGGTCAGGCAGCATCTCTAGAGAGAAGGGATAGGTGATGTTTCGGGTCGAGACCCTACTTCAGAACTCTCGACCCGAAACATCACCTCTTTCTTTTCTCCAGAGATGCTGTCTGACCTGCTGAGTTACTCCAGATTTTTGTGTCTATCTTCGGTTTAAACCAGCATCTGCAGTTCCTTCCTACATCACTTGACTGACAACCTATCAACCACCAACACACGGTTGCTGCTCTGCATATCATTCACAAATTGCACTGCAGTCTTATATGGCACTTCATCTACCATCCAAAAGGACAGATGCAAGCGTCTAGCAAACACCAGTCTGCAGGCTCCACTTCAAACTATACACTTTGTCAACCTAAGGATATGACCATTCCTTTATCAATACCTTTATAAAGAATCAGTGGTTTAAGGGGGTGCCTCTCCACCACATTTTTCATGAGCACTTCGAGATAAGCAATAAATTCTGGCCATGCTAGCAAGAATCATATTGTCAGTTAATAATGAAACAACGTTTTATGCAGAAAATCAAAAACAATTATTGGAAAAAGTCAACCAGATGCACAATGTTTTTTTCCGAAAGTCTCAGGTGTGGTTCCTAGCAAAATAGCATGGCTGACTCACTGGTGCAAGGATACTTACTGCCAGTGTGGCATCGTTGAAGTATTGTGCATTTTTAGTAGCAACAAATATGAAGCTGATTGGGTTTCTGAAGTTCAGTTCTTGCCTAAAGAAAATTCCTAATCCCCTGGTTGCTGGTCTCACTGAATTCATTAGTGATCTTGGCATTGCTGTTACTCCTAGATAACATCTTTGATTAAGAACATGGTAATGCTGGCTTAGGGCTCCAATAAAAAATATAAACACCTTATCTGTAACAGTAATACAGGATTTGCAAACCGACCCATTCTGCAACTAAAAATCACTGATGAATATTTAATATGTGCACATCTCATGGGGAATATTAAATTGTGTTTCGTGGAACTCATGCATATAATCAGTTTGTCAAATACATTACTGTCCCAGTTTCCATTTAGTTGGTAATATATATATGCTCTTAACTATAATTTAGTCTGCATATAATGTTCAAGCCAGAAATCATTCGGCAGCACTGGTCCCTTTCCCAATATAATATACCCACCGTTTTCTCAGGTTTGTGTGGGTCCATAAGGTTCACAGCTTGGCCCTGTCGCACCATCATCACCTGCGAATCTCCAAGCCAAGCCACATGCAACGTATTGCCAGCAATTAAGGCTGTCACACCAGTGGTACCACTCCTTAGTTTCTGCAACACATAATTTGAAAACATCTGCACAATGCCAGTGACATGTTCATTTATTTCACTTTTTGCTTACCAAGGTCCCGATTTTGGATTTAGACCAAAGACCCTTTGTCTGACAAAGGATGTTTTATCTGCAGCTTTAACCCTTTCTCTTTCCACAGATGCTATCTGATCTGCTGATTGCTCAAGAGCATTTTATTTATGTTTTGTTTTTGGTCAAGATTTCTGCAATCAGCAGCTTTTTGTAAGAACAAAACCTGATAACTTTGCAAACAACTGAGAACATGCTTGTTCTCTCACTTTTACAGTTTTTTAATTCTCAGGTCCTTGGCTGTGTTTTTCTAGGAAGTGATGCTGTCTGATTTGCTGATTGTTTTGGGCATTTTGTATTTTTGCATTTCCAGTAAATGCCGGGTTTTTTCTCCAACTATCATCTAGCCCGTTAATTGAAAATCAAGTGAAAGATCTGAAGGTTTTCAGTATTTCTGGTTTATATTATCCAATCCAATGCTGTTAATTGAAAATTACAGTTTACTGCAAAAGTGGAGCATTTCACTACATTGCCTTGCAACTATTTTTCTCACAGAAAGCTTCTGATGACTTATTATCTTGTGCTTACACAAATAAAATTACAAATTTGAACAAATCTGGTATGTGGAGCATGATATTGAATGTGGTCCATTTTAAGTCATAAATGCAATTAGATGTTTGTTATAATTTTGTATTAAATGGCTCCAGAATTTCCAGTGCAGCGACAAAGCAAAACAGTCAAGTTAAATGCACATTGCAAATAATCTGAAAGTGATTCACCTTGGTAAAGAAAAAGAGGCTTAGCAGAACCAGTGTTCATCAGGCTAAGTAAAACCAGGCCATCATCTTCTACCTGTCAGTATTAACGTGCTAATAATTTCCTGAATTTGTGCTGTTGCTTGAATGAGTACAAATTAAAACCATGGAAAAGAATTTGCTCTGAGAAATGTTGGTGATAAGCCAGTATCCACATCCCATACGAACTCTGTTCAGTCACACTGCCATTACCTTTCTCTTGGCTCTCTGAAGAAACGTCTCATCAGTCTGTTTGAAGGCTTTCCTTAATGCTTCAGATGGCTGTGTTGAAAACTCTTCCTGATGAGCAAGAATGACATGAAGGTGTGTTGCAGCATAGTCAGCTGCGTCTACTCCACCATGCCCATCAAATACAGCAAAGTAAGCCCTCTCTTTCTCATCCTAGAGTAGAAAACAACAACACATCTCTCTTTATTTTTGCAGTATGTGTAACTCATTGTTGATAATGAGCACAATTTATTTCATAGCTCCATCCAGGTTGCCTTTTAATTTAGGAAAATCATGAACACAAAACAGCAACAGTTTAAATTACAGGATAAGTGTGGCTGCGTTTAATCAATTTATATCTTGTTCAAGTCCAAAATGCTGCAGTGAGAATCACCCGATGCATTTTCAATAACCATTGATTCATTTTTCAAAAAGAAAACAAATGACAGGGACTTTAAAAGTTTTACAGGTTCTGGAAGCAGTTATCAGAAAACATGAAGGTCGTCCTATGTTACAATGCAAGTTTAAATCCTTCAATTCAGAAAAAGTTGTCAAAGTCAACTACCAGGGCAAAGGAAACAGTGACCTCTACTGAAATTTACTGCAGAATTACAAGCCAATTTCAAACCATATTTTAAGCACAATCTCAAAAAAATAAAATGGAGAATTTGAAAGAAAAAAAACTATGGGGTTTACCATTGGTTGTGGTAAATCAAGTCAGATTAATTTCAAATTTCTTATTTTCAATTGGTGACATTTTAGCTCACGTTAAAAATATGAGCACAGTAGGAGAAACTCAGGTGAAAATCTAATTAAATCTACAGAACTAAAAAGGGAGGTGTTTTTGTACAACAGCATTGCAGTGACCGAACTCCAACATGATCCTACCACCAGTCACATCTGTCCCGCTCCCCTTTTTTGCTCTCTGCAGGACCACTCTCTTCACAATACTCATTCCTTTCCACCCTCCACTTGCTGCCCCTTGATACTTTCCATTGCAACTGTAAGTGAAACATCACACCTCCTGCGTCACCTCCATTAATGGACCTGAACAGCTCTGCCACGTGAAGAAGTAATTGACCTATACCTCCTTCCACATTGGTCTACTACATTTGTGATGTGGCCTCCTCTCCAAGCATAGAATGGGCCACCATGGATGGACCACTTGTGCTCGGACCATAACAACCATCTCAAGCTGCATGTAATTTTAACTCTCCCCCAGCTACTTCCACACCAACCTGTCCGTCTTTGGCCTTCTCCATTGAAATGGCAAGAAAAAACAAATTGTAAGAACTCATCATATTGAACTTTCTCATTTCAGATAACAATGCCGCTCGCATCTCACAGAGATGCTGTTAAATTCTGAAGCAAGATTGAGGGGTGGAGTAGCCTGCTCCTACAAGTATGTTCTTGATACTCCATTCTATGGAGTTTAACTAGAATTAAAGAATACTGGTTTAGTCCAGTACTTGAAAGAAAGAACACTGGACTGAGGATATGTTCAACTGGACGTCGAAAACACCTGATGACGGCTTGGCTGGAGAACTTGAGGGAGCCCAGAAGAAAGTAAATCTCAGGTGCAGCGCGCATTTACATGCTCAATACATCTGTGTTTCATCCCTAATCTATAAATAGTCAACTATGTTTTAAAACTAATTATCTTCACTAATACTGAAAACAAGAGTTATTTATATTAGTAGTTAAAGTTGAACTAATCTCGGATGTCTCTGGTACGAAAAGTTTGTCTTATCTTATTACTACTACATGTTCTTGTAGCTGCATGATCAGACAAGTTCTTCCAAATTCTTCCAGCAGCATAATCAAGGACGAGTCACACCCGAGCCACTCCCTCTTCCTCCCTTTCCCTTCAGGCGAAAGGCACAGACGTGTGAAAACACACAGCACCAGATTCAGGGACAGTTTCTTCCCAGCTGTTATCAGGCAACTGAATCATCATACTACAACCAGAAAGCTGTGCTGAACTACTATCTGCCTCTGATGACCCTTGGACTATCCTTGATCGGATTTTTCTGGCTTTATCTTGCACTAAACATAGACCACCACATGATTTTGGCCAACCAAGCAAAAACCACATTCACTTTCCTAACTATTTGCGGTATCTTACACTAGCCTTTTGTGAATCATGCACTAGGATATTCATTCTGCGATGCTGTCTTCTTTTCCTACATCATCTCCAGAGATACTTACGCTGTTGAGCACAACTTTATTATGGGGAAGACCAGATTTACAATCCAACCACTTCTGAGGATCACGTTTTATTTTATCTGTGTGTAGCCCATACATTATTTCTAGACATGCCGAAGGAGACAAGTGTTGAAGATCTCGCTGCCCCAGTCACTACTGGTCTGGTACTATTTTTCACCTTGTCAGATCTGTGCCCACAGGATTGCATCCCAGTGATATTCATTGACAGGCCTGTACATCATAACTGAATTTGGAGCTGAATATCAACCTGGATCTAGACTTGAGTACATAGGAAAAGATTTGACATTAAATAACTCTTTGGGTACCATAACCCTGGGAACTCACTTGGGTTTCCCCAGAGTTGCTATGCCTACAAATGGGGGTAAACTACCATAGCAAACAGCCACACTGGACAGAAGTGGGCTTCACGCATTGTGAGTGTGGTAGACCCATTCCACAGGTCAAATGTTTCACTACAATCTGAAGAATGGTCTAGACCTGAACCATTGTCTGTTCATTCCCTCCACAGATGCTGCTTGACCCACTGAATTCCTCCAGCACCTGTTTTTTTGCTCAAAATGCCAACATCTACAGCCTCTCGTATCTTGTTTTACACTGTGACTCTACTCTATACACTCAGTGACACTATATTTCATATACATAGGGTTAATGTTAGAGAGAGGCATAGAGTTGCACAACACAGAAACTGGCCCGATGGCCCAACTTGCCGACGGCAATGTCTATCTACGTTAATCCTAGTTACCTGCATCATGCCTGTACCCAGTTAATTATATTACTTGGACAGGTATTTAATAGGAAAGAATTAACTGGGTACATATCCTCAGATGCCATAACCGTATCTGCTTCTATCACTTGCTATCATGCAAGATTATGGTCTCCCAATTACACCATAATGCTTCAAAATATGCACATCTACTGTATAGATACATCTGAAGCAAAATAGACACACCTGAACACAAAGTACCAGCATTAACCAAGATCAACCAGACCAGCAGAGATTTCACTCAATTTATTAAATGTAAAATTGTACAAAACAGCAACACTTTTACAATTACTCTGCATCGCAACTGAAATATGAACTTTTCAAGGCAGCTAAACACCAAAGAAGGTGGCTAGTCTCAACTCTTGCATGTCTGAACTGACAAGGTCTTCAATGCTTCAAAAAGGAAAAAGGTAGTTTTCAGACATTTTCAGACTTGTAGGAGCATGCTTACATTCTACATACAATGTACAGGCAGAGCACAAATCCCTGCTGACAACTTTGGCAATTAACATCTGAGTTTTATGGTGTGCACGTGTACCCACTTGGAATGGGATTAAAACCATAAACCATACATGCAGTGACAAAATTGTACAAAAATTAACTGTTCCTGCACTGCAGTACTGCCCACATTTTAAAGTATGTTTTGGCTGTAAAATCGTTATCCCAAGATCATGAAAAGCACCGACTGGAAGTCAATATTTTATTCTCCTGCCTCTTTTAGAGCCTTTTTAGGCAAGAAAGTTTCACCTGATCAGTTTAGGTTATATTCGCTCTCCCATGGGGCCAATATAAAACAATGATTTAAAAAAACCAACTTACCTTAATGCCAAACAGAGCATTAAACTCGAGCAATACCACATGTCTGTCTTCCATCTTTCTTCGTGTGTTACGAATAGCATGAGTGGAAACTTTTAAATACTGCTTTGGTAATTGTGGCAATAGTGGTTCTCTTATCCAGTCAGAGCAGACCTCAAGCAATTTGTTAAATACTGTTCGAGCCACCAGTTCTCCATCCAGTACTAAAAAGAGAAAGAATAATAAAATTAGATAAATCTATCCTAAAAAGAAAAATAATAAGTGCTGTAAAATTCAGAGACTCGAGAAACTACAGATGCTGAAATTTTGTGCCAGAAGAACTTGGTAGGCCAGGAAGCATCTGTGCAGTGTATGGACAGATAACATTTCGGGCTGGGATCCTTCTTTACACGTCCTTCAGGGGGGGGGCACAAAGCTGGAAAAGAGTTACGAGGTGGGACAAAGCCTGGCAAGTAATAGGGGATTGAGGTAAGAGGGGGTGATTGGCACATGGGTGGAGTAAGCGACAAAGACTGGAGGTGAAAGAAGACAAAAGGATGTCAAATATGGAAGTCAGTTCATCCAGTTTTCACGTGGCTTACTCTGACAATGGGACAGAAAGATCAGTATGGGAATTGGATGAGGAGTAAAAAATGTTAGCAATCATAAGCTCCAGCAGGCCTTGGTGGACAGGGCACAAGTGTACAGTGAAGCAGTCACCTAGTTTATACTTGCTTGCATTATTAAAGTTATATCTGGATCACCAAAAGCAGAAGACGAGATTTGAAGAGGTGCACCTGAACCTCTGTCTCATCTGGAAGAGCTGCTGTGATCACTGGATGATTTCCCCCAACTCTTTCCTCACTACATCAGAATCTCTGTTGATTTCAACAACTTCACTACTAATTTCTGCTCTGTACTCTAATTCACTTGGAGTATCTCAGACACCCCTTTCTCAATCTCTCCGACTCCATCACAGGGGACAGACTCTTGAACAAGGTCTTCTACAAATCCACTGACACCTACAGTTGCCTTGACCAGACCCGAGATGTCTTCTATCTTCAGTAAACTTTCAGACATCTCCTCCTACTTATCCTTTGATTGTGATCCCAGAGATGGGACAGGAGCAAGCAGAAACAATGGTTCTGCCAGGACAGTTCTGTTTATGGATTTTGGGGAGAAGATAAAACCAGGCTGTGCGGGGAAGGGGAACGATAAGGTTGGAGGCTCCGGAGGGCAAATAGCCAGAAGTGATAAAATCAGAAATGGTCTGAGATTTTGGCCTGGTGCTCATCTCTGGGATCACGATCCAAGGATAAGTAGGAGGAGGTGTCTGAAAGTTGGTGCCTGGCCTCAGCGCGGTAAAGGTCAGCGCGCCAGACTGGTACCTCCCTTGTCGGCAGGTTTGATAATTTCACGGTTGCTGCAGAGTGAGCGGGGTGGCTGTATGTTCAGAGGGGGTGAGGTTAGAGTAGGTAAGAGGAGTGGAAATGTGATGGTTGATGTCATGCCAGCAGTTAGAAATAAAAAGGTCTAAAGAGGGTAGAAGTTAGTCCAAGTGAGGGAGTCCAAGATGAGGGGGACCGGTGGAGACGGTAGAAGGGGTCAGAACTGGCTGGCGAGGGAGGACTCCATTAGAAAAACGCAGGGAAGCAGAGGCGATGGAAGAAAAGCTCTACGTCGTGGCAGACCTGGAACCCACTGAGGTAGGGGCTGAGGGGAACAAAAGTGAGGCCTCTGTGGAGGGCAAACCATTCTGTATCGGAAAGGGGGAGGTCAGAGGGGGATGGTGAAGACACGACAAGGGTGGCGGTTGATTAATCTACCTTGATCTCAGATAATCTTCTGCCACAGCATGCAGCCGTCCCGGGTAATGAATGCTCAATTTATGGACACTCCTACATACATACGAATCAACTGCCATCATATTAAATTCAATAGTTTGATGTACGTTAATGTTTGTCCCTACAAACAGTGGAATGGGTTCCCCCCCCCCCTCTTTTCTTCCCCCCCCCCCCCCCCCCCACCCCATCCTCTCCCCAGACTTTTAGTAATTGTTCTTTCTTACTAGCCGTAAGCTTTTGATGCCATTCATTACAATATCATAGTGCTTTGGTTAGTGTTTCAAGCGATCTTTGGGCATGTTCCGACTTGTGATCAAAACACCACTTATCCACGTATGTAAAAAGTGAAACATGCTCGTTACCAGAGGACGGCCTGTACATTCATAACACTGACTGAGCAAACCCATGACTAAGAATCACCAGTCCCTATGCAATCTGTTGTACACCTTTCGGATGTCACATTTAGGATAAAATAAAGCTCCAGCAGTAGGGTAGGATGAAGTCAAACAGCAGGATATAATATTCATCCAAATTATTGCACACAAGCAACAAAAGAGATGCTGTGCTGTCAAAAGTTGAAATGTTAGTAAAATTAAAAATGTGTGCTGGCAAAAGTTTCCTGCTTTTACACCATACAACATACTAGGTTGTGATATACTTCATATCCTGGATTAAAGAAAGATGGCTCAATTTGTTTCCTACATTGAGTCATTTATCAGACACAAATGGATGGAGGAAGTGATTTTAATTACTCAGGCATCGAGCTGTATAACAGGAAGCAACTTCAGGCAGGACACGTTGAACTGGGTGTAACTGTTGTTTGCCCATTTTACAGTTGTGCTACCGAACTGCACGATTGTCAATTTTATCAGTGAGGCTGCTCCCCCCAAAAAAATAGAATCCTATGTTGAAAAGTGAACAATAGTTAAGCCAACCAGTGAATACAGTTTAATGATATACAAAATGAAAATCAAAAACTGTAGATGCTAGAAATATGGTATCAACAGTAAATACTGTAAACAGTTAGCAAGGAAAGAGAAACAGTTAAAGTTTCAGGTTGAAAATCCTTTATTTTGATGAACACGATTTAAGTTGGCAGAGGTTTTTAACTGCTGTTCAGGTATGTAATGTGTTTGTTGCCTTTCATCCAAATTGAAATTTAAGTTTCCCACATCCTAGTTCTTGCACCACTGCACTTTACATATCCGCAGCTCTGGCCTTACACTGATCAAAATGGCTACAAAGATTTGTATAAACTAAGGTAAGATAAGAAAATGCTTGAAACACTCAGGAAGTCAGCAGCATCGAAGCAAGAGTTAATATTTCAGTAATTAATCAGACCTGATGAAGTCTTTAACCTGATTTGTTAACTTTGTTTCTCTTTCTGCAGATGTTATCTTCCTAGCTGAGAGTTTTCAACATTCTGCCTCATTCAAAAACACAAAAAAATCTACCAAATCTATTTGTCCTTTTGAAAGGTGGAAATTGTACCACGTTTCTAGGAATTAACAACTTAACAAATATAGCCCTAAAATTATTTCCCAATGAGTCTGACATGCACATTTAATTATGCAAAGCAGTGCAATAACAAAAGATGTACTTTAATTCCAGGGCAGATTAAAAGCACCAAAAGGGTAAATGAATAAATAAAAAAATTAAAAACAAAAACAAAAATGAAATGTTATACAATTTGCTACTATCAAGTGATCCATCAGAAAATTGAATAGGGCAATATTTCAAATGGGAATAAACTTTGACACTGTTTTTTTTTCCTTCTTCTTCTCCTTCCTTCCTTCTTCTCCCCCTTCATGTCTGTCTGTCTGTCTGTCTGTCTATCTATCTATCTCTCTTTGTTTGTGCCGGCAATGTGTCACGCTGCTCTGCTTTTTCCTATCCTCTTCCAAACGCTAGGCCACAGCCTTCCCATTTTCACATATTCTACTCAGATTTTTCCCGTCGAAGCGATAAACATCTTCCCATCGCATTCCAACCTATATTTCCAAAGTTATTCACAATTTAAAGTTTCAAAATACAACTGCAACATTATCTCACAACTTCTATACTCTGACTGATGAAGGCTAATGTGCCAAAAGCCTTTTTGACCACCTTATCTACCTGCGACCCAACCTTCAAGGAACCATGCACCTGCACTCTTAGATCCCTCTGCTCCACAACACTCCCCAGAGGCCTACCATTCGCTGTGTAGGTCCTGCCCTTGTTAGACTTTCAAAATGCAACACCTCACATTCCTCAACCCACCTGGCCAATCGATCCAGATCCTGCTGCAATCTTTCACAACCATCTTAACTATGCAAAACCACCCACTTTTGTATCATCAGCAAACTTGCTAATCTTACCCTGTATGTTCTCATCCAAATCATTGATGTAACGGGCCCAGCACCGAACCCTGAGGCACACCACAAGTCACAGACCTCCAGTTCGAGAAGCTACCTTGCACCATCACCCTCTGCTTCCTTCCATGGAGCCAATTTGCTATCCATTCAGCTACCTCTCCTTGCATCCCATGGGATCTAACCTTCCAGAGCACCATTCCATGCGGAACCTTGTGAAAAGGGAGTAGGTGAAAAGCTGGATATTCTGTACCTTATTCCAACTCTTGTCAGATACTAGATAAAATTGCAATAACATACTTCCCTATTGCCTATGTCAGCCAACATCCAGGAGAAAACATGCTTGAATCTACCAAAACATGCTTGAATCTACCAAAACATGCTTGAATCCATCATTATCTTAAACATTTACTTCATCCACCAATAACTACTGCTGTACCATCTACAATCTATGGAGGCTATTTTTGACAGCCCTTTGTATGCTCTGACCATTATCATTAATCGGTACATGATATATCTCCAACTCATCCACAATTTTGATCTGGAAATAGATCAACTTTGTCACTTTGTCAACATTTTTGACCGACCTCCCCAAAAGCACTTTCATCGCAGGAATTACAGCTGTTCAAGGTGGCTGTTCTGCACTAGCTAATCTGGGGGCAATTATGGATGGGAAATAAATGCCCGTCTTGCTGATGATACTGCATCAATAAATGAATAGGAAAGTTTTAATTTTTTTAGCATTCTTTGAATGTCAGGAAGCATTTGAGGATAAAAAACAACCAGCTAATCATTAACAAAGTGATAATTGTTAATTACTATTCATTAATAGGATTGAAAATTGTAGAAAATAATTGCATGCAAGTCCTGCAACATTACTGAACGTCCGTCTAATCCTCCAGTTTGAAGCAAAAGTCCCTTTTAGTCTTTTTGATGGCCTTATCAAGATTTATCTGCACTTCTTAAATGAATCTGCGTCATCAGACTTGAATGCCTGAGGTCTGGTCCTCAGAAGATTGCGAACCTTCTGGTTCTTCCAAAGCTTCTGGTTGGGCATGCTCGGATGGATTTTGTGGGAACACATTCCTCCACACATTCCCTTCCTGGTCACGCTCTCATTTCACTCCTGCCATCAGAAAGGTAGCATAGGAGCCTGAAAACTGTAACATCCATGTTCAGGAACAGTTTCTTACCAACAACCATCAAGCTAAAGAACACCCTGAACTCTAACAACACTCCGAACTGCCTAGAGACTTTGGATTTTATTTTTGTTTTGTAACATGGTTTTTTTTTAATTTATTGAACCTCTTTTTGTTTATTATGGTATCAAGTAAGAATTTAATTGCTCTGTTTTGGGACACGTGACAATAAAACACGCTTGATTCATAGTTTGCAGATACACGATTGAACAATCATTCATTATCCCAAAAGATGATACCTAATTAATATTCTTTGAAGGGTTGGCTAAAAAGATCCGTAATAACACAGATTTTAATTTTTAACTACTCTTAAAGAAAAATCCAAATACCTACAGACAAACTCTTTCTCATCCTGATCAGGTTCCTTTTTGTTTTTAAAGATGGAGACATCCAGCTGTTTTACACGGGTAATGGCAGCATGCATCAGAGCAGCAGCATGGACGGGCAACATGTTCCTACAGGAGGAATAAAAAAAACTATGCAAGATTATCACTTTTCAACATTTTTAAACATACATGAAATCCACCCTTCAATCACACTGAAACACTGACAATGGAGGACAGGAACGATGGAATAAATCTGCTCTTTCACAATCTACAACTTATTTCTTACAGTTTATCTTTTTTGCTGTAAAACTCACTAAATCCAAAGTATTTATTGTCCATCATCCCAAGCAACCTTCAGCATATATAAGGGTAGATATTTGATGCCTTTCTAATTATACCCAATATGCTCTCCTTCTGTAATATTAGTTAAAAGTTCACAATTAATTTCCATATGCAAGCAGCATCCAGAATCACCTCTTCTTTGACTTAATAGATGGCTTCAGTTATTAAAGTACTAATTGTTTGGCCAACAAAATTATAGGTATCTAAAAGGAACAGCAAATGCTGGTTTATACCAAAGATAGACACTCCTGCATTCGCTATTGGTAATACTGTAGACATTTCATTTGGCGGCACGGTGGCAGAGTAGTAGAGCTACTGGCTTACAGCGCCAGGGACCCCGGTTCGATCCTAACTACTGGTACTTGTCTATACGGAGTTTGTACGTTCTCCGTGACTTGAGTGGGTTTTCTCCGAGATCTTCGGTTTCCTCCCACACTCCAAAGATTTGTAGGTTAATTGGCTTGGTGTAAATGTAAAATTGTCCCTAGTGTGTGTAGGGTAGTGTTAATGTACCCCCGCTAGTTGGTGTGGACTCGGTGGCCCGATGGGCCTGTTACCGCACTGTATCTCTAAATAAAAGAGAAGGAAAGTATTTTAGATGGACCATGTGAAAGTAAGGATCTGAAGGTGAGTCCTCAGGGAGGGGTAGCACCTCTGGTGGGGAATGTCCTTAAAGGGTAGTTCGTCCATGTTTGGCCCCCACCCGGCACCCAGCTCTCACCAGTGGCTCCAAGAAGCTGTTAGCATGTGACAGTGGCCACACCCTGGAAAACCTCTTCGGCTGGCGGGCGATACTAGGTGAGGGTTACTGACGGGTCTCAAACCATCGGTGAGTTTAGGGACTTGCTCAGCTCAGCATGCAAAGTAAGTTCCAGCAGATTGGGTGGAGGAAATGCACTGGAGGGTTCAGCGGCCAGGAAGGCGACTCGGCTGTGCACTGTGGAGTGCAAAGGGAGGGCATGAAAGGGAGTCAAAGCAAGAAGAAGACATGACCATCCACTGCAGCCAAGGGAGTTTCCAGTCGTAACATCTAACCGTGTCGCTGCTTTCAGTTCCTGCGGCGGAGAGGGTGGGGTTGCTCCTGTGCAACAGCCTCTCCACCATAATTGTTCCCACACACAGGTTTTTGTGCAAGTTGCACAACCATGCTATGGTCATCTGCGACGGGCCACCACCACTAATGCCTCCACAATCTCTAAAGCTATCTCGTTCAGACCTCTAGGGTGTAGCCCATCTGATCCAGTGACATCGGACCTTTCTACTTCCAAAACACATTCTCATCAGTAATAACAACTCCACTAACATGCCCCCTGACTTCTGCCTATGCTCAAAATTATTTTGTGGAGGAAATCTGTCAGTGGCTTCTATTTTATTTACATTGAAATGTCAATTTTATTGTAAAAGAAAGACATTGATTCATTTATATTGTAAAATATAAATATAATAATTTATAATAAATTTAAAATATAATTTTAGAATGTGATTCATTTATATTGCAAAAACATTTGTTCGTTTAATTTGGTTCAGATTTTCAGCTGGATTAAAAGACAATGTAGTTTGCTGTGTTGTAGATGGTATATAATGTTGTTCAAGTTTCCCACTTCCTGGATCCTGCACCATTTCACTCTGCCCTTAATGTAACTAACTCTAGCTGTTGCCCGACTGCTCTAATTGGCTGCAGGGGTATATATAAACTAAAATATAAAAAGAACAAATTAGAAAATTTTCCGGTCAAAAACCTTTTATCAGAACTGCCAACTAAGTGTTTCCAGCATTTTCTAGTTTTATTTCAGTTTTCCAACATCAGCTGTTTTTGATATTCAAATTTTATACAAAGGGAGGGTGATTCGACGGGGTAATACAGTACTTAATACAACTTCATACATCTTTATGCTATGAGGAAACATAGCAACTAATCCTCTGTTCTGTTTCCCCACATACATTATGTTCTGTGTTTCTAATGCCTTGGGATAATTTAGAGCAAGGATTTTATATTTCAACTGAGGATGACATATCATGAGTGTTTAATGTCAGCTGTCAGTTTTGAACAAATGTCTGTTTTGATTTTGGAATTTGGGTGGCTATGGATTTCAGAGAATAAAAGGATAATCTGACATCCAATTTAGTTTATCAATGTTCATTTAGCATTGGTTCCTTTGATAGGATTTATCAGAATCATTAGAATTCCCTTTACGTGTATCCAGTCTGATGATGAAAGAGCATGGCATGAAGTGATGTATTGCCATGTGTTGGGAGGTTTCCTGCTTGAATAAACCCCATTTCCTATAATTTGAGTTTATTTTAGTTTAGAGATACATTCACAGGGAGAACTTACAAACTCCGTACAGACAGCACCCGTAGTTGGGATCAAACCCAGGTCTCATGCGCTGCAAGCGCTGTAAGGCAGCAACTCTACTGCTGCGCCACCGTGCCACCCCTTTCTGGATCTCTGGTAGCGAAATATATCCATTAAAGGTATACAGATTTTTACAGCCATTTCAAATATAATGCCAGGACAGATGCTGGAATCTTGAGTAAAACACAAAGTGCTGGAGTAACGCAGTGGGTTAGGCAGCATCCTTGGAATATATGGGCAGGCAAAGTTTTAGGTCGGGATATATAATTCCAACATTATCACTCACAAGGACTTCATTCCATTCTCTTAGCTTCTCATCCGAGCACTGTATTTGCTCTGATGAGATTTTCCATGCAGTTACCCGAGATATCTTCCTCTTTCTTATCTGTTGTTTCTCCTCTGCCATAGTTGACGGAGCCCTTGAATGCATCACTTCTATTTCTTGGATATCGTTATCAGCCATTTCCTCCTGGACAGCCCAAGGATAGAGTTCCCTGGTCCTCACCTACCAGGCCAGCCTCCACATAATATGCGCCATTCTTTGCAAATTCCACCAGGTTCAACGAGATTCCACCACCATACACATCATCACTCTCCTCTTGGCATTTCAGAGATCATTGCTGCCATGGCTCCTTGGTGCGCTCTCCATCCCCACTAACCACTTTTTGGCATTTTTTCCATACAGCCTCAAAAGATGCAACATCTGACTTTTAACCTTTTCTCTTCCCACCCGTGGAAGGTTTTAAACAGTCCTTCGAAGTGAATCAGCAACTCACTTGAATTAAGCATTGGAGAAAGCAAAATCAGATTCTGTGATTGCTTCATGGAACATTTACATTCATTTGACAGGGGTGACTGTCATTCACTGCCATTTTAATTCTCCACCCATTCCACTCCGACCCATCTGTCTGTGACCACCATCATGTTAATGACAAAGCCCAACAGAAGCTAGAAGTGTAGCTTTCCGGACTCGGTATCAAATTCTACAAGTTCAGTAACTTGCTTTTTCTGTCTTTAGCTCTATTGACCATTTACTGCAAATCACTCATCTTTCATATTGGATCAGTTGTTCTTTCTCCATTGACAAAGCCTGTCCTGTGGAGGTCGAAAAGACCTGTATTTCACAACTTTTACATTTATGCTCTCTCTAAGTTCTCTCATTTTATTTATTTTGTTCATTTTCTCTCCCTTGCTAATGACCACATCAACCCATAGGCCAGGTGGTAACATGGGTCTCACCCTGTTACACAATTCCTTGTCCTATTCCACCCACCTGTTTATTCTGCAACTTAAATCCATTGTCTCTCTCTTCCTCAGTTCTGACAAAATACCTGAAACCTGAAACGTTAAATGTTTCTCTTTCCGCAGATACTGCATAACCTGCTAAGTGAGTCTAGCATTTCTTGCTTTTATTTCAGATTTCTAGTATTGGCAAATATTTGATTTTCTTCAAAAAAACACATTCAACATTTCACTAATCTTGTCAAATGCTATGGATCATTGATCTGTATGAGAAATGTTGTTCCAATGAGTTTTCAGAATTAGTTTGAAATGTTTCAAGCATGGTAAAATTGCAGATGTACTATTCTTACAACTTTCTTTGAACCTATCATAATAGTGAATGAGGGTACATAAAAATCATAATGGCACCCACTGGAATTCTGAAATTAACATAGGCTGGAAACACTCAGCAACCCAGACAGCATAGAGAAAGAATAAGTTTTAATCTTTCAGAACTGAATACGTTTTAATATTTCAGAACTGGAGCCCTTATCAAAAATTAGAAAGAAACAAGTTAGGGAAGGCAGAAAAGAAGATTGGGGGGGAACAAAAGACATTTCTCTGATTGGGTGAAAAAAGTGACAGTTAAGCTCTTTGTCCAAGTAATGGGTTGATACATTTGTAAAGTATGTATATTATCATATACTCTGACCTACTGGAACATGTTCAGCTGGTCAGAATATACAAATGAAAGGAATAGGAATAAAGGGGATGGCATCCAAAAAAATGATACAAAACAGAAAGAGAAAGTCGTCTAGTTGGAGAATTGCAGGCTACAACATGCCCAGACAGATGATGTGGTGTGGCTGAGCCTCGTTGTAACAGTAGAGGAGGCCGCAGACAGAGATCAGAGTGGGAGTGGGGTGATATATTAAAGTGACAGGCAAGTGGAAGCTCAGAATCACTTGCATGGACTAAACACAGGTGTGCCACAAGGTGATCACCTGCACTGATTTCCCCAATGTGGAGGAAGCCACATTGTGAATATCAAATCTAGGACTTTTTCCTTTCACAGATGCTGCCTGATCTGGTGACTTTTAATGCAAGGACATAATCAAGAACGTTAAACTAGGAACTAGCCCAGAGCAAGGTCTAACAGTTCCAATAATTTTTTCAAGTTATAATCAGATCAATACTTTGAAACAGACTTGGTTTTGTGGTCACCTTCACAATGGGCGTAGAGTCCAAATTTACTTTTCTCATCGTTACATTCCCAAATCACGAAATGCATCCTGCAAAATAAAACTGCCTGCCTGAAGGGGAGATTAGATTTAACCAAGTGCCACATTCTTTAAATTAATTCCCACCCATGCTGACGACTATTTGTTTCTAACCAACCCCACCCACACCTCCACATGCATTTTCAAGATTCCTTTTTTCCCCTTTGCCGATTTCTTCCAATTTTCAGAAATTCTTCAACGCAAGCATATTAGTGGTAGTAATACATATTAGAGAGTGGTGAATCTCTGGAATTCTCTGCCACAGAAGGTAGTTGAGGCCAGTTCATTGGCCATATTTAAGAGGGAGTTAGATGTGGCCCTTGTGGCTAAAGGGATCAGGGGGTATGGAGAGAAGGCAGGTACAGGATACTGAGTTGGATGATCAGCCATGATCATATTGAATGGCAGTGCATGCTCGAAGGGCCGAATGGCCTACTCCTGCACCTATTTTCTATGTTTCTATGTTTACCATTCTGTCACTCTGAACACTTTTTTCCCTAATGCAATAAATCTCTTGAAACTATCAGGCTGCACAGTCATAGAGCGATACAGAAACTCGCCCTTTTACTTAACTTTTAGTTATAATTTATACATTAATATTTTTTGATATCTTACATTCAACATCTAGCATGTCTGACAACCTACCCATGACAATCAATGTAATGACATTACCAAGTCTTCAGTCAAAGTCAGTGATCAGAACTAATCAGAACTGAGTGTCAGAACCCATCTGGACCAGGCATTCAAAGTACTTTGCTGCAAATCCAGAACAAAGGATGGGTAACCTGCAACAGGTGTCTCATGTATTGAATCCCCAAACATTTTCACCTTCACAAAGCTTAAGTCAAGAGCACGTTAGAACACTCTCCATTTGCCTGCATGAGTGTAGTTTCAACACTATCCTGGACAATATAATCTGCTTGATATACACATGATCCATCACCCTAAGCATTCATTACCACCACACTATGCAGGCAGTATTTCCCATCAACAAAATATACTACTATTGTATATTTCCTAAAACCGCAATCACTAGCACAAATAAGAAAAGCACAGACATAGCAACTTATTTTTGATGTAATATATCTGTTTACCAAGTGACCCTGCCTCCTGCCAAAAGATAGATTCTGATTTATGTTCAATATAATAGTGATTAAAGCAGGAGGAGTGTTCAACTCTCACTCATTTCAAAAAACTGCTATGACATCCTAACTCCAGAATTGCAAGGAACATCTGTCAAATACAATGAACAAAATCAAAAGGACAATTCTAACTCTTTATAATCTCAATTCAAACCTTCTATTTCTATCTCCTCCTCCTTTCCAGCAATTCCAGCATAAAGAAATCAAAGATCATTGGTGCCGAATACGACTAAATTCTATTACCTTATAATATATCAATGTAAAATCATATATTTATTCTCATTATAAACATGAAAGCAGCAAAAGCCATAGGCTGAAAATACATGCTTCCTGACATATGGGAAACATCGCTTGCTCTGCAGAATCTACTCATTAACTGGAGCAGTACTGCACTCAAACTTAGATCACGAATGTATGTAATTCCATGGGTCCTTAAAGAAACGTTTTAAATAGATTTCAAGCTGAAGAATCTTCAAAAGGAAAATATTTCTAAACATACAGGACTATCCAAGGATAGTTTACTTATTTGTTTGACTGCCCACATAATTTTCAAATTGACAGGTAAGTGTCCATTGGAGCAAGAACTTTTCAATGTACTGACAAGCACAAAGTTCTTCCACATCAAAACAACCAGTGAAAAATGAATGACATGACAAATTAAATCAAGCAATACATGAGCTTACAGGTGGAACAGTCAAAAGTGCGGGGTTTCCAATCAATTGTCATGGCCATGACTTTTATATTATGAAAGGAATATTTTGTAGTGAGCTGTGGGGAACCTGCAAAGACCAGCGGGCAGAATTGATCACCTGTATATAAAAGAGAGAGGATCGAATCACTGGTATTAGCTGCATTCAGAAGAGTTGGAGAGAGATATATGCAAGTTGAAATTACAGTTGAAGTGACACTGCATCAGGTCACCAGTGTACAAGAATTAAATCAGTGGATAGTATATTGAATATTTTGTAATTTTATGCACATACAGGTCCACCACCGATTTTCTGGCACTCTAGGTTCCCGAAGTTTGCTGGATTATTTGTTTTGCCAGACCAACGGAGGTCTCTGCATCCGAAAAGAGTCGATCAGCCTAGGCCAGCGACGGCCGAGGTACCGGCCCGCAAAATCAGCCTCGGAAGTCGGCTATGTGAACAAATCTCCTTGCTCCTGCCGAGCCAGAGTTCCAGAGCCCCTGCTGCAAGGGGAAAATTTGACCCGACAATCGGCCACAGTAGTTTGCGATGGGGACGGATCTGCCCCCTGCAGCCGGGCCAAACTTTCAGAGCCCCAGCCGCAGGGGACAAATTTGACCCACCTATCAGCCACGGAAGTTTTGATGGGGTCGAGATGCGCCGCCTCACCCGGCCTAGGCACCACATTTTAGGGGGACTTCCAAGGGAGATTTCAAGTACACTTTTGTAATTTTGCACCAGTTGCCAGAAAATCAGTGATGGACCTGTATGTTGTTGTTTTCTGTAATATTTTGTTGCATCATTTGTAGTGCTTCAAACTGGCTGCAGCTTGCTTGGTTTTAATATATTAAAAAGAATTCCAAGTTGAACTATGAATATTGACTCGTATTAGCCTACCAGGCGGGTTCAGGCCAAACTCCGATAATAGGTATTACTGCCTACTGGATGATCTAGCGGCATGTCAAAGCACAATTGCTGAGACAACAATCTCCAAAATGTGCCCGATCGTTCAGTCATGAGTCACACAACTAAGATTGTTGATATTTATGATAGATCTCCTTGTCTATTTTAGAAACACAGGAACTTGTTTTTCATGATTTCAATATTTTTGAAAATTGGGTTCTGGTGGTATGCTTGGTAAATCCACTCTCATTTCAGTCGAACCAATCTCTGCTATATCTCTTCTGTACACAAGGTCAAACATTGAATGCGATGTTCTTGTAAAGTAAAAAAATTCCAGATAATAAATAATTTCCAAGTAACACACACGTTCAATTTCTGTACGTGATTTATCACCTAGCTAACATCAGAATCAAATCCAGAAAATTGCAAGTTACATAAATCCTTTTCCCTGCAGCCAAATTTTATTCATAGGTTACCCTAACTCTTGTTTATGCAGAACAAGAGAAGAATTGTGGCACTCAGCACATCGTGGATTACAAGCAAGGAAGTAACAAGTTACGTTGCACAATGGGCTGCGTAAAAGGAAATAACAGAACAGCTGTTAGTTTTGAGACAAAAAGCCACCTGGCCCAAAGGAAGCAAATTCCTTTATCTTGTATAACACAAGAAGAAACAATATTTAAAGGAAACAACAGGGTCCCAATCCTAACAAAACTTGTAAAGTCAATAGAAATGGTCATAGGACTGAGCACTAGTGTTGCTTATCCACCTGGATAAGAACTGAGGATACAGTATGTAATCTAGCAAGTGAAACTCGACTGCAATATAGACGTCTGATGAATAGTAAATTATATTAAACAATTTTCACTTAATATTTTGCAAGTAAATACCCATTCTATGGTGTAGGAAGGAACTGCAGATGCTGGTTTAAACCGAAGATATACACAAAATGCTGGAGTAATTCATCATTCGAATTATGTTTTTTCTTATAATATAGAAAAATGGGTTTCAAATGTTTCTTGTTCTTTTTAAGCTCCAAATTCACAGATGGCATGCCACAACCTTCTTGGCTCCAGGTTGTTCGAATTAAGACTTCAAAGGGAATAGATTTTATATTCCTCCTTTTGTTTCCTTCAGTACAGAGGATGAAACAGATGGAAAACGTTTTATTTATCTACGCTATTAGTGACTGAGACCTTTAGGGCACAATATTTTCCTGAACAAATGAGAGTGAATGAAAAATGGCCTTCAGCTGTCACAGTAGTTACCTACCAGGCCAAAAATGCCACGAAGGATGGCGATCCAATGAAATTAGGTGCGATGCAAAGAGGAGAGATAAAATTGCCCAAAAAAGCAAATGTCTGAGGATTGGGACCAGATCAGAATTCAAGGGAAGACAGAAAGATGAAGAGGGGAAAATGGAGTATGATTGCAAAGTTGTAGGGAACATAAAAACTGACAGTTGAAATCTATACACAAACAGAAAGAGGTTAGTGAAAGAAATTGAAGGCTGTGTTGGCCAGCAATGGGGCAAAGTATAACAGGAACAAAGAAATGAGAGAACCATACTCTCTCACAGAGAAGAACATGAATAAACTCCCAGAAATCTTTGGCAACAAAGGATCTACTGGGAGAGAAGGACTGAAGGAAATCATTATTACTGTTGAAATTGTGCTAGGAAAGCGAACAGTGTTAAAAGCTGAAACACCGACAGGGCCAGATAATCTATTTAAGAGTAACAAAGAGCATATTTTGAAAAGACTAAACAGGTTGTGATCATCTCCGAAATTCTTTAGACGTAATAGTAGTCCCAGCAAATTGTTTGGTGGCAATTGTAATCCTGCTATTTAAAAAAGGGAATAAAAGCAGCAACGGACAGATCAGTAGGCCAAACTTCAGTTCTAGGAAAAATGCTAGAATTTATTTTTAAAAGATATAATAACATAACGCTTGGAAAACATTGACACAATTGAATGGCCTTCTCCAGTAGCTGAAAACTGATAAAGGTGACCTCAGAACACCAGTTCAACTAACTATATAGTTTGTAGGAAGGAACTGCACCAAAGACCAGCTAGACACAAAATGCTGGAGTAACTAAGCGGGTCAAGCAACATATCTGGCTCCGTCCCTCCCCCACCCTAGTTGTTAGTTTCACTGTCCTTATCTCTTCGTTTTCACCTCCACCCCAGCCAAAAATGGACCATAGTGGGCGCTTTGACCATCGGAACAGTCTCTGCTTTGTTCTGTATCTTTTCATACCTCTGGTTTCCCTCTCCCTTGATTCTCAGTCTGAAGAAGGATCTTAACCCGAAACATCGCCTATTCGTTTTCTTCAGAGATGCTGCCTGACCTGCTGAGTTACTCCAGCATTTTGTGTCTATCTTCTATATAAATAGTTTTCTTGCAGATCTTTTGTCACTTCCTGCTGACTTCAGCAAGGCATTTGATAAGGATCGAACTGGAAGACTGCTCTGGAAGGGTGGAATGCATAGGATCCAGGAAGAGCTAGCGTACTGGTTAGAGAATTGTCTCAATGGAAGGAAGCAGGTGATGGTGGATGGTTGTTTTTCATACCAGAGGCCTGTGACTTGTGGTGTGCCTCAGGGATTGGTGTCGAGCCCATTTGCTGTTTGTGGTTTATATCAGTAATTTGGATAAGGCATGATTCGTAAGTCAGCAGTTGATACCAAAGAAGGTGGTATCGTAGATCACGAAGGTGGTTATCAAAAATTATAGCAGGACAGTTGGGCTGAGGAATGGTTAATAGAGTTTAATGCATATAAGTGCGATGTGTTGCTTTTTGAGAAGTCAAAGAGAGCTCTCTGGAGCTTAACATCTCCAAGACCAAGGAGCTGTGTTGTGGGGGGAGGCGAACATCTTCCCCCCAACCTCTCTTTGAACCTCTGAGGCTGAATGGGCAGACAGTTGAGCAGGTAGAGGCCTTTAGATACCTGGGCATAGAGATTGACACCCGCTTGTCCTTCTCCCAGCACACAGACTCTGTGTACAAGAAGGCACGGCAACGCCTGTTCCTGCTGAGGAAACTCAGGAGCTTAGATGTCAGACAGGACATTTTAACAGCTGTCTATAAATCACTTATGGAATCTGTACTCACCTTTAACATCTCACCCTCACCTCTGTCAAAGACAAATCAAAGCTTTCCCGGATCATTAATCAAGCAAGCAAAATAACTGGCAAAACTCAAAATCAATTATCAGTACTCCACACCCAGGCAGTTAAAAGGAAAGCCAACCTCATTACACAGGATCCCACCCACCCCCTGCACAAGTCCTTCCAACTTCTGCCATCAGTCCGCCGATATAAAGTCCCCCTATCCAAGAAAAACATCCACAAAAACTCATTCATACCCATTGCCATAAACAGTTTAAATAAAAAATGAACAAGGGACAAATTAACCCTGACGCACTGTCACTTTACACGTATCCACAACTTTTATCTTGTCTATATTTACAGTTTTTAATCTTTATACTTGCTTTTAAGATCTATACACACTGTGTGTGCTCGCAGAAATCTGTGTTGTATGACTGCTTATCAGTACATTGTCCTGGTTGTATGTTGAGCCACGTCAAAGAAGATTTTCTGTTACGACAGACAATAAAGTTTTCTGAATCTGAATCTGAATCAGAGCAGGACCTTCACAGTGAATGGCAGGGCCATGGGGAGTTTTGTAGAACCAAATAATCAAGAATGCAGGTTCATAGTTCCTGAGAGTGGGTCACGGGTAGGGTGATCAAGAAGGCTTTCAGTACTTTGATCAGGGTATAGTGTATAAACAGATAGATCGAGTATAGAAGTTGTGAAATTATATTGTACAAGACGTTACAAATTTTTCTCAGTTGTGATGAAAGGCCATTGAGCCGAAACATTAACCAAGTTTCTCTCCACACAGATGCTTTCTGGCCAGCTGAGTATTTTCAACATTGCCATTTTTATTTCACAACCCCACTCACTTACTCAAAACAAAGTGCTGGAGTAACCCAGTGGATCAGGCAGCATCTGTGGAGGGAATGGATGGGCAAAGTTTTTGGTCGGAACCCTTCTTCTGACCGATTGTAGTAGGGGGGTTCATAGCTGGGAAAGTGAGGTGGGATTGAGGCTAAGCCTGGCAAGTGATAGATGGATGCAGGTGCAGGAATCTGTTGAGTTACTCCAACACTTTGTGTATTGCTCAAGATTCCAGCATCTGCATTTCCTTGCATCTCCACTCACTTGCTATTTTCGCCATAATGTAACCTTTTAAAAAGTTCACACTACCCTTGACAAGGTTCGTTCCAGATCACAATCTTAAGAAAACCTGAATTCCCTTAAGCCACGTCTTTTTTTTTTCCTTCAGGTCACTTTAAATGCCTCTATTCTGGTTGAAAATTTTAAAGCAACGCAATGTAAGAAAACCCCCCAGAAGTTGCTGGACTTGCCAAGTGATTCTAGCTTTTTATGATTTTTGTCTCCTATTTGGATTCTATCAAAACAACTCGATTTTGAACATTTTTGCTCAACTTTTGGAAAACTCTAGCTTCTTGCATTATTTTAGGTGATATTTGCGGCATTGCGCGTTACCACTTCAAAATAAAGTTTCATTTCAAGTAACTGTCATAGCTCCGCCAGGCTTGTTTTCACATGCGATGAGGTGAGTGGAAAATGACACTTGCTAAGGACGCTGCCCCTCTGTCCCGTTCACGTGTACGGTTAATGCAACGCTGGCCACAAATCCGAGAGTTTTACAGCCCACGGTGAAACCTCCAGGGAACTGGGGTCAGCGGAGACCGATCCCCCCGGGCTGTGCCCTCACCTGTCCCGCAGCAGCTTCAGCCCCATGTCGACGCTCTCTCCCTCCACCTCATCCCAGCTCAACGCCGCGCTCTGCAGCCGCACGGGTAACGAGTTGCCGGGGCCTAAAGGGGCCGGGAAGTCCCGCACCAGGGAGTGCAGGACCCGCTGTGCCTCGGTCGCCATCTGGGACTCGCTGTTCTCCGGCACAGCGTTCATTGCTCCCTCATCCCCGGCCACTGCTGGCGGCCACCGACTAACGGCCAACGCGCGCGCTTCCGAACCGGCCCCGCACATGCGCGGTGGCCCTGATCCTTCTAACCCGCACGCATGCGCACCCTGGTCGTGCTCTTGCGCGTATTATTTACCGTCAACTGGTACTTCGATAATTTGCACCTTCCAGAGCGACCCATCATCTTAAAGCAGATAAAAACAACTGGAGAAAATGCGGACTGGGTTCCACCACTGCTGTTACAGCCTGTTCGATGTTATTCTTTGTGTAACACTGTTAGCAGGCGCAGGGAAATGGTGCTCCCCTAGCGGGCAGAAGCCGACAGTGTAGGAAGCAAAGGTACACAAAAATTCTGTAGAAACTCAGCGGGTGCAGCAGCATCTATGGAGCGAAGGAAATAGGCGACGTTTCGGGCCGAAACCCTTCTTCAGACCCTACATAAAGTGTAGGAAGCAAAGCTCTTTGATCTTTGGTAGGAAGGAACTGCAGATGCTTGTTTCCACCGAAGATAAGACACAAAATGCTGGAGTAACTCAACGGGACAGGCAGCATCTCTGGAGAGAAGGAATTGGTGACGTTTCGGGTCGAGACCCTTCTTCAGAAAGCAAGCAAACGGGACATGTCCCTATAAACTTTTACTATCAACTTACCTGTCCAAATGGTTTTTTTTTAACGTTGCAATTGTACCAATGACCTAAGAATCTGCAGATGTTAGAATCTTCAGCAAAACACAAAGTGCTGGAGTAACTCAGGCAGCATATCTGGAGGGAATGAACAGGCATTTAAAATCTAATTTGATAATCATATATACATAAAAATACACTTATTCAAAAACACATTAACCAGAGAATTAATTTTTTTTTTAAATAGGAAGTCAATGACATCTACCTATTCAATCAAGGTTCACGATTTCATTCAATACTGTAAATGGATGGCATAATGTCGAGTGGCTGGGTGCAAAGTGCAGGTCTCGCCTCCAACCTCCACACTGTAGTCATCAAGCAGGAAAGCAGAAATTATCTGACCTGCAAAAGGACCTCTTTTCAGAGCTACTGTAAAAAAGGCATATTGACCACTGATATGAGGGAATTAATTAATGGCAAAGCATCAAAGTAGTTAGGCTGAAGATAGACACAACATACTGGAGTAACTCAGCGGGACAGGCAGCATCTCTGGAGAGAAGGAATGGGTGACTATTCAGGTCGAGACCCTTCTTCAAAGTAGTTAGACTGTCATGCATTGGCTCCAGTTTTTGGTTGGTTTTTCAAGAGGTTGAGATGGTTGAAAATATTTGCAAACTTGTCTCAGACTTGAACAGCATTTCCAATTATGATACCATAATTGAGGATGAGGAAGGTTTACAGCCTCTTTCTCTAGTTTCTTGATTAACTGTAGCCTAATATTCGAAACTGATGTAACAAGATGGATGAAATTTGGTCTCATCTGTTTGTTCATAGCAAAACTACAATTGAAAGATATGTTCAGCAATAATAGTTCAGTAAAATGAGTACATTAGCATAGTGGTTAAATTACTGAAAGAGCATAGAGGCCTATTGCTCCAAAGACCCAACCTTAAATCCTATCA
Organism: Amblyraja radiata; assembly: GCF_010909765.2. NCBI lineage: Eukaryota > Metazoa > Chordata > Chondrichthyes > Rajiformes > Rajidae > Amblyraja > Amblyraja radiata. The sequence goes on along the minus strand of NC_045980.1, from coordinate 25,112,546 downwards.
TGGAAGCTGAAGAATGTAGTAATTACTCAAGTAATTCAATACATTCTTGAATAAAGGAAGTGTATTGGTAATGGTGACCATGAATTATCAGACTTCTGTAAATCCCACCCAGTTCACTAATGTCCATCAAAGGGAACCGATCGCCTGGTCTTGTTTAACTAAAGTACTTGTCTGAAAACTGCCTTCAGAAATGACCTGACATTATCAGTTAAAAAAAATTGAATATCCATAAAGCTGATGTAATTCCTATGTATATCGCCAGGTGGCAACCCTAAGCCAGGTCAATGCAGATGAAGAGAGCCTGCTAAAAAGGGATATACTGTCCCCTAATGGATGAAGCCAAGATTTGCAGTGTACACTGAAGTCCAGCAAGAGCTTGAATAATCTGAAGGTAGACACAAAAAGCTGGAGTAACTCAGTGGGACAGGCAGCATCTCTGGAGAGAAGGAATGGGTGACGTTTTGGTTCAAGACCCTTCTTCAAACTGGTTAGGGATAAGGGAAACTAGAGATATAGACGATGATGTGAAGAGATAAAAGAACAATGAATTAACGATATGCAAAAAGGTAACGATTTTAACGGAATCAGGCCATAGTTAGCTGTTTGTAGGGTGAAAATGAGAAGCTGTTACGACTTGGGTAGGGGAGGAATAGAGAGAGAGGGAATGCCAGGACTACCTGAAGTTAGAGAAATCAATATTCATACCACTGGGCTGTAAGCTGCCCAAATGAAATATGAGATGTTGTTCCTCCAATTTGCGTTTAGCCTCACTCTGACAATGGAGGAGATCTAGGACAGAAAGGTTTGTGTAGGAATAGGATGGAGAATTAAAGTGTCCGGCAATCGGGAGATCAGGTTGGTTCAGGCGGGCTGAGCGAAGGTGTTCGAACACCTAGTCTACGCTTGGTCTCGCTTATATATAAGAGTTCACATCTTGAACAACGGATACAGTAGTTGGGGTTGGAGGAGGTTCAATAATTTAATTTCCCAAACAAAATTCTAGCAAACTGCATACTCTCAATCACATAAAAGATAGAGAATCTTCAGAACATCTGACTATTGCTTGAAAAACAAGTCTAGATACATTGCTCCAATATTCAACTCTATCTATTAGCCATCTACTAGAAATGCCTACATTGAGAGTTGAGCTTATGTTGCAGGGAAGCAAATAAAAATGAAAAATAGTACAAATGGTAGAAATTATATAAATGTAGGTAAAATTTTTTTTTTTAAATGCAGATATGAGAAGTCTGAAATAAAAACATAAATTTGGCCCAGTGAGCCATTAGGACTAGGAAGGAGCAACTCAGACAGTTAATTTGCTGTCAGTCAAACTACAAACGACACTCCTCTAGAGTGAAAAAAGGTTACAGGAATAATGATATATCAGTTATAATTCCTATTGAGCTAAATAAATGCAACCCTTCCTCATATTAAATAAGTGAATGCCTTTATGACTAATGAATCCCTGTCTCAAAGTATTACTGTATGCAAGATATTTGTCCTTAAAGGGTGCCTTTGGGCAAAACATTTGGTATATGCCTCTTGGCAAAAACCATTAATGTAATTCCAGAATAAAATCTCAGGATATTCATTATTGAGATCTGCAAGTTTTGAATGATTCCTTTGCTAGGAACACTGGTCTGAGAGCAAACCTCAAATAACTTTACCCAAGTTGAAATAACTTAACAAAACTGTCATGAGAAGTTGTTTGGTAATGATCACATCTCACCCTGCTGGCACAGGGACTAAAACTGATCAACACAGATCACCTCTTTGAAAAAAATAGGAAAGACAAGATAATAATAATTACATAATATTGTATAATAAATAGAAATGCCATGGTCATTCTGCTCTCAGGCCTGCTCTGTAATTCAATAAGATCATGGTTCATCTTTTAACTCGCTGCCACTTTCCCATACTAACTCCCCTAAACTAACTAACCTCAATTTTGATAAACAAATTAATTTCAATATCGCCAGTGACTCAGCCTCTCTAACCACTTAGGCAGAGAATTGCAGGGATCAACTAACCTCGGGGTGTAGAGATTTCCTCTCAAATCGGCCCTGTGTGGACAGTTTCTCACTTAAGTATCTCCCCGAGACAGGAAATAATCAAGAGCAACTTCAAAACTACCATCACCACTTAAACAATCGTAGGGAGAGCACATGTAGATTTGATATTTATTTAACCAGGAATTGGCAGAAACTCTCAGCAATCCAAATGAAGTAAAAGAACATTAATTGAACATTGTCGTAAAAGAACATTTCAGGCAGGAAATTTCTATTTTGTTACTGATGGAAATTGTACTCAGTTAGGGAGCCTTCATTGTACTCCCATTAAAGTAAGTTGACTATCAGTACTGCAATTTTGTGAGTTGCTTGTAAAGGATGTGATTTTACTGTAGAGGGTGCAAAGGTGATTCATCAGGATGTAGGCTGGATTAGATGTTTTTTTCCTTGGTGTGATGGAGACTGATGAATGACCTGACAGTATAAAATAAGAGGTAAAGATATGGTAAATAGGGAATCTTATTTCCAATGGGGGAGGGAGGAGGCTTAAATAGGAAGGGATGCATTTTTTAGGTGAATGGGAGATATAGAGGGAATCTAAGGGAGCAGAGTTTCCCCCTGATTGGTTGTTATTTGCAACATGCTGTTAGAAGTGGTGGTTGAAGCAGATATCACCACAACATTTAAGACTTGTGTACAGACATTTGATTGCGGAAGGCATAGAAGGTCAACTGCAGCGACAAAAATCCACGGCTTAAATCATTACATTGATAATTCTTAATTTGGGTGCAGAAATGGTCAATATTGAATCTTCACTTGGAAGGGCATTTATTAATTTTACTTCGGAGTCACGTGAGTGACTACGTGAAGAAGGGCCGTCCGTCTGCGTGCGCGTCATTACGTCTGAAAGCAACGCGCGCAACGGACTGGAGAGGCACTGCGTCCTCCAAGCCGTTGGGATTTTAAAAAGGCGGCAGGTAAGAAAAGTTGAACCACTTACCCTGCGCTTTCTGTTCGGGCTAAGGAATTATTTGTCTTTCAGAGCCCCAAAAAAAAATGTCGAAGAGACGGTCCGCGGGGAAACCGGCTGCCGAAGACCGCAGCATTCCCGGTAGCGGACGACGGTCATTTTCGCCAACATTGCCGCCGGCATCAGAACCGGCAGCAGCAGACTTGGTGCAGGAGGAAAGCACCGTGGTGGTCCCGGCGGGACGTAAAGTCACCCATAAGTCTGCCAGACCCGTAGACTCGGATGAGTCCGGGGAAGAGGGATACCCTCCCTCATCGGGAAGCGTCCGAGGACGACTCTCCCACATGGAGCAGCTTGTGGAGAAGCTGCTCCACAATGATAAACTCCGGAGAAAGGAGCAATATCAGCACGAGTCCCTTCTACAGACCGTGCCAGCAGCCTCATACTCTGGGCAGCAATATGTCTTTCCCATGGAAGGGGGAAGTACATACAGGGATTACCCGGATTCAGAGTTTGGAAGCACAGGGGGGGAACACTCCCAGGGGAGATTGGAGGAAGTACCTCTACAATCAACTAAATTTGCGACCTAACAAGTAACATCAACTACTTGGCGTCTCATCAACTCAAGGATCTCGTCATGGAAGAAACCCTAAACAGGTACCCCCCACCATCTAACTGTGCTTCCCTCAAGGTTCAAGCGGTGAACCGTATAATTTGGGGGCAAATAGGTCCCATCATCAGGAACCAGGAACTGAAGTTCCAAAAAGTATTAAACCTGCTGGGGTCTGGAATCACTTCATTTGCAGGAGGTGTGGAAGGAGGCCTCCTCACTGACCGGAAGCAGGATACCATGGCACTGCTATGTAATGCCTGTTTCGAAATAAACTGCATTCGGAAAGAGGCAATAAAACCAGCAATAAATTCGAAGTTTGCAGCTCTTGGCAAAGCTAGTGACATCCAGCCCGCAAACTACCTGTTTGGGGAAGACCTGTCAAGACAGGTACGGGACCTGGATGACGTCGCAAAAACCGTGCGCCTCATAACAAGAGGTCAGGCCACACCCAGGGGTCCATCCACGAGATTCCACCCCTACAGCTCTCGGCGTTTTACACCTAGAGAGCCAGGCACCGGAGGAAGATTCACACCTGAGTCAAGGTCTTTTTTTAGGGGCAGGCCCCAGCAGGCCGACAGCGAGGATGAGGAGAGAGCAACCACCAGCTCTGCTCCCCAAACCTCGCGGACGAAAACCAGCGCCATGCCGCCAGTAACAACAGAGGTAAGTCAAACCAGTTCCTCAGGGAACATACCAGACGAACCTCACTTACAGGTGGGGGGGAAGGTTAAAATACTTCTTAAAAGAATGGTGTTGGGTTACTAAGGATCCATTCATACTGCACAGTATAGAAGGATTCAAAATTGAGTTCAATTTGAATTCATCACCACCACCAACACATTCTAATATTCGCACATATGTCTTTTCCCAAAAAGAGACAATGAATATAAAAAAAGAAATTGAAACGTTATCTGACAATAATGTTATTGAGAGGTCATACACAGAACCTCACCAATTTATATCCAATATATTTCCAAAAGAGAAAAAAGATGGAGGGATCCGTATTATTTTGGATCTTACGGAACTCAATACATATGTGCAATATAAACACTTTAAAATGGACAATTTTGGAACAGCAACTCAGTTGGTTTCCAAAAATGGCTATATGGCATGCATCGACGTCAAAGATGCATACTATTCGGTGTCTATTCACAAAGAGTATAGGAGATATTTGAAGTTTACCTGGATGGGTCAATTGTGGCAATACAAGGCTCTGCCAAATGGGTTGACATCAGCCCCTAGACTGTTTACCAAATTACTGAAACCAATTCTGGGGCTGCTAAGATCTCAAAATCACATAGTCATGGCATATTTGGATGACATTTTCATCTTTGGAGTCACCAAAGAATTGGCAGAAGCAACAGTCAAGGCAACCAAAACCCTGTTTGAAAAACTTGGGTTCCTAATCCATCCAGTTAAATCAAAATTAACTCCTACCAAGGTAATTGATTACCTAGGATTTACTACCAATACAGTAGCAATGTTGGTGACTTTGCCTAAAGGCAAACAACAAGACTTGAGGAAAGCCTGCAATGATCTGATAGAAAAACACAAACCAACTATCAGACAAACAGCAAGTGTTATTGGCAAATTGGTAGCTGCCTTTCCTGCAGTACGCTACGGGCCTTTGCATTACCAGCATTTACAGCGGGCAAAGGAACGAACATTGAAATTGCATGCAGGTCAGTTTGGCAAATCAATGTGGTTACCAGCTGAAGCCATTATTGAACTACAATGGTGGATGGCAAACATAAGACTCAGCTCAAGAAAAATCTTACTTGAGAGCCCATCAGTGTTTCTCCAAACCGACGCAAGCGGTTTAGGATGGGGAGCCACAAACACAGTCAGGAGCTGTGGAGGCAGATGGGATGAGCAAGAGTCTACTATACTCCAACTATATGGAATCAATTACCTAGAATTGTTGGGGGCACAATATGGGCTCAAGTTTCTCTGTAACAACATGCAACATGTGCATGTTCAAATTCAGATTGATAACACTACTGCGGTAGCATATATCAATCACATGGGTGGTGTAAAATCTGTATCCTGTGACAGATTATCTAACTCATTTGGCACTGGTGCATCGAGAGGGATATTTGGGTCACGGCAGTATATCTACCAGGAAGATATAACACGGTGGCAGATGCAAGGTCACGAATGTTTAATGATAATATAGAATGGATGTTGAATCGTACGGTATTCAATGAAATAACTATACGATTTGGCACTCCAGATTTGGATCTGTTTGCATCTAGATTAAACCATCAATTACCCAGATATGTGTCCTGGGAGCCGGACCCAGGAGCAGAGTCAGTGGATGCTTTTTCTCTAAACTGGGGAGGAATGTATATTTATGCTTTCCCACCATTCAGCCTCATAAACCAATGCTTGACTAAAATCAAGCAAGATAAAGCCACAGGCATTTTAGTAGTACCAGATTGGCCTACACAAGCCTGGTTTATCGATAATATTGGGGATCATAGTCCAGCCATTAATGGTTGTACCTAAGAGGAGAGATCTCCTAGTAAACCCAGTTTCAGGGAGCAACCATCCACTTTCTGACCGGATTAATTTGTTGGTTTGCAGATTCTGAGGAGGCCATTTCAAGACATGGGATTATCCGAACGAACTGTGGATGTCATCACAAAGGCATGGAGGGACAGTACCAAAAAACAGTACGCCACTCATATTAAGAAGTGGGAAGCTTTCTGCCATGCAAACGATATAGCATACAACACAGTTCGGATAACGGATGTCTTGGAGTTCCTATCAGCCCTGTACTATGACTATAAATTAAGTTATAGCGCAATCAACAGTGTCAGATGTGCACTATCCTCCTATCTGACACTGGAGGCAGGGCACGGGCTGATAGGAACGCACCCCTTCGTAATAAAATTCATGAAGGGAATTTACAATTCGATACCCCCAAGGCCTAGGTACACGGACACATGGGATGTGAGCATGGTACTGACCTTACTTCGTCAGTAGGGACAGCCAATGGCCTTATCTTTGTCAAAACTAACATTGAAAGTGGTTATGCTGATGGCGCTAATAACAGCCCAAAGAGTCCAGACACTACAAAAACTACGACTGGACTACATGACAAGCAATACGAATAACATAACATTCGTTGTTATGGACCTGATCAAACAGAGCAGGCCAAGAATGCCAGGGATGAAGATCCAGTTCCTGGCATAACCAGAGGACCAACGATTGTGTGTGGTAACACATTTACACCACTACCTGAGAGTCACGGAGAACCTCAGAGGTTCAGAACAATCGGTCCTCATCAGCCACAAGAAACCACACCGAAAGGTGTCAACACAAACTATCTCCAGATGGTTAAAGGAGGTAATGGTGGTAGCGGGAATAAATACTCATATCTTTAAATCTCACTCCACCAGGGCTGCATCTACGTCGGCAGCAAGAACGATGGACGTGCCCCTTGATGACATCCTAGCGGCTGCAGGATGGGTGAATGAAAGAACATTCCCGCGGTTTTATAACAAACCCATAATCGGACCAGGGGTATTTGCTCGTGCCATCTTAAGTTCTGTTACCTAGCTTTCCCACAGGTTCGGAGGGGAAGCTAATAAAACATTTCCTTTTCTTTATTTTAAAGCATCAGTGTCTTTACTAACTACGTTATGTCTGAATGCTTTAATAATACTCTCATCCATGGTCAATCCATTCAGTGTGTGACGCCTGGATTCGTAACCGGCGTAAAATCACAGAGCTTTGAAATCTTCACGTAGTCACTCACGTGACTCCGAAGTAAAATAGTAAGATTAAACGAGAACTTACCAGTTTGAAGTTTGATCTTGATTTTATGAGGAGTTACGATGAGCGATTACGTGCCCACCGCTCCCACCCTCATATTATCAAGGTCATATGGAAGTTCTAGTTTTTCACAATCTTACTATTCTCAGGTCTTCTTTGTTATACGTGATTTAACACCGCTGCTTTGAAGATTGACGCGCACGCAGACGGACGGCCCTTCTTCACGTAATCGCTCATCGTAACTCCTCATAAAATCAAGATCAAACTTCAAACTGGTAAGCTTGCCCATGTACTGTGCATCAGAGGTTCTGAAGAATAATTAAGAAAATAATAAATTCCCTCTGATTCAGACATAACTAAGGGCATGAAAGGAGCCTCTTGTATTGCTATTACTAGCCTGACCAAGACCAGTATCGAATATTGATTGGTTCAATGATATATTTAGTCAGACATTTTCCAGTTCAGTAATTAGAGGTTAGTAAATACATTTCAAATACAAAATTAAACATCTGCAGGACAAGCATCTATATCATATGAATAGTCGGTCTATGTTAATGACAAGCAGAAAATTAGCACCAATTTTAGATCGAGGCCTCATAAACCATGTATTTTATTTTAAAAGTGAGTTATTTCAGTTGGACATAGTCAACTGCCCAAATCTGAGTTACGCAGCCTGCAGATTCCATTGTTTCTCTCGAGTTTCCTTTTCCTTTGCCTCATTTCCTTGAAGTCCAAGGCTCTGCTTTACCTTTTCAGCTGGAACAAGACTAAGCATACTACAAATTCCTTAAACAGACCAATGAAAATGCAAGCCATCAGTTATTCAAGTCCTTGTTCACACCTACACAAAATAAGCCGCTAGTGCAGCCATTTTGTCTTTGGGTTTCTTTGGATTGCCCCTGCCGGAAGGTCTACGCCCCCTACCTCTCCCCCGTCTTCGTCCCTGTCCTCCACCACCTCTGTGCATTGGGTGCTTCATTTTGGCATACTGAAGTTCCACAAGGTTTTGAAACACTGGATCACAGAAGACACAGCCTGAGTGCTGTGTTGCTTCACCAGGCAGAGGGGATTTTGCTTTGTTGAAGTCCACATCAACGATCGCTGCCTCACATACACAGGTTTCAGATGATACTTTCACTCTGTGGGCATTTTCAAAGAAGTGCACGACCACATTGCAACTGTTACAAGCCATCTTCCATTTGGGTCCTGAGGTGGGGTCAAAGACCAGCACACCACTCTCACATTCAACACACTGGACGATTCCCAGCAGGCTCAACGAATGCTGACAGGTCGGATGGGTGCATTCATTACATCCCATTCCTAGGAAAGTAAAAACAAATTTGTCAGTCGCCCTCAACTCAGTAATGTTATTGGCTAACCCCATAATAACCTTTAAAGCTGCAACAAGAAATAATTAAATTGTCCAACTCACATCTGGTGCATAAAGCAAATAAGCACTAGATAATAGTTATGTTGTTTATACTCCAAATTATTCTCTGTAATTATGCAACAAAAAAAAAAACAACCACCAGCCTCAGACAATGGAGGAGGCCCAGGACAGAAAGGTCAGATTGGTCAAACATAAAGGTCAGAGGGGGAGTTAAAGTGCTGAGCAATGGGGAGATCAGAGCGGAGGTGTTCAGCAAAATGATCGCCGAGCCTGTGCTGGGTCTCACCAATGTAGAGAAGTTGACACCTGGAATAGCGGATCCAGTAGATGAGGTTGAAAAGACTGTTTGGGTCCTTGAATGGAGTTGAGGGGGGGAGGTAAAGGGGCAGGTGTTGCATCTCCTGTGGTTGCACAAGGGAATGGCTTGGGTGGGAAGGGACGATTTGACCAGGGAATTGCGGAGGGAGCACAGGGGTGGAGATGGGAAGATGTGGCCTGCAGTGGGCTCCCGTTGGAGGTGGCGAAAATGTTGGAGGATTATATGCAGTATGCGACGGCTGATGGGGTGGAAGGTGAGGACAAGGGAGATTCTGTCCTTGTTGCGAATAGGGGGAAGGAGGAGCAAGAGCGGAGCTGCGGGATATCGAGGAGACCCCAGTGAGAGCCTCATCTATAATGGAAGAGGGGAACCCCCGTTTCCGAAAGAATGAGGACATCTCCGATGATCTAGTATGGAAAACCTATGGGGTGCTGATTGTGGATGATCAGCCATGATCACATTGAATGGCAATGCTGGCTCGAAGGGCCGAATGGCCTACTCCTGCACCTATTGCCATCCAACCTGTCCAAGTCACCCTGCATCCCCATAACATCCTCCTCACAGTTCACACTGCCACCCAGCTTTGTGTCATCTGCAAATTTGCTAATGTTACTTTTAATCCCATCATCTAAATCATCAATGTATATTGTAAATAGTGGGGCACCCTGCCTTGCGGTACTCCACTACTCACTGCCTGCCATTCTGAAAGGGACCTGTTAATCCCTACTCTTTGCTTCCTGTCTGCCAACCAATTTTCTATCCATGTCAGTACCCTACCCCCAATACCACATGCTCTAATTTTGCCCACTAATCTCCTATGTGGAACCTTATCAAATGCTTCCTGAAAGACCAGGTATACTACATCCACTGGCTCTCCCTTGTCCATTTCCCTAGTTACATCATCAAAAAATTCCAGAAAATTAATCGCATGATTTCCCCTTCGTAAATCCATGCTGACTCGGATCGATCCTGCTACTGCTATCCAAATGTGCCCCTATTTCATCCTTTATAATTGACTCCAGCATCTTCCCCACCACCGATGTCAGGCTAACCGGTCTATAATTCCCTGTTTTCTCTCTCCTGCCTTTCTTAAAAAGTGGAATAGCATTAGCTAGCCATCCAATCCACAGAAACTGATCCTGAATCTATAAAACATTGGAAAATGATCACCAATACATCCATGATTTTTAGAGCCACTTCCTTAAGTACCTTGGGATGCAGACCATCAGGCTCTGGGGATTTATCAGCCTTCAGTCCCATCAGTCTACCCAACACCATTTCCTGCCTAATGTGAATTTCCCTCAGTTCCTCCAACACCCTAGATCCTCTGGCCACTAGTCCATCAGGGAGATTGTTTGTGTCTTCCTTAGTGAAGACGGATCCAAAGTTCCTGTTCAACTCGTCTGCCATTTCCTTGTTCCCCGTAATAAATTCACCTGTTTCAGTCTTCAAGAGTCCAACTTTGGTCTTTACTAATTTTTTCCTCTTCACATACCTAAAGAAGCTTTTACTATCCTCCTTTATATTCTTGGCTAGCTTACCTTCGTACCTCATCTTTTCTCCCCGTATTGCCTTTTTAGTTATCATCTGCTACTCTTTAAAAGTTTCCCAATCCTCTTGCTTCCCGCTCATCTTTGCTGTGTTATACTTCTTCTCTTTTATTTTTATACTGTCCCTGACTTCCCTTGTCAGCCACGGTTGCCCCTTACTCCCCTTGGAATCTTTCTTCCTCTTTGGAATGAACTGATCCTGCACCTTCTGTATTATTCTGATAAAGACTTTGCCTTCCATCACAGTGAGGATATGTTGGAGACTCACTGTGATGGATGTTTATGTAAACTGTGTTAAGTGTGGGTCTTGGATTGTTTTGTAATGTAAAAAACAGTAGAAATATTTCGTTCAAACCTAGGTTTGAATGACAATAAATTGCATTCTATTCTATTCCCAATGCCTGCCATTGTTGTTCCACTGTCATCCCTGCTAGGGTATCTTTCCAGTCAACTTTGGCCAGCTACTCCCTCATGTCTCCATAGTCCCCTTTGTCAGCTGTAATACTGACACTTCCGATTTTCCATTCTCCCTCTCAAATTGTAGATTAAAACTTATCATATTATGGTCTTTACCTCCTAATGGTTCCTTTACCTTGGGTTCCCTTATCATTACCCAACACTAAATCCAGAATAGCCTTCTCCCTGGTAGTTGATGAAGTCAGTTCCATTGTAAATGTTCCATTAACAGCAGACTCACAAATAAAGTGAATTGAGTCAGCAATGATACTGACAGCTTTCTTACCTTTCTTCATATCACGGAATGGTGGGTGGTTGTAACAATACGGACACAGAGGATAGCTTTTCCCTCTGGAACCAGACGACCAGAGAACCAGTTCAAACTCATCGAGCGGACAGCGGAGCTCTTTATAGAGCTTGATAGTTCCATTTTGGGGTAAGTTGTAGGTATCGTCACAATGGGAACAATGCATCCGGCTTGGTTTGGCCTGCAAGGTAAGAATCAGATTTGTGGTATGCTACATCGTTTCGGTTTTGCTGCACAATGGCAAGGTTTAATTTTTACCTCTGGGATCATACCAGCTGTACATTGAGTACCTTGGATGTCCAGATCTGGTAACTGCATAATCAGAGCTTTGGACCTCCGTGCAGAAGTGTGGTAACTACAAAACAAGATCCTTAGATTTGCAGTCACAGACCTGTTCAGAATTCTTGTATTTCCACTCACCGCCAGTGTAAGTGACACTAGTTTCAATATCCAACAAATAAAGTGCAAGAAAATGGGAGTCCCATTCTCTGCCCTGAATCCAATAAATAAGAAACTGTTCAGAAGTCCTATTCATTGCCTCGTACCAAGAGCAAAATAATTCTGGTCTCATATTTCTTGCCCAGTAAATATAGTGTATTCTGAAATCAAATTCTAGGCTCAGTAATTATAGTGCGATTCGACCAGATGTCCACTCCCTTTTCAAATGCTGCAGTGAAATAGGGTGTGAAGGACTCTTTGCAGATATCCAGAACAATACAGAGAGATTTGTACTTTCCTGTGCCTGCCCTCCACATATATTGACGGTGTTTTATACTTTCATTTTTTTAATCTAATATCTAAAGTGATCAGTCAGGACTTATTCCATGTATAGTAATCAGTGTGAGAGAACATGTTGGACTCTCATTCCCTGCACAGACACGACTATTGCTCCAGTAATCTATTTCTGCTTACGTGGCATAATCTTGGGATTCCTTAGTGTTAAGTATATGTATCACTTGGTAGTGCTCTTGTTATATTCTCAATGCATTTGCACGAAACCATGAATGTAATGATTAAAAATTAATGATCCCTGCACTCTAAAATGGCACATTCCCTTTACCAACCTGAATGTACTTCATGAATCGATGGCACTTGCCACAACGGGACAGAGGCTTCCCCGATTCAGCAATGGGAGAAAATGACACCTCCATTAATTCATCCATGCCTGTCGAGAGATCAAGAACAGACTGAGCAAAACAGTAAGTGGGGGGGGGGGGGGCACAAGCCACCATGTCACTGACATTCAAAGTAGGATCCTGGAGTTAATCTTTCAAAGTTTTGGACAGCATCAAGCCATTTAGCTCCTGGTGGTTTTGTTGCTGTTCAACCTTTGGCTTAACTCCACAAACCAACCTCCCTTTCATCCTCTCTATCTACATTTCATACTGCCTCGGCAAGGACGGCAACATAATCAAGGACCAGTCTTTTTAGCCTATGATGCAGAAGGATTTCAGTGCAAGTATAAAGATACATTACAAATATATAGAACCTAGTAAGACCACACCGGGAACATTGTATACAGGTCTCGTCTCCCGCTCCAAATAAGTATATAACTTGCCATACCAGTGCAAAAAAGTTTCACTAACTTGATTCCTGGGAGGGGGAGTTTGTGCTTTGAAGACAGGTTAAGCAGACCAGGCCCACTCTCTCAAGTTAGAAGATAAGAAGTGATCTCATAAAGACACAAAATGAGGAATGACATTTCCTCTGACAGAATGCCTGGATTCAAGGAACTCAGGCGCAGACATCCAGGACTGAGATTACAAGGAATTACTTCATCAAATCTTTAAATCTTTAGAATTCTTTACCCAAGAGTGCTGTGGTGGCATTGTTATCAACTATATTCAAGACAGACATCAATAGATTTTCAATCATAAAGGAATCAAGGGATGTGGGCTTAGTACAGCAACTCATTAATAATAAAATTAAAATTTCTATAAGAATACAGTTTATTGCACATGCTGCCGTATCTTTTTTCATGTTCAACCCCAGAGTGGCATACTCCTTTTGCAGGGGAACACCACAGCATGAAAACAACTTTCTTGCCAAGAAACCAATTCTGAGGCTTGAGAGCAACAGAGGGATTGGTGAAGTTTTCTCAGTGGAGTGCCAAAGAAAGGAAACATTTTAAGCACGGTATTTATTGTGACTATTAACAATGCTTTCCTTAACAACATTCGTTGAAAAACTCTTTGCTGAAATAATTGTGGTTAAAGCTTTTCTACTAGGGTATCTAGTGCCTTTTATTGGTCACGTTCTGCTTCAAGAAAATTGTGAAAGCTAGCTTCATGAACAAACAAATGCAAGAATCCATATCAGAAATATGCACAGGTGAACATGCAGGCTATAATCCAGAGTTACGGGTAAATATTACAAGATTTTGCTGCCACCACTGAATTTTACTCGACTGGGCGAGACGACCTGCAGGATTGCATCTAAGGGAAGCCTTCCAAAATGTGTATTTGTAAGTGATGAGTTGAACCGTATAGCAATTAAGAATTTGGTACAAGTTGTCATTGGATTGATTCATACCTGCTATGGAGTCCACAAAGAAGTGGAACTTCCGTTTGAAGATATTCAAAGCATGCTCCAGGACTGGGGGGAAATCGGCCTTGCCTGCAGCAATGAGACCAAGCTGTTTCTCAACAGCACTGCGGATGGTGGGAAGGACAAGCTCCTCGTCTGTCAAAAAGTAAACAGATCATATATTTTACATGATATTACAGAATAATTGCTAATAAGAGAAACGGGATGCTGCAAACATCTGCACAAATTTGATTCATTAATCACTGTTCTCCAACCCAGCCCTAGAGATGTGATTGAAGCCAAAATTAAAACCTGATTTGACCACAACCAATCTGAAGCTGACTTCAGTCTCAAGATTTTTGAAATCCGACCTGATTACTGTCAAGAATGAAATTCTGCCACAGGCAAAATCCACGTTCCATCCATTCCACCCAGCACTGCAGAGACAAACATTGGGACATCATGGTGCAGCTGTACAAGTTGTTGGCGAGACCACACTAGAGTACAGCTAAAGGACAAATATCATTGTTGGAAAGGGTGCAGAGGTGATTTACCAGGATATTACCTGGGCTTGCAGGCTTGAGTTATATGGAGAGGTTGGATAGGCTGCAACTTTTTTGTTGTTCTGAGGAGTGATCTTATTGAGGTGTACAGATCATGAATGGCATGGATAATGCGAACGTTCGTAGTCTTTTTTCTAGGCTGGAGGATTCAAAAACTAGAGGGTGTATGCTTTAAGGTGAGAGAGAAGAGACTCAAGAGGGATCTCAGGCGCGACATTTTCCACTCACAGGGTAGTCCATAACTGGAGCGAGTTGCCAGAGGAAGCTATAGAAGTGGATACAATTATAAATTTGAAAAAATTATTTGGAGCTATGGGTCAAATGCATGTGAAAGGGACTAGACTACTACGACAACTTAGTCGGCATGGACAAGGTTGGCTGTTGAGCCTGCTTCCATGCTGTGTAATGGTTAAATATAGGCCCACAAATAAAATCCTAGGTACAGATTATTCCACTCACCAATTTTGTAATATCCATGAACAAGGACAATCCCAAGGTTTGTGGGTTTCAATCTGCGGCCACTCTCCACAGTAACATAGTTGCGTTGACAGATGTTGTTGATGTGGACAGGGATGCTGGCATCTGTCCCTATTATCGAAAATAAACAATTTAAGGTTCAACATTTCCAGATTAAATCTCAGATAAAGCCTCGACTGCTGCATTCCTCAGAACCAACAGTTACATAATTACTGAGATAAACAAAGACCAGGAATATGGTGAAACAAGGATTCTAGTTTACAAAATAAAAAATTCAAAATGCTGGAGTAACTCCACTGGTCAGGCAGCATCTCTGGGGAACATGGATAGATGATGTTCGGGAAGGGATCCTTCTTCTGCACAAGCTGAAATTATCAGTGTGGTTGTGATATGAGAATTTAGCTTTTTTTTCTCTTGGCAGAAGCCATAGGCCTTGTTTACCATACTGTGAATTACCTCCCATTGCTGGTGCCTTCACTTGCAACACAGAACGTGCTCTCTCATGCATTGTATCCTTTAACATCATTGTATCATGATTTAAATCCCACATATAATAGTATTGTTTCAAATATAAAAGTCAGCCGAGAATAGTAAGATGAACTTACCAATGCCGTGTTTTTCCATTAAAGTGATGAGTTCTGACTCTGTTAGGTAATCAGGTGGACTTGTCTGTTTCTCCAGCAACTTGACCTCATTGACAGCAAACACATCACCTCCCTCGCAGACTGGAAGGGTCTCCTCATCTGCTAGGCTCTGCCATGGCATCACTGTAGTGTAACCTACATTGCAGCAATAAAATCAAACATAGAGTGCATGAAGCGCACTCAGGAACATTGGAGAAGAAACTGTCTTTCTAATCTCTTTTTAACAGTTTTAGAAAACAAGAGGCAAAGAGAGAATCATAACAATTGTTTTCTTTGCAAACAAAACTATGGAGAACAGAAGAAAAATCCGAAAGTAAATCTGCACCAAAAAGCTTCTGCGTCAAATGGCAAATTCCATGATGAATGTTCAAGCATGTTTCTTATGTTAATTTAGTTATATTTTTTTTAATGCCTTGGATTTTAGCGATTAGTAACATAAAACTTTTGCCTGGACCAAACTAGCAAAGAACTCCATCCTAGTCAATGCCATTTCTTATGATTGCCTGTTGTGGTAATCTTGCCCTGTGACAACAGGGATATATAGAAGTCTATAGTAAAAAGTAGATCGTCAATATCAATTTATTAGTTATGTAATATCCATAGGTACTTTTGCTAACTTTAAGATAAATATACACTCCACATGTACATTGGAAACTGTCAAAGAAAACCTAGGCTGGAAATAGATGATACTTGCCCCAAACAAAATGATGGCAGTTCCAAATCTGATAGAATGGTTTAGCAATTGATGCATTTACCTAACACTTTCCAATACATATCACCCACCATTCCCCCCTTTTCCAGTGGAATTGCTGTTTTCTTTTTATTCATTCACAGGATGTGGCATTGCTGGCAATAGTTCCACCAGCAATTGCTCCAGAGTTGAGAAGGATGTTAACAGCCAAACATAGTGGAGGGTCCAGAGTCACTTATGGGCCAAATTGGATAAGTATTGTCAGTTTCCTTGTAGATTACCTTCTCATCTGAGAAGTAGGTAGGTTTGTACAAAATATCCAATAGTTCCAAGGTTGTAATCACGATTTGATTCAAAATAAACTAGATTCATTTAATTCATTGAAATTAAATTCCCCAGCTGCCAAGGTGAGACTCAAAGTTACGTCTCTGGATCGATGATTCAGAACTCCGACTGATAGTTCAGTAATTCAACAAATTCAACTATGCTATGTACCCAGCATACAACATTTAACTGATGTTCCATCCTTACCAGCTGAAAGTAAAGTCTTCCCTGTACAAGTAAAATGTTCCTCATCAATATTGAAAGCGACTGTTGTTTGGAGGTATTTGCAGTCATAGCTGATTGTAGCAATGAAGTGCCTGGTGATGTACTCATAAAGCCTCCAGCCATCACTACCTGGAACAGCAGTCAATATAACAATAGGTTAGAGGTAAGCTGGAGTTCAAATTGACGGTGACAGGAGAATCAGATCTCTCCAGTTTTAGTCCAATTGGGCTTGTGAATCCTCACATTACTAATACAATCATTACAAAAATTATTTTGAATCTAAAGCTCTTCAAATGTTTGATAGGTCTTTGTTCTGAAGGAAACCTATTTTTATTGACAAAATGCTTTTGAAATGGGAAAATGTAAAATTAGTACCTAATCTTATTTAAAGCAGAAAATCACAAACCACTGCGTGAAACTTCACTCGTGCTCCATGAATGCCGCAATTTTCAATTATATTTTTGAGTTTACATTCTGTAATTCAATCCCATTTACAAGTAGGCTCATTCTATTTTAGGATTTAAAAAAAATACCACGTGGTGTTTTGTTTCTGCTGTATTGGAAATCATCATGAATTCCAAAATCCCATTCAATTTCTTATAAATCAAATCTTGTCAACTATTGGCTATTGAACAGTGCTTGCATCTGGAAGCAGTATGAAAAAACCTATACAATCATAATGTTAGGTCAATCAGCATCTATAAGTAATCTTCTATTTAAAAAAAACTAAATTAAAAAATGTTGCTTAGGAGCAACTTGGTACAATGAATAAATAGAGAAGTGAATGTGATTATCTAAATAGCCAACCTCTGTCAAAGAGCGGATAAAATCAGTTTCAGCCCGTAATCTCACAGGTATAATTACCAGCACAAATCAAAGGAAAACAAATCAAAAGCAGGAAGCTTTGCCGGTTTATTTTCTAAGCACAGCATGTACAGCAGCACAGCCATGTCAATTGCTAATTGCTAACTTTGCATTGATTTCCTGTAGAGCTCACATCCAAAATCAAAAGATTGCCAATTTAGCATTGCAAGATCCAATCTGGAGATAGGTTTATTATTTACAGCCACATTTCTCTAGCACTCCTGAAAATGCAGATTTTCAAAATAACATTACACCTTCTCAAACGATTTCAGGATTTACATCTTCACAGCTCTATTTGGGAGCCTTTACCACATTTCGTGTAAGTATTTCAAATTTGTCTATTACCTCGAAACGATATTTGTTTAGTCTAATTTGCAATATTAAGTAATGCCTATCTTTAAGTTGTAGAGTGACCAGACCTCCTAATAATATTGGGAAGGACCAACTAAAAGGAGCTTTGTCTCAAAATTCATCACATTTCTGCCAGGATTTCATTTGACCCAGTTTTCAAGTTTGCTGCCTGGTGATTTGAGAGTGAACAGATTGCTTAGGCTTGGAGTTGACGGAGAGATAATTACTGCCCCAGCACTAGGCAACGGTTGTCATGGCAAGTGTCAGCCTGAGTGTATAATACTGCATTTTGCGAACTGAGAATTTAAACAGCAGAATTATTATTCCTGATTTTTTATTCCATACTTTCTGAATCAAATCTTATGTTTTTTTCCCCTACGTAATTGCCCCTGGCATCCGCAGAATTTTAGCCTAGCCTATCCTATAATATTCTGAGAGGATTTACCCTAAGGCAATACTGCTCCTCCACTATTTCTATTGCATTTTTCTCCAATATCATTAACAACAACACTAATAAGGCAAAAACCCTATTTGCAACTGTTGACAGACTGACCAACCCCCCCAACACAAATACCACCTGAACTCCATTCCACGCAGAAATGCAATGAGTTTGCATTATTTTATACTGATAAAATTGAAGGCATCAGACGTGCCATCAATATCTCCGCTTCAAACAAAAATGTTGGATCACCACCCTGTTTAGGCAAAAGTAACGTGGCAATGATGACATGCTAAAACTCTTGTGGAAATGGTGACACAACTAAGGCCATCCACCTGCTGCCTTGATGCTTTACCTACCAACTTCTTTAAGAATGTTTTTGACTGCCTAGCAATAGACATACTGCAAATAGTTAACAGTTCTCTTCAATCAGGCAATTTCCCAAAAGCCTTGAAAACTGCAGTTATCAAACCTCTTTTAAAAAAGCGGAGCCTAGATGCCTCTATTATTAACAACTATAGACCAATATCAAACCTATCTTTCATAAGTAAAATCATTGAGAAAGTTGTCCTCCAGCAACTTAATCACTTCCTGGCTTCAACTGGCTGCTACGACAACTTCCAGTCAGGATTTCGACCTCTTCATAGCACCGAGACTGCCCTTATTAAAGTTGTAAACTACATCCGTCTTTTAACACAGACTCTGGCAAAGTTTCAATATTAATGCTATTAGACCTCAGTGCTGCATTCGACACTGTTGATCACTCAATACTTTTGGACAGGTTGGAAAAATGGGTGGGGCTTTCAGGCACAGTCTTAAGTTGGTTCAGGTCATATCTACAAGATAGGAACTATTTTGTTTCCATTGGCGACTTTGTATCAGAACCAACCAACGTGACGTGTGGAGTCCCGCAAGGTTCGATCTTAGGGCCCTCTTTATTCAACATCTACATGCTCCCACTAGGGCAAATCATGTGAAATAATAATATTGACCACCACTGCTATGCCGATGACACTCAAATCTATGTAGCGCTATCACCAAATGACTATCGCCCCATAGATCTGCTGTGCCAGTGCATTGAGCAAGTCAAAGACTGGATGTGCCAAAATTTCCTCCAACTAAATAAGGACAAAACGGAGATAATTGTTTTTGGTGCTAAAAAAGAAAGGCTTAAAGTAACCCAACACCTTCACTCTCTGTCCCTGAAAACTTCAAACAAAGCCAGAAATCTTGGGGTTATTATGGATTCAGATTTACATTTCGACAGTCACATCAAATCAGTAACAAAATCTGCCTACTATCACCTCAAAAACGTAGCAAGATTAAGAGGACTCATGTCAGCTCAAGACTTAGAAAAACTTGTACATGCCTTTATTACTAGTAGGCTAGATTATTGTAACGGTCTCCTTGCTGGTCTTCCGAAAAAAACTGTCAGGCAGCTACAGCTTGTTCAGAACGCTGTTGCTAGAGTTCTAACAAAGACCAAAACATTTGAACACATTTCACCAATTCTTAAATCCTTACATTGGCTCCCTGTATGTCAGAGAATTGATTTCAAAATCCTGCTGCTCACCTATAAATCACTACATGGTTTAGGACCAAAGTATATCACTGACATGCTTCCACTATATAAGCCTTCTAGACCGCGAAGATCTTCTGAAACCAATCTGTTAGTGATTCCCAGAGTAAATAAAAAACATGGGAAAGCAGGATTTAGTTACTATGCAACAAATAGCTGGAATAAGCTTCCTGAAGATTTAAGACTTGCCTCAACTTTGACCACTTTTAAAACAAGACTGAAAACTTTTATGTTTACTTTAGCTTTCAGCTAAATCTTAACTACATTGCACTTTTAACTTTTGCACTTTTTATAATGCATTTTTAATTTTGCTTTTCTTTTCTTTTAATTCTTCTATTTTATTTCATTTTATTATTTCATTTTATTGTATGACATGTTTTTATGTGAAGCACTTTGAGTCTGCCTCGTGTATGAAATGTGCTATATAAATAAAGTTGCCTTGCCTTGCATTGTATGGTTAATGAGGTTTTAAAAAATAAAATGGCCTGATCTCACAATAACAAAGGTTACATTTTAACCACATTACTGACCAGCAAGAATGAGGTGGTGGAGTAATGCAAATCAAATTCTGCCGCTACTATTTCCAAGTAACAATATCAAGAGTGGAGATTTCATGAAATGAAGTCAGGCAAAGTAAATGATGACCCAATTTAAGTTCCAATTTTGCTTTGTGATTTTTGGAATGATTCAGGAAAAATGTACCCAGCATCAAACCAGCCAGGAAAATCTGGGGAAATCCAGAAAAGGCTAGAAGTATCCAAACAAATCATTCCTATTGATGGAAGACAGGAGCACACAGAAATGCTCTTCCTTTGACCATTCTCACACCAACACTGGTCTGCAACCTAAAATGCTTACAGCAGCTTTTGTTTACCTCAGTGCCAGGATTGAAATTAGTTTTAATTTCCATATTTATTTATTATTTAAAAAGTTGAGCATTTTAATTCCATATATTTACAGCTTTCCTGCTAACCTCTACCCATACTCATTCCATTTCTAATCTTAGAATGCTTTACCATGACTGAACTACTCACCCATAATTAGATAATCTGTCCAAGGTATTTCATCACATGGCCAGATCTAGCGATAATACCAAGATAAACCAAAACCAATAACAATACCCCTTTGTAGCCATAGTTTTATATTCCTTGAGAAAGTCCAGGAATCCTTTAGTGAATTTATTCCCGTTTTTCATTTTTGCAGTTCTGATGAAAGGTCTTCAATCTGCAATGTACACAGCTTCTCTCTCCACAGATGCTAAAGTCGTTTAAGTCATTCCATTCACTCTGCTCAGGAATTTGCATTCTGTATAATGAATGTTCTGACTATTTTCTGCAAACGACATCACTTGTAAGCCACAGACTGTGTGTACATCTGACTCCATGATTTGATTATTATCCACCAAGGCCACAGCACTGAACAAAATCCCATCCAAACCTCAGGCCCATGAAATTCACAGTGGTTATTAATAAACACAAACATCGCAGGTTTGTGGCCCACACAAGGACTAAGTTTGGACATGTTTGTTGTAATGTAACACAGACGTACCCAATTCAGCTTCTGTAGCTGAACGCATTGGGGTGATGGGTGGATGATCACCAACGTCCTGACCCTTCCGAGGACGATTAATGCCTTCAGTAAGTAAAGCCTTCACCTACAAAATAATTTAACTCTATTATTGCCAGATAAGTGATTTCACCTTTATCTCACTATTCATTTTAATTTCATCTTTCAAAGTAATTATTAGGATTGGGTGACGAAATAAAACTAGTACAACCAACAATAGATAGACATTCAGAGTTTCTGATGAGCAAGTAGCGAGTAGAACAAAGAAAAAAAGCTACAATTTTCAGACAGAATGGGAGCAGCAAGGTATGAGTGTGTCTATTTTCACTGGCCATTTTAAATTATTTTTGAAACCATAGTTGCAAAACAAATGACTGAAATAATTATGTTGGTTGTATCTCAGTTAAAAAGTAAAACAACAGAGACTGGAGTAAACCCATAACACTTTGAGGAGGAGGAACAGCACATGTTTATCAGCACTACCAGATTCAAAGCATTTTTGAAGACTTCAAAAGATGCTATGTATACGTAAGTCTCTTTTTACCAACCACGTCACTCCAGTTGATGTTATTTGCTTGCTGTCGGAGGGTTGCTTTGAGGTCGAAGCTTTCTGGATATTGTGTGGTCTCTGTTCGAGGGTAACTGATGTATCCTTGAGTGTAGAGTTTCTCAGCTATTTGCATGGTATGCTGTGGGCTCATCCCTGGTCAGGCAATTATATGAAGGATAATATTATTTAAATACATCATAAAGTCAGTGACAGAAACAATCAACCCAGTTCATTGTGCATAGATATGCAGCCCAAATAACAGGTCTTAATTTTAACATCTTCCTGACAGTCTGCTATTCTGCCTTAAAAGCTTTTGAATAGATTGAATAAGAATATTGATTTGGGTTTTACAAACTCAATAATGTGGAATGCAACAATATATAACTAAATGAATAGTATGTCCATCTAATAATTTTTTTTCAATATACTAATATTGTACTAATTATATTATACTAATATTAATATACTATATACATTTTTTTTTATCCCAATATTCATTGGGATTAAATTACTCCATATTGAATTTGGTACCAGTTAAAAATAATTGAAAATGAACTCTGATATATCAGCAACACTTAACACGATTAATGCATTAAGAAATACTGAATGTTTGAAACAAAATGAGGACATTTTGAAAATACAAATGCCAGTCAGGGTCCATGAAGAGAATAAAACAGTTTACACTTGAAATGTCAATCCTCTGTAGAATGAAAGTACAAGGCAGATGCCCTAATGTGAACAGAAAGAATTACGTGTGGTTTAAAGACTATCACGTTAAAGCAATGGAATTCCTGAAACCGAGGGGTTCAATGTAATAATATTGGGAAATATAATCAAAGATTAACTTCCACCATTTCAAAATGTCTACCCAATTTTAAGGGCCACATTACTTATTGCAAAATCTAAAAAAATGAAAGAAGAATCCTGTATCACCTTTCCTTCTCCATTGTATAATGTCCCCAAAAATAAATGCAAATACTTTGGAAAATTATCCATTATCAATGCAGCCAGCAAGAATATTTCCGTAGAAATAGTTACATTCAATTCCTGAGGACAATCAGAATTTCTTTTTAAATGTTTGTTATTGCTGACTAATAACACCTTGGTCAAACTGCCTTTAAAGTACAATACATACTGTAACTGCTGTTAATATATGCAATTACATAGTGAATAAAAACAGAGTGCTGGGGGATCTCAATGGGCCAGGTATCTGCGGAGGGAAATGGTCAAAGTTGTCTATTTCCCTCCAGCGACACTACCTGACCTACTGAGTTCCTCCAACATTATTCTTTCAAAATTCCAGCACCTGCAGTCTCGTCTCTTTTTAACAGAAAAATAGTTGACAACAAACAATAGATCTATAATTTTCTGTGCCTCAAATGCACCATTATTTTATAATTATAGACCCAGTTGTTGGCATGATCAACCTGTTTACAGACAACCAAGGTTCCTTGTAAAACTAAATTAGGTAGCCCCAAACAAAAAGGGCAAAGAATAGGTCTTTATCCAAAATGCAATTCATTTCACCAAGTGAGATGCAGGTAAGGTATTGTGGAAAATATTATACTGGCACTGGTGGCATGCTATTAATGTTGAGATAAGATGATTTAGCAATGCCTGCTTTTGGCATTGATGCATTAAATGGTCAATGATCTATTCCCCATCATTAATATGTCACCCTGACAAGTATAGATAAACATAGAAACATAGATATTAGCAAGAGTAGGCCATTCGGCCCTTCGAGCCAGCACTGCCATTCAATATGATCATGGCTGATCATCCAAATTCAGTACCCTGTTCTGGCTTTTCCCCCCATATTCCTTGATTCCCTTAGCCCTAAGAGCAAATTATAACTCTCTCTTGAAAACATCCAGTGAATTGGTATTCACTGCCTTCAGTGGCAGAGAATTCCACAGCTTCACAACTCTCTGGGTGAAAATGTCTTTGCTCATCTCCTAAATTGCCTACCCCATATTTTGAAACGGTAACCCCCGGTTCTGCACTCCCCCAACATCGGGAACATTTTTCCTGCATCTACCCTGTCCAATCCTCTAAGAATTTTATGTTTCTATCAGATCCCCTCTCATCCTTCTAAATGCCAGCAAATACAAACCCAGTCAACCAATACTTTCATCATTCATCAGTCCCGCCATCCCGGGAATTAACCTGGTGAATCTACGCTGCACTCCCTCAAAAACAATAATGTCCTTCCTCAAATTAGGGGACCAAAATTGCACACAATACTCCAGGCACGGTCTCGCCAAGGTCCTGTACAACTGCAGTAGGACCTCCTTGTTCCTAAACTCAAATCCTCTCGCAATGAAGGCCAACATGCATTGGCTTTCTTCACTGCCTGCTGTACCTGCATGCTTTCTTTGAATGACTGATGTACAAGCACACCCAGGTCTCGCTGCACCTTCCCTTCTAATCTGACACCATTCAGATAATAATCTGCCTTCCTGTTCTTGCCTCACATTTATCCACATTATACTGCATCCACCATGCTTCTGCCCACTCACCTAACCTATCCAAGTCACCATGCAGCCTCATAGCATCCTCCTCGCAGCTCACATTGCCACCCAGCTTTGTGTCATCTGCAAACTTGAAGATGTTACATTTAATTCCCTTCAGTTCCTGCCTCCCACTAGATCCTCAGTCCCCTAGTATTCCCAGGAGATTGTTTGTGTCTTCCTTAGTGAAGAGAGAACCAAAGTACTCATTTAACTGTTCTGCCTTTTCCATGCTTCCTATTATAAATTCACAGGCAAGTGGGACAAGCTCTTAGGCAACTTGGCCAGCATGGATGAGTTGGGTCGAAGGGCCTGTTCTGTGTTTAGCTCTACGACTAAATGAAAAAGGCAACGTGACCAGAAATGCATGAACCCTACAATCTTTTCAAATGCCAAATTAATTTATTAGTTTGCACTTATTTCAATACTTAATAAATAGTTGAAGCTGTTTTGTTTTTTTTTAAGTTAAAAGGAAATTAAAAGTTTAGGCATTATTCATTTAAAATACTCAGACACTTTGATCGTACTCAGCTGAACAAAAGTAACTCATCAGTAAGAGCTGTTAATGCAAGGCATACCCAGTGCAGAGCTTGCTACACGTAACATCTCCACAGTGTTTAGGGCCTGTGGTCTCTGCTTCACCTTCTCCTTTTTACTGACAGATTGCACCTGTAATAAAACATGAAAATAAATAACCAGGCCACAAACTACCTCCAGAGTTAAGATGAGATGCTCTACTTTCAGTTGGATGCCATCTATCATAAGCAGGGATATGCTGTGGAATGGTCTATATTTGTGAATCAAAAGTCCTGGAACTAACTGCATAACATAATCTGAATGACTGAAAGCATGTCATTGGAAGTATATCATTTAAGGTGTTATGGATTGTTCAAGGACTCTCAATGATCTATGTACGCATTAGGTTGCAGACAGGACCAAAGAACTTTATTTTCAGCCTAAAATTCTCTTCTTCCATTTCTCCCCTGTCTCCTTCTCAATTTATCACAATTTCCCCAATTATTTCCTTCCCTTGCTTCTCTCTACCCTTCCAGTATATCATTTCCCCCACTTAACCCCTTCCCTTATTGCTTCCTCTCATTCCATTTCTCTCAAACAATTGCAATTCCCATTCTTTCTACACTCTTGTGTTAAACAAGTGCATTCCCTTTATGTAGTTTAGACATTTCTACTTATCTGTGCATTTAGGCAATTAGTTTGTGTGTCATTGACAAGCAGTTATTGCCCATTCTCGACCACTGAAAATGTTAACAATCCTGTCAAATGTCTGCGGACTCTACTTGTACCAGTTTAAAAATAATTAGTACTGTTTACACCACAGCAAAACGCAGATAAACTGAAGATCAGAACAGGCCAGCATGTTGGGTCTTTTTCCTGATTAAAAGTTTGAATAAACACATTGGGCTTGGATAACAACCTATTGTCATCATGATCACTTTTCCTGAAATCAGATTTTAGATCCAGATTTCTTAAACTCAAAGAAAATTGTCGAACTTTAACGTTTTTTCGACTTGGTCTGTGAATCATCACATCATTTTTAGATCACTGTTATTATGAAATGGTTATACCCTGAAAACCCCATCCCCATGCATCTTTTCCCCTCGTGATACCCCGAGGGACACAATAACTAAGAGCATGACAGGGGCTTACCCATTCCCCCCACCCCCCTACCTACCTTTGTTTCTTTTGTGGACTTTGTCATATTCAGATACATCTGTGCTATTTCTCGATCAAAAACTCTGACTCTGTCCCAGTCTAGAACCATGGAATCACCAGCAGAATTAGTGACCTGGAACAAAACAAGTAAATTGAGAGTGCAATGACCCCCAAATTGTTCATTTGTGCTTGCAGAGCAGTTCGCTATAGAGAAACTCATTATTTTTTAAATTGCATGGAGACAAAGTAATAATACCGACAACAGCAGATATCTATCAGCTCCCAGAAGGAAAATAAAGGAAAGGTTTGCATAACTCATGTCTAAAAGTAGGATGTTCCAACATGTCATAAAGATGGTGTCATCCAGGCAATAGCCACTGCATTTTACAATTTATTTATTTATTAACTGCATTTATTAACCGTCTGTGAATGGAAAATGCTTCTTGGTTTTCGGAAGCTCTCCAAATGTGATTATCACATTTTTAAAGGCAAAATATCATTGTGGATCAAAATTTGCACCATCCACGCATTAAGATTAGAATTACTAACAATGTTTAGTTTAGTTTAGTTATACAGTGCTGAAACAGGCCCTTCGGCCCACTGAGTCCGCACCGACCAGCGATCCCTGCACTTTAACATTATCCTACACACACTAGAGACAATTTACACATACACCAAGCCAATTATCCTACATATCTGGAGTGTGGGAGGAAACCGAAGATCTCGGAGAAAACCACGCAGTCACGGGGAGAACGTACAAACTACATACAGATAGCACCCGTAGTCGGGATTGAACCCGGGTCTCCGGCGCTGCAACTCTACCATTGTGCCATCGTGCTACCAATGTGCAGGAAAAGGAGCCCACAGATAGAACAAACAGCACCCATATACGATTAGGTTAACTCCACAATCAAGTTCAGTAGATGCAAATGGAACTGCCATTCCCATGTGGGTCTCGACAACTATTGCAGATACTGCATGCCAGCAGAATACGAACATTATCAGGTGCAAATCCAGGGTCTCTTAGGAACTAACAACCATCTCCTCTTCAAATAAACAGCATATTAACAGTCTTCTAAATAAAGGTCATTTGTCTTGGAATGTGCAAATGTTTCCTTGATAGTCAATGGGAATGTGGCAGGCTGAAGGGAATACGCTATATACCATTATGACTTTATCACAAACCTTTGCTTGCAGGACCCAGTAAGCCTCAGGCTTGAAAGATTGGATCTTGTCATGTCTCTCCACACAGAAACCAAGAGTGGGTGTCTGGCAGGGTCCGAATGAGACGAGGGAACTGTCCAAATTCCCATATTTACCTTGAAAATATTTGGTCTGAAACCTGGAAAACAAGTGGAAATGTCAGCTTCTTACTCGGAAATGTTTGTTTTCTGCCCTTGCAGAGTCCTTTAAAATTCGATGAAACCTATCTCAGTCTATGGTTAATCACCAACACAAGGTTTTTTGTTGCACTAACAACTTCCAAGAGACATTTGTGTTGATAAAATACCAGTAGAAGCATGGATGATTGAGATAATGGATAGGGCGAAATGTGACAGGCAGGTTATAATGGAAACAAGAGTTTGTCTAGATGATTCGTCTCCTTATTTCCCTAGGTACAGAGGAGATACAGAGTATTGTAAAGTGGCAAATGTGCCAGTCTTGTTCAAGGAAGAGAGCTAGGTCATTTCTAAACACTTTAATATCACAGGTAGGGTTTTGGAAACAATCAATGGGAGTAAAACTGGTACAAGAGGAGATTTGAGTTAATTAAGAAATAGCAAATACGGCAGAAAGTTTGTCCAGCCTAGATGAGTTTTTTAAATGAAGCAACCCAGAACCTTTACTATTAAAGACGTGGGTGACTGTTTTGATGGAACATCACCTGCCGCTCCTCTTCAAGATGCAACACCATCCTAATTTGGAAATAACAACATTTTTGTCACGGGCTCTACTTTTGAACTCTTGACTGCCGAGCAATATGGGAGCTTCTTCATTACATTGACCACAATGGTTCAAGAAAATGACTCACCACCACCTTCTCAAGGACAATTAGGATTGGGCAATAAATGATGGCCTTGCCAGTGATGTACAAATCCTAGTTTAAAAAATTCAAAAATTGAAGGAGGAATGTTATGGACTTTGTGTGTATGAGTTTTAAGAAAACCTCCGACAAATTTCAATGGACGAGTGGATGCTACATGTACTAATACCCAAATGCACTTGCGCTTTCTTTTTATAACGATATTACACATTAGTCCGATACTCTTTTCTGTGCTTCCGCTAAGCGTAGAGTAAGTGGGAGATAGAACCTGGTGAGTTTCAGCCAGTCAGTAGCCACACTCTGTATCCCAGCATCAGCCGCACATTCCTGACCCTACTCAAATTTCAAGAGAATTTCACTTTTACACAAAAAAATCAAAATATTGCTATAATTACTTAAACTTTTTAAAAAATTCTATGAGTTTGTTGAGCAACAATGGCAAAGTAGTGGTGTTATTGATAAAGACTACATTAGATTTGTAGCAGAGGATGCTTAAATGATTCAAGGAATTTCTCAAGAAAGCAATGTTCTTAAGAATATCGAAGGTATATCGTTACGGGTTTATAATGATTTCATTTTACAGTATATTGGATGAAAGCAAGTGCTAGATTCAAATACCTTACAGGCACTAGGAGTATTCTGTTGGACTTTTAATCAACAATTTGGTCTTTCTTTGATGATGTTCGATTTATCAAACCCAATCTACTTCGTCAAGATGCAACTTGATTATTGAATATGTGATCTGGTGTTTCGGAATGCTTTATATATACACTCTTGCTGTACCTTGTAAAAGCACAACCCACTCTCAGATCAAGCTCCTGACGTGCATCAACCGAGAGTGCTTCATTCCGATTAGGCTCTCCTAATTGGTTCATGGCCTTGCTAATGTCACTATCCGTTATAGCACTGAACTTTGCACGATAAACCACCTTTTCATTTCCACGGGGAATGTTCATAACTGGTTTAATGGCATCCAGTACCTGAATAAACACAAAAATACACAGTGCAAGTCTGAATGTAAAGAATATACTGTGGACAAATGCACATTCCTCAAAACATTACTCTTATTAATGGGTCAATGCTTATATCGCAACCAATCCAGAAGAAGGATGAAAATTCAAAATAAAAGGCAATGAGCTGGAAAACATTTTAGAATAGAGCTCAGAAGCATCTTGGAAGTAAATTTTATTGTCACCACTCAGCTATCGTTACTTGGCTGCCATTCTCAATCTATACAAATACCGACCTTTACCTCATTAGGAATAATTTAGGCAAGATTTTGGCTTATTATGTATAGATATTAGCAATGGTTATGTAGTTTCGAGATACAGCGCAGAAATAGGCCTTTCGGCCCATCGAGGCCGCGGCGACCAGCGATCCCCACTCACTAACGTTATCCTGCAAATACGGGACAATTTACCATTTTACCAAGCCAATTAATCAACAAACCTGTACGTCTTTGAAGTGTGGAACCGGAGATCCCGGAGAAAACCCAAGCAGGTCACGGGGAGAACGTACAAACTCCGTACAGACAAGCACCCATAGTCAGGATCGAACCCAGGTCTCTGGTGCTGTAAGGCAGAACTCTACCGCTGTGCCACCGTGCCGCTCTGATTCTTCTTCTTCTTCTCGTTCTTGTCCAGTTCTCAGTTTTGGGTGGCAAAATAAAATCTCCTTTGGATTCTAGGAAATGTAATGTGCTTTTTTTAAACCTATGATTAAAAAAAAATCTTACCTCAAAGCAGATGTTTTCTCCTTCCTTGTCACAATCCAGCCAGAGAACAATGTAGTCAATGCCTCGCCCTTCCACCTGCTCAAAACAAATAATACGTGAATAAATGGGATTAATTACTCAAATTCACTCTGGTGCAATACTGATGGAACAGTTATCCTCATGATCAGAAGTTAAAGTGATCTCTCAGGTAAATGATAAACGAGTCATTGCACCATTTTGATGAACATGTAAATTTTCACTGATAACCTTGCAAATATTAATGTCTCAAGAGCCATATTTTAGAAACATCTCTAATCATCATATTGCCATGTGAAAGCATGTTGGATGCGTATTGGTCTCTGTGTTTCCTTCCTCATAATGGTTCACACTTCAAAAATATTTTATAGCTTGTCAAGCACTTTAAGAAGATCTTCGAGATTTAAAAAAACTGAAAATGAAAAAAGGGTTACATTTAACTAATGCAATCAACTCAAAGCTTTGATATGGATGCTGGACAAGCAAAATAATTTAATAAAATGGACAGCACAATAAGATGTTAATCAAATAGTAACACCAAACCTCTGTAACCCCTAACCTGCTAAATAACAAAAAGCCCAATGAAACTACAAAATATTGTAGTTCAAAGGGATAAGGAGTATTAGTGCATGAAACAAAAAGTTAGCAAGCAGGTACAGTAATTAATTAGGAAGTGCAACAGAATGTCAGACTTTTTTGCAAAGTATAAATGTTTTGAACCAACTTGACAGGCCACAGCTGCAGTGCTGTGTGCATTTTTGGAAAGATATTTAAGGAAATATGTGTTTAGAGATACAGCCCGACCAGTGATCCCCGCACACTAACCCTACCCCTCACACACTAGGTAAAATTATTAAGAGATTGGACACGCTAGATGCAGGAAACATGTTCCAAATGTTGGGGGAGTCCGGAACCAGGGACCACAGTTTAAGAATATGGGTAGGCCATTTAGTACTGAGATGAGGAAAAACTTTTTCACCCAGAGAGTTGTGAATCTGTGGAATTCTCTGCCTCAGAAGGCAGTGGAGGTCGATTCACTGGATGCATTCAAAAGAGAGTTAGATAGAGCTCTTAGGACTAGTGGAATCAAGGGATATGGTGAAAAGGCAGGAACGGGTACTTTATTTATTTACCTCTGTACTCCACAATTTAAGATTTGTAATAGGAAAAAGAAATCACATGTTAAAGTGCACATTCTCAGAATTTAATAAAGGGCTTTTTATACATTTTGGTTTCACCTTGTAGAAATTACAGCAGTATTTATACATAGTCCCCATATTTCAGGGCACCATAATGTTTGGGACATAGCAATATCATGTAAATGAAAGTAGTCATGTTTAGTATTTTGTTGCATATCCATTGCATGCAATGACTGCTTGAAATTTGCGATTCATGGACATCAGCAGTCGCTTTGCGTCTTCTCTGGTGATGCTCTGCCAGGCCTGTATTGCAGCTATCTTTAGCTTATGCTTGTTTTGGGGGCTAGTCCCCTTCAGTTTTCTCTTCAGCATAGAAAAGGCATGCTCAATTGGGATCAGATCAGGTGATTGACTTGGTCACTCAAGAATTGACCATTTTTTAGCTTTGAAAAACTCCTTTGTTGCTTTAGCAGTATGTTTGGGATAATTGTCTTGCTGTGGAATGAACTGCCGGCCAATGAGTTTTGAGGCATTTGTTTGAACTTGAGCAGATAGGATGTGTCTATACATTTCAGAATACATTATGCTACTACCATCAGCAGTTGTATCATCAATGAAGATAAGTGAGCCAGTACCTTGAGAGGCCGTACATGCCCACCCCCACCACTGTCTTTCACAGATGAGGTGGCATGCTTTGGATCTTGGGCAGTTCCTTCCCTCCTCCATACTTTGCTCTTGCCATCATTCCGATATAAGTTAATCTTTGTCTCATCTATCCACAAGACCTTTTTTCCAGGATTGCGGTTGCCCTTTTAAGTACTTCTTGGCAAACTGTAACCTGGCCATCCTATTTTAGCGGCTAACCAGTGGTTTGCATCTTGCAGTGTAGTCTCTGTATTTCTGTTCATGAAGTCTTCTGCAGATAGTGGACATTGACAAATCCACACCTGACTCCTGAATAGTGTTTCTGATCTGTCAGACAGGTATTTGGGGATTTTCCTTTATTATAGAGAGAATTCTTCTGTCATCAGCTGTGAAGGTCTTCCTTGGCCTGCCAGTCCCTTTGCGATTAGTAAGCTCACCAGTGCTCTCTTTCTTCTTAATGATGTTCCAAACAGTTGATTTTAGTAAGCCTAAGGTTTGGCTGATATCTCTAATAGCTTTATTCTTGTTTCTCAGTCACATAATGGGTTTTTTGACTATCATTGGTACAACTTTGGTCCTCATGTTGATAATCAGCAATAAAAGCTTTCAAATGTGATGGAAAGTCTGGAGGAAAGACTAGGTGCTGAGAGCTCTCTTATACCTGCATTAAGGATGCAATTAAACACACCTGAGCAATTACAAAAACCTGTGAAGCCATATGTCCCAAACATTATGGTGCGTGAAATGGGGGGGGGGGGGGGGGGTTATGTATAGATACAGCTGTAATTTCTACATGGTGAAACCAAAATGTCTAAGAATGGCCTTTAGTAAAATCTGACAATGTGCACTTTAACCACATGTGATTTTTTTCCTAAAGTCGCAAATTGTGGAGTACAGAGGCAAATAAATAAATGATGGGTCTTTGTCCCAAACATTATGGAGGGCACTGTACATGTAACCATTTTAAATCCAGACTAACGGCTTTGGCACCTGTAAAAACTTCACCATATTGAGTTTGGGGTTAGCTTCCTTCTTTTCTGTTGGTGCTTTGCTGAAAAGCTCTGCTGGATCAACTTTGTCCCAATTATTATATTTTCCTGAAAAATGAAAACATGATGTTATAAATTGTTGTTGAAGAAATCCCCACAATCCACAATCCCATTATCAGAGTATTGAAAACAACAATGCCAGACAAAAATATATTTACTTCCCTGTTGTCTTAAACTGTTCCAGACCTCACCTGTCGATAGACTGCAATGGCCAAGGTATATTCGCAATGCTAAAAACAAGTCACATCAATGCAAAGGTATGTCTTTCTACAAATTATATATTATTCCAGTTGCAAATCTGCAATTCTTAAACTTACCATATGCATCATTAATGAGCTGGGTTTTGAATTAGAATTAGATTATGAATTTGACACAGATGTTACGGGTGTGTTTAATTTGGTTAGGTTATTGGCTATTTTGTTCAGATTGTAACAAACTAAATAAAGGCACTCGATAGAGGAGCACAGTGGTTATGATACAGAATTAGTAATCTAAAGGTTTAAATAAATCACTAACAGACACGTTTAAATTCCAGCATGGCAGATGTGGAATTTAAATTCTGTTAATAAGCATGAAATAAAAAGTTAAAAAGCTACTTGATTGGTTTATGGTGCTTTTTTTCTTCTTCAGGGAAGTAAATGTGCCATCTTTACCCATCCAGTCTTCGTGCGATACCAAATCCTCAACAACATGGTTGATCTTAATTGGTCTATGAAATTTCCAAGCGTCACACTTTACCGTATCACATACTGAAAAAAGCCAACTCGTTACCAGGCACGGCAAAGGGGTTGTATAAAATCACCAGACATTTTCTCACTGGCAAAATGTAACTTGTTTTCATGCTAAATTAGCTGTTAACAACTGCATGGCTTTCACTAATATAATAATGTAATGCTACAATCTGAATGATGGATTAAATCTATTCAACTTCAGATCGTGATTCGTGAAACAACGTCAGCAGGCAGGCACGCCCAATTTGATGGGAATATCAACAGACCAGGATGATTCTGGGGTTTGAATTTGACACTAATTTCCAGAGCACTGCTGACAGAAGACAGTATGAAAAAGATACGTCACTTTTCTCATTATTTTTTCAAAACGTTTGATTGTTACTTACTAAAATATTGGAGAAGTAGGCAAAAAAGACTTTTATCATAGGGCTGACTTGAAGTAGGAAATTTAATTGAAACCTTCAGGAAAAAATTGAGCTAAAACCAAGAATTCAGGCACTGATGGATTTACTTGATCAAATGAAGTTACATTTATCATAAAAAGGAACTGCAGATGCTGGTTTATACCCCAAAATGATATAAAATGCTGGAGTAACTCAGTGGATCTGGCAGCAGGTCTGGAGAACATGGACAGGTGACATTTCGGGACCCTTCTAAAAACAGGGAACTATAGATGTTGGTTGACATCAAAGAATCCTATCCATGTTCACGAGAGATGCTGCTTGACCCACTGTTAATCATGCATTTTGTGTCTTCTTTTGAAGCTAGATTTACTTTTGCATGGATATGATCAATTCAGGGACTGCACACTAACCCTTGGCCTCATAAAACAAAGGAGTAGGTTTTTAATTCATAGCCGTATCTGCAAATTCTGCGATACTTTTATAAAAAATTGAGGAATACTCATTTGAAGACTAAAACTGGCAGTGTCCAGTATCCTCATTCATTGGACAATAATTCACATCTCTGCTAAGTAAAAGTTCCACCAGGATCCAGATTACCTATGAAATCCAAGGTCATCACATGACCGCAGACTGACGTCACCTTGAATCGGACATTCTGCTGCAGGAAGGTCCCAGCGTACTCGTGCACGGAGCATACTCCATTCAAACCTTTCCGGGAGTTCAAGTTACCTGAATGGAAAGCATAAGAAAAAAAAGTTTAACTTTCTTCCACAACTTTTCTTTGTGGAACAGAAGGCAAACACAGAGTTTCTACAATGAGTATTCCAGCTCCAGATTCAAATTTAATAATTCACAAAGCTTTTTTTTACAATTAAGGATATGTAATAATTATCAATCTAATGACTGCCGCATGATGTGAGCTATGAATTGCAGCCATGAAAAAAACATGCATCTAAAATAGAAATCAATAGATTTGAAACAGGAGTGGTTGCACTGTGGTTATGGTAGTCAATTTATAGGTCTGGACTAATGATTTCAAAGATAAAAATTTACAAGTCAGAGAGAGATCATGACTTCACTTATTTAAATACATTGAGAATAATACGATATTACAGATCTGCCCTGGGTTAGTGACCTTGGTGGGAACTTGAGAGTGGTGAATATTTGCATTGAAAGGCCAGAAAGAATGGTGAAGACAGAGATGCTGACAGGATTTAAGAACAAGCAGAGGCATTGCTGAAATATAGAAGGCCATGAGCCTAGTACTGAAGGATGGGTTTCATATGGGTTGGTACCCAAAGATCAGCGGGGATGTGGTGGACTGATTGACCTGTGTCCATGTGGGGAAAAATCCTTTCAGCATCTACCCCATCAAACAATCTACAAATTTTATTCCTCAGTCTCAAAGTTCTGGAGAATATAGTCCTATTCCAACAAATCTCCAAAAATCTATCTTAAAAATCTCTCATAAATTAACATATGCTTATGTAGGCAAGGAAACAAAAACTGCACTCAACATTCAACATATGATTTCACCAAAGCCTGACGTTACATCCAAATTTACAAAAGAGGTTTGATTATGCACAAAAAGCAGGAATTGTTGTTAAAAAAATGCCAGGCACAGCTGTTTTTTCCAAAAAATTGTCCATAGCTACGGTATATAATTCAGTTCTCTCTGATTCTGTACAATGACCACAATGGGTTAGTGTCTTGACTTTAAAATTAAGGGGTGGTGCAAAATTCAATTTCAAAATTTACAGACAACATATTTGGACGTATACTATAGAGATGAAAATAGAAAAAGATCAAAATGACAATGGAGGATAGGAGATTGCTTGATATATGAAATTTCATACAATCCAATCCAAAGAAAAGCAGCTAAAAATACATTTTCTAATGGAATGCAAGAACAGAGAGATCTGGTAGAACATGTGAATCTTTGAAGGTGGTAGGCTTATAGATAAAGGTTTCAAAAAGACGTGGTTAATTGGTATTTGTAAATAGATGCATGGAGTAGAAATTCTCATTTATGGAACAGCTCCATCCAAGATTGCAAGAAATTGCAGAGAATTGTGGATGCAGCCCAGACCATCATGCCAACCTTCCTTCCTACCATTGACTCCGTCACACTTCACGCTGCCTCAGCACGGCCACCAGCATAATCGAGGACCAGTCTCAGGCCGAACACTCCCTCTTCTCCCCTCTCCCATCCGGCAAAAGGTGCAGGTGTGAAAACGCATACCTCCCGATTCTGGGACAGTTTCTTCCCAGCAGTCATCGGGCAATTGTATCATCATATCACCAAGTAGAGAGTGGTCCTCAGCTACCATCTACCTTTTTGGAGACCCTCGGACTATTTTTACTTTGCACTAAACATTATTCCTGTAATTCCATATTTGTACACATCCATAGATGTGGACAGCTTGATTGTAATCATGTTGAATGGATAGCACAGAACAAAAAAGCTTTTCACTGTACCTCGGTACATCTGACAATAACTGAATTAAATTCTAGGAAGCTACACTAAGTAATACAACACTTGTTCTACTCCAAGTTTGGTATCCAATTCAGGGATCACAGCAAATTTTAAAACATAGTTCCAGCACACAAGGGTTAAAGATAGTAGATGGACTACAAAAACTGATATTATTTTCCCTGCAACAGAGGAAACCAAGAGGAAATGTGTTAGAACTATTTAAAATGATGCCAGGTTTAATGGGAGCAAATGCAATTATGCCAATCATTAGGAATAGATCTAAAGTGACTTGTCAAAAGAACGATAGAATAAACGTCACAAATGTGCTTGTCTATTAAAGCAAAAAAAAGAGTTAAG
Organism: Amblyraja radiata; assembly: GCF_010909765.2. Classification (NCBI taxonomy): domain Eukaryota; kingdom Metazoa; phylum Chordata; class Chondrichthyes; order Rajiformes; family Rajidae; genus Amblyraja; species Amblyraja radiata. The sequence continues at coordinate 25,075,571 of NC_045980.1, read as the reverse complement.
TACCCCATGGAGAAAAAGACGGCAGCACTAGGAAAGAATGGGGGATAGAAAACACAAACTTGACTGCCCGATTTTAGATTCTGAAAGAACTGGCAGACTTGATGGACTGAACGGCCTCCTTCTGTGCTCTTATTCTATGATTTATATTGGGCCCACACTTTGTAAATGGAGAAAAAAAAAACGTCAGATATCGGAAACCAGAAATACAAAAAAAAAGAAAATGCTGGTAACAGGCAGAAAGTCAGGCAGCATCTGTGGCAAGAGAAACAGTTAATGTTTTAGATCAGGGACTCTTTGTCAGGTTTTTTATTTTGCACAAATGCTGCCTGACAAGTTGAATGTTTCCACAGACACAACGGAATGCAGATGCTGGAAACTTGAACAAAACACAAACTCCTGGAGAAAATCAGAGCACAAACTCCTTGAGAAAATCTATGGAGGGAAATTGACAGGTGCCGTCACGGGTGTTTCCGGTATGTTCTGTATTTATAAAAGATTTGCAAAGTTGCAGAACCCTTTAACTTTTCAAAAAAGTTTATTGAATTTCTATGGAACCGGTCTTACTTCTTCCTTCACGCTTGTGAAGAACCGCAGACGGCCCCTGCTCAGCGAGCATCATTTGCCTGATTTTAAACTGGGTTGATCGGGACCAGCCATATCTGGATGCAATTACAAGCCTCCTTCAGACTCCGGTTCACTTACCCCGCGACAGGATCTTGGCAATGGATTGAGCAAGGGACGGCTTCTCCGCCACCATCAGCACCGTCTTCATCTCCCCAGCCGGCGCACATCGGCCTCACGCTCAAACAACCGTCGCAGCAACATCACCGACACTTCCGGCGCATGTGTACAACTTCCGATTGCTGGGCTGATGGAGGACCCCGTCGTTGTCAGGGCAACCCCCTCCTCCCCTCCTCCCCTCCTCCCCTCCTCTTCCCTCCTCTTCCCTCCTCTTCCCTCCTCTTCCCTCCTCTTCCCTCCTCTTCCCTCCACATTATTGAGGGAGGTAAGAGAGGAGAATATGGGGACCCTGACAAGGATCTTCATTGGGGTCAATTGGTGCTATCATCAGGTCAAGGATCCTTTGTCACAAGTTTGCTTCTTTTTTTTCCCCCTAATGCTACCTGACGACATGTTGAGTGTTTCCACAGACACAAGCGAATGCAGCTTCTGGAAACTTGAACAAAACACAAACTGCTGGAGGAAATACCACTTGTGGATATTAGTTTTTGTGGATGCTTCGTTCTGTGTGTACTTTCACATCACGAATGCCTTGTCTCTTCATGGAGTAATACCACATTCTCCAAAAACTCATCAGGGTCAACCAACACTTCCAGAGAGAGAAATCAGATTAAGGTTTCAGTCCAATGATTTATCGTCCTGTAACGTCAAACCATGGTTTTGCTTTGCTTCCCATTGCTTACCCGGCTTACAAAAACAAGCCACAAAGCTCTGGTGTAGCTCAGCAGGTCCGGCAGCTTCGTTGGAGTTGGAGAAGATAGATTGGTGACGTTTTGGGTTGGGACTCTTGTTCATTCTGTTTCGTTGAACTAATCTACAACATACCCCCCCCCTCCCTACTTCTCCCATCCTTGCCTGTGCTCACCCAGACACAAACACATTTCTCCTCTCCCCGCCACATATATTCCTTCCTGTGGCCTCACATTTCGCACTTCTTCTATCCTTACGTTTTGACTTATCATCTCTGTCTTTGCCCAAGCAACTACCACCATCTATCAATTACCAGGCTTTGTCCTGCCCCTCCTCTCTTTCAGTTTTATCCTCCACCACAATCAGTCTGAAGGAGGATCCTGACCTGAAATGTCACCTGATGCCGTCAGAGATGCTGCCTGACCCGTTGAGTTGCTACAGTGCTTCATGTCTTTTTGTTTCATGCAATAAGACATCTGTCCTAATATGAATGGAGATTACCAATGTGTAGGCTATTGAAGATGGAAGCTGAGGCAGAATATTACAGTGGTATACAAAATTATGAGGAGCATAGAAGGAGTTGGAGGACAGCGAGATCAATGTGGAGAATACAAATATGCTAGGGCAGTTTGAGGTTGAGATGGTGACAGTGCTGAGGCTCTAGCAGAGCATTAAGGTGGATGTCCCCAGGGCCTGATGCGATCTATCCCACATTATTGTGGGAGGCAAGAGATGAGAATATGGGGACCCTGACAAGGATCTTTGTCTCTTCTCCAAACACAGTAAAGGTCCCAGAGGACTGGCGAATGGCCAATGTTGTTTGTTTTTTTGTTTAAGAAATAGAGAGAATCCAGGGAATTATAGGTCAGTGAGCCCCACGTCAGTGGTAGGGGATCTTGGAGTTCAAGTTCGTAGCTCACTGAAGGTGGCAGCGCAAGTAGATAGGGTGGTAATGAAGGTGTATGGTATTGTTCGGGGCATTGAGTATAAGAGTCAGGAAATCTTGATGCAGCTCAATAAAACTGGTTCGACTGCATTTGGAGTATTGCATGCAGTCCTGGTAGACCCATTACAGGACTGACTATTATATGGTCAGGAAGTTGAAGGTGGGTCTCCCCATCTGTGGCTCTTCTAATTGCAACTTGGCCCTCTCTCACTTTAGGTGCAAGGACCTAAAACTCCTTTGGGATACCCTAAGGCACTCCACAGATGCCTGCCACTATTTTCTGCACCAAAGGTATGATTTGTTGCTTGCGTCCGGATGGCATGAACGTTGAATTCTCCCAGTTTTGCTAGCCCTTGCTGTCTCCTCCCCTTCCTTAACCCTCGAGCTGTCTCCTCCCATCCCCCCGCCCTCGGGCTCCTCCTCCTCCCTTTTTCCTTCCCTCTCCCCCCCACCCCCCATCTGTCTGAAGAAGGGTTTCGGCCCGAAACTTTGCCTATTTCCTTCGCTCCATAGATGCTGCTGCACCCGCTGAGTTTCTCCAGCATTTTTGTGTGCCTTCTAACCACATAAGGACCAGCCTTTTGTGTGCTGTATGTCTTACGCAGAGCTCCATCAGAAAATAAGTGACCTCCATGATCTACGACACGAGGAACTCTTCCAAATTTGATCCCTCCAGACTGCTCCACCATTCACTATTGTCTGGATTGATTTGGATTTGGGATAATCTAGAGTCTCCTGCCTGTTCAACGAATTTTTGACCTTCCTGTAGTTCTGCCTCAGCTTTGATTATACTTCATAGTTCAATGGCCTCAGTTCTCTTGGAGAATAGATTCCAGGGACTCGTAGAAATTCTTCCTTGACCTCAATCTCAAATGGAAGAAGGGTTTCGGCCCGAAATGTTGCCTATTTCCTTAGCTTCATAGATGCTGCTTCACCCGCTGAGTTTCTCCAGCACTTTTGTCTACCTCAAATGGATTGTCCCTTATGCTGAGTATGGCCCTTGATTCTACGTTCTACTCAGTCTGTTTTTACACCGTGGGAATCCAATAGAAATGTGTGATGCACAGCAAGATCTGACCCTTTGATCTGACCGACGGGGAACACATTAACTGGCATTTCCAATGTTTGCAACACAACAGATAAATTGTTACATAATAAAATGTCTCGGAGCAGTTGATCCTCGCTCACCAAGGATCTCTTCGGCCCCACCCACCTCTATCACATCCGAAAACCCCTGGGCTCACACTCACCAACGCGCTCGGTGCCCCAACTCCTGCTCACCATCCGATCTGGGATCCGCAGCTCCAATTTACCAAGGGACAATCACCCTCCGCCATGGTCCTTTTTTTAAAATCATCTTTCACCTTTGAACAGATGTTTGCAAATTATGCTCTGTGTATGCTCTCGCAAAACATTTATGCTGGAAGCTACAGATGAGTTGTAAACCGCTTTATATGTGTGTCCCAAGCGGTTGGTATTATCACTTTCACCCCAAGACATGTTTAGCTCCCCCGCCCGCCTACACTCAGCGGGAGCCTTGTGCTACCAGTTCCTCAGTGCCATCAGCTGGTGATCACCAATACTACAGCTGAGAGCAAGAACCACTTTGTTCTTGAAGCAGGAAGCATTTTAAATTGCACCGATTGCTCTCGCTCTTCCAGTTTCAATAATCAACAAAATGACGTCCTCGTTGTAAGAAAATAATAGTAAAACCACGAGACAGATCAATAGTTTATGTTAAAGATTTGAGACAAATTTACACTAAGAGGTTGAGTGCATTAAGTATTAGGTTTAGTGCATTGCATCCAGGTTACGTAACTCCAAAGTAAAGAACGGATTTAAGTCCCTACAAAAAGAAATGCGACCAAGTTGGTGATAACGTAACACAATTGCGGGAAGTAATATCGACTTATGTTTGACATTAGTATGTAAAAGGCGGCGGGCACGCTTGTTCCCGGTGGAGAAACGGCGTAATATTTTAAACATTTTATTCACTGCCAGTCACTTCCTGGTTCCTGTGGAGAACCCGCTGCTTTCCTTATCGGCCCTTGGAGGAACTTGCTGATTGATACTCAGCCTTCGAGAAGGAGCTGTGCGGTTTTATTTATTGGTGAATATTGAGGCCAATGAGTTGTTGCGACGGGAATATAGTTTCCACAATCAGCTTTTAAGTAGTTGAACCACCACTAAAAGGGACCAATATTTCCTTTGATTGGCAAGAGTGACTTTTGACATCACGAGTTCTCTTTAAAGAGGCATAGTTATGTTAACTAGTATTACTACGGCTAAGGAAAATCCTGCAGATTCAGGAAACCTGAAATAAAACCAGAAAATGCGGAGAAAATTTAGCAGGTCAGCTGGTGAAAGTGGATGGCCAAAAAAGAGGGAGCTGATGGGAGAATGTTACAGGATAATCAATCAGGGAATGGGGATGACAAGCTGGCATGGTCAATGGACTCCTACAAAGAAATATGAGAATGAGAAACTTACAATAATGCTAAACATTTGCATAGTAATAGGCCACTTACTCTGTGAAGAGACGCATGGAACAGAGCTCTGAAGAGTATGAGCATTCAGATCAAGTTGAGACCATCCCCAAGAGGATAAGCCTCTTTCAGAATGCATACGCACAAGATTATCCACACACACTAGAAAGTGAGACTGCCATGAAAATGGATTGGATTGGTTGTAAGAAGATGCATCAGAAGTGGATCCTGCCATGAGACGTTACCTGTCCATTTTCTCACGGATGCTGCCTGACCCGCTGAGTTAATCCAGCACTTTGTGTTTTGCTCAAGATTCCAGTATCTACATTTCCTAGTATCTCTAATGCCATATAATTACTTGGCTGTTATATAAGTGAGAGGTGCATATGTCCATTTTCATGCATGTACAGACATTTAAAATTGCAAGCTGGAAAACAATGAAACAGCTGATTTCACAAGCAGCAGTTCCACTAGGAAACCTACACAGGAAAGATGCATGTACTGAAAAATGAGGTTGATGCTCTTTCAGATGTAATCTCCACACAGATTGCATCCTCTATGTATTATATAGTCATAGATCTGCAAGTTAAAACTATACATCCACCTCAAGAACATTGATATAACATCGAATGTGCCTCAACCACAAGTACAGATCAGTAAGGTAAAGCTAACCCAGATGTCCACCAGCATAAATGTCCACCCTGTCAATAAAGGGTAGGTCATTTTGAATCAAAATGAAAATCTGTTCACTTATAGTGGCGAGTCTTGAATTCTCAACCATGGCTAAGGAGGTTCAGCCGTTGATTACGTTCAAAACAGAGATCAACCCAGCTACTACACAAGAGGGAACATAAATTAGTCTTAGAAAATAAATGCCTACCTCCCTCGACAGTCACATGTGCTTAACATACTGAACCAAGGCACTTTACCCAAAACATTGGAATGGTTCCCATCACTATTCTAACTTATCCACGTTAGCCGTGTCAAGGTTTTACACCAAGCATTTGTCATTGCAAAAGCATTACTACCAAATTGAATGGTTTTAATCTGCATTCAGGGCCATTACTTACATCCCTTACAACTGCCGTTTGCACTTCAGCACTAATTTAATGTTCATTGGTTTAAAAACAGTCTAGTTGAATTATTTCTTTAAGCAGAGAAACGGTTCTCAGTAGTTATTTTAATGCAATAAATAAATGTTAACTGCTGAAAGATCTTCATAAGCATCCATGGTTCCCCAGCATCTTTCAAGTCCATTTACATGGGTTGTATAATTTCACACTGGCCTGTGTAACTTAGCAATGTTCTCTACACAAAAATAATGGTGCTTTCCATTCTTACTTTCTAAAGTCATCTTCAAGCTTTTACAGCACTCATTAGGTATGGTAGTTTGGTGTGACCATACCTACTACATTGTGGGAACTGTACTTGTGGACCCATGGGCCTCAATGACCTAGCCAGGTGAGATGGGTAAGTAAGAACAAACCCATCCACAAAACTCCTCTGGAACCCCATGATGCTTGGAAGAGCCACACAACTCCACACTCCCACTCCGCCATCCGTCAAAGCTGTCAATACTTTTAATGCCTCCAATTATCCCCGTCATTGACAAACAATTACATTTTTAAAAGTCTTTAAATTATTTATGTTTGTTACTATTTATAGAGCATTAAGGCAGTTATAAATATTACTGCTAGTCCAGTAAAGCAGGTAGATGTGGCCACATGATTCTGCTATGTTAAGGAGACAATACTCATGGACAAATTGCAAAATAACCAACCTATCTTTATATTTCTTCCCCACAGCCTAAAATCTCCATTTAGATGAAAAAAACTCTTTAATCCTGTTCTAGGTCTAAACTGGCACAGGATCTGAGAGCAGATTCTATAGTGCAAACACTGGCTAGTTGCTGCTCCACTGCTGGACGCTATGTGGGATTTATGACACATTTCGAAAAGTTGCCAAACTTACGTGGGGTCCCAGGACAACTGGCATGGGGCCACAGGCAAAATCCAGCCCCAATTTTCTTTTGCTTGTAACTGTTAGACATACCAAACTGCATCAACATTCACGTATAAATAAATAGTTGAAAAATGTCTTGTGGTGTACAACACATTTGTAAACACAGTGAAGAATTTACAAACAAATTGAATGCACACTCAGAGTGCATGACATTTGGGGGATGAAAGACAGAAACATGAAAATCTAGCTGTGACTTGTGTAATAGGGAACATTTGCAGACATCTGCATTTACCACTATGCAACAATACACTTCAAACCGACCCCGCTGGCTGTAACATGTTGTGTGCGCTGCTCTGAAATCTAAAAGGGGATTGTAAAAATCAACTTCTCTTTAATCCTCCTTCGTCCACGCATACAAATTACAAGCACAGAAAAACTAGCGGGGAATACACAAAACTGATGCGTCTAACTGAACAGGCAGTAACAACACATGCATACCAAGTGCACCAAAGGAAATAGACAAAACAGACAATATGGACAGAGACTAAGGCCTAATTGTATCCATATCAATAATGTAAATGATATAGAAGCAGAAACATGAGATAAAACTAAAACACATGCCTGAGAAAATGAGATCTGAACATGCATTGTACACGCACACACACTCATGGATACCCAACATGCATGCATATGTACACAGTATAAATACACTTTGGATTTACAAGCACAATTTGTACATGTAGATATGAAGTATGGATGAGCCAAATAAGGTCAGAATTCAAGAACATGCATTTGAGTTAAAATCATACACAAACTGCATGTAAGGATACTCCATAAGAGATGCACATAAATCACATCCAGAACATGAAGACCATATCTTTCAAGACAGTTGCACACAAAGCAGGGCACGTACATATGAGGCCTTAAGTATGATCCAAAACACATCTGCTCCTCACCCTCTTTTTAAGCATTGTGAAAGTCAACGGTCAAGTATCCTTTATTGTCGACCATTCCCTCAGTAATACCTTGGCCAACACTTCAATTACTTCTGCTTCAAAAGTCACCTTTCTATACCAGAGATGGCACAACATCCATCCCTTTACTTCACTGCCCCTGGCCCTACACACTCCATGAAAATCCACACATTGTACTATTTTATGTGGGTAGACTTGTATTCTTGATGATTTTTACTAGGGGTCTGCTGGCAAGGATGGTAGTTGTTTCCTATTTTATTTTGCCCTTGAACCGTGTGGCAGGCATGGCCAATTCAGATGATACAAATGAATCAGAAAGATTTTTATGATATTAAGTTATTTTTAAAATTCCAGATTATGAATTGAATTGAAATTCTAGATTGGGATTTAGAGTGGATTCTTGATCCTGTCGTCTGAATTACCAGCCCCATAATTTAACTGCTGCACTACCATTTCCACCTCTGGGACAGAGAAACAAAACACAGACAAGTACTCACACTGTGGAACACCTCCATTCAACTGCCAGTGTAACCATGAGTCCATTTGATTCTCATTTTTAATTACCGTTGCAATCTTATTGATCTTGAAGGCACCAAAAGTCTAAGTAATTACATGTTTTGATTAGGTACTAGACTCAAATAAAATCCAATAATTTCAGACCATAATTGCTCTGATTATGCTATTGTTCTGCTAGTCCATTCCCTCTAACCCACCTTTTGTTTAACATGTACAACTTGGACATGACCTTTGATATCTTTACCTAAAGAAAAATATATACTTTCCATAGTGGGATTACAAGCAAGATTTAATCCACCAGTTGAAGAGAAGACAGAATGTTTGCATGAGGCGAGATGGAGTAGACTGGGACTGCATTTGTTAAATCGATTGAAATGTACATAATTCATATAGGATTCAATGAACAAGACTCAGGAAGGATGTTTCCCCCTGACTGAGGAATGTAGATCCTGGGTTACAGTCTCAGAATATGAGGGTGGCTATTTAGGGCAGAGATGAGAAATTCTTTCATGCAGAGGTTAATGCTGGTTTTATTTCTCCAGCCCGGAAGGCAGGGGAGGCTCAGTAATCCGGTTCATTCGAAACAGATAGATTTCCTGATGATAAGAGAATCAAGGGATATGGGACCGTGCAGGAAAATGGTGCCATGGTAAATTAGCCATGATCTCAATGAAAAGGACCAAATCAGAACACATTTAGGCCAGCCAACCTTCAGTTGCTTCTGCTCTCTTTTCTGTTCTGTGCTTGTTACCTCTGGCACACCTTCCATCATCGGAAAGTCATATTATGGAAATACTCCTTCACAACTCTTTAAAAGAGGTGCAAGGAACTGCAGATGCTGGAATCTTGAGCAAAAAAAACCAAATTGCTGGAGTAACTCAGCAGGTCAGGCAGCATTTGTGGAGGGAATGGACGGGCAACGTTTCGGGTTGGGACCCTTTCTCATACCTCTTTAAAAGAGGTATTCAATTACTTCCATTTCCCCGCTCTTTCCTCATGTTCCAATTCTTTTTGGACACTATTGGCTCACACTCATCCTACTTTCAGGGCATCTCTGATTCTTTTGGCAATTGTTGTATTTTTCTACCACTGAAAGAACTTCACCTCGGTTATTTCATTAAATGTTTCATGAATCAGAATGCCCCTTTGCTATCTGAAAGAGACCATTTCCAGTTTCTTCTAAATCTATCCTATGTACATTTCTAGTAGTTCTCTTTTGTATGCTGCTTAAAGTACCAAAAGCCCAGAATTAACCACGATACTCCAACTGGAAGTATGCAAAATATAAAATTAAATCATGTATATGCAGACACATACTTCAGTGTAGTGCCCACATAACCATAACAGACAGCTTTCAGACCAATTTCAGTCACATACACTCAAACAACAAAAATGAATATTGCCAGGCAGGCTCTTGGTTAAAACTTACAAACACACAAAGTGGGTGCAATGGATGCAAAAAGCAGATGGAAGATGCACATTGTAGGAATGGTCATGCAAAGTGCACGTTTTCTATGCTGGTAGTACACACAGGGACAACTGACAAACTGATATTGTAACCTGCACCACATTTTGCAGTAATTTCTGTGTTTTAATACATAATCGTCATCACGAACAGTCGCATAACCAAATGCCACAAGATTTCAGATATTTTAAGATACACCTTTTAACAGATGGGAGTCCACAATATAACATATAAAACAGGCCTTCTCCTTTGATATAATGACCAGCTAGTACACAAATTAAATGATATACTTTCTTTAAAACTGTCAGTAAATGGTAATCTCAAAACAAAAGTTATTAAGTTACTTTTTATCCTACATACCATTTAAAAAAACAATGTCATCCACTATTCCTAATCAAGCATTTGCCTGGTCAGGTAGTCACAGGTTACCTGTGATTACCTGATCACCTGTAATCCAGTGTGAAACTGCCTGTGCAGTGACCAATGTGGCATTATCCCATAGTAAGCGTTTTTCATTCTTGCACCAGGTGACCTTTCCATATCCTGCACCAACCATCCCCATAAGCATTAGACTCTTAATTTAGTGGCAATTAGTTCTCCTCTAGACAGTCTTGTGCTGCAGATTTCACCCACACTGATTGCATTCTGAACTCTCATAGCTGGAGGCAGTTCATTATCCTATCCACATAAGAGAGATCTCTATGCGGCAATGAGGCAATGACTGGCTGGTGTGTTATAAGGTGGAACAGGGGCCACCTTATAACACCAAGGTGCAGGATGTTAATGTTTGGGGAAAAGGGCACGTCCATTTCAGGCACCCAACGTCAACATTAAGTATAGAATGATCAAGCGTAAACTTTTTTATATTTCTTCAATTTGTACTCTCGGATTGTAACATGGGGCAGGCACATATAGCCATATTCCAGTCTTACTATTGCATTCCACACTCACGAATCATGACATTTTTCAGCCGCCTTGCAGCTTCTCAGGTGGAGTTGATAAATTAGCAATAAAACAGGGTTTCCCAACTGGTATCCAATTGCACAGACTCATTCCAAGGGCTCTCACTTCGGTAGTGGAAATTCCAATTGTTTTTTCCCTCCGACACAACACCATGGATTTGGTCTCCCCTACAATTTCTAACCTTCCATTTTAAAATGCAAGACCACCCTCCCCTCCACCCCAGTACAAGATGTACTGTTGGATTTATTTTACCACAGGGCATCAACTGTGTGCTGTTTAGAAAAAGACATTATCACATACCAAGCTCATGCCTTCTAGGTTGAAGGGCTGAGATATTAACACGCGTTAAGCCAATGCACATGATTGACAGATATTAAAAACACCGTTCATTCACCTTGCCTTATTTCACAATTTATTTAGTTACTTTTTTTTCTCCATTATTTACCTGCCCCACCCCTCCCCATCATAGTAGAAGGCTAATTATCATCCAACATGATAAATTCATCAGCCAAAAACTCTGGACCCATTTTTTAAATATAAATAGTGGAGTAGTTACTTGATGATTAAAAAAAAACTCCAAATGAGGTCTCCAATTCCATTGATAAAATTGTCTAGCACAATTAGCAAGCCAATGTCCCTTTCTCCCTCCATTGCAGTTGCTTTCCATATTTACCCCACCTCTTCCCCAACCACAAACGACGAATCAGATAACAACAGTGCGAGTCTAACAGCGGAAATGGTGCAAAACTGGAAGCAGCTAGTGGCCACCGTGCATCAACATTAGTCAGCAGCTTGGATCCAAAAATATTTACTTATTAAAAATCAAAATAGAAGATAGAATGAAGGTGCTTCATGATTTCTTGGCATCTGAAAGTATTAGGCGAAGCGATGAGGAAGGGGTGGCATTAAAGCTGTACATTATGTACAGGGTTTTTAAATCCCTTAAGCGAGACAAGTCACTCATTTATTTTCTCTGTAGATCCATACAAATCAAATGGAATGAGATGATCTGCTCCGATCTTGGCACTGAGCTCCATTGCCGCAGTCACTTTCAATGGAAAAATAATAATTCGGAAATTGAAATATAGGAGCAACAGCACCGAGCCAACAAGACTCCACATCTGCTCTCAAACATGATCCTCCCAGGGCTCGGGGTGAGGGTGTGGGTGAGGGGAGAGTTGTGGGGCAGAGGTGGGGTGGGGATGTAAAAGAACGTTTGTTTCTGAATTTATGATATACAAGTCCGAGTGAAAGGGACTGTTCATTGCAAAGAAGTCCGTTTATTTTGTTCCTCGTTAGCAACACTTCCTCTTCTTTTTACTGTTTTTGGACAGTTTGATGACGTCATTCTGCTGCTGTTGCTGCTGTTTGGCTAAGTTTTCTTTCTTGGCACGCAGCACGAGCTCTGTGATGCAGTTGAACATCTGAAAGCAAAAGCAGACGGTGAGCTTGGACCACAGCTTTACAAGGATGCTGCCAGGACACGAGGGTCTGAGCTATAGAGAGAGGTTGAGCAGGCTGGGTCTAGTCTTTTACCCAGAGTAGGGGAATCGAGAATCAAAGGACATAAGTTTAAGGTGAGAGGGGAAAGGTTTAAAGGAACCCGAGTGATTCCTATGAAATCTTTTACACAAGGATGTATGGAACAAGCTGCCGGAGGAGGTAGTTGAGGCAGGTACTATCGCAACGTTTAAGAAACATTTAGACAGGGACATGGATAGGACAGGTTTAGAGGGATATGGGCCAAACGCAGGCAGGTGGGACTAATGTAGATGGGTCATGTGGGTCAGTGTGGGCATGTTGGGCCGAAGGGCCTGTTACCATGCTGTAAAACTCTGAAGCTCGTAGAAGGAACTGACAGATGAGAAGACCCAAATTATTCACATAACCCCATCTTCTACCTCTTTGACGGCAATGCCTACCTCTTCGACGTTGAGGTTCTCCTTTGCACTGGTTTCAAAAAGTTGAATGCCCATCTGTTCTGCAAATTTTTGTGCATCGTTGGTCTCTACTACTTTGCGTGCAGGATCGTCATTCTTGTTGCCCACTGCAATAGAAGCGAAAGATTTGATAACAACAGGTCTGGTGGGAATTGGGTAAGGCAGTAACTTACAAATGTAAATGAGTGTGGGGAAGAGGTGCAAGTGAATGGGTGAAATAGGAGATGAATGGTGGGAGTTAGGGATATATGTGAATTGAAGGGAGAAACATAAAGTTCAATGACACAGTGGGGACAGCGGGGGAGGGGGAAACCAGTTTGTGAGCGAAATGTGTATTTACAGACACACCAAAGTGGTCGGTGGGGGTTTAATCACGAACAAAATGCATATCCGCCCATGAACGGAGATTATGCATGGCCTGCATTTTCTTCCAGTTAAACAATATCACCGTTTTTATAGCGACTAGAGAAGGGGCTGTACTCCACTTCCTCTAGGAAATAAGGTTAGCAAGTGGCTAAGGGGAAACCATGCTTGACTAATCTGGAATTTTTTGATGATGGAACAAGTAGAATGGACAAGGGAGAGCCAATTGATGTGATGTACCTGGACTTTCAAAAATCCTTTGACAAGATCCCACACAAGAGATAAGTTTGCAAAATTAGAGCACATGGTATTGGTGGTAGGGTATTGACATGGATAGAGAACTGGTTGGCAGACAGGAAGCAAAGAGCAGGAATTAACGGGTCCATTTCAGAATGGCAGGCTGTGCCAATTTCTGAATTATTGTTTTTCCATTGAAAGTGGGGTACCGCAAGGCTCAGTGCTGGGACCCCAGTTATTTACAATATATATTAACGATTTAGATGAGGGAATTAAATGTAACATCTCCAAATTTGCGGATGACACAAAGCTGGAAGGAGGATGTTATGAGGCTGTAGGATGACTTGGATAGGTTGGGTGAGTGGGCAGATGCAGTATAAAGGGAATAAATGTGAGGTTATCCACTTTGGGGGCAAGAACAAGAAAACAGATTATAATCTGAATGGTGTCAGATTAGGAAAAGGGGAGGTGCAACAAGACCTGGGTGTCCTTGTATACCAGTCACTGAAAGTAAGCATGCAGGTACATGTAGCAGGCAGTGATGAAAGCAAATAGCATGTTGGCCTTCGTCGTGAGATGATTTGAGTATAGGTGCAAGGAGGTCCTACCGCAGTAGTACAGGGCCCTGGTGAGACCACACCTGGAGTATTGTGTGCAGTTTTGGCCTACTAATTTGAGGAAGGACATACATGCTATTGAGAGATGGCAGCGTAGGTTCACCAGGTTAATTCCCGGGATGGCGGGATGAGAGGATATCTTATAAAAATACATAACATTCTTAAGGGATTTGACAGGCTAGATGCAGGAAAAATATTCCCGATGTTGGGGGAGTCTAGAACCAGGGGTCACAGTTTAAGAATAAGAGGTGGACCATTTAGGACTGTGATGAAGAAAAACCTTTTCACCCAGAGAGTTGTGAATCTGTGGAATTCTCTGCCACAGATGGCAGTGGAGGCCAATTCACTGGATGTCTTCAAGAATGGGTTATATATAACTCTTAGGGCTAACAGATTCAAGGGATATGGGGAAAAGCAGGAACGGGTTACTGATTTTGGATGATCAGCCATGATCATATTGAATGGCTGTGCTGGCTCGAAGGGCCGAATGGCCTACTCCTGCACCTATTTTCTATGATAAGTCAGTGGGGGAGCACTCTGGGAGACAGGTTCATTTGCACCTCTTCCAACCTTGTCTATTATAGAGTGCATGGCAGAGTCCTGGAAATAGTTCAACGGAGATCAGGGGGTACAAGTGCATAGTTCCCTAAAAGTGGCAGCACTGATAAACAAGCTGAAGATGGGATATGGTGTGCTTGCCTTCATTAGCCATTGTACTAAGTAGCAAAGGTGGGTCATCATGTTACAGCAGTACACAATGTTGGTTAGGCTACACTTGTGGTACTCTTTGTGGCTTTGATTGCCATGCTCGAGGAAGGATGTGATTAAGCTAGAGAGGGTTCAGCGATTCACAGGAATGTTGCCTGGACTAGAGGGCTTGCGTTATAAAGGAGAGATTCGATAGGCTGGGACTGTATTCCCTGGGGCAAGGGATGTTGAGGGATGACATGAGTGAGGTTAATAAAATGATAAGGGGCACAGATAAGTGTAGATCGCTACAGTTTTTTCCCTGGGGTAGGGGTGTCTTAAACTAGAGGACATAGGTGGAAAGTGAGAGGGGAAGATTTAAAGGGGATCTGAGGGGAATGTTTTTCCATGGTGGGAATATGGAACGAGCTGCCAGAGGAGAGATGGTAGCAGGAATAAATACAAAATTGAAAGAACATTTGGTCCAGTAGATTTAGAAGGATGTGGGCCAGACACAGGCAAAGAGGGTTAGCTTAGATAGGCACCTTGGCCGACATGGAAGAGTTGGATTAAAGAGGCCGTTTCAGTGCTTTATAATCATGAATTTGTAACACGGCAAAGTCTTCAACACATTTAACTGCAATCGCTTGATCTTCCATGCCCTCTGGCTCCATTAGCACCCCTTCTTCCCCCACTCCCCCCACCCCTATTAGCCCTTAACTGATTCACCTTTATACTCATCAACTTGATTAAAGACCGAGACACGAGAGACTGTAGATGCTGGAATTGAGCAAAAACAAATTGCAGGAGGAACTCAATGGGTCAGATAGCATCTGTGTATGGAAATGACCAGACGATCTTTTGGGTCAGGATCTTCCATCCTCCAGCTGCTTCATTTCTTAAATAATTTTGGTTTTACTTTTATGTTAACCATTATGCTATTCCAATACTAATTTTCTGTTTATTTTCTGTAATTGCTTTGGTCAGCTACTGTGTGTCTGGTATTTATCATGAAGATCCCCTTTTCCATTTTACGTTTATCTCCGTACATCCAGGAAGATCTTTGCAAGTCATTCCTCATCTCATGCAATTGCACTTCACAAATTCCCAAATGCAAAACTAGGCTCACTGTCAGACCATCCCATTATTCTGATTTACACCCCCTCTCGATCCATCTTGTGTTTCTTTAGTCTCATTACTTCCCCTTTTGCCTAGCATCATATCCCCATAATTTAATCTCTCCAGCTTGACACTTTATCGCAGATCTTCCCGTTTCTTCATTCCTACCAGATCCTTTTCTGTGCAACTTAAAACTGGTTACATTTTTAATTATTTTCCGTTGTAATAAAACAATCAGCACTTTAAATGTTACACCTGCTTTTCCCTCCACAGATGCTTCCTGACAATGAGCATTTCTATCATTTCCTGCTTTTAGGAAATGGCAACAGAACCGAGGGGAAGCTGTCCTTAACTATGTAGTACGAGTGGGAATACTCAAAGAGCAGATTCACAAATAGTTCCTGAAAGAGCTTTGGATAAATACACATATGAAAAATTTTCTAGAGCCACGAGGGAAAGCGATGAGTGGAATTCCTTTTAATAGCACAGGCTGGTGAGCAAAATGGCCACGACTGAGATATATCATTTTGTTTCTGTTCCATAATTGACAAAATGTCCATAATTGAACAATAACCTGGCAAAGTTTTCCCAAATGGAGGCAATATTTTTTAAATAGTGAAAGCTAAGAAAATTCAAAACTACAATTTACAATATTAAAATGAAGGGCTGAGAAAGCTGTCAAATAATTTAACACAGTGATCTTTAACCTTTTGGACCTAGGTTTACTTCTGGCCCAGACCAGACAAAGACCTTCTGTTCAGTGTCAGTCTGTGTGAGCTGATAGGGAACACGCTCAATGCAGTCCCTCGAACTATGAAAGTTGCAAATGCCAATAACTCTGTGTAGTTGTGGAAGTGGCGGCGCTGCCTTGCAGCTGCGGCTCGCCTGCAGTCCGTTTGTCCTTTCTGTTTTTTCTTTTCTCTTGTCCCGTTTTTAGTTTATTTCGGTTTATTTAGTTGTGTATGTGTGGGGGGGGGGAGGGGGGGTGTAACATGTTAACATGTTTTATGACTTCCTTCGGGGGGATGCGACCTTTCCTGCCGTATCCCCCGTCTCCGTGTCCGTCTGCGCTGAGGCCTATCGCGGAGCTGGCGGCCTCCAACTGCGACCGACCTCGAGGCTGCGGAGGCAGAGCCAGGACTTACCAACGCGAGGCTGGTCAACTTCGGGGCTGTGGTTGCGGGGCGACCCAACTTCCGACCCGACTTTGGAGCCTCGGAGGCTCGGCCGCGGGCCAGTGGACGACATCATCGGGAGCTCGAGTTCTGTTTTCCGGAGCTCCCGCAACTACAGCTGCGTCCGCTGGACTGGAGGGCGGCAGCTTTCGACAGCTTCGACCGCCCCGGGCCGCGGAGTTTGAACCGCCCCGTTTGCGGAGCACGGATTCAGCCGCGGGACTGACTTACCATCACCCGGCGGGGTCACAACATCGGAGGCTTGGATTGCCTCAGCGCAGAGGGAGAGGGAGAGCAAGGAGTGAAGAGACAATGACTTTGGGACTTTAAACTGTGTTGAGTGTTTGTTATTTATTCTATGTTATGACTGCAGGCTAAACCATTTCGTTGCACTGAAAAGTGCAATGACAATAAATTGAATCAAATCAAATCAAAGATGATAATCTTATCTAAATTACACTTGAGTACACAAAGTGAAATGACTGTTGAAGAAAGTACACTTTGAAACTGTGCTCAAGCTCGCTGTTGCTGCGGAATTCTAGGCGGGCAGGAGGGAAGGGGGTGCCTGAAGAGTTTGTATTGACATACCAGCTTGGAGTGCTGGATCATGACAGCCACAGCCAATTCATTGTGCTATCTTTGATAATATAATAAAAACAAAGTTAGAGCAGCAATGACTCCCAGATTACAACCAATAACACCATTGGGGGGATTTTCTGCACCTAACTCATGCTGTGCTGCAGCAGATTCAGAGACCCAACAATAAAACACTTGAAGATCAATCCCCTTTCACAGCACATGGCCAACTGTTTTGTCATTAGGACTAAAATGGCTGGATGGAATTTTTTGAGCAACTTATTGATAGAAATTAGACAAACAGATTACACAATCAAAATTTGTCAAGTGAAATATATGCAAATTAACAGGTTCCCTGAATTTAAATGTATTAGTGGCCTTGAGTAGTGACTTTATATGGCAAAAATGACAGCATGTAAAACTCTGCCCTAAGCTTTTAATGAATGGTAAAAACATCAGAAATTTAGGCAGGAAAAATAACAAAGCAAGTACATTACTTAAATAGAAAAAAAGAACATAGAACAGTACAACAGGAATAGGCCCTTCATGTCATGATGTGTGTGGTGAACACACTACCCACTTAAACTCGTCCCTTCTGCATTGCACATGGTCCATATATTCATGCATCTGTCTAAAAGCTACTACTTCGACCACCAGGCATCTACCACTCTTAAAAAAATTGTCTCGCATTTTTCCTTTAAACTTTCTCCCTCTGACCTTATAACTATGCCCTCTAGTGTTTGACTAAAGGAAAAGGATTCTGACTATCTGACTCTATCAATGCTTCTCATAATTTTATAAACTTATATTAGGGCATTGCAAAGTTTCCGACACTCCAGAGAAAATAATTGACCTTCATACAACCTCTTTTTATAACCAATAATCAGGCAGCATTCTGATAAACCTTTTCTGCACCCTCGCTAAGCCTCCATATCCTTCCTGTAATGGAGCAACCAGCACTGGTGATAGATTGCAGTGCCCTGAAGTGCAGAGGCATCTAGCGATCCCAATGCACAATGCAAAATGGCTAGTATCCAGGTACAGCAAGTAATTCGAAGCACTAATGTTATCATTTGTTGTGTGGAACTGAATACAAAGCTGGGAGCCACAGTTATACACGGCATTAAGAAACATCATCTGTACACGACATAGGTAGTTATATACAAGGAGGGATGATAAAGTGCATGGAGTGATACAGTGCGAAACAGGCCGACAGATGGCACAATGGGCTAAGTGTTCGGCTGGCAATCGGAAGGTAGCCGGTTCGAATCCTGCTTGGAGTGCATACTGTCGTTGTGTCCTTGGGCAAGACACTTCACCCACCTTTGCCTGTGTGTGAATGTGTGTGAGTGATTGGTGGTGGTCGGAGGGGCCGTAGGCGCAGATTGGCAGCCACGCTTCCGTCAGTCTGCCCCAGGGCAGCTGTGGCTACAGAAGTAGCTTACCACCACCGAGTGTGACTGAGGAGTGAATGAATAATGCGATGTAAAGCGCCTTGAGTATTCGAAAGGCGCTATATAAATCCCATCCATTATTATTATTATTATCAAGTCATTAAGTATCCATCTATATTAATCCCATTTTCCCCTGCTCTTGCATACACATCACTCCAGTTCTTCTGGCACCTTCTGAGGAGTTGGAAGCATTTCAGAAAAGGTTTGCCCCAGCAATATTTGGAATTATCACTCATTCACTTCGAGCAGTTTGAGCAGGCTTGTATCATTGAAGCTAAGAAGAGAAAGAGGGGACTTAATTCGAAATATAATATTATGATGGATCTTGACTGGGTGGATCTCAAGATTATATGCAAATCCCAGGTAACGATGAGTTAAGAGTACAGGAGGAAAATTGATAATCTGAATGGTGCCAGAACAACAATCTTGCTCTCAACATTAGCAAGACCAATTATTAACTTCAAGAGGGAAAGGCCAAGGATCCATGAAGCCGTCTTCATCAACGGGATGATGCTGGAGAGTGTCTACTGCTTCAAGTTTCTGGGTGTGCATGTCTCTGAAGGTCTGTCTTGGGCCCAACACACTGATGCAATCACAAAGAAAACTCATCAACGCCTCAGATGATTGGGAAGATTTGGAATGTCACCGAATATTCTGTCAAACGTCTACAGCAGTATGGTAGGGATTATATCGACAGGTTGCATCAGGACTGTTCAGTAACATGAAACGCATAGGAGCGAAGGCGGCTGCAGAAAGTAGTATATATTGCCGGTCCCCAAGGGATACTGACTTCCCCATCGTCAAAGGGATCTGCAGGAAGTGCTGCCTCAAAAAGACAGCTAATATCAAAGACCCACATCACCCTGGCCATGCTCTCATGTCACCACGACAATCAGGAAGCACCTACAGGAGCCCGAGAACTGTGACCACCAAATTCAAGAACAGCTTCTCTCCAGCAACCAGCAGGCTTTTGAACAATACTGCAGAACCCAAACCACAACTCTAGTTCAGCAACAATCTACTATGGAGTTTATTTTTGGTTGCACTACATACTTCAGCTTTACATTATTATGGACTACTTACCTAGTACTACTTACTTTTAATTTATTGAACCATTAATAATTGTATATTTATTTGTTGTGTTATTGCATTAATTGGTCTGTAATGCAGCAGTAAGAAAATTCATTGTTTTATTCCTGCTACATATGACAATTAAACATTTTAATTTTAGAGATAGAGTGCAAACAGGCCGTCATCCCACCGAGTCTGCAGCGACCAGCAATCCTAGGGACGTACTGGGGATAAATTTACAGAAGCCAATTAACCGACAAACATGCACGTCTTTGGAGTGTGTTTGGAGGAAACTGGAGCACAGAGAGAGAAAACCCACACAGCCACAGGGAGAACGTACAAGCTGCATACAGACAGAACCCGTAGTCACGATCGAACCCTGGTCTCTGGCGCTGTGAGGCGGTGACTACTGTTGGACCACTCTGCTGCCATTAGTCGCTTGAGGTGACGATTCCACGAGATTCTGGAATGAGGGGTTACTGTTTAAATATCAGGGTTGCCCACTGAAGACTTGACGCGAGAAGAAATTTCTCTGACGTTCACGACTCTTTGGATATCTCTTCCTCAAAAGGTGGTAGAAACAGAATGTTTGAATATCTAAGAGAGGTTGATAGAGTTTTAATAAGCAAATGAGGTCTACGTTTATGGTGGGCAGATGGGAATGCAGAGATGGGGGTGACAATTAGATCAGCCACGATTTCAAATCACACGTGGAGCAGGGTTGAGAGGTAATCATTTACCCAAGCTCCTATGTTTGTAAAATTATCTATCATATCTTTGGAAATGGAGGGACACAGGTGGATGAGTGACATTCTTATTGTGAATGAGTGAATCATCAAACAATTTCCTTATTTCATTCCAATGTACAATGGTAATGATATACATACCCAGTATCCGACACACATCATCACAATTCTGGTTTATTTCATGTAACCACCGCTTGACGTTAACAAATGATTCTGCACTGGTGACATCATATACCACTATAACCCCGTGAGTGCCTCTGTAATACCTGCCAAATAAGAAGAGATAACATTTAAGACACTTAGGGTTGATTTCAGTGAAGTTAATGCTCAATTTAATTCAGCTTGACACTTTGAGGGAGTGCTACGGGTGTACAGTGTGTTATTTTCCCAGATGAAAAGATCCCATGTGTCTCCACAGTGAATATAAAAAATCCTGTAAGAAAATCTGAATGGAAGATGTTGTCTTTGGCCAACATTAACAAGACTAAAAACAGTCATCAATCAGCCCACTCCTGTTAGTGGGAACATATACTACACGCAATGAATGCTGTGCTTATCTTCAAGAGGGAAACGAGAAGCTTATTGGCTGTGAAGCGCTGTGTGGTTTTGAAGTTGTACAATATTTATTATTAATGTTTAATGTTTTATGTGTCATTCCTAACTGTCACTGTATGTCATGTTGTCGCTTGTGGGCGGAGCGCCAAGGCAAATTCCTTGTATGTGAATACTTGGCCAATAAACGTAAACTTAAAACTTTTTAAATGAGAGTGCTCTCAGCTCCAGAATTGTCGTTTCTTGCATCCTCTGCTGAAAATGTCAATAGGTTTATTTGTATGAGTTAGTGACAAAGAGTTTGTGAGCAAGTTAAATTATCTACCTTGACTATGGACGTGCCCAGGTCTCTTCCTCTTACAAACATAGACATGAATTATGGCATTCAAGGATTATCTTGGCATTTCAGGATCTCCCACAAAATCCCACACAGGAGAAAGACAAAAGCCATCCTAATAGAGAAGTTTTGCCATAATGGATGTAACTCCATGCGCAAGTACACATTCACTCATCATCACCAGTGTATTCATAGTATTCTCAATCTTAATACTTACTTTCTATGTTAATTATCTTTCAATGATTCTATTGATATGATGGGGTAGTGAGGGGGGAGAGGATAGTGGTGGAGGGAAAGTTTGCCTCACACAAACATACAAATATCAGGAGAGTGGATATTCCTGAACTCTCTTGTACAACCCAGTAACTGAAGCTTCCCAGATGGCATTTTGGTTGTTTGCCATCTGGTGTGATAGTGACTTATGCAGACCAGATGGTCTCAGCTATGACTTCTGATCTGTGCCGAGTTAGCTAATCTTCACGGAACGGCAGTTAAAGATTTGCAATCTGTAGAGGCCAAGGCTAGTTTACATTTTATTGGTGGTGTCACTTTCAATAGGTAAAGATGAGTGCCATGCCTCCTAATCATTTAAAGGATTTTAAAAGCACTTCTTGATATTTAAATAAAATAGAAATACTTTGATGACTTTAAAATAGCTGCTGTAACAAGTCTAGATAATTGACTATAGACACAAAAATCCAAAGTAACTCAGCAGGTCAGGCAGCATCTCAGGAGAAAAGCAACATTTTGGGTCGAGACCTTCTTCAGACTGAGAGTCAGGGGAAAGGGAAACTAGAGATTATAGATGGCACATAGAACAAATGAATGATAGATATGCAAAAAGCAATGATGATCAAGGAGAGGTGGAGCTCACAATGGTCCATTGTTGGCTGCGGGGGAGGTGATAATGAGTTATACAGGCAGTGAAACTCAACAGGATGATAGTGAAACAAGTACGACGACTAGGGTAGGGGAAGGACGGAGAGCAAGGGAAACTAGATAATTGACTGCCTGGTAACACTGATCTCCCAGCTACAAAAAACCTGCAAGAAATTGAGGAATGCAACCCTATTCAGCTGTGGCATAACCAAGAAATGATGAATCACCGGCCTAACTTCCTTAATAGTGTGCAGCAGGAGGCTCCTCAATGCTTTACTTAGTATAGCAAGAACAGCTCATTCATCTTCTCATATCTGTTCTGCCATTCAATCATTATCCTTATTTAAATCTTCAATACCACTTATTATTTTCTTCCACTCCCCCTAATATCTTTACCTAACAACTCCCTATCGAAGCTCTTTAATTTCTAGACTGGCCCATTCAGTCTTTTGGCATAAAAATTCCAAATACCCGTGATCTACCTCTTCCTCTTTGACGACCCTCAGACTATCCTTGATTGGACTTTGCTGGCTTTACCTTGCACTAAACGTTATTCTCTTATCATGTATCTACACTCTGTAAATTTAATCACGTATTGTCTTTCTGCTGACTGGTTGCACACAACAAAAGCTTTCCACTGTATCTTGGTACAAGTGACAATAAACTAAACTAAATTGATCTGTATGCGATGCCTGGTCTGGCTCTCACTGAATAACCCCACCCCATGTTGTGGAACACCCGTCGCCACAGCAGATGGTAGCTGATCTAACAAATTCCACTTCGAACAGTTCCATTAACTTCTGGGAATTCCGGTGCTACTAAATCGGCATCAAAGTTGAGTTCTGGTCAAGAAACCCAAAAGTATCACATTGTTGGTTAAAACTGATATGTGGAAAGCAGGAATT
Source organism: Amblyraja radiata (assembly GCF_010909765.2). Taxonomy (NCBI): domain Eukaryota; kingdom Metazoa; phylum Chordata; class Chondrichthyes; order Rajiformes; family Rajidae; genus Amblyraja; species Amblyraja radiata. Next base: position 25,052,170 of record NC_045980.1, on the reverse strand, counting down.
GGCATTGATATGGTTGAAATGAACACAGTGAATTGGTTTTGAAGTCAGCAAAAAGGGGCGTTTCAAGATATCCAAAATTATTTGGCATTACTCTATGGATTGGGATTAAAAGTGGACAAGTAAACTGCTCATATTTTAAATCCAAGTTTCTCATTTCAACCATTTGGGATTCAGTGCTAGCGGTCCCTCCTGTTCATCTGGACCAGCAGGTAATAAGTAGTTTTTCTTCCTCATACACGAACCCAGGCTGTCGACACAGGGTTGCTAGGATGATTCAATCAACAGGAAGTGGAAACCAGCTGGGGATGGTGATTAACTAAACTCCAATTAGCCTCCCTTTGCTCTGATATTTAATTTCATTCACATGTTTAAACTATAATGTTTTAATGTTTTATTATTAATGGTTTACTGTATGTCGTGTTGTTACTTGTGAGTGGAGCACCAAGGCAAATTCCTTGTATGTGTACATACTTGGCCAATAAACTTATTCATTCATTCAATTCAAGTTTTTTTCATAAACTATTTTCAAGATCTGAGCATCACCAGCAAGAGAGACATGAATCACCTTCTTGACGTGTGCCGTCCTTCTGGTAGGGGTGTTTCTGCAGTGCAGAAAGCTCTAGCCTCAGACCCAGTGACAATGAAGGATCAGCTATGTATTTCCAAGCTAATATTGGAGAAGAATCTGTAGACAGATGCCTGGTTCCCTCGTCCATATTAGTGATAGCATATCAGCCACTAGGCTTGGAGCAACTTTGAATTTGGTGCTTATCGCAATGCTGGATGATCTGTGCAGTTTTATTACTTTTGTTTAAACATATGGACTTTTGCTTGACCACTTCAGAGAGCATTTCAAAGGAAACCACATGTAAGCCAGACCAGGGAAAGACGACAGGAGTTGACCAGATGGGTCTCGTCTGCAATCAGGCAGATTTTCATGGTCGTCTTTACAGATATTCGTTGGCACTTTTGTCCAAACCAAACTCTGGATTATTAATTCTCGATAATTCATTTAAATTCCACTACTGCCCTGTTGGGATTGAACTCAATTCTCTGGGTTGCTGGTTGGGTCTCCATGTTGCCAATCTGTTGACTTTCTCACTGTAGCAAGGTAAAGTAATACAAATTATAGCTAATACAAAAGCACAAAAGGGGCACATGTGATTAATTATTTTTCATTGATATTCGGAGTGCGGGATCAAATCTTACACTAGACTAGGCTAACACTGCAATCATTACCGAGTGTTGGTGTACCTTGTCGGGATGCCTTATCGCCTTGGACAAGTCTTGACTACGTTCAATTGTAATTGTGTGGAACTCAGAGGTATCCTGGCCATCTTTCATCCCTCAAGGCACATCAACAACAGATTATTTGGTCATTCCATTTAAATTACAAGTGAGAGCTTGTTGTTGACAAATCATTTGCCAAGTTTCCTACATTGTCAATGACCATTTTTCAAAAGTATGTCATTTGTACAAAGTGCTTTGTAATGTCTTGAGGTTGGTTAAAAAAAAAAAAGGCTGTATGAATGCAGATTCTTTCCTTGATATGCAAGTTCCCTTGTCTATAAATCCTAACAATGAAGGAGACAAAATGTATCAGTAGCTAACAAAAGGAGTATCATTAGGAAATCTATTCCTACAACATAGCAAAAAGATATTTAATATATCTTTTAAAACATGTTTCTAATTTAACAATAATTTCCATTTAGATTGTCATGTATAGTCAGTCTCAAAGCACCAAGAAAGGAAATTGAGCTTATGAAGGAAACCGCAAAGTCTGAGTTCACATTTTACAACACCACAGATCTCAAGCCGAGCTGCAACAAAAAGTCACTGGCACACATGTGGATATAAAACCTGTCCATGCACCTGACCACATTCATCACTGAATAGTAGTCATGTGATACAAAAGATCACTGCGGGCAACAATCAATGATGCAGACATTGTGCGCGTCAAGCACAGTCAGCATTTATTGGCTGGCATAAATTACATGAGAAGATGGAGGCGAGTCAATTCTTGAACCAGCTTTCTGGTGAATTACTCCCACAATGCTGTTGGAGAGGGAGTTCCAAAATTTCGATCCAACCAAGTGCTGGAGTAACTCAGCGGGTCAGAGAGCATCTTTGGAAGATATGGATAGGTGATATTTGGGTTGGGACTCTTCTTCAGATTTGTAAAACCAGCATCAGCAGTTCCTTGTGTCCAGGATAATGTGCAAGTTGGAGGGGAACCCACAAGTATTGTGGTTCCCATGTACTCATTGTCCTTTGAGAGGCACCAAAAAATTGTTGGAACTAACTGCAGGGCATTTTGTCCAATTGTAAAACACTGCAGCCAGGGTGTGGCAATAGTGGAGGAATGGAATATTTGGAGATCAGGAGATGAGGCACTTGCATCTGACCAGCTTTTGTAGCAGTATTAGGATGCTGCTTGTTGGGAACCTGCTAACAGTAATGTCATTGAATATCAAGGGTAGGTTCTTTAACCTTTTTTACTGCTTTAATTGATTGCTGCTGTGGAGAGATACATCGGCAACATCCAGATTACGAGAATTGGGACAGGAAGGTTTATTCAGGTTTGTTTTCGCACCATTTGCCACAGACTTAGCGTGGCTGCTTTACCTGTCAGAACTACCAAGTTACCCAGAGTGCAGGAGGTCCCCAAGTTGCAAACACCCAGTTAATGGACACTCACACACACAAATGTGCTCTTTTCATACTAAATTCCAAAGCCCGACATACTGTAGTTCCTATGAACGGCAGAACTAGTTTCCACTCTTTCCCCATTCCTGGTAATAGTTCTTTATCAGTCTTATGTGCTTTTGATATCATTCATTACAATACTGCACAGGTATAGTTATATTTCTGACATGGACAAAATCAACTTATGGCTATGTGTAAAATGTATTTCCTGTGGAAGCAAGTATACACTCAACCATTGTTCACTTCCAGAATGGGCTATAATACACAAAGGACTATCGATCATCCTGTCTCAGTTAATGATAAGTAATAATTAGGGATTTCCTTGGCCCCGTTTGACTTGGTGCCATGAGACAAAGAGATAGAAGGGAAGTAAGGGAGACTTCAACAGCAAAAACATGCAGGGCCATTCCCTTCTGACTCTCCGTCATTGTCCAATCACCTGCAGTAGTGCAGGATATGGGCACAAAAGCACAATGGGAGCAGATGAGATGCTGGTTGAAACGAACCATGTTGTCCGTGAATCAGTCCAGCTATTTTGAACCAACCCACTGGTTTCATCGTTACAATTACAAATGCTCTCTTTTTAAAATTCACAACTGTTTTTTCTTCACTGAAGTGAAGTTAAATTATCTTGCTGTTGCATTGGGGTTTGAGCATGACACCAGATGGTTAATCCAGGCTTCAGGGTAACTAGCCCAGTCATTAAACCAAATGCATCCAATCCCAGAGAAGGATGTATATCTCCTGCACAAATTAGATCTGGGCACAGTGCAAGCACTTTCTACGTAAACCAGATCTTGGACACACCGCAGACACCTCCTCTTTAATTAGATCCTTGGTGTATTGCAGCTGGCAGCCACAGCCTACACAACAGGACCAATTTGGTTGTCAAAAGCTCACGGTGAAGCTAAGGAACTCACTGTTAAATGAGGCGACAACTTCTGAAGTGGCAGATGCGCAAATAAATATGAATAGCAAAACCCTGCCGCGCCATTTGTTCTGCTCCACTGGAAGCTTTTTATAATGAGTATTTCACTATTGTAAAGTGGAAGCTTTCGTGCGGTGGGTATGGATTAAGCCTGAAGCAGATGAGTAACTCCAGGTATATGTAGCTTTTTAATAATGTGATAGGTGTTGATGCTAATGACTACCAAGGGACTATATTGACAGCGACTCAACATGCTAGCAAAAATTAAATTTTAATATTTTATTGGGGACATTTTGAAGCTCTCTATCAAAACTGCAAAGTTCCCTTTTAACAGAAATGAAACCCTATGGACTTAGCAAATAAATGAGAAATTCAGCTGCCTTTGCCTGAACCATCCGTGGGAGGTGACACAAAGTTTGAATTAAAAATAGATGCTAGTTAAAAAATAGAACCTGTGGGGAGGTTTAAAAAAAAAAAACCTCTGCAAATAATAATTATTGAGACGTTTTCCCTTCTTTGTGTGTGTCAGCTCCCCGGAGACAAAAATATGAAGCAATCAGCGGTGATGGATGCACACACAACTTCATTAAAATTGCTGACAGATAATTATACATTAGCACAGGTTGATTTCAATGGGAGAATGGCAACATGAATGATGTAATACCAGTGCCATCACCAGCAATCCCAAAGCTGCTTTCATGTCATGGTGCCAGCAACAGCCAGAGAGGGAGGTGTGAGCAGCAGGCCACCAAGACAGGATGAGCAAAAACCGTGATGCTGAAAAATACATTAACCTACCAAGGCGGGATGGTGGTGGGGGAGAGGGGGGAGGTGATGTATTTGATGTTTTGCAAACAACTTTTGGCCAGCAGATATATTCTTAATGCTGTCTGGCAAGGCAAAAAAAAAAAAAAAATCATTGCGAATCCAGAATGCCATAAAAGACTGAACCAAAAACCTGAGCAAGTAGCACAGTTGAGTGGAAGGATAAGTAGAGGCAACTGTGTTTTAACACACAGTATACATGCAAACATGTGAAATGGTAGGGAAGAAACACTGATAAAGAAGTGCCATTTGTCACTCCTTAAAATGTGGCCTGCAGAACAAGGGATGTTTAAGTTAAATCCCATCGTGTATTGTGTTATTTTTATTCGTATGGCTGTATGGTAACTCAAATCTCACTGTACCAATTGGTGCATGTGACAATAAATGTAACTTGAACTTGAACTCCCAACTCAAATGAGTGTGCCACCGCCATCACATATCTCAGTCATTAAGTACATACAGGGCTGCACATAAATAAATCAACCCAAATGTTCCCAATTCAGAAACCATAGATGATCTGCGAGGTCCACTGCTTGGTGAAATCTATGTTTGTGGAGATACATGGAAGTGCAAGCTCTGGTTTACAAAAAAACTGTTGGAGTAACTCAGCAGATCAGACTGAAGAAGGGTCCCAATTTTTATCTTTCAAGCTTGTGGCGATCAAGTCGAATGATCCTGACCGGTTCAGGAAATCTAGGTATGATCTTTGTGAAGCTATCAGGGAAGCCTATTGATTGTGGCAAGCTAGCATGCTATAACTGACTACAAATTGAAGCCGGGCAGTTTTGCTGGCAACAATGCATCTCTCCGACAAGTTCAATGCATTTTAAGCTCGTTTTTAACAGAATGTTGTGAAATTATGTCATTGTCAAGTCTCAGGTGCACCTGCATCCAAGGTCACCGTCACAGACTTCAGATCGGCCTTCCCAAGAGTGAACATGTAAAAAGTGACTGGCATGGACGGAATGTGCAAGGAGTGGATGCGAAAGGGGAATAACTGAACCAATGGGAATGGGTGATTGATAGCCGACATGGACTTGGTGGGTTGTAGGGCCTGTTTCCATGCTGTATTTTTAATAAAATAAAGGCCCCGTAGCAGAAGCGTCCAAGTCGCTGGGCTGGAAACTGGAAGTATCCCGAGCTAATTCTGCTACCACCATCATCTATTGCAACAAGTGATGGCTCTCACTGATTGTCGCCGGAAGTTTCCATCCTTTTCAGGACGGACGATGACAGCAATGTCAACATTTGAAACATGGAAGATGGACACGAAAGAAGAATAAAATAAAGAAAGTCATATGCCTGCCTAAAAGGGAAGGATGTAACTCATCATAATGCATCTGTATTATGATTTTGAGCATAATGCATCTGTATTATGAGCTGGCATTTTGCTGATTATGGTTTTAAATTTTCAGAGAACTGTTTCTACAATAGAAATTAATCATGATTTGGCAATGTTTGGACACTTCCTCGAAAATCCACCACTTCATGTTAGCCAATGAACTGCTTTGACCCAGGCCACCCAAAACTCAGTTAATTTTAAGGAAAATGAATCTGGCAGAGGACATTTCTTGAAGGTTTTTCTTCCTGCAGTCTGTGAACGTTGCCCATTAGAAGCAGAATAATTGCCCATGTAGCCAGTAGCCTAAAATTAAAAAAGGCTGGAAATACACGGCAGGTCAGGCCTCCATCATTAAGTGCTTTGAGAGGCTGGTCATAGTGCGCAGATGGTCTCGATCCTCCAAAATTTAACTTTCTGATCCATAGACCACAATCAGTGAGGATGTGTGACAAAACATCCTCGATTATCTTTTTCAATGTTTCAGGATGAAGATCTTTTGCCAAAACTGGAAGGTGGAAAAATAAACTTGCTAACTTATTGGGTGATTGGAGGTGGGAAGGTTTTTTTCCTTTTGGACACAGTAGGTGTGACAATGGGATACTTGTTTCGCTGTTTCTCTTCCCACAGAGCCTATGTTCTCACTCTGTATCTGCTCCCACTAATTGCTGATCAGATAGCCTTGTTTACAGCTTATCCCACCGTCACCCAAGCTTTACCCTCAGAGACGTCCTCCCACTCTCCCGGCAGCTTAACACGCTTCTTTTCTCTCCCAGTACTGACAAAGGGTCCCCAGCTTGAAACAAGACTATTTTCCTTCCCACAGACCCAGCCTGACCTCTTCAGTATTTCCAGCATTTTCTGTTTTAATTTAAAGATTTCCAGCATCTGCAGTTTTTTAAATGTTCATTCACTAGTCTCATGGTAACCATTAATGGAAGAAAGTCACAAATTAAATATGAAAGCTAACAAGGGTTGGAATTTATTGAGAAAAAACTGTCCTCTTCCTTCCGTCCCCTCCCCCAGAACAGAACATCAGTTTGTATTCAGACATTCTGTGCCGTGGCCAAGTACCAAATACCATTTAGAAGCGAGGCCAATAATAGTAGTAACTTGGATTACATATCAGTTGAGACCCAATTCTCTTACAGAACAGGCTCAGCCAGTCAGGGTTGGGTGATGATTGGACATAACGAGTTGTTATATGGACAAAAAGGTAGAGTAACTCAGCGGGTCAGACTGCATCTCTGGAGAAAAGGAATAGGTGACGTTTCGGGTCAAGTCCCTTCTTTAGACTGAATCAGTCTTCAGAGTCTGAAGACCTGAAACATCACCTATTCCTTTTCTCCAGAGATGCTGTCTGACCCGCTGAGTTACTCCAGCTTTTTGTGTCCATATCGGTTTAAACCAGCATCTGCAGTTCCTTCCTTCGCAAGTTATATACTGTTTGAAATTTACATCCAAATACAGGTACTTGATAAGGAGGTTGTAAAGAAAAGTAAAACAATCTCCGAAAAGAAAGAAAAGTGTCACGATGATTCAAAGCTATTTACCTTGTTGGGGAGAGAAGTGCAGAAGAGAGGGTTTCCCCTGGGAGTGGACAAGCGAAGTCTAGACAAGGGTTAAAAACTGGAACAGTGATTTTTTTAATATGATTATGCCTCACTTGCAGAATCAGCAGCATTCATTGGCCCATTGCTCACATTGATACAGACTTTCACTCTGATACCATGGAGTTGTCATGGACACAAATTATTCATTCTTACACCGGCCGGCAAGCAGTAGGGATCTGTCCTCGTCAACAACTTGCATCAGACATATGCTCCACAATAAATGAGGAAAACGGCAGACAATGCTAATCCTTTATATTGGGATTGTGCTGCTGATTCCTGGTGGACTAGGGCTATTAGAGAGACAAAACCTGCCAGATTCATTTCAGCTCAGTACAAACATTAAAATAAAGCTTTTATTTACAGAGCAAAATAAATGGGGTGGACAAAAGTGTGGTCAAAGCAATGGACTGGGAAAACGTAACCGCTGAAATGTGCACCTCTGACCTGCCATCTCTTTGTGTCAACCGTTTTCGCCACCTTAGTTACATTGGACTGAATGTTTGAAAGTATGTTATTTATCTCTGGATCAATACTGAAGGCTTGCATTCTCCTCAAGATATCCTGATCTCGCAGGCCACAGTGTGTACTCTCTGTAGTATGACCTTAGGATCCTTCTTGAAGAGGAACGTTTTCAGTTTTACAACCTGGCAGCTCTTGACTTTGATACAAAATTGGCCATAATGCTGTGATATTATTCCATCCTATTTAAAAGATCCTATTTTTTGTTTACTGTATACACTAATTACATTGCAATCTACAAAAATCCTGGGATTACCATTAGAAATTGTCCAGATCATGCAATTTTAATCAACTGGTAGAATAAAGATATTATTGATTATAAATTGCAATTTAAACAAACATATCCTATGCATCTGATTATGCCAAAGTCAAATGACTTCACTGTTTGTTCAAAAGGAAAATAAAACTGGCTGCTCAGATTAGCTGAAGTCAGCTAATTAGTAAACTGGATCCAGGAATACAAAGCATGGGAAGAAGCTAGAAAATACAGAATACAAAATGACGCAATTTTGTTTTTTGTCCTATATTTTACAGTTGCACACATGTATTCAAGTTGCACATATAATACACACAAACACTCAAGAATGAAAGACGCCGCAGAAAATGGTGGACATTGCCTGGTTCATCAGAAGTACCAACTCCCCACTATTGAAGGCATCGCTACAGGAAGAGCTGCCTCAAGGTGGTAGCTACTATTAAATACCCATACCACCCTGGCCACAGATCTTGCACTATGTTGCTTAGCTTGCACTATCGTGGTCTGGTTTACCAAGAGTAAGTGAACAATATTGCTTGTTGCATTTATTGTGCCTGTAAAGCAGCAGCAATTAAACAATTTCATTGTTCTGGACCCAGTCTTGTGACAATTAAACACTCTTGACATTGCAAAGGCAAGAGCTGGAACGACTTACTCTCTATTGATCTGAAGGGACATTGTGTAAATAGTACAAGATATTTAGATTTATTAGCACCACTAAAATATACAAGTCAGTGGCAACTGTGATCAAACATAACATCAGCTCTGGTTGCCAAGACACAGAACTGTTCCAGTAATAGAGGAGGTGCTGAGAAGCCAATCCTCATTGTGACAGGTCAGAGCTGGGGAATGACAATAGATTTTTGTCCTGAAAATAAGAGCTCCAACGCTGCCAATGATGAACACAACTACGGAAGTGAAGAGGGCAAATCCAGCCCACATCCTTAAATAACAAAACAAAATGAGAAGAGTAAACACACATTCAAACTAATAAAAGGTACATTTAAGGCTCAACAAGATCTTTTTTTAACGAAGCATGAGCAACACATCAATAAGAGGAATAAAATAAAATTATTTTGTCAGTTGAGAAAATAATTAGAATATGGCAAAAGGAATGTCAGAATTTTCTGAATGAACCAAGATCAAAAAAATTGCTCTCCTCTTTCACAATTCTTTGACATTTTCATCAGTCACCCTCTAATTTCGGCTTGATGTTCCTCTTTCAGTTAGATGGCCCAGAATACAACCCCACAATGAAGATACTGTACAACATAACCTGGTCAGGGTAGTATGACCAGATTATATAACCATACTATGATTATATGATCATAAGATCATTGTATGACCACCCTAACAGCAGGGTCAAAATCTAGATTGAGATATTTGCACTCATCACCATCTAGACAATCTGTGAGAGACAACCACAATCCAGTCTAGAAAACTAAAAGCATGTGACCTGTGGCTCAACTGATAGCAGGGGTCAAGGGAAAAGCATTCAAGTCACGTCACTGTTTCCACCAATCGTTACACCACTACGCACAAGAAGCACAAGACGCAATTGTATGCAGATGCCGAGAAGTGTGTTCTGCCCTGGCTGAACAATTTCTAATCTTGTGATGTGGACTCGATAAGAAGAAGCTGACAGCATACTTGCCTCCAGAATCAAAGAGTTTGTGGCTCAAGTTCCACTTCAGAAATATTAGCACAAAAACCCAGGGGGACATTCCAGTGCAGTCGAGAGAGGTCCAACGAGGTGGTGCCACCTTTTGCTTAAATTTCTAAGTAAGAACTCACCTGCCATCCTGGGTGTACGATTTCAAAGAACAAGCATTCTCCCCGGATCTATCGCTAATAAATCATCTTTATAAAAATAATCTTTTTTTTAACACTATTACCGCTACTTGTGGGAGCTGGCTACATGCCACATGCAGGTTATATAATCAAATACATCATTGGCTTTATAGTTCTTTGAAAGTAACTGATGGTTCGATTATAAATCATTTTTATCTGACACAAACCCAACTGTTTATTTTCTTTAAAAAAAAAATCTTTATTTACTAATCCAAACAATCAGTGCACTCCCACAGCCTGAAGACAAATGTAAAAGTTGGAGAGTCATCTGGATGCTGGCTGGCGTCAGCAGAATGAACACTTAATGGAGACTTAACTTCCTGTCACTGAACAAGTGTGGTTTTCACCAACGGATGTCTACAATGCCTTTGAAGCCATTGTGGAAAGTTAGAGTGAAGTGCGTTAACAGCAAGTGTTGAAATATTTTATTTTAAACAACCACATCGAAATGTTCTTCATTCACAATTCAGAAAAAAAGTGAGCGAGCTAATAATAATAATTCTAATTCCACCTACTGAATTATTGCATTTTGCCAACTCAAACAAAAGAGCTCAAAAGAGAAAAAACTGTACTTGGTCAAAAATCTAGTAATCCTGCTCTTCCCTCACCCCCTTCTTTCAGTCTGAAGAAGTGTCTCGACCCAAAACATCACCTATTCCTTCGCTCCATAGATGCTGTCTCAACCGCTGAGTTTCTCCAGCATTTTTTCTACCTTTGATTTTTCCAGCATCTGCAATTCTTTCTTAAATATATTGATACAAATTAGTCTTTTCCATGATCACCTGGGCTTTTACAGATTGTACAGTGGGCAAAATGTGTAAGACCAGAAGGCCAACGTGCAATTGTCTTACATACATTTTTATCTGTCAAGCAAATTGAGCAAATACTTATTTTGTGTCAACTGTTCCTACCAGTGTAACTCCCCTACTGCATGGCTGAAATATTACACTCTTAAACTACAAATTTATCATTATGGGGATTAATGCTAGACCAGCCATCTCAACAACGTCAATTTGAAATACTTCTTTATTCCCTCAATCAGTCAACCAATATCTGGTTTGCAAGTCAGTTGGCAGTGATTTTTAACCCAATTCCAGTTTTGATCTTAGAATCCAAGATGTGGAGAGAGCAGCATTGCCACCTTACAAACGAGTTCCCCTTCAGGTGGATGCAAAAAAACCCAATATGGCTCAGTTTTAAAACAATGTTTGGGCATTCTTCTGAACATCCAGGATATTACTTACTCCTCCAATATCAAAAATAATCACTTTTTTTTCATTGCTATTTGTAGGACTTTCCTGCAGACAATCTGACTACTACATTTCCTATATTACCAGAAGAATTGTCTTAGTACCACTTTCTGTAAAATGCTTTAGCATATTGAAATGAAATGAAAGATGCTTACTTCCCTAAATTATTACTTCCCTATTTTCCCCATTTTTGAACAAAAAAAATGTGTTGTGACGCACAAAGATGCATAAACAACGCAATTCTAAATTGCTTACCGTGAAGAAAATTAGTACACAGGTTAGAATTTACATTTATTATTTATGCACAAAAACCTCTTGTGCATTGGTTATGAAGATCAATAATGGACTGATGATCAGAATACAAGGTTGGTTTGGGAAAAATACCTGATCAAAGAATAGGCAGCAATAGTTTAAAAGAAATCCTTTCTTATCTTGAGTATATGCATTCAGTCTGTGCAGACTAAACAAAAGTAGGAATTCAGATAAAATATTCCTACTACTTTTGTTTCAATATCACTCCTACCCGTTGGCAAGCCACTTGTGGCAACAACAGCTTGTTGATAACTAGAGCTGCAAATTAAAGGTTAGCAGACAACACTCTCAGCACAAGTACAGCCAATCTATTTCTGCCAGTATTATAAACACTCAATTCAGTGTCATTTTTATGAATGTTGAACGTACGAAGGCTCACTTTCCAAGAAGCAAACAAGTGCACGCAACAGACATCCTTTCAATGAACTCAGGGGTCAGTCCAGGCACTTTCCATCAGTTCCTCCAGTTCGGAGAAAAAACGATTTAAGTCACAATAGTTATGTCTCTATACCAAATTACTGTCCAAACAGAACAAAAGGTTCTCAAATTATAACTCAAATTTTAATGGTACAAATCTTTGTGAACAAGATTAGATCTGACCACTATTAATAGCTGTCAGCTTCCCCACATCATCTTGATAATCAAACTGTAAACACATGATAGCCTTCACTAAACTATTCTACTCTTACTTGGGAACAACTTAGATGTACCAGATCATTCTTCAACGTAGAAGAGTGAATTTAAACACCTGTTCAGAGAGGCAAACAAAGACAATTGCTGAGAGTAAAGGGGACAAATAATGCAGGCAACACTTTAAGCTAACAAATTAGTCCTGTTGTCTATTTCCTGCCCATTGTCCAAAGCAAGATTGCCACAGGAAATGATCTCATTAAAGCTAAACCACAACCTGATTATAACCAAATTAAGGCTGTCAATACCTTGCAGATAAGGTATGATGGTTTATTCCTGTGAATGGTAAATTACCACCCCTAACACTACTGAAGCCAATTGCTTCTAAAATTATTGTCAAATCAAAGATGATCACTATAAAGGCCATAAAATTATGAACAAATGAATAGAAGATCATTAATCAGATAACAGTCCTCAGTATAGACTGAACAGAGGAAAAACCCTCAAATACTGATGCAACATACTCATCTGGGTTCTCCCTAGAACTAAAAGTCTCTCTCGTACACACATTACAAAGAACATTGCATTCCTATTGAAAGTTGATTTCACCTTTCTTTATTTAACAATATTAAAAGTTTCAACGAATGTTCATGCTTTCATCAGGCGCTGGGAAAGTGCTTAGGAAACCACAGCATAATAACAGGAAGGTCAGGCTTAGCTGACTTGTCAGAGTCCAGTATGTGGAACGCAATCTTAAACTTGGAGCTAATCTGCTCAGTGGTGAAGTCAATAACAACTTCCTCACAGCAATGGCGATGGAAATCTGAAAATCTCAGTCACCCCCCCCCCGTCCCGTCCCGTCCCTGTCCCTCACCAAAATTGGGGAAATCAAGTTCGTCAAATTAACAATTTTGATTAGGTTAGCCAGATGTATTAAAGCTTATAGAACCAAAGCATTTAGATGAAGATTACGCATAGGGGTGCAGGATATAACAAAATGACAGAATAAACAAGAAGACAGTGAATAGTTTTCTCTTGCTCTCACATTCATGTACCATAAGTATTGACCAGTAAAATACAGCACATGCTATGTGCAAATCCTATTTACATCAGTAAAGGGTCATATGTTGTTGACTCTTCAATGATATGGCCAGATCTCCAGATGCTTAGCATAGAGTTTAATTCAGATAAAGGTGAGGTGCTGCATTTTGGCAAGGCAAACCAAGACGGGACTTGAACAGTAAATGATGGGGCCCTGGGGAGTGTTGTTGACCAGAGACCTAGGGATGCAAGTACACAGTTCCATAACAGTGGCGACAAGTAGACAGGGTGGTGAAGGCGGCGTCAGCATCATGTATTAAGTACAAGAATTGGGACTAAATAGTTATGCTATCCAAGATGGACAGGAAAGGTTTCAAGAATATAGATCAAATGTGGGCAAATAATACCTTAGATGAGCATTTTGGGCAGCATGGACAAGTTGGATTTAAAAGGAACTTTAGGGCTTTTTTTTCCCCTTAGAGGGTGCTGCACAAATGGAATGAGCTCCCAAAGGAAGAAGCAGAGGTAGGTACAGGTATGGCATTTAAAAGACACTTTGATACATCCATGGATAGGAAATATTTGGAAGGATATGGGTCAGGCACAGACACATGGGATGACTCAGATTAGGCAACTTGGTTGGCCAAATTTGCCCAAAGGGCCTGTTTACGTGATGTAACTATGTTAAATAAGAATGGATTTAAAATAGTTGGTTGTATTTCCAGGGAAAGAGTTCAAATGGCAAGAATTGTGATAAAAGATAGAAATGGGCTAAAAGTTATATATGATTTTTAACTGCACTGTTTGCTTGAAAAAGCCAAAAGTCAAAATTGAACTGATAGTTTCTTCAACATTCCTAATCTTCCACATATGGCCAAAGGATAGAAATAATTTTCAACCCATCCTTAGATTTTCTGCTCAGTGTACATCTCTCAATAATTTGTCAATGTTTCTGAATTTATTTGCCTCTTGAATTGCTCTGAAACCAAGTCTTTAATAAGCTTCAATGTTGTTTGCCAAATATCCATTACTAATGAAGCTCTGTCACGTGAAGTCAATGACTCTATCAATGCTTTTGCATTTCAACCTGCTGTTAATCTTCCAGCCTCAAGACAAGGCTCCTTACAACACAGTAATGGAATTAAGAACAAATGGACATTTGGAATTGGATGTACAACACTAAAAGTCTGACCTCTCATTAATGTATCCAATCTCCCCCAAAAAGTTGTCATCACAAGGTAAACACAAGCGTGCATTAATTAACAGCAACATTTTCTTAACACTCCAAGCTGGAGAGTTGTGGGTTGGCGGTTCAAGATCAGTTCACAATTTTGACTGATACGACTGACACAAGCGTGCATTAATTAACAGCAACATTTTCTTAACACTCCAAGTTGGAGAGTTGTGGGTTGGCGGTTCAAGATCAGTTCACAATTTTGACTGATACGTCTGATGTGTGACACGGTCCAAGAACACAGGGCTGAATGTGAACTAAAAAAATCCAGCCTTCAAACAAAGCTGTGGAGATAAGCCTTCAAGTATTTCTCAAGAGATAACACGTCTACTGTTTTGTCCACATTTCTTAAATCACTCCTTAAAGGAGGAATGAGATCCGATTCTAAATAGTGTGTATATTTGCACTATTTTAATCTGTGCCAGTTATCACAAACTTCTTTTTTTCCCCCACAGCAGAAACAATGAATATACATTTTAATTAAAAAATTGTTTTGCTTTCATGTGGAATTGATACTATCGGAAACACAATAATTGTTACATTATTCTCTGCAAAGAATTCCAACTTTCCGAGGCAATGATAATAAGTGACCCACATAATCCTTTTATGACCTGAGCTATGGATTCCAGTTATCACTAGAGACGGAAATTAGCTACTGATTGGCTACAATCTCGCATATTTACATGCAAATGTTCATTAATATGCACTGTCCCTATAAACAAAACATTATTATTATAATTATTATCAAGTAAGCAGTCCAGTCCATTGTACAATCAAAAGACCATCCCCTTTAAGACGATACTTGAACGAAGGTTAACAGCATTAGTCTATAAATTGGGCTGGGTGGGAACTGCACTCACGTGGAAGTGATGGTTCGGAATCGTTCTTGCCCAGCTGTGTCCCAGATCTGCAACTTAACCTTTTCGCCATTGATTTCCACCGTTCTTATCTTAAAATCCACCCCTATCGTAGTAATGTAGCTGCCTATAGACAAAGGAAAACAGAGTATAATTGCTTAAAATTCACAACAGAAAGATATATCTTTGCATGATCTGATGCAAAAAGACAAAGCAGAGAATTCAAACTAGTTTAGCCAATGACTTTGTCAGAAGACCAATACAAGCCGAGCAGAGGAATTAGACTCATTAACTTTTAGGGTAAACAGTGCTTCCCGACAGTAACTGGGTTTTCACTCAAACATGATGTATAAACATTGGCATTCCTTTCCCGTTAAAAGCACAACATTCAAAATAACAAGTTGGATTTTTACAAAAAGTGCAACAGATGTTGTATGTAGGAAGGAACGGCAGATGCTGGTTTAAACCGAAGATAGACACAAAAAGCTGGAGTAACTCAGCGGGACAGGCAGCATCTCTGGAGACAAGGAAGTAGCCTGAGGTCCTCGACCCGAAACGTAATTCAGTTTTGGGTTCGAGACTTCAGATTTCTTCAATCCATTCCTTCTCTGTAGAGATGCTGCCTGTCCCGCTGAGTTACTCCAGCTTTGTGTATCTATCTACAGATGTTGTAAATTTGAAAGAATAATGGAAAGTGCTGGAAATACATAAAAAGCAGCATTTGAGGTGAGAGAAACTACATTGACACATCAGGCAGTGACCTTTCATTGAGAGATCATTGCTGTGAAAATTTAACTGATTCTTTCTCATATTGGCCCGACTTTAAATAATGTAACATTTTATGTTTTTATAAACAGCTTGCAGTTTATAAACCAGGTCAAAACAATGCCTTACAGTGGCCTCAACCAAGCAGAAATGCAATTGTTGCAGTGGGCATCACACACATGTGCATCGAAGGGCAGAGGAGAAAAGCATTGCTTAGTCCATAACATTTCTTGTAAAACCGTTGCTCTTGGAAAGTATAGCTAATATGTCATTGAAAATACCAACAGTGTAAAATTTTAGGCTGGGTAAAGTTACAACTACCATGTAGCACGTTGCCATGCGACAGTTTTGAAAAATATTTCAGCACTGTCAAATTGAGACAAGAAATCACCAAAAATATCTGCATAAGCATCAAATCAGTATGGAAGAAAAGGGGAAAGCGGATCATATGAAGAGTGTTCAAGAAGGAACTGCAGATGCTGGAAGATCGAAGGTACACAAAAATGCTGGAGAAACTCAGCGGGTGCAGCAGCATCTATGGAGCGAAGGAAATAGGCGACGTTCGGGCCGAAACCCTTCTTCAGACTGATGGAGGGTGGGGGGGAGAGGGAAGGAAAAAGGGAGGAGGAGGAGCCCGAGGGCGGGGGGATGGGAGGAGACAGCTCGAGGGTTAAGGAAGGGGAGGAGACAGCAAGGGCTAGCAAAACTGGGAGTAATAAAACAACCAAATCATCTGCTTTAGTGATGATGTTAAGAATATGAAGAGTCATGTTTTAACAGATCCATGGATAAGAAAGATTTCGAGGGATATGGGCCAAACACAGGCATTGGGACTAGCTTAGATGGGGCATCTTGGTTGGCAAGTGCCTATTCTCATGCTGTATGACTCGGTGTTACCTCCATAATTCTCTGGATAATGACAAATGTATTCTTGTGGGACAAAGGGAAAGAAGGGCGTTAAACAGGTGCAGGGCAAAAGGCATGATCCGCAGTGGTGTCATTCAACTGGCACACAAAACCTAAAAGGAGCCTATCATTATATTCAACATACTGATTTGTAAAAGCACCAATGAGAGAACAGTGCAGGAAACACGTGCTGACATCCAACTGCATCCTTTCTATGTAGCTAATTTTTGAGGAACTAATGTATCTTTAAGAGACTTTTCACAATATCAAAGGATGTTATACAACTGCAACTCTTAGAATGAGAGCATCAGTCTATCTGGAGGTCCAGCAGTGCCCTGAAGATTCCAAAGAATAGAGATGCAATACAATGTCACAAGCACTATGAATAATCTGAAGAAGGGATTCGACCCGAAACATCACCCATTCCTTCTCTCCAGACATGCTGCCTGTTCCGCTGAGTTACTCCAGCTTTTTGTGTCTATTTTCGGTTTAAACCAGCATCTTCATTTCCTTCTTACGCACTATGAATAGCTATTGTGTACAATTAATCAAATTAACTCACAGTACCGAAGCTTAAATGCTGCATAAACTGCTCCCTAAGGGCTCATCATCCAGCATCTATTTCTCATTCCTGACCAGTGTATTTTATAAACCAAAACCACTGTTAAATGCCTTTCATTACAATAGTGCGTACATTTCAAATGTACAGTTCACACTCCCAAGACTGTCTGAACAGTTAAGAATTTGATGCAATCATCTTGTGATGGGAGGATTTAAGAAGAATTAGTGCATTGATCTGAAATTGATGAAAGTGGTAAATTATGACAGCTTGGGATAACACACCTGGAAAGTAATGAAAGAAACAAATATGAAAAGAAAAAACAAAGAACCTACATTCACAGGGACACTATAATTTTCTGAACAATATTAAGCTCAACGATGTTGGATAATAATTTATAACCTGAGGAAATCTCAAAGTGCTCTGTAACTAATAAAACACCTCTTACTTTTATAGTGTAGTCACTGTTGTAATATAGAAAACAAAAAAAATTCACACATCAGGATCACATAAATAACAAAGTAATAAAACATAATAAAACATAATAAATCTGCTTTAGTGATGATGTTAAGTAATTATTTTCTAGGAGTTAAAAGGAAGACCTTGGCCTCAACAATGCCCAAAAAGCGTTCGGGATTGCAGAGTGACGGGCTGGATCGCAAACTCAATCCTCTGGTGTGGAGCTTGAAGCAATGACCTAATACAGGCATCAGGAGTGTCACCCTACTACATCTGAATAAAAGACAAAGGAAAAAACCTGAAGAAACTGCAAATTGAAAATTCCTATCCTCACGGGAATGAAGCACTGCCTATTAAACGATGAAAAGAATCCAATTGTGCTTACCTGAAAATGTGTTATCTGCAAATCGTAGTAAGAGGCTACTTTTCCCTACACCTGTAAAACAGAGCAGAAGAATAGAGATGCATCCTTGATCAAAAGCACATTTTATAGAATTAAAAGCAACCCCACTCCTGTGATCTCTCCAAGTGGAAATCGATAATGTAATTTGCACTTGCATTTGGCTGCAAATCTAAATGCACTACAACTGAAAACATCTATATGCATGTATACAATATGCATATAATCAAATACAAAATCTTTTAAAAATGGTCATGAATAGCCATGGACAAAAACAATGCAGATCAACTACAGACTGATAGGCTGCATCTGTTATATACTATGCAAATTAAAATAAAATGTATCTCAAAGTACAATATCACTGACTGGTTTGAACTCTGAAATATATATTTTTAATTGTAAGATCAGAACACAAGTTAATTACCTCAATTACAAAAATTATGCCCACCAACAAAACAATATTGTCATAAATCACAAAAAATGCCAAATCAGATTGTCATAAATCACAAAAAAGAACTAGGTTTTAATGGTTACGTATTCAATCCTATGATTGTTCATACAATAAAAATGATTTACTTGTCAGAGGACGTCATACCATATGCTCCCAATGACATATGTGGGAAAGTGAGTTTTCAACCACACCAACCCTAGGCTAGGAACAAGGAATGGCACCGATAAAATGGACTCCACGTATAATGGAACTATAATCTGTGCAAGGAGAATGGATGCAAGGAGGACTTTAAATGACGTAAGAGTAAAGAGGGAAGGGCAAGAGTTGGCAATTCAAACGGAGACCAAAAAAGGAGTAACTCTTCCCAACTAAAAGATGTGGAAATATGGTTGAAGTTAGAAATTGCACTTTGGAGCCACGGGTAAAATGAATACTCAAAGATACGAGGACACAAGGAAACATAGATGCTGGTTTACCAAATGAATAGTGCAGGAGTAACTCAGCAGGGCAGGCTGCATCTTTGGAAAATACGAATAGACGATATTTTGGGTCAGGACTCTTTTTTACACTGAATGTGGTGATTGGTGGTCAGGGGGAGAAAGCTGGAAGTGAGGTGGGGGCAGGACAAAGTCTGGCAAGTGATAGGTGGATACAGGCAAAGGGGGTTTTGATTCGCAGATGGCTGGACAAAGGCCAGAAATGAAAAGACAATGTGTGATCTGGATAGAAGAGGTACAAATTGTGAAACCAGAGGAAGGATATAGGTGGAAAGGGATAAATGATTGCATATTCAGGTGCGGCACACAAAAGTGAGGCATGAAAATATATGAAGCAGTTAAAAAGAAGATAAATTAATGTAATATTGGAGTTTCAAGTCAGCTGCCTAAGTAAGTATTTTCACCCAAATATATATGGAACAAAGTGAATTAACAGCAGCTGTACATTTACATGGTTGTTATCAATTGGGAATAGAACAGAGATGGCTGCAAAAGAGCCAGGAATGGGAACAAAATATTCACAGTTTTAAGGAATAATTTAGAAGTAATCATCTAATCATAGATGAAATGGCTACAATGATAAGGAAGGATTACACGAGTGGACACCGTGGGTAGAAATAATAAATAATGAATTGAGATAATAGTGGAGGTTGTACATACCCTTTGTATGTAGATTGGATGTTTAATACAAAAAAAAGGACGGTTAATGTGAGACTTTAATGTCCATATCATTTGAGATGAAACAAAACAGGTCACGACAAAGGCAGTGAATCAAAGATTCTAAATTGACGTAGGTTGATTATTTTAGATGAAGAATAAATTAGTAAAACTAAACTGAATTTGGAGAAGTAAAACAATCTCAGACATACATGGACGAGATTGAAAAAATCAGGGAAACAGAGGGTTGACCTATCAAATCTAGATGAGTGACAAGGTGCAGAGATTAAGATAAGGCGAAAAAAGGAAATTTATAATCAGGCGCCAACCAGAAAACTGGACATGCAAGTGCTAGAGTGTAATTAAAAGGGCGATTAAAAACAGAAGGAGTGGTGAAAATACTGGCTCATAAAATCCATTAAACTCCAAAAGATAAATTATTAGTGACCAAGCGGAAACTAGTAGGTAGGCAATAATGGTTGGAGATAGAGGATGTGGGCAAAGTCCTTCATGAAGATGCAAGAGACAATAGATGCTGGAAGCTGGAGCAAAACCCCCCCCAAAAAAAACAAAAAAAATCAAACTGTACCCAGTACCCAAAAATGAATTTGAAAAATAGACAATTGACAGAACAATAGAGCAGAAGGTTATGCTTGCATTACATAAAGTATAGCTAAACCATAGCCTACTAAAACACATGCTGCCCTGGTCACCATTCCACAGAAAGGTGGTTGCACTGGAGGGGCATAGAGATGATTTATGGCGACGTTGCCAGGACTGGAACAATTTTGCTAATAGTAAACACTGGATGAGCTATGCTTGTTTTCTTTCAAACAGAGGCAGCTGATGGGAGACTTAATTGAGGTACACAAAATTATGAGGGGCCATAATGGCCTTTCCATTTACTTGTGTAAGAAGGAACTGCAGATGCTGGTTTAAACCAAAGATAGACACAAAAAGCTGGAGTAACTCAGCGGGCGGGACAGGCAGCATCTCTGGAAAGAAGGAATGGGTGACGTTTCGGGTGAAGAAGGGTCTCGACCCGAAACATCACCCATTCCTTCTCTCCAGAGATGCTGCCTGCCCCGCTGAGTTACTCCAGCTTTTAGTGTCTTTCCATTTACTTTGTCTCTTAGTGGAGAGTTCACATTCAATTTTTTGGAGGAGTGTAGCAGGGAGGAGTTGGATGTTGAACTCACGGTCAGAAAGGTTCATAGAGGCTATAAGCCTCATCACATTTAAACAACTGTTGGATGTGCAGTTGAATAAGAGTGAGCTAAAGGCCATGGACCTGGCATTGCAAGATGGGAATCAGGCTGGAGAACTCATTTAAAGCCAGCACAGACATGATGGGCTGAAAGCCTATTTTGCAATTCACACAAGAACATTCAAAATAATTCTCTACGTCTATTTTCTGCAGAACTGACAGACCACATTGGATTTAATAATGAGTATTGAGTCAAATCGAGCTAAGAGCCTAACAATGCTTGAACATTAGTCATCATAACACGAGTTAACGTTCCCAACATATTTGTAGCACCTGCAGCCCTGAGGGGGGTTTGATTCATTCTGCCCACCCGCTTCTCTGCTCTAATTATAAAAACACAATAAAAACACTTTTCATAATTGCATCCTACTTCTAATTTTACCACATCACACGAAGGGGTTCCCAGGTTTAAAAATATAGTTGTCAGAACTTAATGCAGTGTTCGAAAGGGAAAAACATTAAGCCACTAAGATTTTAGATTGAGACAAGATTAGCTTCAATGCAATGAGGCAGACTGTCCAGAGAAAAATGTGCACATTTGCTAATGGGCAGGATGACAGACGACCAGTGGGAGGTGTTGCAAAGAATTAAATGTGATACATTGGCAATTCATCTGGAGATGAGAACGTCACTTATCATATCATAAAGTCATGAGGCATGGAAACAGGGCCTTTGGCACAATGAGTCAATGCCAACCATCTACCACCCATTGAGATCAATTCTACATTCCCATCCATTCCCCTCGAGGCAATTCGGTTGCCAATTAATCTACCAACTTACACATCCTTCCAGTCTGGATGGAAACTGGAGCATGCTTGATGACAGAAAATAGTCATGGAGGACTAAAATGGTCAGGAACAACGCAAAATAAGAGGGAAGTGTTTAAAACATCCGAAATCTAGCAGAAGTTCTAGCCACTTGGAGAGCCAAAGTGAAAAAAAGTAAAAAGGACAGGAAGAAACATAAAGGAGAGAACAGGAATCATATTAGGGGGAACGGGTAGCCAAAACCACTTAAAAATGATAATAGGAATATTGCAAATAAAAATGAGCAAACAGATTAAATAACTACTTTGAACAGTGTATTCCAGGTGGAAGAAGCCAGAAATAGACATCTTGAATAAACTGACATGAAAATCAGTGCAAGTGAAGAAACAGCAATCAGAGATGTTAAACAGACCCTTTGGTCCACCGAAATCCTGCTGACTTTCATCCACCCAAATAGACTAATCCAAACATTCCCACTAACTCCCACATACACCAGATTCAATTTAATGGCCAATTAACCTACTGATCTACATGTCCTTCAGAAGTGGATGGCAACTGAGCACTTGGTGGAAACCCACAAGGTGAAGGGGAGAATGTACAAATTCTACTCTGGCAGCAATGGATATAAAAAAATTAAACCCAGGTGACTGGAGCAATGTGACCAGAAAGCGTAAAGGTGGCAAGCAGAAATTCTGTTTGACAGGAGGCCCTCCTGCAAGGATTATGGTTGCAATCTCCGAGTATAAATGAGATAACATGATTCAAATTTGCCAGTGATTAAAATAAAATTACATGGAAATTGTGTGCATGCTGCAGAGATGTTAATAGATTATGTGAATAGATTAAATTGTGAAAAACAGATTCCAGTGCACAGGTGAGGTGCCAGAGCACTGGAGGGTGGCTAATGTTGTGCCTCTGTATAAAAGGGCTGCAAAGAAAAACCCAAGAACTTATATATGGTTAAACCTAACATCTGTGGTACGAAACTTCCTGGAAAGGATTCTGAGGGGCAAGACATAGATGCATTGGAAAGATAGGGGTTGATCAGGGATAGTCAGCATGGTTTTGTTCATGGGAGTTTGTGGCTCATGAATTTGTCATCTTGGTCAACGATTTGGATGAGAATGTATTAGGCATGATTAGTAAGTTTACAGATGACACTAAAATAGGTGGTATCATAGATTGTGAAAATGGTTCTAAAGAATTTCAGTAGGACCACGATAGACTGGGCAAGGAATGGCTCATGGAGTTTAATGCAGGTGTGTTATGTGCTGCATTTTGAGAAGTCAATCCAGGACAGGATCTGCAGAGTGAACAGTGGGGCCCTGAGAAGTATTGTAGGGCAGAGAGACCTAGTAATAGAAATAAATAGTCTGCTGAGAGACCTAGGAATAGAAATAAATAGTCTGCTGAAAGTGGCATCGCAGGTAGATAAAGGGTGATGAAGAAGGCTTTTGCCATAATGGCCTTCATCAGTCAGTGAGTATAGAAGTTGGGACTTTATGTTACAGTTGTACAAGGTATTGGTACGGCTACACTTAGAATACTGAATTCAACACTTTATTCCTTTGAAGGCTGGAGACTGATAGGTGATCTATAGGCGTATACATTTGTGAGGGCAATGGATTGGGTGAATGTATACAATCTTTTTTCCCCCAGGGTAGGGGAAATCAAAAACTGAAGGGCATAGGTTTAAAGCGAGGGGGGAAAAGGTTCAATAGGAACCCAATGGGCAGCTTTTTCCACACAGAGGGTGGTGGGTATATGAAACGATCTATGAGAGGAAATAGTTGAGGCAGGTAAAATAACATTTGATGGATCAGAAAGATTTACATGGATATGGGCCAAATGTGAGAAAATGGAACGTTTAGATGGGGCATCTTGTTCAGTATGGACTCTTTGGGCTGAAGGATTATATGTCTGTATTATATGACTGACTCAGAGTGTGAGGGCATCCATTTTGGTGGAATGAGTCCTTCAATATGTTAAAGTGCCACATTGAAGGTTATTGCAGAAAATCCATGGTGTAGAAGATGAAATATTTGGTACAGATAGCAGAATCACTGGCAACATGAAAAAGACAGCTTGCATACATGGCTTCTCTATGGTTAGCAAATGCAATTTTTTTTTTTTACATTTATACAAATGAAATGGAGGTGCTAATGGTGAATCTGTTGATGGCACAGAAATAGGTAGGAAAGTAAACAGTGAAGCCAAGTTACAAAGACGATACAGATGGTTCAAATAAGTGGAAAAGAACAGTTTGGTAAAATAACTCATCTAAATGCTGAGAGATTGCAGATATTTGAGATGTAGAGGGTCCCTCGGTGCTCTACTGCATAGCTTGCAAAAAGCCGGTTAGCAGGCAAAGCAAGTAAACCAACAATGTTATTGGCACAAAAAATCTACAGATGTTGGAATCCTGAACAAAACACAAAGTGCTGGAGGAACTCAGCAGGTCAGGTAACACCTATGGAGTGAATGGGCATTTTGTGTAGGAACCCTTTGTCAGACTGATTGTAGTAGCAGGTAGAAAACTGGAAAAGTGATGGGGCGGGACAAAGCCTGGCAAATGATAGGTGTATGCAGGTCAGAGGGACTTTGAATGGCAGATGGGAGGAGTATGTATAGCCACCCCTCTTTTTCCAGGCTTGTGCTACCTCCATCTATTTCTACTAGGTATCCCCCCTTTACTCCATCAGTCTGAAGAAGGGTCCTAGCCCGAAATGTTATCTGTCCAATCACTCCACAGATGCTACCCATTCCTCCAGCTAAATTTTATTGTTTATTGCTATGGGGATTGAATAAACAAGGTTAAGCTTCAGTAATATAGAATACTGATGAAATCATATCAGGATAATAGGTAAGAGTATTGGCTTCATAATTGAAGAAAGGGTGTTAATGCATTGGATGCAGTTCAGAGGTTTACCTTAATAATACTCAGAATGGGCAGGATATTTAAAAGAATGATCAAGCTAGATTGGTATCCACTGAATCATTCATAGATACAGCATGAAAACAGGACCTTCCGCCCACGCCAACATCTATCACCAGTTTTCACTAATCATATGCTATCCCACTTTCTCATCCACTCCCCACACATTAGGGGCAATTAACCGCAAGAGGCCAATTAACTGACAAACTCGCAGGTCTTTGGGATGTCGGAGGAAACAGGAGTATCCAGCAGAAACTCACTCGGTCACAGGAAGCATGTGAAAACACCACAGACATCTCCCAAGGTCAGGATCAAACCCAGCTCCTGGTGCCATGAGGCAGCAGCACCACTGTGCCAAAGTTTCAAAGAGTAAGAGGCTTGATTGAAACATGCAAGATTCTGAGGGATCTTGCCAGGGTGGATGAGGAGAGGATACAAGGGGAGGCGATACAAGGCAACATGGACAACGTGGAATTAGGTCACACATCTGCAATGATCTCACTGGATGGTGGAAAGCCTCAAGGGGCAAAATGGCCAACTCCCATTTCTATATTGGCAGCAATGATTTCACTCAAAGTAATTCACAGAATTTGCTGCACTGAGAGAGAAGCTCTTGCCAAGTGTAATAAATGTGAACTCAAAAAGCCAGGCAGTCATCTTGAACAGTGGAAGGATCCAAACTGCAAACAATTACTAATTATTGAAATGGCAGAATACAGTAAAAATGGTTTATTTCTTATTGCAGCAAAGTCCCAGAATGGGCAAAAATACTTCCTCTTCTCTTTACCAACAGAAAATCTCTTGCAACGTGACAATCTTGGGCCAATGTAACCACATCTCTGCTCCACTTCCACCCCAGGCCTGCTTCATGCTGTCGCTTCTCCAAACCCATCCAAATGCTTCCGTACCAATGAAATCGTTTGAAGTGCAGTCAATGCTGTTACGAGCCCAATCCATCACATGGCTCTGTATCAGCTGATGCACATTAAAGGGGCGGGCTGCCTAATGTTTAGCACATTAAAGTGCTGTTGAGCAAATACACTATTTAATTTATACCAGCTGGTTCATGTGCTGACAATGAGGAGTGGAGGGAGATTAAATTAGATGCAGCAGCTGATAACTTAATAACAAAATGATGGATGCCATCCAGAATGTTTTTAGTTTCAATACTTTTGCAAACTCATGGATAGTCAGAAATTTATTAATAATTGCTTTATAACCTCCAAATGTTAAATTACAGATTTTCCTTTTCCTTCCTTGTAATTCTAAAAAGGCTCCATACTATTGGGTTGAAAGGTAGCTTGCTCCAAAATACAAGAAAATCCTGTACTATCATAGTATACACACCATCTTCGATACAATGGCAAGTACCATACTTGTCATTCTTTAGTTATTAATCTCCAGAGATGTCCCTACAGCATTTGGGGCAGGAGGGAAAGGTTATTCAGGAGCATTGCCGGTTCATGTTTCTGAGTTTCCCAGTAACTTAAGTAAATTAAGCAATGCTCCCCTTCTCTGAAATACCCTAGTCACAATGATACGTTATTCTCATACTTAGCCAATGCTCATCATTTATAAGAAAGATGTCGGTGTTAAATTGATGTGTATGAAGGAAAGGCTGGAGTAACTCAACGGGACAGGCAGCATCTCCGGCGAGAAGGAATAGGTGACGCTTCGGGTCAAGAGAAGAAGGGTCTCGACTTGAAACATCACTCATTCCTTGTCCAGAGATGCTGCCTGTCCCGCTGAGTTAGATACAAAATGCTGGAGTATCTTGTGTTAAATTGATTGCAGATATGGCAAATATTTAAAGAAATAGGCAGTGCAGCGTAGGTTCACGAGATTGATCCCTGTGGTGGCGGGACTGTCATATGAGGAAAGATTGAAAAGACTAGGATACACAAAAATGTGGAGAAACTCAGCGGGTGCAGCAGCATCTATGGAGCGAAGGAAATAGGTAACGTTTCGGGCCGAAACCCTTCTTCAGACTGATGGGGGGTGGGTGGGGGGGCGGGGAGAAGAAAGGAAAAAGGAGGAGGAAGAGCCCGAGGGTTGAGGGATGGGAGGAGACAGCCTGAGGGCTGAGGAAGGGGAGGAGACAGCAAGGGCTAACAAAATTGGGAGAATTCAATGTTCATGCCCGCAGGATGCAGAAAAGACTAGGCTTGTATTCAGTTTAGAAGGATGAGGGGCAGGGGGGGGGGGCAACTTTCCCACGCTTATAGAAACTAATACAATTATAAAAGGACAGGAAAAATGTTCCCAATGTTGGGCAAGTCCAGAACCAGGGGCCACAGTCTTAGAATAAAGGGGAGGTCATTTAAGACTGAGGTGAGAAAAAACGTTTTCACCCAGAGAGTTGTGAATTTGCGGAGGGCAGTGGAGGCCAAATCACTGGATGGATTTAAGAGAGAGTTAGATAGAGCTCTAGGGGCTAGTGGAATCAAGGGATATGGGGAGAAGGCAGACACGGGTTATTGATTGGGGAAGATCAGCCACGATCACAATGATCGAAGAGCCGAATGGCCTCCTCCTGCATCTATTTTCTATGTTTCTAAATATTTATAATTAATGTACGTTTCCCAAAGAAATAAAAAAATATTCAGCAAAAGCTCCAGCTAACTAAAGCATTCAAAGATAGCATTAAATTGAAAGCTTGCAGAAATCCTCTCAAATAAACAGATTGTGTCGAGTTTGGAAGAGGTTTAATAACCATCAGTGATGATGTAAAAATGGGATAAGTTCAAACAGGAAAGCAAAATAAAGAAAAAAAAGCAGCTTCTATTAGATTGTTGTGTAAAAATGGTAGCTAAAATAAATGTAGGTCCCATTGAGAAAGAGACAGAAGAATTCATGGATAATAGTTACTGATGCATTAAATATTTTTTTGTCTTTGATATTCTCTTGTGAGATGAAGAGCTTAGTACTTAACATTACTAAAATAGTGGCGAACCTAGGGACCAAAACCTGACAAATTCCCAGGAACTCACAGGTTGCATGATAGGGTTTGAAGAGATGCCGCAGAAATGGCTACATTTGAGATGCATGTCCAAAATTCCCTACGTTCTGGAATATTCTCAGATTGCCAAGAGGCTGTTTACTCAGCCTGGATTGTTTACAACTAGGGTCATGATCTTAAGATACGAGGCCAGATGCAGAGAAATGTCTACAACTCACTAACCCAGAAGACAGTGTATACTCAGCAAATATTTTGAAGTTCAACAAAGGTAGATTTTTATGGACAACAATGTGGACGAATTATAGAATTAATCGTGATCTAGCTAAATAGTGCAGTAGTATGCTTGAGCAAATGTATAATCTACAATGGATCCTTTTTTCCTTTATTGGGGACCTACTGACTAGAATGTTAACACCACCTAGAAATAATGTGGGCTCGCGGAGGGCATCTTGAGATGACCATCTCCTTCTGACCAAAGGGCTTTCCATCATTTATAATGGACATCAGGAATGTGTCCTGAATATTCTCCAATTACCTGGACTGATTGCAATTCATATTATACAGAAGTTGAACAACATACAGAATACAGAAGTTCAACAATCAAAGTAGTGCCCTTGACTGGCACTCTACTCATTATCCCACTATTCCTCCACCCCAGCACATAGTGGCTGTGGTACATTCCACCGATAAAAATGTACTGCTTTTACTTCTTAAATTGCAAATCTCAAACTCATGACCTCTAAGGTAAGGTATAGAAGTATCCAAGGTGATGTACAGTAATGTGCAAGGTCCTCTCCAAGTCACACACCATCTAAATTTGGGACACAAAATTCTGGTGTAACTCAGCGGGACATGCAGCACCTCCAGAGAGAAGGTGATGTTTTGGGTCGAGACCCTTCGTCAGACTGATAGTTAAACCAGCTGCTGCATTTCCTTCCCACGCATCTAGATTTGGGAAATGTATCACCATTCTGTGGTCATTTGATCTAAAAATTGAACATGGTATCCAAAGATACACCATGAGGGTCACAGCAGTTCAAGATAGGAACTCCCTTCAGTTTCTTAAGGGCAATGAGCGATGGGCAATAGGGAAACATTTGAAACAAAATTGCTGGTCTTTCCAATCATGTCCAAAAGCTTTAAGAATTATTCTATAACATGTTCTGCTCTATATAAACCTTTTTAACTTGGTCTTCTCTGCTGCTAAGAAACACAAACTGCAAACAAGAGGCAGAAAATAGGTGGATTTCTTGCCTGCAGACAGTGTTCAAAGGCTGAGGGGTGACTCAATACAGAAATGTTTTTACTGGTGCATTAAAAAACCAGGCTTCAGGAATACAACATGGACACTGAGAATGTTCACAACTTTTTAGTTAGTAACGCATATAAATAAAGAAACTTGCTCCCCATACATAGAAACATAGAAATTAGGTGCAGGAGTAGGCCATTCGGCCCTTCGAGCCTGCACCGCCATTCAATATGATCATGGCTGATCATCCAACTCAGTATCCCGTACCTGCCTTCTCTCCATACCCTCTGATCCCCTTAGCCACAAGGGCCACATCTAACTCCCTCTTAAATATAGCCAATGAACTGGCCTCGACTACCCTCTGTGATTAGAACGTTGACGAGAAGAAAGTGGAAATGAATGGAAGAAGATGCTGATAGCAAGTGATGGAATGACAGGAGGCTCAGGTGGAACAAAAACAATGGCAAAGACTAGTTTTGCGTGTGCTGCTATTGATAAGAGTAAATTCTATTCTGATAATATATCTGTTACACTGCACTTTAGAGGGATCACTGCAAATGCTGTGACAATTTTACATTGTTTACTTGACGTTCAAGAACGAGCATGCAAACCTCATCTTCACACTCATTTGGAACTTGTTATAAAGCTCAATTTGGCATTCCAAGATTATGAGAGGCATGGATGGAGTATATAGCATGGGTGCTTCTTCATTCCCGCTTGTGCTGAAGCCTGCAATGTGCAACCTTGTAGCATTTATATAGGAATAGATTTACACACAATCTGAAGATTGAAAAAGTCAATCATCTATTACCCCAATCAAGGAATAAACAATGAGCAATAAATGGCAGCTTTGCTGGTTTAAAAACTCAAGAACTTTGTTTAAGCTAATTGTGGCTGCCCAGCATTGTGTCCCACAACACAAATCATTTTTTTGCCACTGAAACCAAATTGAATGAATTAAATATTTTGGAAATACTAGTGATCCTCGTGGATTTAAACTGGTCATTGAGCAAATTCACAGGTACGGAGATTCAAATAAACTCTACGAACTGGATGCTTGTGTGGGAAGTAAATCAGAATTTAGGATATGAATTTACAGATGCCGACTTCATAAAGGAAGTCGCTGTTCTGTAAACCCAAGGCTGTTCTATTAACCCAAGGTCATTCAAAAAGCAACAACACAGGTGCTGGATATCTGAAATAAAAAGAAAAAACATTTAAAATACTCAGGAGATCAGGCAGTCAGAATCGTGTGACTAGGCAGAGATCTTGAAGGTGATGGAATTACAATGATGTCCTTGTTTGCAGGTGGAGGAGGTTGTGAGCTGGGACTCTGTGGCCTGGATTGCTGATGGCGTGCCAGGCAGTTGTGGATGTTGAGATGAATGAAAGAAATATAAATCATCCAGCATTACCCTGGATGGTCCAAAAGCAAAATAATGCAGATCTTGGAAATCGTTTTGGGGCTTTAGTGACTATTTTAGGGGACAGGCTAACAACCTTTAACTATGACAAGACCACAAGTTTCAATAGCTATTTAGAGGACAATTTCTCCCACCTTGCACCCAGGTTTCACCAGGCTAATCAGTCTCCACCACAACTTCTGATTATGCAAACTTCTGCACCAATGCCTCCACATACATCTTTCACCCCAACAGTTAAATTTCCTGCACTTTGACTCTCATTGAATTTTGTCTTGTGGGTAAGAAAGATTACCCCTTCATCTCAGTGATACTTTATTGTCACATGTACTTAGGTACAGTGAAATGCTTTGTTTTGCATACAACTCAGTACAATCATGTAGCTTCACGTATACTACATCAACCTGAAAGTTCCAATGGACAGAAACAAGAGCTCTCTACAGCAATCCTTCAAGCCTGCTCTGCTTGGAGAGCAGCACCTCGCCTTCTGACAAGGCACATTAAAGCCTTCTGGACTCAATGAATTTAATAGTTTCAGATTATCAACCAAACCAACCAGTTTATTTACATCTCTTCTGCCAGCATTGGATCTATTTCACCTCTCCCAAGATATCTTTTGTTCATCAGTTTTTATTCTCTTTCAACATCAGCAGAGAGAGAATGGCAAAGGCAGGTGAATAACAAAAGGTGTCTACTTATTACTCATTCTCTCCTGCTACATTACCACAGACTCTTTTGATCTCCCTATCTTTGTAAGACTCGTTTCATTTCTATTTTTATCTTAATTCTGATGAACTGTCCATAACCTGAAATCTGCTTCTCTTTCTGCAGATGCTGCCTGACCTGCCGGTAACTTCTAGCATTTTTCATTGCTATCTCGGATGTTGAATTCAGATTA
This sequence comes from Amblyraja radiata, assembly GCF_010909765.2. Taxonomy (NCBI): domain Eukaryota; kingdom Metazoa; phylum Chordata; class Chondrichthyes; order Rajiformes; family Rajidae; genus Amblyraja; species Amblyraja radiata. The sequence continues at coordinate 25,020,619 of NC_045980.1, read as the reverse complement.
TTGCAGCTAATACAGGTTCACCACTGATTTTCCGGCAACCGATGGGCCGGCACCTCCTTTAATTCGGACAAAATTACGAGAGTATTGCGTGTGGCTCATCCTCTTTCAGGACATGTGCCTCCATCCTGAGAGTGTCAAGTATTTATTTATTTATTTATTTGTTGGTTTATTTAGGTTTCTAGCAGTCCATGGTGTTTTAGAGACATGGAAAGAGTATAATTCATTGGTCAAAGCTGTATTGTTGAATTATTATTACATGACCTCTGTTGTCCAGCAAAATGGATAATCCAGCAAGGCTCTGGAAGCAAAGGTGCGGGAAAATCAATGGTTCACCTGTATGCAAGAGGACACAAATAGCCTGAGTAACTCTGTGCTCCAGGCAGCATCTCATGGAGAACATGGATAGGTGACATTTTGGTCGGGACTCTTCTTCAGAAGGTCTTCTGACTTGTCTTTTATGAAGATGCTTTGGGAGGCAGAAGGGCAGTCACTCATCATAATACCCAACCCAAGGTTTAGATTACTTCCATAGCATTTATGTGACTCTCCTATTTGCCCAGTCTCAGGATGCTGAAGGTAAAAAAGTATGGCAATATCGTTGCTATTCACTTATAAAGGAAGATAATTAAATTCTCCCATTAATGGTCAATGCCCAGCACATGACATATCGATGTTACCTGTCAACCCTGGATATTTTCTGGGTTTTGCCGAGTATGTGTGCAAACCTTTACATCAACTGAGGGATTGCAAATACAGCTGACAGTTACAATTCAGTGAGCAGCCATGCTTCTAATTTCAGTAAACAGATTGTGGGACTGAGGTGGCTGATCTGCAACAACTACCAGCGTCATCAACCTCTTTTTCGCCATTTGTGACTCTTAACCCATTCAGGATTGATCTTCATTAACTTAATACCACACTCAACCAAATTATATCCAGAGTAAACAATCTCACCTCAGGAGGTTAGCTCTTTTACCCACACGTAGAAAAAGGAAGACTCAAAATCTGCTGTCAAGTGGTACTGAGAGAACCTGAACTCTGGATTAATAAGCCAGCATCAAAGCTATTATACAACTGTTTGGGTCAAGAGAGAAACTCCCACTTTTGTGGCTTCTCTTCTACAAGCTAATCCATGTCTTTGTGGACTTTACCAGCAGCTAGTGGTTAGTTACTCAACAATATTGAATGTAGCCATATATAGCTAATCACAACAGCAACTATTATCCAAGGATTAGTCTCTATTAGTTACTAGCCCTCCAGATGAGATTTGTCTCGAAGACCAGGAAATGAGCAGTGGTAAACAACTTAGTCAATCCCAGCTCTAACTCATTGGGAGTTAACATGTTACTTGAAAACACCACCACATTGTAATTTAAACTTTAAATTACATCACAATATATGAAAGACCTGCACTTTTTGACCCTTTTGAACTGGATTACATATTGTACAAATGAAATGTGCTATGTTTTTAACATCCCAAACCAAGTGAACTTATCTTTACTCACTCTAACATCGTATCAAGTCTCATTCCACTAAGCTTCTGTTTGCAATGTTCCAAAAATCACAATTCACAAGAACTGCTGGAAAGTGGCCTGGAATGGCATAAAACAACTTTTTGAAGCTGGCAGAGCAGTAACTAACAACAGTGTTCCAAGATTATTGTATTGCCAATTGGTTTGTCGATCCAAAACTTTAAGAGTTGGGAGTACACAGCAACTAACTACGTACATGCCAAATATCTTAAAACCATTCGCCAGCCCACCCCCCAAGTCTGAGCTTGCCTCTGTCTCCATTAGGCAGTTAGCTTATCTATTCATTTTGTTTCTCACCCAAGCTACAAGAGTAAATTCAATGTTATAATTGTCGACTTTCTTTTTCTCTGACCACCCTCATCCCCCATACTTAATTGAAAACTAACTTATTAATGAAAGAAAATAGAACCTTTTCCCAATGGGAAAGAGGACATTGCGCCAACATTCACTGTGAAAACATGTTGGATGTCTGCTTCAAAGCTCTCACTCTTTGAAATAAAAGGAATTCATTTTGTGAGTTGGGGGCGTGGGAAGAATAAAAATTGGATAAGTGTACGATTAGGGTAAATGTGCACTTGATGGGCCAAAGGGCTATTTGACTATGACTGAATAAATAAAGCTCATGAGGCTACATTCTCTGCTCCAATCTTCATATCTATTTATCACCATCCATTACATCATAGCTGTCTCATCCTTAAGCCCACTTTAACATGGAAGCATTGAGCAGAATTCACTTACTTGATTGAGGCTGTCACATTCCTTCTCAGTTTGAATAATTAGAACCATACAAACTTGCAAGGATATGACAACCAGCAGTGGAAATGACAATCTTGCTGGATAATTTCAGGTTACTCTCATGGTAACCATAAATATGACTAGGTTTTCACACCTTCTGGAATTAAATCTCACTGCATTGCCCGATTAGTCCAACCTATTTCCTTGCAACACAACCATTTTATGTTAGGACCTTCATTCTTAAGCTTCGTGTCATGTGCTCATTAAAATAACTTAAGAATGGAGTTGGTCATACATCCTCTTCAGCCTGCTTCGCCATTAAATGTCATCCTGCTCTCTGCACCACTTTCCTTCCCATTTCACATGACACGATTCAACTATTGAACAAACATATCCATCGTGGTCTTTAATATATTACTCATGGAAATTTGGAAGACCACGATAAATCACCGCCTCTGCAGCCACTTGCTTCAAGAACCCTGGATGTGGCTAATGATCGATGGAACTTACCAGCCTCTAGTTTTGTTGGTATCTTTTCTCTTGTAAGAGTGATTGCTTATGATTATTTTCTGGCTCTTTTCAGCTAGGCCTGTTGCATTAAAGCAGATAGAACATAGTGCTGCGAGCTGCATTTATTCAAATTGAGAAGGAAAGCGAGTCTCAAGATGGTGAATTGAGCCCTTTGCTTTCATTAAATCAGTCATTAATATAGTCAACACTTAAAAGTGACAATGCAATGAATCCTAACTTGAATTATTCCATACTTTCTTAAACCCAAGTGTGGACATGACCAAAGATTGAAGTTGATCAGATCAATCAACATTAGATTCTACTTTACATCCTATTTGTTAATGTTATTGGGCACTTTAGCATAATTGCCATATATTTGGTGGTACCAAGACAATCCAGGAATAAAATAGGTAGCAGATGATAATACACTTTTATTGTGACATGCATCGCGATTCAAATTGTTTCCATCATTAGTGGCTTGAGAACTATTTCTCAATGACACCCTTAAAGCCAACAAATTTGGAAAAATAAACCTACAGCTGTATTTCCAGATATTTATCCGTCCCAGAGTTTAATGTCTAAAGATCTCCATTCCCACCACCATAACCCTATCACCACCAAACTGCACACCGGGTCCAATGTAGAACCTGCCAAACTTGTGCACTTTTGCATTTAAACACAAGAAGCATAACATTTATATTATTCATGTCTAGTTGCCCTAAAGTAATAGTTTGATATATGGAATGACTTGTATAAAGCAGGCAAAAATCTGATTTATTGGTGTGAGACTTGAGTTAAAGAAATGCCAAACCAGATAATGATGGATAGCTTATTTTATTGAATTGATATTAGTGAACAATTTGAACTTTTAATAACAGAGTGATACAACCATTTTCCTTCCTGATTTACCTTTGAACTAATGAAAATCATTAAATAATTTTGGTATAGTCTGAATCTTAATTATTGGTCTTTCAATTTAGTCATCACTGCTGCACAAGTAGTTACTCGCTGGACAGATCATACAGCATTTAAATTAAATGAATCTCAGCTACACAAAGCTGTGCAGTAACAAGTGTTCAGTCTGTCTTACACAGCCAGGGGCCTAACAGATCAGTTTGTTACACAAACTGTAAATCAGAGACTGGACTTCCTGAACAGGCCCATGTCCTCAAGACATCAAGGCCTGTCACTGGCATTGAAGTAAACCACCAAGTACTTCAACAATCTAATACTGTTTGAGCAGGTTCTTACCAATGACACCACTTACTTCACTGAAATTGTCATTTTCCCTTCTCAGTATCTCTAACTTTTACATGAATGATGAGATTACCTTCCCCCGACATCTATGCCACATTGGCCAGGAGGAATAGGACACCTATCTTGTTGCCTCCAATAATTTATCAGTCTGCTTGTCTGATTTCCAGTGACTGCAGCAACATACTAGCTATAATTCCAGAAACTTGGCCAAATGATCCGAGAACACACATTTAAACAAAAAATCTAGCAGCTGGATAATTCAGGTTAGGTTAATTCTAGAGTAAGAAGGTGGCATCTTGAATGATGACCACAAAACTACTAGATTGTTTTGAAAGATCTCTGGGGAATCTGATAATTTACTCTGGCCTGCAGACCACAAACAACCTGGTTGAATTAACCGAATTGACCTCAAAATTCAATCAGTCCAATAAAATTATGCTCTGGAGACAAAATCAGCAGCACAAACTCCATCCCTCTCTGGCTGAACTGCAAGTTGTTCCTGCAGCCTTCTAGGCCCCAAACTCCAGAATTCCTCCGTACGCTTTTTCTTCTACATGCGTGCATGTGCGTCTGCCCAATTCTTTCCCATGCATCAACATAACCAATTGGTTCCCACCTAGACTAGTTTTTACACTTGCATTCAGGCTCTATCCTTGACACGCTCTACCATGCACATAAAGCAACAGTCATGTCCCTGTGTGTTGATACAGAAACTCAAGTATACAACCCCATGCCTGGGCAAACACATACCAGTGGTCAGGCATCTTCTCTACCGTACTTACACTGGAAACATTTACTTACACTGGCTCATCCCCGGGTTCAGATCCCCAGAGTCAATCAACATAACCAATCCAATTGGCATTATGGGCTAGTCCCATTTGCTTGCATTTAGCTAATTTTCCCATCTAAACCCTTCCTATCCATATATCCGTCCTACTAGGTAGACAGAAATGCTGGAGAAACTCAGCGGGTGCGGCAGCATCTATGGAGCGAAGGAAATAGGCAACGTTTCGGGCAAAACCCCTTCTTCAGACTTTTCGGCATGAAATATTGCTTATTTCCTTCACTCCATAGATGCTGCCGCACAGCACCCGCTGAGTTTCTCCAGCATTTTTGTCTACCTTCGATTTTCCAGCATCTGCAGTTCCTTCTTGAACATTTTATCCGTCCTACTACCTTTTGAAATTTGTATCCCCTACTATAGCTTTCTCTGGTAGCTCATTACAGATCTGGACTAGCCTCCAAGTTAAAACGTTGCCCACGAGGTCCCGCATAAATCTCTCCCACTCAACTTAAGCATACACCACTACCTATAGAATCCTGTGCCCTGGGTAACAGACAATGTTCAGTTTATCGATGTCCCTCGTGTTCTTGTACACCTCAATAAGGTCATCCTTCAGCCTCCAACGAAAGAGGGTCCCAGCCTATCCATCCTCTTCCTATAACTCAAGCCCCCAAGTCCACATAACATTCTGATCAATCTCTTCTATACTCATTCCAACATTGACATCCTTCTTATAGCTGGCAGTCCAGAACAGTCCAGTACTCAAAGTGTGGTCTCACCCATGACTTGCAAAGCTACATCATGATCTTCCAACCTTTGTACTCAATACTCCTCCCAATGAAGGCAAGTGTGCCAAAAGCCATATTCACCATTCGGTCCACCTATACTCCTAGATCTCTGTCCTGCAATATTCTACGGGATTCTACCACTTATGGTGTAAGTTCTGCTCTGGTTTGCCATACAAAAGTGTTGACGAACATGACACCACCTCCAGACAATTGTACTCACCAATGTCCCAATCCTATGACCTGGTTCCACCTCAGTAACTTTCAGGCATAGCTCACCATTTACCTTATCTCACCACGGAATCCCCATCCGAATTTTGTCACAGGGATTTGCAAACCTATTTGCCAAGTTAACCCCAATACACACACGTAGCCTATTTTCAAGCATACCTACCTTCTAAAACACCAGTCTCCTATGTAGGTTATTTGTAACAATGACACACCAACTTTCGCACTTGTAACTGTATACAATTTAGAATTTACTCACACATTCATCTTACCATTAGGTGTTCGCGCAATCACTTCCCCCCCTGTCTTTGCCCCACCGTCTCAAAGTCCTGACCCACTCACTGAACTGCCCCCTATCTAAACATTAATATCCTCGTCCCAACGAGTCTGTCCTGTTTCAGGCTCTCGCACTCCCTCTCCGAGTCTGCCCATGGCCGAGCTCTCACTCCCTCCCTTGCTCCCTCCCCGAGAGTCTGCGTTGTTCCGGACTCATTCCCTCCCTGAAAGACTGCCTGTGCCGGACCCACTCACTGAGTCTCCCCCAGTCCTCCCTCTCTTTCGGAAGGCGCTTCGTGACAACAGTTCAGCCTCCGCCTCCGCTCCCGGAAGGCTTCTTCTGACAGGAAAGAAGCGGGGCTCCGGTGGCCGCGGCCTCTCCACCCTCTTTCACTCTGTCTCGGGCTTCCATTGCCCGGCCCATTCCACCACTAGCGTCGGGCCTTTGACTCGGCCTGTTTCCTGCCGCCGCCCCGGTTCCGCCACTCCACCTTCCCGGTTGCTTCTTACCGCTGTCCCCGATGATGAGGAGCTTGAAGAGGTGGTCGTAATCCCTGGCCATGTTTGCGGCGCTGAGCAGGCAGCTCGGCTCAGTGTCTCGGTGACGGCGCCGCTTCCTTCGAGTCTTTGAGCAGGACGGGGCTCGGCTCTCCGGCTCCCGCTCGGATCGGCTATTTCCGGAAACGCTCGGCTCACAGCGCCGTCTCCCTGCGCGCTCAGCTACTTCCGGAAACAGCTCCGGCCGCTTCCGCGCGCTCCTTGGATTCAGCTGCTCTCGGTTCCGCTCCTCGTCGCGGCCTTCGGCTATTTCCGAAGCCTCCGCTTTTTGAAGCCGATTACTGCCGGAAATGGTCGGTTCTACAGTCAGCGACTTCGGCTATTTCCGTGAGTTCAATTCGGCTCTCGGGCCACGAACTCTGGGCTCGGCCTGCTCGACGAGGACGATTTTTGTGAGAAGTTGCGGTGTCCTCTGAAGTAAATCGACTTCTGAAGAATGGTAGTTGCAAAGTGTTCGGTTGGGTTAATGGATTGGCTCCGATATCCTGAAGCCTTCAGTGAAGGGTTGCAAAGTGCTAGCTCCGGTTGACAAATTGGACGTAGTCAAAGACACGTCCAATTTTTTCAGTGAACCCCCTTCAGAAACCCCAAGGAAATATCGCACCGGTGACATATAGTATTTTAAACTTCAAGATCCGTGTCTAGTCATCTGGCTGGTTGGTTGGTTTAAGACTGAGGCGAAAGGAAACCCTAACTTCCCCAATGCTCTTTCACCAGTCTGCAATCGAGGACGGTGCAGTCACAGGAGGATGGCCAAGAGTTAAGCACTTAAGTATTTTAATGCGTTCTCAAAATGAATGCATCAGCTTACATATTTAAATGTAAACCTCAATTAACCTCGAAGATAGACACAAAATGCTGGAGTAACTCAGCGGAACAGGAGAGAAGGAATGGGTGACGTTTCGGGTCGAGACTCTCAGACTACTTCTTCCCATTCGTTCTCTCCAGAGATGCTGCCGGCCCCGCTGACTTATTCCAGCATTTTGAGTCCATTTTCAGTTTAAACCAGCATCTACAGTTCCTTCCTACTTAATTAACTCGAGATAGTTCGCTCGGTAATTAAAGACAAGCTTGGTTCACTGATAAAGTGGTTTCAGTATTTTTCCGTTCCAATCGAGGCTGGAGATTGAAGGTATTCCGTGACTGGTTTAAGACGGGTTTATTTTCTCACCTTTCCAGTTCTGATTAAGGGTTTGGACCTGAAACATGAATAATGTTTTCTCTGTCCGCAGTTTCTGTCAGACTTGCTGATTTTTTTTTTCCCGTTTGTCTCAGATTTTCAGCATCTGCAGCCTTTTGATTTTCAGATATTTATGAAATGTAGTCAATGGCACACCAAAGGAAAGATGATAGCCAATTTACCTACAGCAATGAGATATGTCTAAAAATGTGGTGAAGGATAAATATTGGCTGACATTGGGAAATACCTGATCATTTGCACCCATATGACAAAAGAGAGATTATTTTGAAAAACACAAAAATGCTTGAGTTACTCAGTGGGCCAGGCAGCGCCTGTGGAGGAAATGGGCAGGTTTTGGGTCCTTTCAGACCCTTCTTCAGACTGTTTGGGGTAGACGAGAGGGTGGAGAGAAAGCTGGAAAAATGTGGGGTTAGTCACAGCTTGGTAAGTGATAGTAAACTTAAGGAAGTGGCTCTAGAAATCGTGGATGCATTGGTGATAATTTTCCAATGTTCTATAGACTCAGAATCAGTTCCTGTGGATTGGAGGGTAGCTAATGTTATCCCACTTTTTAAGAAAGGCGGGAGAGAGAAAACAGGGAATTATAGACCAGTTAGCTTGACATTGGTGGTGGGGAAGATGCTGGAGTCAATTATAAAAGAAGATGAAATAGCCGCACATTTGGATAGCAGTAACAGGATCGGTCCAAATCAGCTTGGATTTATGAAGGGGAAATCATGCTTGACTAATCTTCTGGAATTTTTTGAGGATGTAACTAAGAAAATGGACAAGGGAGAGCCAGTGGATGTAGTGTACCTGGGCTTTCCGAAAGCATTTGATAAGGTCCCACATAGGAGATTAGTGGGCAAAATTAGGGCAGATGCATGGCAGATGAAATTTAATGTGGATAAATGTGAGGTTATCCACTTTGGTATCAAAACGGGAAGGCAGATTACTATCTAAACGACATCGTTGGGAAAAGGGGAAGTACAACGGGATCTGGGGGTCCTTGTTCATCAGTCTATGAAAGTAAGCATGCAGGTGCAGCAGGCAGTGAAGAAAGCGAATGGCATGTTGGCCTTTATAACAAGATGGGTCGAGTATAGAAGCAAAGAGTCCCTTCTGCAGTTGTACAGGGCCCTAGTGAGACCACACCTGGAGTATTATCTGCAGTTTTGGTCCCCTAATTTGAGGAAGGACATTCTTGCTATTGATGGAGTGCACCGTAGGTTTACAAGGTTAATTCCTGCGATGGCGGGACTGTCATATGCTGAGAGAATGGAGCGGCTGGGTTTGTACACTCTGGAGTTTAGAAGGATGAGAGGAGATCTTATTGAAACATATAAGATTGTTAAGGGTTTGGACACGCTAGAGGCAGGAAACATGTTCCCGATGTTGGGGGAGTCCAGAACTGGGGGCCACAGTTTAAGAATAAGGGGTAAGCCATTTAGAACGGAGACAAGGAAACACTTTTTCTCACAGAGAGTTGCGGGTCTGTGAAATTCTCTGCCTCAGAGGGCGGTGGAGGCCAGTTCTCTGGATACTTTCAAGAGAGAGCTAGATAGGGCTCTTAAAGATAGCTGAGTCAGGGGATATGGCGAGAAGGCAGGAACGGGTACTGATTGGGGATGATCAGCCATGATCACATTGAATGGCGGTGCTGGCTCGAAGGGCTGAATGGCCTACTCCTGCACCTATTGTCTATTGCCTATTAACACAAGAAACTGCAGATACTAGTTTATATCAAATAGGTGGATATAGCTTAATATAGGCAAGGAGGGGGCAGCATTTCATTGGCAGATGGATGGAGTAATGAGAAAGGCTAGAGGTGAAATGGAAACAGGGTGTCAGATAACTTGAGATGTGGTGGAGTGAAATGTAAAGGCATTGGGAAGGATATAGGAATGGGACAGGAAGCGGAAATAAATGGGATAAATGGGAAATGAGGGGCTTGGGGATGGTAGATGAGTGCACAAAACAGAGGAAAGGAACAGGGTGTCTGAGTGGGAGGGTAGGAGATAGTGGCAGAAATGGGTGTATACATGTGGATATGCACAGGAAAGAGAGAATGTGGGGAGGGGGGGGGGATTACTTAAATTTGGATAAATTAAAGTTCATACAATTGGGTTATAAACCACCCAAGCAGAACACGAGGTGCTGTTCTCCAGTTTGTGTGTGGCCTCAATCTGGCAATGGAGGCCAAAGTATGGGAATGATTCGCAAGCAGGAGATCCAGCAGGCCTTGGCAAACAGAGCACGTGTGCAGTAAAAAGGTTGCCTACTCTATGCTTGAACTCACTCATGTAAAGGCCATATCGACACAGTAGATGAGGTTTGAAGAGGTGCATGTGAACTTTTGTCTCACCTGGAAGTGCTGCTGGGGAGCCTGGATGGAGGTGAGGGAGGAAGTGTATGGACAGATGCATCTCGAGAAAAATATTATTTTGCATTGGGTTTGAAAGCCAGTGGAGCTGAGTGCAATGAATTGAGCCACAGCTGATAACAGTATACAGTAATTATGCCTCAACCAATATTACTAAAACACTTAATAAAAATCTTTGTGGGACTTTTCTGTACATACTGTGCTGTATTTCTGCATCACATTACAGTTCCAAAGTAAGTTGGCAGTGGAAATGCTTTGGAAAGTCATGTTGCAATCAATATTTTATCAAGCCCATTATTTTGGTTCCAGCATATTTTATCAGCTTATTCTTCCCAACACACTCCCACCCACCATTTAATGCCTAGTGACTATGTTATAGAGGTTTACATTAAACCGATTTGTGCTGTGAAGTCTCTTTCTCAAAACCAGCAATAACATTGCTTCTTCATCCACCAGCCCTTATCCAAGTGGCGGCCATCGGGTGTCCCTAGTATTTGTGAGACTGCCCTGAGATGGAAATATTGTACAACCATAATGTTATTAGCTGCTGAACAATGTTACTATGTAGCGTGGACTTCGTATAAATCTTTTAATAATCTTAATTAAAAGAAAATATAGTTTGGTCCATTTCTGACATCTGCCCAAAATTTAAAAAAAAACCTACTTTAGTGCTAAAAGCATGCCATGTATAGAGGACACAGCACACAGACCTCAGTACACATGACAATACACCTGACAGTACACCTGAGCCTAAACCAAAAAAATAGTTTTGAGGCAGTAGCTCAACCAGTAGTAGTTGTGTTGCTGCCTCATATCTCCAGCAACCCAATTCAATTCTGATCTTGGGTGCTTGGAATAAAGGGAGAATAAATATGGGATTAGTGTAATATCTGCTTGATAGTTAGCATGGACTTGTTGAGTCAAAGGAGTGTATCCATGCTATATGACTTAATAGGATTCTCAGCACCCCCCCCCCCCCCCCCCACACACACACACAAAAAATGTAAGATGTAAAAATGCTTGCTATCTGCATCTCTCTCTCTATCTCACACATCACATGCGAACTTAGCAGGCACTGGGCACAGTTCACCCGTCTTGCATCCTCATATTCTATGGTACTTTACAGCATCAGTTCCCAATTTATACTTTTGCATACATGTGCTTGTCTTTAATGAGAGTTGAGTCTGGGAGACCAGAGGGTTTAGAATTCAAAGAATCTTACAGCCTGTAATGCCTTGGAGCTTTTTAAAATTAATTTAATGCCAACTACAGATTTGTGCTCAAGATTACTCGATCCAAGATTTATAATGGCAGTCCCTCACCACTTGTATTATATATTGAGATATACACTGGTGCCTCACCCTAGACTTCCAGTGACAGACCTGTACCTAGTAGAACTCTCCCATGTAATAATAGATCTCTACACACCAAAACTGTACCATCTGTTATTATAGTGACAATCTTGTCCCTGCCAGCAATATACAATTTTATAGTGACAGAATACACCCGGTTCCACTGCACCCATTCATGGCTGACCTTGTGGATAGCGAGTACCAAAGAGCTCCGCTATAAGATCTTTGGCGATAACGGTTGTCTTAGGCTATAGATCAGATGGAAAGTTGAGCAAGCAGTGACAGATGGAATTTGACCATTGGAAATGCAAGTTGGTGCATTTTGAGAAGTTAAATAGAGGTGGGACATACATAGTAAATTGTAAGGTGCTAAGGAATATTGATCAACAGATAAACCTTGAGCTTCAAGTTTCCATTGTTTTCTGAAAGTAGCAACTCAGATAGATAGGGTAGTAAAGAAAGCAGAAGGTACACAAAAATGCTGGAGAAACTCAGCGGGTGCAGCAGCATCTATGGAGCGAAGGAAATAGGCAACGTTTCGGGCCGAAACCCTTCTTCATATGGCTGTTATCTTTGTAGGTCAGTAAACAAATACAGATAGTTTTGCTCGAATATTTTTCCAAAACAAGAATTGAATATAACACAAAGGATGAAATGGGGACCATTTTGCATTATGGAGGGCCAAATTGATCATAACGCAGCAATCAGCCAGCATTGTCTCTTAAATTAACTGCAGGTGGCTATTAAAATTGGAAAATGGAACAGTGCAGCAAAGTAACAGACCATTTGTTCCAATGTCGGTGCCAAACATGATGTCACGATCCCATATGAACTAATCTTCCAGATCGGCCCACCATGCAGAACCTTATCAAATGCCTCGCTGGTCAATGTACACATCTATGGCTTTGCCCTCAACGATCTTTGTTATTTTTCAAAAAACGGATTCATAAGACACGATCCCCCATGTGCAAAACCATGCCGATTATCTTAATCAGCCCATCTATTCAAATACATATATCTTATCCCTCAGAATCCTCTCCAGTATCTTACCTTAGGAGGACCAGAATCGTGATACAGACTGTTCGCATAACATCTCCATTAATTGTCCCAGGTCCCCCTGCTTAATGTCTTTCTCCATGGTAAAAATAGAGGAGAAATACTCATTGAGGACCTTGTCTAACACCTGAGGCTCCACACAGAGATGACTACTTTGATTTCTGAGGGACCTTTTTCCCTCCCTAGTTACCTTTTTCACCTTAATGTACATTAAATTCCATTGGATCTTCCTTAATATATCTGCCAGAGATAACTCCTGCCCCATTTTTGCTCTCCTGCTATTCTCCCTCACTACGCTTTTCAGTTCCCGAAACTCCTCCAGGGATGCACTTGATCCTCCGCTGCCAATTTTTGGCAGAACCTCAATTTCTCTCGTCACCCAAGCTTCCTTACTCCCACCTGCCTTACACACTAACATGAACATGCATTCCGTGAACTCTCATAATCACCACACTTTTAAAATCATCCCTCATTCTGGACATAACTGTGCACACAAACAACCTACTCCAATGATCTTTAACACGTTCCTGTCCAATACCTTCAAAGTTGGCCTTGCCTCAATTCAGAACTTTAACTTGTGGGCCCGACCTGTCTTTATCCATAACTATTTTAAAGCTAATAGAACTGTGGTTGCTGGTCCCAAAAGGGTCACCCATGGACACATCAGTCACTTGCCTTTCTCATTTTCTAAAGAATAAATCAAGGTTTGCCCTCTCCCTTTTAGTGCCCTCCAAATATTACCCAAGGAAATTTTCCTGAACATATCTGACAAATTCCACCCCACTGGCACTATGACAGTCTCAGTCTATATTGGGAACATTTTAATCTCCTACCACGACAAGCCTTGGGATTTTCTTCAATATTGCTTGCCAAATACATTTCATGGCCTCATTTGACCCTTCTAATTGCATGCTTGTTCTTTCCTACTTGCTTTATATTCTTCAAAGGCCCTCTTTCATCTAAAACCTGGTTGACAAGCAATCACTTCTACCAAAACTTGTGCGTGGTATTCTATTGAACAATGTAACATACAACCTTCAGCAGTACCAAAAATAAGATTATAGGTATTAAAAACAATTTTTTTTTAAAATCCTGCAGAATACAAAAGTTGTTTGAATCTTAAACTTTCTAGCTCCCAATCCCCTTTACCTCATTAATGTAATTTCCTACAACATAGGAATGCAACTATCATCTTTTAGTAGAACTACCTGTATTAAAGTTGGAGGTAGACAAAAAAGCTGGAGAAACTCAGCGGGTGAGGCAGCATCTCTGGAGAGAAGGAATAGGTGACGTTTTGGGTCGAGACCCTTCTTCAGTGGGATGTTGCAATTATACAAACATTTTGCTTGGAAAACATGTGGTCGATTGTGTGTAATTCTGGTCGGCACTTGATTGGAAGGATGTGGTTGCACTGGAGTGAATGCAGTGGAGATTCACCAGGATGTTACTTTGATTTGTAGATGCTTGTAATACAGATAGATAGGATAGGTTGGACTTGTTTTCCTTGCAATGAAGGAGGCTAAGGGACAATGATAGAAGTGTATATATAACTAGAAGCATAGGTAGAATATTTTTCCCTATGGTAAGGGTATTAAGGGGACATAGGTTTAAGGAAAGAGGAAGGTGATTTGAGGGGTACGCTTTCACAGAAGTTGGTTGATATCTGGAACTTGAGTAAAAAAACAAAGTGTTGGAGAAGCTCAGCAAAGGCAGCTTTTGTGGAGGGAAATAGACAGATGACATTTCAGGTCATGGCCCTTCTTTACTTCCCCAAATCCTACCGTGAGTGCAACCATAAAGTAGCAATTGGGAAATATCCCTGGAACTATTCTTGTCTTGCCGACTTAAGTTCATTGGTCACATGAGTCTGTGTACTCACCTATTTGTTATGGCCCAGAAAGAGGCCATTTGGCCTATTAGATTCATGTTTGCTCTCAGCAGAGGAATCCCAACAATCCCATTCCTCCTCTTATTTTCCTGTAAATCTTCAATTTATTCCCTCATATGTCCACCAACTTTCCTTAGATTTTTTTTTGCCACTTACCTACATTAAGGGGAATTAACCTACCAGCATGCCAACGGAAGTGGCGGCGCTGCCTTAGCAGCTGTGGCTCGCCTGCAGTCCATCTGTTTTTTCTTTGTTTTGTTGTTCTTTTGTCCTGTTTTAGTTAATTTTGGTTTATTAGGTTGTGTATGTGTGGGGGGGGAGAAACATGTTTTTGGTCTCTTCCTTCGGGGGGATGCTACTTTGCTTATCGTATCTCCTGTCTCCGTCGAGGCCTAATGGTGGAGCTGGTGGCCTTGGTGCTGTGGCGGCATTCCGGTGGCGGCAGCGACCCGACTGCGGAGCTGTGGCGGCATTCCGGCGGCGGCCCGACTTCGGAGGCTCGGCCGCGGGCCCAGTGGATGACATCGTCGGGAGCTCGCAGGTCACAGGTTGGTGACCTGTTTTTCCGGAGCTCCCGCAACAACAGCTTCGTTCGCTGGACTGGAGGGTGGCAGCTTCGACCACCCTGGGCCGCGGAGTTTGAACTGGCCCGTTCGCGGCGCTTGAATTCAGCCGCGGGACTTACTTACCATCACCCGGCGGGGTCACAACATCTGAAGCCTGGATCGCCTCGGCGCGGAGGGAGAACAAGGAGGGAAGAGACAAAGACTTTAAGACTTTTGCCTTCCATCACAGTGAGGAGGTGCCTGGTGAACTCACTGTGGTGGATGTTAAATTTGTGTTTATTGTGTGTTTTTGTCATTTTTATTATATGTATGACTGCAAGGCACGAAATTTCATTCAGACCGCAAGGTCTGAATGACAATAAAGGCTACTTTGACTTTACTTTGGGATGTGGGAGAAAACCAGAGCAAATGGCAGAAACCCATGTGGTAACAGGGAGAACGCATAAACTCCATACAGACAATGCCCAAGGTCAGGATCGGAGCCATGTCACTAGAGCCTTTGCAGCAGTACTAACTGATGCACCACTGCATGCGTGTCTGGCTATGCGCAGGTGCACATCAATCTGTGTCTGCATACGTAGGTCTGTGCATATGTCTGTGTGCACAAGATAGACACAAAAAGCTGGAGTAACTCAGCGGGACAGGCAGCATCTCTGGACAGAAGGAATGGGTGGCGTTTCGGGTCGGGACCCTTTCTCAGACAAGTCTGTGTCTGTGACCACATCTGCCTACCTCTGCGAGTGCATGTCGGTATGTTTCTATTTTTTGTATGCACATCTGTCATACTGCATGTGTCCTTGTTTCCCTGCATGCACCTGGATCTCCCTGCACACATGGCACCCTCTATGCAGCACGTATGCAAGTATATGCACTCACATGGTCTGTCTGTGCACATGCTTGTCTCTGTGCATCTGTGCGTGCAGTGTCCATGTCTCCCCTGCACACACCATACTTGTCGCTGTATGTGTGCAGGTCAATGTGCTTGCATGCGTGCAAAAATAAGCTGAAGTGACTCCCAATAGAGGTCATTCACCAACCACAAAGGATGTTGAATACAAGACCTTCAACCAGTTAAAGATTTTATTGAATGATTACTTTTATGGAAAACCTGAAGGCTGTTATTCTCTGGATCTTTACAAGCAGGTCCCTTGCTCTGCTGTTAATGGCTGTTAATGGCATTTCTTGTTGTGACACCACAAATACCTCTATTCATTTTACACCCAATCTAAGTGCAACAATGCTCAACAGTCTCACGTCCAATTCCAACAGCCTGCCATAATGGTGACTGCACTTTCAAACAAGGTTAAAATTTAAACTTTTCACTTAAATTTATTCGGCAAAGATATCATTCAACTCTTCACATCATGTCAGAATTGTATCGTCGAGCTGTTCCGCTGAGTCTGGCTGGCTGGCAAGCTTCTTCAAGTTTCGTCTATAACTTTCAGTCAACAGATCCAGACTCGCAGTATCAAGAATTTTAGATACATTCTGGTTAAAAGAAAATAAAAGTTTATTTTTCCCAAAATTCAAGAGGATTTCACAAGCTCAGCAGTAATTTATTTCCAAGCTATAGTGACAAAGTAATATGAAGTAAAAGGCAAGCATTTATAAGAACAATACGAGTAGGCTACACAGCCCCTTAAGTTCACTGCAGCATTAAGTATACTAGACACCACTTTCCTGCCTGATTCCCACATGCTTTAAGTTTCATTGTCCAAAAATCTATCAAATAAAACTTGAATAAACTCAGTGACTTAAATAGCTGCAGTCGTCTGAGGCCGTCCAAAGATTTACCAAGGAATTTCTCATCTCTGTGCTTTGTGGTCAATCCTTTCCTCAACTATGCCTGCCAGAGGAAACAGCCTCCCACCATGAATTTGTTGGCATTCGCTATTATGAACTGCAGCTATTTAATCTTACTCACTCACTATTTATAGGGCTATTCCACAGGCCAGAAATGTATCCAGTGTGCTTCGTTCACACCAGAGGCAGAGACTTGGTGGGAAAGATCAATGTTGCTGGGTATTTAACATCCCTTCTCATTCCTTTGAGCATACAAATGAATGATAACCATGGTCAAGCAGAAAATTAATACGAGACCCATAGAATTCAGGGACAATTTAGTGCAACATTTTAGAGTAAAGTACTCGCAGACTACATGGGAATCTGAGAATAGAGACTTTGGTTGCTTGTGGAAATGCCATGAAGTCACAACATGGGTGCAAGTCTCTGATCTGCTCAAGCGATCCTGAAAGAGTACAAGTATCAGCCTCCCCAGCTCTTCAGCACATCAAGTCCACGATGACCATCAAGCCTAACTTTTCCTCTAATCCTAACCCAACATTTTATTCCCCCAACATTCCCATTAATTCCCCCCCCCCCCCCCCCCCATAAGATTCTATCACTCTATCTACACACTCAGACAGTTTATGGTGGCCAACTAACCTACCATTTTTGCCACGTGGGTGGAAACGGGAGCATCTGGAAGAAACCCACATGGTCACAGGGAGGTTGTGAAAACTCCACACTGACAGTACTGGAAGTCAAGGTTGAACCCGAGTCACTGGAGCTGATAGGCAGCAAGTCTAACTGTGCCACAATGCTGCCCCACTGAACTGACAGTGGCCGATACAAACCAATACCCGTGGCTCCATAACTGCATGGAAAGTTAACAGTTGGTGGAAACCTATAAAAGGAAGCTTTTAGATCTGTCCAGCAGTGGATTCAATTTAACAATATCCGGTAATATCTTTCAAATATATTATTTTCAGACAGTAAAATCACTTAGTGCATGCCACATACCTGATACAACTCTTCTCCTTCCCTTAACCTGAGGAGGCTGACAATGGCCTGTTCACTAAATACTCGCACACTGGTGTTTTTGTCTTTTGTATTATCAAGCAAGGCTTTCAGGATAGGTTTGATTGTCTGAGGGTCAAGTGGATTCAAAGTGTTTTTACTACACAACCAGACCATTTTCTCCGCCACCAGTTTCACGTCACTTGATGAATTCTGTAAATTCTGCAGAGTGAGAGTTTGTGTAGAGATCAAAAGAGCAATCAAAATTAAAATATTTAACACTCATTGGATAAAAAAAATATGCACACCTGACTAGATTACAAACTCAGCAAATTTAATAATCTCCAATGATTGGTCATTCCATCAATTCTCACATTCCAGCATTCAGATCAGTTTCTCTCTTTCTTGGTCATATCCTCCTACAGATAGTTCTGCTATAGCGCGATAGTTACGCTCCTAGGAAACCTAGTGTTCTAGAAAGTCATACCACAGCAGATCTGGCTGCACTTGCCTTCAAAGCAAATTAACCTACAAACCTGTACGCTCCACCAGGTATTGCATTCCTAATGCCCTCAACCCCATTTTAAACCTGTTTTCTCAGCCCTTCTTCATTTCCTCTAAAACTTATTTTATCCATAACATTTTCCAATTTCCGATCAAGGTTCATTAAACTAAGATGTTAATTCTTTCCCTTTTTCACAGACGCTGCTCGACTGGTTGAGTACCTGCAGCATTTTCTAATTTATTTATAATCATTAACAACCGCACTGAAGAATGTTTGCAAGGTTTTACCTTCACCAGTAATGTGATGAGTTTTAGAGACACTGCTCCATCCTCTGTCTGTATTTGATACTTCATCAGGAACCCCAAGGCTCGGATTCCACTTGTAGCGATGGGAATCTACAAAAAATAGCCAGATTTCACTTTTGAGTTGGTGATGTTGACCACTACCAAGATTTTTAAATTATATTTTAAGTGCGTACTTACTGCCATGAAATTTCGTCTTGTTTTAAAAATAAAAAGCAACTTTAAATAGCTCATCATTGCTGGATAACCGCCCACCTTGGCACACTGAGTCCCATTGTAACCAGTCATTGTAAATGAGCGGTTTTCAAGATAAGTTAATTTGTTGAGGAATACTGCAGAGTTGCTGCACCAGAAGTCATTGTTTGTCGAACAAAAAGAAAAGATACAGGCAGAATTCCTTTTCGGATAAAAAAGGATTGGGAAAGGTGACTGGGCAATTCAATTGTGACCAAATAATTTAGAAATGTTTCTTATTGCATTTCATTCCAGTGAGAAAAAAAAAAGCAAATCCTGAAACAAAGGCATTATGCAATGGAACTTCCTTCAGGAACATAGAATACCCACCTTGTAAAATGCAATCCCAAAAATGGGAACAAATGAGCATCTCTGGGGGGGCGATAAACAGATTCTGATCAAATGTCACTGATGTGAACTGATAACTATTTCTCTCTTCAAAGATTCAGCCTGACCTGCTCAGTACATCCAGAAATCTAGCATCCACAGTACAGTAAATTCTTATTAATCTGGTATTTATGAAGCAGAATTCTCAAGCAACTGGAAAAAAATTCTGTGAATACTAAACAAATTAACAAAATCTTTTCAAAAATGCAAATTTGAATATGGCATGCTGGGTTCCATTGTAACTATGTTTATATTTTAGCTTGCACAGGTAAAAATGATTGCAACTTCATACATTAAAGAGTTTCAGAACTATAACAGGGTAAACAGTGAACATTAAATAGTACAGCACAGGGAAAGGCCCTTTGCCCATAATGTCAGTGTCAAACATGATGCAGAGTTAAACTCATCTCCTCTGTTCGTCTGCATGTGAACAATATGCCACCATTCCTTGCATATCACATGCCTATCCAAAAGCCTCTTAAAAGGCGCCACCATTTTATACCATAAACGAGATGCACTGCAGCAAGTCATCAATACTTCTTGGACCCTACATTCCAAATAATGATCTGTGCCAGCTAGATGATCAAAGGCAGCAAAAGCATGGGATTTGTCAATAGACAATAGGAACAGGAGTAGGCCATTCGGCTCTTCGAGCCAGCACCGTCATTCACGTGATCATGGATGATCATCCACAATCAGTACCCCGTTCCTACATTCTCCCCATATCCCTTGACTCGGCTATCTTTAAGAGCTCTATCTAACTCCCTCTTGAAAGCATCCAGAGAGTTGGCCTCCACTGCCTTCTGAGGCAGAGAATTCCACAGATTCACAACTCTCTGGGTGATAACGTTTTTCCTCATCTCCGTTCTAAATGGCCCACCCCTTATTGTTAAACTGTGGCCCCTGGTTCTGGACTCCCCCCAACACTGGGAACATGTTTCCTGCCTCTAGTGTGTCCAATCCCTTAATAATCTTATATAGAAACATAGAAAATAGGTGCAGGAGGAGGCCATTCGGCCCTTCGAGCCAGCACTGCCACTCATTGTGATCATGGCTGATAGTCCCCAATCAATAACCCGTGCCTGCCTTCTCCCCATATCCCTTGATTCCACTAGCCCCTGGAGCTCGATCTAACTTGTGTTTCAATATGTTTCAATAAGATCCCATCTCATCCTTCTAACAGTTACTTCAAGTTACACACCATACTGACCTGGGAATATATCGCCATTCATTCGCTCTTGCTGGGTAAACTCCTGGAAGTTCATCCCAACAGTGTTGTGGTCTACTTATGCCTCAAGGACTGCAGCGGTTCAAGGCGGCAGCTCACCACCACCATCTCAAGGTCAATTATGGATAGGTAATTAAATGTGAAGCTCACATCCCTTGAATGAACGCACCACAAAAAAAAGTCTACATTTTCTCCTCTTCAACATTTTAGTGAGCTTGCACTATCGCTTTAGTTTCCTAATATTTCTACCCACCATAAAGCCATCTTGAATTGAATTGAATACATATTATTAGACAAATATGTATACATACAAGGAATTTGCCTTGGTGCTTTGCTCACAAGTAACAACACAATTAAAAATAAAACATTATAATTTAAATATGTGAAGAATGAAATAAAATACCAGAGCAAAAGGAGGCTACCGACTTTTGGATGTCGAGTAGAGCTACTTCTCGTGGAAAAAAGCTGTTTTTATGTCTGCCTGTGGCGGCTTTGACAGTCCGGAGTCGCCTTCCAGAGGGAAGTGCTTCAAAGAGTTTGTGGCCAGGGTGAGAGGGGTCAGAGATGACCATACCCGCTCTCTTCCTGGCTCTTGCAGTGTACAATTCGTCGATGGAGGGGTAACGTTGCAGCCAACAACCTGTTTTCTCGGCTGATCGAACGATGGGATGTCAATCAAGTGATGTAGGAAGGAATAGCAAATGCTGGTTTAAAATGACCATGGACACAAAAGGCTGCAGAAACTCAGCAGATCAGGCAGCATCTCTAGAGAAAAGGGATAGGTGACATTTTGGGTCGAGACCCTTCTTCAGAACTCTCGACCCGAAACGTCACCTATTTCTTTTCTCCAGAAATGCTGCCTGACCCGCTGAGTTACTCCAGCTTTTTATGTCTACCTTCGGTTTAAACCAGCATCTGCAGTTCCTGCCTACATCACTAGATTGACATCCCATAAACCACCAACACACGGTTGCTGCTCTGCATATCATTCACAAATTGCACTGCAGTCTTAAGCTCCTGTCCCATGATGCGAGTTTACCCAAGAGCTCTCCCGAGTTAAAAAAAAAAATCAAACTCATGGTACTTCATCACGAGTATTTTTTTACTCTTGGACATTTTTCACAATGTTAAAAAAAGTTTGAGTTGCCGCATTTCCCCGAGTACCTGCCGTTAGCATTACGAGCCGCTACGAGACATCCACGAGCTCTGCCGTACCCGCTAAGTACATTCTACGTACTTATCACGAGTTTGATTTTTTTTAAACTCGGGAGAGCTCTTGGGTAAACTCGCATCGTGGGACAGGGGCTTCACAGTGCCCTCCATAATGTTTGGGACAAAGACCCATCATTTATTTATTTGCCTCTGTACTCCATTTACAAATTTGAGATTTGTAATAGGAAAAAAATCACATGTGGTTAAAGTGCACATTGTCAGATTTTATTAAAGGCTATTTTTATACATTTTGATTTCACCATTTAGAAGTCGGAGGGCACTGTATGTATGAAATGCAAAGATTAAGCAGCAGCACCCGGTGTGACTTCCCCAGATTTGTACGCCCACGTGATATTCGGCTGTGGAATGAATAAACTGTAAATGTAGGTTTGACAAACAGAAGCAAAATGGGTTCTACTGCTTACCCGGTCAGCTGTAGCACTAGCGATAATCATGTCCAATATGGTTGAATTGTACTCGTTTGTACAAAGCTTGCTGGGAGCTGCTTTCATTGCAATCGAAAGGGCCACACTCCGTCCATGTCTCACCATCCAGTCAATGCCCGATACATCGGCTGCAAATAAAGTCACGCAACGTCAATAATTGTACCTACATAGCCATTACCCCCGTGTGTAGGAAACACGAAGCTCATAATCAGGCAAAAAAATACAGATATATTACCTGTGATACACATTCTTGATAATTAATCTTATAAATACTATTGTTGGAGTAACAAAGTAGAAACACTGATGGGAGTTCTGAGAGCGAACCAGCAGTGCGATTCAGAATAAGGGGCCAAAGTTAACAAGCCCATTTGAGACATCTTGACTTTTAAACATGTGGACGTTTTATTCTTCATATGGTTCCAAATGTGAAATACGAGTCGACTCCTAGGTTGAATTTCAGATTTTTTTTCAAATTGACTTTTTGATGAATACAAATTGTGTGGGATTGAAAATCATTTAAAATAAAAGAGTTTATTTTTAACAGCCCTAAACCACAAGTGATGTGAACAATCAGATAATTCACTTTTTAAAGAAACATAAGAGTTACATTTTCAAGAGTTTATTATCTTTAATTAATACCTCTGACCTTGGATTGTAGTAAACAATAGAACTGATCAAAAGTGTGAAGAAAACTTGCATTTTTAAATAGTATTTTTCAAAAAAGTTAACTCAGAATTTTCTGACTCGTTAGGGGGCTATATATGCATGATGCCAGTAGTCACCCTCTTCTCAAGAATAATGAATGTATAGAGACGAAACGCCAGGATGAAAATTCACTATAACAAACTCTGAATGTACAATTTCCAGAAGCAGTTGTAGAAACAACAGTTTATAATGGGTGCATAAAGAAGCAATAATGGGCTTGTCCCAATATCAGAAAGTATTGGAAGTATCATTTAAGTGTACAATAAATGCATATAATCGGGCTATTTTGGCACTTAAGGTCTAATCAAGTTTCCTCATTTAAACCTATCTGCATATGTCATAATCCCACTTCTCCACCCCTGCCTCCCAACCCAGTGTTTAATAAGTTCCAATCGACTGTCTGAATGAATGAATGAAAACTTTATTGTCATTCAGATATACACCTAGACACAGTGCACCTTGAACGAAATTTCGTTGCATTTGACTCTCCAATCAGGTAAATAGTAAAAGTAAAAGTGCTAGGTGCGTCCATAAAAATGCCTCATGTGCATGGTTCTGTAAAATAAATATATATATAAAGTTTTTTAAAAGTGTCGATATTTAAAAGGTTCTAGCCTCGGTTTTGTTGATTGTTCAGTAATCTTATGGCCTGGGGGATGAAGCTGTTGCAGAACCTGGTTGTCCCGCTCTTCATGCTGCGGTACCTCCTCCCAGAGTTAAGCAGTATAAACAGTCCAAATTGTGGGTGTGTGGGGGCTCTGGTAATGTCCTTAGCTCTAATCAGACAGCGCTTGTACCCCATGTCCATGATGGAAGGAAGAGAAGTCCCAATGATTTTTTCCGCTGTCCTCACCACTCTCTGAAGGCACGTCCAGTCCGCAGCTGTACAGCTGCCGCACCACGTAGAGATGCAGCTGGTCATGACCGACTCAATTGTGCTTCTGTAGAAAGTGGCGAGGATGGGAGGGTGGAGGTGTAAACTTCTCAACCTGCGGAGGAAGTACAACTGCTGCTGTGCCCGTTTTGCCAGAGATGTAATGTTTGTGGACCAGTTTAAGGTGTCCGTTATATGCACCCCCAGGAACTTGATCCTTTTCACCTGCTCCACTGCTGAGTTGTTGATGCAAAGTGGAGTGTGGCTGGGCTGAATTTTCCTTCTGAAATCGACGACAATCTCCTTGGTTTTGTTCACATTTAGGAGAAGGTCTCTGTGGTATTTTCCTGTAATACCCCTGGTAATAGCTTATTTCCCACATGTGGAGGCATTTTAGGCCACCTAAATCCCAGAAAACTCATGATATTATAGGCTTTCATTGTGTAACAGCTGAGACCCAGCTAGCTCAGTCTTCCCTCAAGGTTGGAACATCTCAGTTCTGGTACAATCTTAGTGAATGATGTCCTAACTCTGAACAATGCATAACATTCCAAATGTGGCAACTGAAACCAATTCCTGACCGGCGCTGCAGTCACATTGCTCATAACTTACCTAAAAGGTGTTTTTTGAGAATTATACTGAGTTCATCATCTGGTAAATATGAACATAGTTCTCCTAAACAACCAGCTGAAGCCATACGTGTGGCGTCCTGAGAGGAAGAAGACTCAGCCATTAGGGCATTATACAAGGAACATGACAAAATACTAGACCATTATCACTGAATCCTCATAAATAGAACTACTAATACATTATATTTCTTAACCTATGTAAAATCATGTGCTTCTCAGATTGCTACTTCATATTGCATTTAGAGGCAGGTAAACATTCATTTAATGATGATCCATCATCTTTCCAGTGTACTGTGCACTATCAAGTGTTTTCAACCTCTTTCAGATCTGTCATACCTCATCATGCCCCAGCATGCTTAACAACAAAGTGGTGATGTTTTTCCGGATATTTCCATCAACCTTGGCACCTGCCCCCTGGATGACAAATCGCAGGGCCTGAAGTTGAGTCTCTCTAAAAGTAGAGACAAAGACTTATCAAATTTTACGTTAAAATATTGAATTATATAATTTTAATAAGAAGTTTCTGATGAAATACAAGACTTGAATAAATAATACTCTAGATGGTATAATGTTCTTCCCAAGAGACAGTAAACAAAATGCTCAGTCCCACAGCAGAGAAACAGGCCCGTTGGCCTAATTTGCCTATGCCTTAGTCCCAACTGCCCTTGTTTGGTCATATCCCTCTAAACCTTTCATATCTATGTACCTATCAATATGACTTTTAAGCGTTGTGAAAGTACCTGTCTCAACTATCTCCGTGTGAAAAAGTTACCCCTCGGGTTCCTATTAAATCTCTCTCTTCACTTTAAACCTATGTCCTCTGGTTTTTGATTGCCCCACTTTGTGCATTCACCCTATCTATTACCCTCAGATTTTATACACTTTTATAAGATTACCCCTGAGCCTCCTGCATTCCAAGGAATAAAGATGTAACCTGCTCAATCTTTCCCTACAGCTCAGGCCCTCGAATCCTGGCAACATCCACATTAATCTTCTCTGCACTCTTCCCAGTTTAACAACATCCTTCCTATAACAGGGTGACCAAAGCCTATCACAATACTCCAATTGTGGCCTCAACAAAATGTTGTACAACTATAACATAATATCCCAACTTCTATACTCAATACCCTGATTGATGAAGGCCAATGTACTGGAAGCCGTCTTGACTCTATCTGTGATGCCACTTTCAGGGAACTATGTACCTGCACTTCTAGATCCCTTTGCTCTACAGCACTCCCCAGGGCCCCATCATTCATTGTGAAGGTCATGCCTTAGTTTGACTCCCCAAAATGCAACAACTCGCATATGTTTGCATTAAACTTCCTATTAGCCATTCCTCAGTCCACTGGCTCAACTGATTAAGATCCTGCTGGCATATTTGATAACCATCCACACTATATATTCCATCCACTTTAGTCCCATCTATAAAGTTAATCATGCCTTGTACATTCTCACCCAAATTGTTGAAATAAATCACAAAAGCAGCGGGCCCAGCACCGATCCCCGAAACACACCATTAGTCACAGGTTGTTTAAGAGAGAAATGCAGATGCTGGAAAAATCGAAGGTAGACAAAAATGCTGGAGAAACTCAGCGGGTGAGGCCGCATCTATGGAGCGAAGAAATAGGTGACGTTTCGGGTTGAGACCCTTCTTCAGACACAGCCTTCTTTAGTCACAGGTCTCTAGTCTGAAACCAACCCGCCCACCATCATCTTCCACTTCCTTCCATGAAGCCAATTCTCTATCCAAAGATAGACACAAAATGCTGGTGTAACTCAGCGGGACAGGCAGCATCTACGGATATAAGGAATGGGTGACGTTTGTACCCTTCTATCCAGAGATAATAATAATAATAATGGATGGGATTTATATAGCGCCTTTCTAATATTCAAGGCGCTTTACATCGCATTATTCATTAACTCCTCAGTCACACTCGGTGGTGGTAAGCTACTTCTGTAGCCACAGCTGCCCTGGGGCAGACTGACGGAAGCGTGGCTGCCAATCTGCGCCTACGGCCCCTCCGACCACCACCAATCACTCACACACATTCACACACATTCACACACAGGCAAAGGTGGGTGAAGTGTCTTGCCCAAGGACACAACGACAGTATGCACTCCAAGCGGGATTCGAACCGGCTACCATCCGGTTGCCAGCCGAACACTTAGCCCATTGTGCCATCTGTCGTCCCAAAGAAACCGCCTGTTCCGCTGTTACTCCAGTATTGTGTGTCCAACTTCGGTGTAAACCATCATCTGCAGTTCCTTCCTACACAATTCTCTATCCAGGCAACTTGTTCCCTCAGGATCCTATGTGATCTAACCTTCCAGAGCAGTCGATCATGCACAGCCATATCAAATATCTTACTTCCCTTATAGACAACGTCTATGGCTTTGCCCTCGTCAGCCTTCTTTATTTCTTCTTCAAAAAACTCAGATTCATACGACACGATCTGCCACGTGCAAAACCATGCTGACTATCCCTAATTGGCCTGTCTATACAAATGCATATATATCTGTGACTATGACTATTTGGTTATGTGTATCTGGGACATGTTGGCCGGTGTGGGCAAGTTGGGCTGAAGGGCCTGTTTCTACACTGTATCACTCTATGACTATCTTATTCAGAATCCTTTCCAGTAACTTGCCTACTGCAGATGTTTGGCTCACTGGTCTATAGATCCCAGGCTTTACCTAGCAGGCCTTCTTGAATAGAGGCACAACATTAGCCAGCCTCCATGAGCAGACAATTAAACACGAGACTTCTAACACAAACATGGGTTTCCCACTCTTGGCACACTATTTCATGTCCACTTGCAAATAAATGGACTACCACCAGCAATAAACAGCATCTGCTTAAGAAAGTACTGCCAAACAGATTCACTCTTCTTTTTGAATAATTCCATCTGTAGACATTCCTTTGAATATATTACATACATTTGAATTGATTTTACAGCTCCTCCTGCTCCATCACAGCAACATATTTATCTTGTCTGCTTATTGCTCAACTCATCTGGCATCAGCTTGCTACAGAGGAGAGTCCTTGGCATTCCACATACAGATTTTAAGGTAATTCACTATAAATTTGAAATTTCTCAGAAAATGTTGATTATTGCTAAGTGACGCAACAGCAAAATCCATATCTCCCTTTAACTTGTGGCGCATACCTCACACTGGAATCATCTGCATTTCGCACCAGATTCAGCAGCTCAGTAAACAGAGGGTCCACCTTGGTGTGAATTACAATCAGGTTTCCAAGAGCTTCAGCTGCTTTTAGGCGGACAGCACGATTTGTGTCGGACAGGGCTTTAGTGAAGGTGGTTTGAAGTTGTGGAAGGAAGGGCTTCAGGGCAATCCCCACCTATGCATCAGAATATATTAAAAAAAACCATGGCAATTAAATGAACGATGAGTCAGCACTGGAAAGATACATTTCAGCCAGTAAAATCTCATTTGATTGTGCCAGTATGTTAGCAACAGCCAAGCTACTCTAAGTACTACAGGCACATTAAAAATTATTCTACGTAATACATTCATTTCTGAGGTTAACAGAAGCAGTTGTAGTTTTCTATATGTGCGATGAGACAGAGCATCACTTTCCAAGGAACAATTCTCTGCCAAACATGCAAAAATCATTAACTATACCACACAGGTTTTGATGAGAGATACAATTGATGGATGGGTCCAGGGTAAAATATTCTGTATCCGAGTCAGAAAAGCTCAACACTGTGATCACTCTGCGGGATAACACTGTAGGTCATGATCATTCAATAAGATTTTCATTGGCTTTGAATTGAAGAAGACTGCTGCAACATTTTGGCATAAGTGGACCTGGTTCGTTCCCTGTTCAAGTTATCTCTGTTGAAACTTGACTCGGTTTCACAGAAAAAAGGAACTAAGTTGGAGAGACAATCTATTCATAAAAATAGAAATAATGTAACCGTTAAGCAAACAGCAGGAATGGTTTATGTGTAGCTTCATTATATTCTGATACCAAAACTGATCATTGGTTTGACGGAATTGTTTGACAGTGGCCAACGGTATACATATTTTATAGTTTATGAAGTGGGGAGGGAACATTATAAACTGAAGGATTACTTTTGGCAAGATGCAAGTTCCACTCTTGGTAAAAATTGTTGGATACACAAAGCAAAAGTTGGAAGGAGTCAAAGAAGAGCAAGGGACCAAAAAGTTGTGAGCTGAAGGTTGCACATTATGATTAAATAAGTCATTCCAGGTAGATAACCATTTTGAGGCTGTCTGCAATAAGTAATTGTATCTGTTCTCTTCTGATTTGTGGGTCTCCTCAGTATAATGATACAAATGTGAATAATCTTTAATCAGGAGAGTTTTATTACTAATGTAAATATTTCAAACAAAAAACTCAATACATTTATATTGTTCTATCTCATGGGTAAACATATTCCCACCTTCCGCACTTATACTCAGAATACTTTGTTGCTCCTACTATAAACGTATAGAACTAAATCTTGTGTAATAGCTTCATTCTTTAGGACAATGCTTTATTTATACATGTATGACAGGTGGAGTGGGCCAGGGGACCAGTGAGAAAGCAAAATGGAAAAATGACAGGGACGTGTTTTGCATTCAAGGCCTCAGTTCTTACCTTACTGAGCAATAAACTAAGGGTGTCCAGGAGAGCCACCTTCACATTCCAGCTGAACCGATCACCCAAGATACGGATTAAAGGTCCAGTGATGTTCACCACTGATGGCTTCAGTGCTTCAGCAGAAGTTAGCTTGATTACAAGTCCGAGGGCTTTGGCAGCTTCTTCCTTCTGCTCCGGGCTTCCGGTCAATACACCCTCTCGTAGAATGGGCAGGATCGACGTAACACCCTGTAATAACATGCTGCATTAAGTTGAGGCACCAAACGTTCACAAAATTCCGTCAACAAATCAACATTGAATATCCGCTGTCCCTAGAGTAGATTCTTAATAAATTTTACATCATACAGGAGAGCATTTATAATTTTATCTCTCTTCCCAAGTCTCATCTCCTCTCACTTAACGCTCCATAAATTCAATATGAAATAAGCTGCTTCACTCTATTTTCAACCTGCAAATCATTTTCTGAAAGTTACTGTCAATCGCTTCTATCTTTTGATTTGCACCATGAATCACCAGCTACAAGAGGAACCCCCCGCTCCTTGGACAATCGTCAGCTGACCAACGACCTGAACGATTCTACTGTAGGTTCGACCGACAGAAACAACCCTAATACCCCCTCCCCCACACACTCCTCCCCAATCACCACTTCACAACTGCTCACAGACTGACTCCAGTCTGCAAAGACAAGGTCCTCGTTCTCTACCCACCCCCTCCTTGCTGCCCAACATCAGTCTGGTCACTTCTCCATCACTAACAGTAGAAATTGAGGAGGTGGAGAGGTTATTCAGCAGACAGAAAAGCCGGAAATCTCCAGGATCGGACAATGTTTCCTCCTCTATCCTCAAGCTCTGTGCCGAACAACTGGCAACAGTCTACACAGACATTTTCAACCAGTCCCAGCAAACCTGCACTGTCCTGCCTGCTTCAGTCTCCACTTTGTTCCTGTACCCCAAAAAAACAGGGATTACTGGTCTTAATGACTACAGGCCTGTTGCACTGACCTCTGTAATCATGAAGACCCTTGAAAGACTTGTGCTGGCCCATCTGTAAAACATCACAAACTCCCTGCTGGACCCCCTGTAGTTTGCATATCGGGCCAATAGATCTGTGGATAACACAGTCAACCCAGGCCTGCACTTCATCCTCCAGCACCATGACCGCCAGGGGACCTATGCAAGGAATTTGTTTGGGGATTTTAGCTCTACATTCAACTCCATTGTGCCAGAGCTACTACACTCCAAACTCTCCCAGTTGACTGTGCCTGAACCCCTCTGTTAGTGGATCACCAACTTTTTGACAGACAGGAAGCAGCATGTGAAGCTGGGAAAGCACATCTCGGACCCGCTGACCATCAACATAGGAGCACCGCAAGGCTGCGTACTCTCCCCTCA
Source organism: Amblyraja radiata (assembly GCF_010909765.2). Taxonomy (NCBI): domain Eukaryota; kingdom Metazoa; phylum Chordata; class Chondrichthyes; order Rajiformes; family Rajidae; genus Amblyraja; species Amblyraja radiata. Next base: position 24,990,187 of record NC_045980.1, on the reverse strand, counting down.
TTTACTCTCTCTACACCAACGACTGCACTTCCACAGTCTCCTCTGTCAAGCTTCTCAAGTTTGCGGACAACACAACCCTGATTGGACTGATCCAGGATGGGGAGGAATCTGCCTACAGACAGGAAGTGACACAGCTGGCGTCCTGGTGCCATCACAACAACCTGGAGCTCAATGCTCTTAAGACAGTGGGATTGATTGTAGACTTTAGGAGAGCTCCCCCTCCCCTCCCCCCACTCACCATCAACAACACCACAGTCACATCTGTGGAGTCATTTAAGTTCCTTGGAACCATCATCTCAAAGGACCTTAAATGGGAGGCCACCATCTACTCCACAGTCAAAAAGGCACAACAGAGGTTGTACTTCCTGCAGCAGCTGAGAAAACACAATCTGCCACAGGCAATGATGGTCCAGTTTTATACTGCCATCATAGAGTCTGTCCTCACCTTCTCCATCATGGTCTGGTTTGGCTCAGCCACCAAGCATGACATCCAAAGGCTGCAGTGCATCGTTCAATCAATCGTGAAGGTTGTTGGCTGCAACCTTCCCCCCATCGACGAACATTACACTGCAAGGGCCAGGAAGCGAGCGGGCAAGATCATCTCTGACCCCTCTCACCCTGGCCACAAACTCTTTGCAGCACTTCCCTCTGGAAGGCGACTCCGGACTGTCAAAGCCACCATAGCCAGACATTAAAATATTTTTTTTCCCCCTCGGGCAGTAGTTCTACACAACAACCAAAAGTCTGTAGCCTCCTTTTGCTCTGGTATTTTATTTCATTCTTCACATGTTTAAATTATAATGTTTTGTTCTCAATTGTTTACTGTATCGTGTTGTTACTTGCGAGCAAAGCACCAAGACAAATTCCTTGTATGTATACACACTTGGCTAATAAAATGTATTCAATTCAATTTGATTCAAATATTGATGCAGCAATTTAGTAAAATTTCTCCTTATGGTAGCATCAACATTTCTGCACAGCTTTTCACACTGTCAAAATATAATCAACAGTAACATTCCTGGAGAATTTGCCATAGGCCAGTGACACATTGATTTGGGCCAAACATTGTCTTACTTTCTTGGGAATGCAGAATCCTAGTAAGTGGTTGCCTCTGGTTTCCACAGCTGCTGCACGGATGTCTCTGTGTAGATCATCCACAAGTGATAGTTGGCTTCCAGCATCCAACTTCTAATATAGGAGAAAGAAAAATGATAAAAATAAATAAAGTTTGCTTGCAGAGCGTTACATCCAAATCAATATCATAAAAACCATAGCCTCATTAAAACTTACAAATAAAATTTCACTTTTGCAGCAAACTAGATAATGAATTACCTATCAAATCCATCTGTGAATGCACATTGGACTGACAGTTGGTGGCAGGCGAATAACTGCAGTCTCTGGGCGCTCTATGCCTGGCCCTATCTGGTCTGGCCCAGAGTACAGTGCACCTTGGCAGCGACAGGACCCTGACAGGTCTGGTAAATGGCAAAGCCATGTCACCTGTTTTACCATCTTTTAAAGCTGTCAGGGACTTTTAATTATTCTGAATATCTTTGACTATTGCAAATCATTTCAAAATGATTATAATTGAAAACTTGTTAAAAAACACATGAAATTAACCAAAACCCAAGTCCTAAAACTTAGCAGCAGAACATATCAAAACCGTTGGAACTTTTATTAAGGACTGCAGGCATTTGCTAGCAAATTCTAAGTCACTGCCTTGAAGGCAGATGAATAATTCTTCTTAAAACTGCCAAGCTTCAGTGCAATTTACGATACATATGACTCAGCAGGGCATCCTATCATCCAAGTACAGAGATAAAGTACCTTTGTTATTGCATTCAGAGCATCCCAGCTCTCATTCAGAACAGTTTCATCAGAGTCACTGAGTAACCTGATCAAGCCAGACATCAGGTTCTTGACGTGGCCACAGTAGTCGGCCTTGGTTTTTGAGCAGTAAATGTTGAGGATTGTTGCTGCAGCTTTCCGCATCCCGACATCCGAATTCCTTGTTGCTTCCAGAAGGTCGTCTAGAATTACTCTTTGCCCAATTTCATCTCCCACAGACAAAATTACTGTCTGACAGTTAGCCAGTTCCTGCAAAAAATAGGAAATATCTCAATAGTGCATTTCTGAAAGGCGGCAACAGTCACAGGCAATGGAAGTCAATGATGATGGTGTCCAACACACAGTAGTCATTCTGGATCTCGATTAAAAGCAATATGAATATATTAGGACAAAACATGCTAAAGATACAAATTCATTATTTAAATCTTTAAGTACCATTATTTCATTTAAAATGTTGAGGATGTCTGACTCATATTGAACTGTGAAAGAATTTCAAAAATAACTTTTGCGCATTCATAGATGCCCAATGAAATAAAGGACAGGGTAACATTAAGTCATTCAGTGACAGTGCTCCATTGATGTGCATTTGTTGCAAGTTTCCAGCAGATTCTCACCTCTTGTGCTTCATCAGTTCCCATCTTGTTCTTCAGTGCCGTCATGACAGCAGGTAGGATCACATTGAGATGACGAGTCAATGCATCACCTGCCACTGAAGACAGGAACGCCAGCACCTTCGTGTTCACTGGTGGTGTTATAAGCTAGAGAACAAGAAAAGCAGAGGGATTGGAGCGCAACATTTTTATTTTGCAAGATTCTAAATCAAATGACTAATTTGGAACCCAACACACATCTGTACCATTTAATATATCAAGAAGACTTCTTTCTTAGTCAGGGATAAAGACCGGAATCATAACTAGAGCAAGGAGTGTGATCCATTGAAAGATCACTGAACTGAAACTGATTCCCCTTTCAGCTTTCATAAATGATGTCCAACCTGCTGTGTATTGCCAGGCTCTTCTGTTAGATATCATTTTTTGGAGGACACATTTCATTTTGCTTTATTTTCTGTAAAAACATTCCATTCCACAAGTTCATTTTTAAAAACAGTTGAAAATTTCTGCCATTCAACAAGCAAACATTGGTAGGAATAATAAATTTGGATACCCTTTACTGAAACTGTGGTAGCGGGAAGAAACTATGCTTCCTCTTCATATTATGGCGCTGGCGACCATCAACCTCTCATGACCATGACAGGTCACAGCTGAGTAATTCCACTAGTTACATTCTCTGACTTTTTCCCCTCTTCTCATTTGGGTTATGATCAACTATAAATACAAGTGAATACGTTGATGAACAAACTCCTTAGCAGTTTATCACACATCCGGCCAGCACAGCGCCGGAGACTTGATCCCGACTACGGGTGCCGTCTGCATGGAGTTTGTATGTTCTCCACGTGACTACGAAGGTTTTCTCCGAGATCTTCAATTTCCTCCCTTACTCCAAAGATGAACAGGTATGTAGGTTAATTGGCTTGGTGTATGTGCAAATTGTCCCTAGTATGTGTAGGATAGTGTTAATGTGGGGGTGATTGCTGGTCGGCACGGACTCGGTGAGCCGAAGGGCCTTTTTCCGCCCTGTATCTCGAAACTAAAAATTTGGTGTTTTCATCACTCTGGCTAGATTGAATGCGGTGGGATAGATAGCTACTATCCATTAGTTACGAGTGTTTCTATCCAATTATGTTAAAGTACCAACTACATTCTGCTTGCTTGTGATGTCCCGATACAAAATGATTAACTCCTGGACTCTTGAAAGGGACTTCTATCCAAGATCCACTTAAATCACACAGTGTCTAAAACCTACTTGCAGGATGACAATGATTACACGTTCAAAGCCTCCCTAGATCAGTTATTGATGAATTATTCTCCTCTGTCAAACAAAAAACACCAGCTTTCAGAAACATTGAAACACTTTTCTTCTGGTAATTTCTGCTCAACATCTGAATAAAGAACAGGTCAGAATGTTGGGAGCACTCTGACACACATGTTGATGAATGGCTAGCTTTTCTTTAATGCTGGGCTCCATATGATGTACCTTTGGCACTAGGTAAGGAAGGACAACTCGACTCTTTACTCCCATCACTTGCTTCAATCCATCAAGAGCAAATTCTGCCATTTCCGCACCATTCTGCAATGGATAGAATAATCAATGATGTCGATTCATTTCAAACCCAATCAACAAAGGCATAACAATTTGCATGTATATGAACAACTGAATATATAAAATGTCGCAAGATGGTTTACCAAAGGCTTTACAAAATTCAGCAGGTGGGAAATATTAGAAGAGGAAAAAACAAGATTTTAAGCAGAGTTTAAGGAGAGAGGCAGATTTATTTAAGGAAGAAAGTAGGCAAAAGGATAAACATATCTTCGCCTGGAGACCCCCACCCCCCACCAACTCCATCACTTACAAGTTGCTCCAGCAAGTAGGGAAGAATGTCATCAAGAGCTTGGTACCCAATTGTTGAATGCAGCTGCTCAAACGTCTTAGAAGCAGCTTCTCGGACTTCTTCAAGAGGGTCACAGAGAGCCTTCCGCACCGTGGGAACAAGAGACTCCGAGAAGACAAGTACCTGGTGGGAGAGGAGAGAAAGAGTTACAATCACCTATGTTCTGTAATCTGATTGAAAAATAAAATCTTATATTGAGTTGCAAGGCAAAATTCTCAGAAATAACACATGGGATAATGAATTTGTTTGAAGGGACAAAGGCTGTACCCAAGAAGGAAATCCCATCATATCAGCATGGGGAAGTTGGATCAAGAGCAATGTGGTGGGAAAAGCAGAATAGACAAGAAGAGGTGATGAGGAGGGATGGTAGCAGCTCCTGCAACTCCTCATACTCGATGCTGGAAACCATGGAGGAAGCATTACAGAACAGCATCAGAGCTGAGGGGAGACCTCACAGAAATTCATAAAATTATGAGAGGCATAGATAGGGTACATAGCCAGAATCTTTCCCGGGGTGGAATCGTCAAATACTAGAGAGCATAGCTTTAAAGTCCGAGGGAGAAAGTTTAAAGATGTGGAGGGCAAGTTTATTTTTATTTTTTTTACATAGAGAGTAGTAGGTGCCTGGAACATACTGCAGGGGTGGTTGTGGAAGCAGACACAATTGTGGTATTTAGGAGGATTTTAGATAGGCAGGGAATGGTGATGTAGATCAGATGCAGGCAAAGGGAATTAGCTTAGTTTCCCATCTATTTCAAAACAGATATCATGGGACGAATGTTCCTGTTTTGAGGAGCTTAAGATGTTAGTTTGCTGTGGAGAACAGAAACAAAGGTCATCCATGGATTCTAGTGTAGAATAATGCACTACTTGCAGAGATGAACAGGACATAATATGTGTTTTCAGTCACGTAAGCCGAAGGATGGTTCAACCAGTTGCCCACCTCAGAAAAACAAATCTAAATCCACAGGTAAAGCAAAGAAAAAGGCAATTCCAAGGTAGAGACCAGTGTGAGGGAGCAATGGCTTTACTTTAAATAAAGATATGAAAGATTAATGTATGGGTGGTGCAATATATAGTCCAACATGAAGACCACTTATTTTCACGTGTTACAATTACAATTGCTGAAGTTCTCAAACTTACTTTGAATCATCTCCAGATTTAACCATTCCTTTGTTGGTTTCCATGCCTTCATGTTCAAGGTCCCAAACTCAGTTTCCCTAACATGCTCAACCCTGCTTTCTAACTTTAAGGTGGTCCTCATATCTACCTCTTTAACCAAGGTTTTATTCGATTGCCCGAAAAACTTAAGTTAGTGTAAATCCCTTCCACGAGGCGTTGGAAACAAAGTCTTTGAATATTTTTAAGGCCGGGATAGTGATCTCAGATGAACAGACTAGCCCAAATTAGTCAATTTGGACTAGTTGGGCTGAACGGTCTGTTTCTGTGCTGTATGCTCCGACTTTGAGAGCATGACATATTGGTGGAGGTTAAACTAGAGGACAAGAGGTTGCTGAATGCAAATATGAATGTGATGCCATCATCTTTGTTCCATCTTCTGTTAAAATTCATTAAAGTTCAATTAAGGTTTATCTTTTGAGTCAACAGTTTAGCTGACGCACAGAACTCTCTCCCCATGGAAGTTATGGCTCCTTCCCTCCCCCGTGCAAGACCTCGAGGTCCATGAAGTGGAGAAATAGGGGGAATACATATAATGACACACTCAATGTGATGAGATACTTACTGCATCTTTGCTGGTGGATTTCATGATCTCACTGAGACCGATACAAACACCCTGCCTCTCATCACTCTTCTCTGATTTTAACCCTGCTTCCAGGATGGGAATAATTTCGGGCAAAATCTTCTCCCCAAGCTTCCGCACGAGGTCCCCCAGCGTCCTTGCAGCAATCTGTACGCAGAAGTCAGAGAATATGTCAATACAAAACCTTGCAAACGTCTGAGATCCATAAATAAAAAGTTAAAACAGGCAGCCAGTTTACAAGTGATTAAACCGCTCCATATAAACTATATTACACAGTACTGTGCAGCAGATAGAAAGACAAGACAACCAATTAATCCTGGGTTGGACTAATTTAAAATCTCAATGGTTTGTTCTTCCCAGTGATGGAGGACATATCATCTTCAGAAGATTGGTTATCCAACTAACATTCAACTACATTAAGGTACAGAATTGCAAAATGCCTATGAGAAAACAAAATCTCCATGTTTTAAAACCATTTAATCTGAATCAATGCTCTCGAGTTAAGAGATTTTTTCCATGATGGGAAATATCCTCTCAGTATCCACGAATTATACACTTTTAAGAAAGATCACCCCTCATTCTCCAAAGTTTTAGTGAGCATAGGCCCTATCTGCTCAAGCTTTATAGAACCAGGGATCAAATGAACGTTCTCTGGATTGTCACTAATGCAAGAATATTTTCCTTAAATAATGATAACAAACTGTTTGTAGAGAGATACAGCATGGAAACTGGCTCTTGACACTGTGTCCATGCTGACCACCGATCACTCATTTACACAAATATATACAGTAATTCAGTTTCTATTCACCCCACTCTTACCAACTTGCCCTTGATTCTAGCACTCACCTACACTCGGAAAAAATTACAGTGGCCAATTAACCTCTTAACTTGCAAGTCCTTGGGATGTAGGATGAAATCAGGTCACAGGGAGAACATGCAAACTCCACACAAAAAGCACCCAAGGATGATTGAACCTCGGTCCCTGGTGTTGTGGAGTAGTGACTATACTAGCTGTCCCACCCTTCAAGTTGGAGTACGTCAGGTTTGATTACACTTGTGTCCTGAACAGTTATAACAAGATTTTTTGACTTTTATACTCACCTATTTTGAATGGTCTATCATTTACTATCTTTTGTCCTCTACATTTTTTTTCTGAATGGGGCTATTCCATTTGTGATGTTCCAATTTCTCTGGGACCTTTTCAAAATCTAGAGAGCTTGGGGAAAATACTGCCAATATCTCTTCAATCACTTCTTTTAAGACCAGGAATCTAGCCAGCCCATCAGGTCCACGGCATTTGCCAGTCTGTGGGTCCCTTAGTTTGGTTAATACCTATTTTCTAGCACAACAATAATTTGAACTGCATTGCCTCCTTTAGTGCCTGGAAATACTACAGGGAGGACAGATGACAACATATTTGTTCAAGGTTCCTGCCAGATACTTAATTCCTGTTATTTCCCAATCTCAATCCCCAAGGAACAATCAGCTACCATAACTATTTTTTAGAAGCATGTACTGCTTGTTTTTATATTTCTTGATAATTTTTTTGTGTTATCGTTTTAGTCATCCATTGCTGGTCTGTAAAATTTTCCTAGCTTTCTGGAGAACTACTACTACTTTTCCCAACAATGTATGCCTTTTTCTCCATTTTGATACTATCATAAACTTCTTTAATATTCTGCCATCGAGATCTATACTTCCACAGATTGATCCATATAATAAATAGTATTCGTTTTTTAATGACCGATGCCTTAAATAATCATTGAGGCATACAAAATTAATACAGAGCAGATGTTGAGGTGAGGTGCCTGGAATCAGTCATAAAATAATAAAGGGCTGACCATGCAGGAGATAAGAAATTAATTGACCCCCTAGGCAGTGAATCTCTGAAATAATTTTGGTTGCATTCTTTGGATATTTATGGTGTTACCCCAGACAGTACACATTTTTGCAACTCACTGAATGTTTAGCTTGCCCAAACAGAAGATTGGGATTCTTCTGTGCAACAGTTACGAGTTTGAATATCCATAATTTATGTTTCAGCCGAACTGCACCTTATTTATACTGGCTTGATGAACCCTTAGTTCCAATGTGCTCCTCTCCCAGGAGTTATGTTGGATAATGTAAGCAGTGACCGCCATGCAAGTGCTTCAGCTGTTTTACAACTGTAGGATTGTCTTATTTAATTATACCAGGTTGCTGGCTTTTCTGCAATGTTTCCCTGACCCGTTTTTTTTTAAATTGCTTAATATACCCAAATTAAGAGTTTAGTAATATAGCTACTTGTCAACAAATTCCACAATCTAATGATTTTTAATTTATGGCAATGTTTAACATAATGAGAATCATATTTATTTTCAAAGAGAGTTGATACTTATTTATTTATTATACCTTTTGAGCCCTGTTTACAACATGATCCAGATTTGGTGCCATATATTGGATTAGTTTTTAAATCTGATGTCATGCTAGGATTGATTCACGATTATATCTAACCAGTTCAGATTGTATTCAGCTCTAATTTCAGAATGGTTACATGAGGACAGCAGCAAAAGAGATTTTGCTTTAATCATTTGTTTCATATTTTCATTACAACAAAGAAGGCCAGTTTGGTCCGAGTCTACTCTGTTTTACAGAGTAATCCTATTTCCCCCACTAATTTCTACTACACACCAATCCTACCAACACCTGCTGCCTTTCAGATGTGCGATGAAGCTAGTGGATACCCACATGGCTACGTAAAGTGGTAACAATGCACATAGACATTACTGGAATTCAGTAACAAACCTGGCTCATCAAATTATGAAACAATAGATATATCTCTGTAGACGTCACTTCTTTGCATCTTCTTGTCTCCAATGTAATTTAATGTTTGAACTCACCGTTCTCTTGTCAGAGCAGGTGCTGGCCAAGAAACCCAGCAACAGAGTGAAGAGCGTTGGCAATATCTCCCGCAGAGTGCGTGGGGTGTTGGACACAACAATTTTCCAGACGTGCAGTGAGGCCTGACGCACCACTAGTTGTGTGTCGGAGCGGCCCATGTAGAGCCCAGCCAGCACACGATTCCGCCTCTCCTCCCCAAGTGCACCAATTATAGCCTAAAAGAATAAAACATCACATTATATTCTACAAAATGCACCGGCCAATATATTAAATTATGCTAAATTTATACAAAGAATCAATTCAGTTAGCTCAGTCGGACTCTGCCTCTGTCCATGTTCCATAAAAATCTTTCTCAATCCCATCTTGTCAAAATTTGTTGTTCTCCCTTATATAGTCATATTCATTTCAGGTTCCTTTGGACCCATACAAGCCTCGATCATCCCCCATGATAACAAGTTCCACATTCTTACCACAATCGACAAATGTTTCTTCAGATTGCTCTTTAAATTTATTATCCACCGTTTTATTTATGCTTTAATTTTGGACGCCTCATAAATGGAATTATCTTCACTTACGTAACAAAATAGTCTCATTATGAAGATTTCTATCAGGGACATAACCAAGCTTTTAGTTTTTAATTGAAGGGTTCCAGTGTGGTCAGTTTATGTGGGATCCATTTAAATAGCATCTCAGGACCAGGTCACAAATCCACTGTTAACATGGCAGACTCTTCGCAGGGGTAGCAAGTCAACACAGCAACTAAGGTAACCTACAGACTGCCAATGAAGCTAATCATGAAAGACATGATGACAAAACGTGTTAAATGGATCCAAACCAACATTTAACACAGAGTTTTCATATTAAGGGAATCAAGGGATATTGGGTTAATGAATGTTGCAGTATGGCACAAGGGAAAAGGCATGAGACGACAAAAAGCCCATTCCTGCTTTTATTTCTTATGTCCATGTAGTATAGAGGGAGGGTCAGTTAAACGGAGGTACAGACCATGAATCGTGCATATTTGTGCCCTTTCACTTTTTGGGATTTTATCACTGTGTATGGCCCATAATAATAGATCATGTAATGTGACAATTTGTGAACTTCACCTTATTGGACTGGGCAGTGCCAAAATTGTCATCTTCTGAGGCAGTCTCTGTTGTCATCTTTCCAGTGACTCCTGACACATGGAATAGCAAGTCTCCCAGCAACTGGACTGAACTGAACCTGAAATTCAAAAGAAAGGTCACCTTATATTGCCTTGACTGTATTTTAAATAAAATTCAGCTTCCATCAAAATGCAAGTGGGCTCAAGAGTAAGTTTATAGATGACATAAAAATTGGCGGATTTATGGATAATGAAGGACATAGATGAGTTGGAAATAACAGATTGAGTTAAATCCAGACAAGTATGAAACGATGTATAATCTCATGCAAGCACATTATGCACCGGAAATGGCAGAACCTTGAGAAGCATTATTACGCAGATGGATCTTGGCGAGCAAGTCCATAGCAGAGAGTATTAATAGTTCTTCACATTACCTGTACTCTTTTGGTTTGTTCAAACATTAAAGCACACTGCACAAATCTCATGAAAGAGTTACAGCTAGATTTTCTCCACACCACTCCACCACCCACCACAGTATCAAAGTTTACACTTGTCTATATTTGATTTTCAATGGCTTGATTGTTAAAAGCCATGAGAGAACTTTAAAGATTGGTTTCTTGTAAAGAATGTTCACAGTACCTGATTCGCCAGTTATCGTCAAACAATCCCTGCTCCAGTTCTGGAAGCAGCAGTGCTATGGCGGTCTCTGCGTACATGCTGATAACCCGCTGTCCTGCACGTAGAGCAGTGTCACGAACAAATTCATTCTCATCTGCCAGAGCCTGTATGAAGAAATGGACACGCATTGATAAACTACACTATTTGCCTCTTACTGCCTTGATAGCATATTTACAGTGCCCTCTATAATGTTTGGGACAAAGACCCATCATTTATTTATTTACCTCTGCACGCCACAATTTGAGATTTGTAATAGAAAAAAATCATATGTGGTTAAAGTGCCCATTGTCAGATTTATTAAAGAGTATATATATACATTTTGGTTTCACCATGTAGAAATTGCAGCTGTGTTTATACATAGTCCCCCGATTTCAGGGCACCACAATGTTTGGGACACATGGCTTCACAGGCGTTTGTAATTGCTCAGGTGTGTTGCCTCCTTAATGCAGGTATAAGAGAGCTCTCAGCATCTAGTCTTTCCTCCAGTCTTTCCGTCACCTATGGAAAGTTTTATTGCTGTTTATCAAAATGAGGACCAAAGTTGTGCCAATGAAAGTCAAAGAAACCATTATGAGACTGAGAAACAAGAATAAAACTTGTCTTAGAGACATCAGCCAAACCTTAACCTTACCAAAATCAACTGTTTGGAACATCATTAAGAAGAAAGAGAACACTGGTGAGCTTACTAATCGCAAAGGGACTGGCAAGCCAAGGACACCTCCACAGCTGATGACAGAAGAATCTCTCTATAATGAAGAAAAGCCCCCAAACACCTGTCCGACAGATCAGAAATACTCTTCAGGAGTCAGGTGTGGATTTGTCAATGACCACTGTCCGCAAAAGACGTCATGAACAGAAATACAGAGGCTACACTGCAAGATGCAAACCACAGGTTAGCCACAAAAATCGGATTGCCAGGTTACAATTTGCCAAGAAGGACTAAAAAGAGCAACCACAGTTCTGAAAAAAAAGATCTTGTGGACAGATGAGACGAAGATGAACTTATATCAGAATTTTAGCAAGAGTAAAGTATAGAGGAGAGAAGAAACTGCCAAAGATCCAAAGCATACCACCCCATCTGTGAAACACAGTGGTGGGGGTGTTATGGCCTGGGCATGTATGGCTGCTGAAGGTACTGGCTCACTTATCTTCATTGATGATACAATTGCTGATGGTAGTAGCATAATGAATTCTGAAGTGTATAGACACATCCTATCTGCTCAAGTTCAAGCAAATGCCTCAAAACATTGGCACGCGGTTCATTCCACAGCAAGACAATGATCCCAAACTAAAGCAAAAAATGAGTTTTTCAAAGCTAAAAAGTGGTCAATTCTTGAGTGGCCAAGTCATTCACCCGATCTGAACTCAATTGAGAATGCTTTTTATATGCTAAAGAGAAAACTGAAGGGGACTAGCCCCCAAAACAAGCTTGAGCTAAAGGTGGCTGCAATACAGGCCTGGCAGGAATACGCTACCTGGGGTAGTGATGGAAGCAATGATTAAGAGACACGAATAGGCAGGTAATATAGGGACATGGACTATGTGCAGGCAAATGGGATTAGTTAGATTGGCATAGCCAGGGCACACATGGTGGGCTGAAGGACCTGTTCCTGTGCTGTATTGTTCCATGAAGCTGCATTTTTTTTGCCTGTCAAGTTTATGTCAGATTATTATACAGGTTCACCCAAACATCAGGTTTCTCCATAAGTATGACACATTTATGCAAATAGATTTTTTTTAAATTGCAAGCTCACTGAAGCTGACAATATCCTACTCCATTAAAATCAAAGTTGAAAATTCATCTTAAGAATGACGTCAATCATAACACTTTCATGGATGAATACACCGTAAATCTTCCACATATGCAGTCTGTCAAATCTTTAACTACTTTCACATTAACAGCAAGGGGTGGCGTTAGAAAGTAGCAATTACGCATCACTTGATATTCAGGTGGCTTCTCTGTGCGAGGAGAAAGGCAAAATGCATTAATGCTCAAGGTAGGCAAAAATGCTGGAGAAACTCAGCGGGTGAAATGCTCAAGGTATTTTTTTGTTGTGATGTTTGGCATATCTTATGTGGAGGGAATAGCAATGCTCACAGTATTATTGAAGGATAGGCATGGAGACGTTGATGCAGCTGTTGGGAAGTCATTGGCCATTCTTCTCAGCATTTGAAAGAGGCTAATGAATGTTTTCCTGAATTTTAACTGGCATGTACTATGCTTGAATACAATTTATTGTTGTGAAGGAATTGCTGCACTTAAAAAGATTCTGACAGTGAGAGATAAAAATTTCAGTCTACTGAGGTGCGAGGAAATCACTGGCCTTTTACCTTCAGAATGCAAGGTATAATGGCTCCAACGTATGCAGTAAATTTGTCGCCAAACGTCACAGGTAGGTAGATGAACATCATCATGTAACCGTCACGGACATGTGGGGCAATCTCCACTTTGCTGGCCGTGGCTACGATGTCCGGCATGAGTTTTTCCAGCTTTTCAACTCCAAGTCCAGCCATCACCTCAGCCAAGCCTGAAATACAGAAAAGAGGCATTTTCTCTTTGACGGTATAAAGGAGATGTACAAGGTGAAAATTTTAAATCGGTAGTTGCAAAGATGGTCGTAAAATTGTCAAAATACCCTAATTAAATGAGGAATGTCAAATGTACAAGTCCATTCTTTGTTATGCCATTCCTTGCTCAATGCACTCTAGATAAACCCACACATGACTGCAACATCAAATTGCTAGACTGTTCCTTGGCAATTATGTAGATTGGAATTTTCACCACAGTTCATTTTACATGCATTATTAGTTCTAATATTACAACTCCCCTTTCTTTATTAAGGTAACTATGAATCACCGACTCGCAAGACTTTGTGAAAGGAAAGTTTGCTGATTTGTAATGCCAACCGGAGATGTGCAAAGTTCAGATAACATCTTAGCTCATCATCACAATTCTGAATCAACAATTGTTTAGCAATGCCCTTTGAACCAGCAGCAGATTGAATGTGCAGGAGCTATAGTCTACATTCTAGAACACATGAAGCAGTGGTAACATTGAGAGGAAATAGCTCATCCATGTCTCTGTTACCACTAGACTTGATTATTTCAATGCATTCCTGGCCTAATTTTAGACTTCAAAACTGGGAGGCAAATCAAGAATTCTGGCACCAACTTCTATTCAATCCAATGTGCTAACTGACATCTAATGATTCCCGGTTAGGTAATTTCTCATTCTAACTTTAAAATCTCTCCCACCCCCACAAACATGGTTCTTTTCATTTCCAGTCTTCTCCATCCTTACTGATTTTACATCCATTCTCTTAAACTTGGCTCCTTGAACATTTCTTCTTTTATTCACTTTACCACATATGGCCATTGCCCAAGCTCCCTTGGCCCAAGATGTGTAATTTTCCCCATGAACCTTTCCACTTCCCATTCCTCTTCTAAGAAATGTATTTGATTAATCTATTGGATATTTACTCTCATATCTTAATATTTTATTTTTATTTTATTTTTTTAATTTAAGATGGCTTAGTTAATTTGTAAGGATCTAAAACAAGTGTTGGAATGTGTAGCATTTTAATTAAATAATACAAATTTTCCCTTGCATGACACACTGAAAGCTAAACTAAAAGTGATAAATAAATTCAAAACAATTAGCCTTTTCCTTGCCTGTTGACAACAATGTTAACACCCTGCATAGTCTGGATAAATGCAGAAGACCTTTCGTGTGTGTTTTCTACTTAACCAGCTCTTACCTCGACGGAGATGCGATTTTTATCTGTATCGTATCTATGTCCGCACTGCGGCCCAACATCGAGTAGTTGGTGGCCTTTGCTGGAGAGCGACTTTTGAGAGCTCCACCGCGGGTGCCTACGGGACTTTAACATTGCGGAGCCCGCGATCCCTTTGCCAGGGATCGACCTCAGAGCTCCAACCATGGGTGCCTGCGGACTTTACATCACGGAGCTTGTGGTCTCTAGTCAGAGACCGACTCCGAGAACTCCAAGCCACAGGAGCTTCGACCGCCCCGATACGGGAGCTTCGACCCCCCCGATGCGGGAGTTTCGACCGCCGGCTGCGGGATCTTCGACAGCGGGAGAATAAAGAGGTAGATGATTGGACTTTTTTGCCTTCCATCACAGTGAGGAATGTGGGGAATCCGCTGTGGTGGATGTTTATGTTAATTTTTATGTAGTTGTGTGCCTTGTTGCTTTTCTTTCTCGTAAGGGTGAATGGTAATACGCATATCACTGTACCTTAATTGGTACATGTGACAATAAAGGACCTTTGACCTCTGAAACCGTGCAGAAAAAGTAATTGGCCTGAAATATAACTGTTTATCTCACCACAGATGCTGCCTTGCCTGCTAAGTTTAGCTTACAGATACAGCGCGGAAACAGGCCCTTCGGCCCAACGAGTCCGTGCACATTTTACAATCTTTAACTTACAAACCTGTACATCCTTGGAGTGTGGGAGGAAACCGGAGCACCCGGGGAAAACCCATGTGGTTACGGGGAGAACGTACAAACTTTGTACAGACAACACCTGTAGTCAGGAATAAACCCGGGTCTCTAGTGCTGTAAGGCAGCAACTCTACCTCTGCACTTCCAGCAATTTCTGTTTTTATGTTTATAGAAACTTTCTCTGACTGAAGTCCCGATCTCACCTTGTGCAGCACCAGATCGATCAACCGAACTCTGCTCTGATGCAAGCATTTCCATGAGCCAAGGCAGCAGGTTATCAAAGCAGGACTCGCCCATTCCCTTCACCATGGCTCCCAGAGCTTTTGCAGACACTGTACGAACCTGGTATTTGACAAAAGGACGTCATTGAATTAAAAAGATCAAGCTGAAAAGCAAAACTTCCACACTCATGCCTCACAACACAGAATTCAGAGATTGAAGATAGTATCAGGTTCCATAATAGATTATAATTTTGGTTTAGTAACAGCATCCTGAGCACGGGTTAACCAGGGAGAGCTGCATCAACTCTTACGATTTAGGTACTAAACCAGAATATTGATTAATTCTTAGTTCGAGCACTCATATACCACAATGCATTTACTAAACTTGGCCAAATTCTCAATCATCAATGCATCTACTCATCAGATATTTCACATATTTATTGTCATATTTTCCCAAGATATTGAAGGCAGCAGTTTGGCCCATCTAGCCGAACCCACCTCTCAGACAATCAGTCCTCATCCCCATTTATTTAACTTCAGCCTTCAGGGAGCAATTTAAAGTGGCCAATTAACCTACCAGCATGGTTTTGGGATTACGAGAAGTGACCCATAAGAAATCCACAGTCATAGGGAGACTGCAAAGTCCACACAAAAAACATCCAAAGGTCGGATCAAACCTGGGTGACTGGAGCTGTGTTTAACAAGCATTTCGTTGTCTCTGTACTGTACACTGACAATGACAATTAAAATTGAATCTGAATCTGAATCACCATTTTAGCTCCAGGTAATCACAATGATACCGACTGGGGAGAGCAAAGACTCTTACCTCTGGAACAGGGTCCAGCAGAGAAAGCTTCAATCCGGGCATCACACTGGGCAGGTACGGTGCAAGATCCTGCAACCATGCCAATGGAAAATAATTAGCAAGTCTGGTTTGATAACAATATTCTCCTCTTTAAGAAAAGAAAATGTTGAAATATACAGCAGTTCCAAAACATTAAAACTCACCAGCAGCTGCTTTACGGGCTCTTCCAGCATTTTCTAGTGCACAATTGCAATATCACAATATTTTGTAATCTTACACTAGCTCGTCACAGTTAACTAAACACCTTACACTTGTTTGGTTAATTAGATTTGGAGCTGCACTGTGGATAAGGGGCAACCAGTGACGACTAGACCCAGACAGATTTCCAAAAAGCATTTCATAAAGTGCCACATCAGGTATTATTGTGAAAAGTTTATAGCAGTGTATTGGCATGGAAGGAAGAATAAATGGCGAATGGAAAGCAGAGAGTAGACATGAATGGGTGTTTTCTGGTTGGCCAGGTACAATAAGTGGTGTTGCACAGGAATTGGTGCTGGGCCGTCAAGGTTTTATAATTTACATAAATGACGGATGAATTCACCGAAGGTCTGGTTGCTAAATTTACTTGTAGCACAAGACAGAAATCAAGCTGAGAAGAGGACGTATGTAGATAGATTTAAGTGGGCAACGATTAAGCAATAGGAATATCACGCAGGAAACTGAAATTGCTTTTGGCAGGAAAAATAAAAATAAAATTAAATAATGAGATTTAATTTACAGTTCATATGCAGGTACAGTTTATTGCAAAGAGAATTGAATACAAAACTAGAGATTATCTAGGCATTGGCAAAGCCACAGCTGGAGTACGCTGCACAGTATTGGTCTATTTAAGGAAAGATGTAAACATATTGGAATCAGTTCAGAAATGGTTTAGCTAGCAGATTGATATGTTGAACCATTCGGTTGTCTTCTAAGTGAAGACTGATTAGACTAGATGTACCCAGTGGGGTTTTGGAGAGCAAGATGGGATTTAATTGAAACAGAAGGTACACAAAAATGCTGGAGAAACTCAGCGGGTGCAGCAGCATCTATGGCGCGAAGGAAATAGGCAACGTTTCGGCCCGAAACGTTATCTATTTCCTTCACTCCATAGATGCTGCTGCACCCGCTGAGTTTCTCCAGCATTTTTGTGTAACTTCGATTTTCCAGCATCTGCAGTTCCTTCTTAAACATTTAATTAAAACAGATTTTGACAGTTTTGCAGGGCTGAATGTGGAGAGAATGTTTCCACTTGTGGGAAGATCTGGAAATAGAAACATAGAAATTAGGTGCAGGAGTAGGCCATTCGGCCCTTCGAGCCTGCACCGCCATTCAATATGATCATGGCTGATCATCCAACTCAGTATCCCGTACCTGCCTTCTCTCCATACCCTCTGATCCCCTTAGCCACAAGGGCCACATCTAACTCCCTCTTAAATATAGCCAATGAACTGGCCTCGACTACCCTCTGTGGCAGAGAGTTCCAGAGATTCACCACTCTCTGTGTGAAAAAAGTTCTTCTCATCTCGGTTTTAAAGGATTTCCCCCTTATCCTTAAGCTGTGACCCCTTGTCCTGGACTTCCCCAACATCGGGAGCAATCTTCCTGCATCTAGCCTGTCCAACCCCTTAAGAATTTTATAAGTTTCTATAAGATCCCCTCTCAATCTCCTAAATTCTAGAGAGTATAAACCAAGTCTATCCAGTCTTTCTTCATAAGACAGTCCTGACATCCCAGGAATCAGTCTGGTGAACCTTCTCTGCACTCCCTCTATGGCAATAATGTCCTTCCTCAGATTTGGAGACCAAAACTACGCAATACTCCAGGTGTGGTCTCACCAAGACCCTGTACAACTGCAGTAGAACCTCCCTGCTCCTATACTCAAATCCTTTTGCTATGAAAGCTAACATACCATTCGCTTTCTTCACTGCCTGCTGCACCTGCATGCCCACTTTCAATGACTGGTGTACCATGACACCCAGGTCTCGCTGCATCTCCCCTTTTGCTAGTCGGCCACCATTTAGATAATAGTCTGCTTTCCTGTTTTTGCCACCAAAATGGATAACCTCACATTTATCCACATTATACTGCAACTGCCAAACATTTGCCCACTCACCCAGCCTATCCAAGTCACCTTGCAGTCTCCTAGCATCCTCCTCACAGCTAACACTGCCCCCCAGCTTAGTGTCATCCGCAAACTTGGAGATATTGCCTTCAATTCCCTCATCCAGATCATTAATATATATTGTAAATAGCTGGGGTCCCAGCACTGAGCCTTGCGGTACCCCACTAGTCACTGCCTGCCATTGTGAAAAGGACCCGTTTACTCCTACTCTTTGCTTCCTGTTTGCCAGCCAGTTCTCTATCCACATCAATACTGAACCCCCAATGCCGTGTGCTTTAAGTTTGTATACTAATCTCTTAAGTGGAACCTTGTCGAAAGCCTTCTGGAAGTCCAGATACACCACATCCACTGGTTCTCCCCTATCCACGCTACTAGTTACATCCTCGAAAAATTCTATAAGATTCGTCAGACATGATTTACCTTTTGTAAATCCATGCTGACTTTGTCCAATTATTTCACCACTTTCCAAATGTGCTGCTATCCCATCTTTAATAACTGACTCTAGCAGTTTCCCCACTACCGATGTTAGACTAACTGGTCTGTAATTCCCCGTTTTCTCTCTCCCTCCCTTCTTAAAAAGTGGGGTTACGTTTGCTACCGGCCAATCCTCAGGAACTACTCCAGAATCTAAAGAGTTTTGAAAGATTATTACTAATGCATCCACTATTTCTGGAGCTACTTCCTTAAGTACTCTGGGATGCAGCCTATCTGGCCCTGGGGATTTATCGGCTTTTAATCCATTCAATTTACCCAACACCACTTCCCGGCTAACCTGGATTTCACTCAATTCCTCCAACTCCTTTGGCCCGCGGTCCCCTGCTATTTCCGGCAGATTATTTATGTCTTCCTTAGTGAAGACAGAACCAAAGTAGTTATTCAATTGGTCCGCCATATCCTTGTTCCCCATGATCAACTCACCTGTTTCTGACTGCAAGGGACCTACATTTATTTTAACTAATCTCTTTCTTTTCACATATCTATAAAAACTTTTGCAGTCAGTTTTTATGTTTCCTGCCAGTTTTCTTTCATAATCTATTTTTTCTTTCCTAATTAAGCCCTTTGTCCTCCTCTGCTGGTCTCTGAATTTCTCCCAGTATGCTGCTTTTTCTGGCTAATTTGTACGCATCATCCTTCGCTTTGATACTATCCCTGATTTCCCTTGTTATCCACGGATGTACTACCTTCCTTGATTTATTCTTTTGCCAAACTGGGATGAACAATTTTTGTAGTTCATCCATGCAGTCTTTAAATGTCTTCCATTGCATATCCACCGTCAACCCTTTTAGAATTAATTGCCAGTCAATCTTGGCCAATTCACGTCTCATACCCTCAAAGTTACCTTTCTTTAAGTTCAGAACCATTGTTTCTGAATTAACAATGTCACTCTCCATCCTAATGAAGAACTCAACCATATTATGGTCACTCTTGCCCAAGGGGGCACGTACAACAAGACTGCTAACTAACCCTTCCTCATTACTCAATACCCAGTCTAAAATAGCCTGCTCTCTCTTTGATTCCTCTACATGTTGATTTAGATAACTATCCCGCATACATTCCAAGAAATCCTCTTCCTCAGCACCCCTGCCAATTTGATTCACCCAATCTATATGTAGATTGAAGTCACCCATTATAACGGTTTTGCCTTTGTCACACGCATTTCTAATTTCCTGTTTGATACCATCTCCAACTTCACTACTACTGTTAGGTGGCCTGTACACAACACTCACCAGTGTTTTCTGCCCCTTAGTGTTTCGCAGCTCTACCCATACCGATTCCACATCCTCCAAACTAATGTCCTTCCTTTCCATTGCGTTAATCTCCTCTCTAATCAGCAACGCTACCCCACCTCCTTTTCCTTTCTCTCTATCCCTCCTGAATATTGAATATCCCTGGATGTTCAGCTCCCAGCCTTGGTCACCCTGGAACCATGTCTCCGTGATCCCAACTATATCATAGTCATTAATAGCTATCTGCACATTCAACTCATCCACCTTATTACGAATGCTCCTTGCATTGAGACACAAAGCCTTCAGGCTTGTTTTTACAACACTCTTACCCCTTATACAATTAAGTTGAAAAGTGGCCCTTTTTGATTTTTGCCCTGGTTTTGTCTGCCTGCCACTTTTACTTTTCACCTTGCTACCTATTGCTTCTACCCTCATTTTACACCCCTCTGTCTCTACGCTCACACATTTAAGAAACCCTTTCTCTTTAACTCCATCCTCCACTATCCCATTCGACACCCCACCCCCCTTATTCAGTTTAAAACCACCCGTGTAGCAGTGGCAAACCTGCCTGCCAGAATGCTGGTCCCACACCTGTTAAGAAGCAATCCGTCCCTTTTGTACAGTTCCCCCTTACCCCAAAACAGATCCCAGTGATCTAAGAATCTAAATCCCTGCCCCGTGCACCAGTTCCTCAGCCACACGTTCAGGTCCCGTATCTCCCTGTTCCTGCTATCGCCAGCACGAGGAACTGGAAGCAAACCGGAGATAACAACCCTGGAGGTCCTGCTTTTCAGCATTTTTCCGAGCTCTCTAAAGTCACGCTGCAGAATATTCATCCCCTTCTTTCCGACATCGTTTGTGCCGACATGCACTACCACTTCCGGATGTTCACCTTCGCCCTTGAGGATTTTCTGCACTCTGTCCGTGACATCCTGGATCCTGGCACCAGGAAGGCAGCACACCATCCTCGCATCCCGTCTGTTGCCGCAGAAACCCCTGTCCGTACCTCTCACAATGGAGTCTCCCACTACAATGGCGTTGCCTGCCTTAGGCCTTTTTGGTTCTGGCTCAACAGCCCTATTCGCATCGCAAGCCGGTCCGCCGCTCAGTGTAAACACGTCTTCTGTCCCGACAGCTTCTAAGTGGGTGAACCTGTTCACAAGAGGTACAACACCCGGGGACGTTGGCATTCCATGCTTCCCTCCCTTTCTCACGGTTTCCCACCTTCTCTCTTCCAGAAATAGTTGTCCATTTACAAGTAAGAGAGTGCCCATCTTTAGTTATGAGATGAAATGTTTTCTCTGTGTAACTAACAAGCCTTTGGAATTCTTTTCCACAAAAGGGTTGTGGGTGCATAGTCATTGAATATTTTACAGGCAGGGGTAGATAGATTATTGACAATAAAGGGGGTGGTGGGGAGTGGAAGTATTCCGCAGGATCACAAAGTTGAGGTTACAATCAGATCAGCCATGATTTTATTAAATGGCAGAGCAGGCTTTAAGAACCGTGACCTACTCCTGCTCCTAATTCTTATGTTTGTACGCCGAAAATAATGGTCACAAAATCATGGGCAATATTTGCTAACATCAAATTCTCATTAGAAAGGATGAAGGTCTTATCTGCAACATTGCAAGCATTACCTTCTGGTCTGTAAGAGAGTACATGTTTCCAATGATCTGAGCTGCCATCTTACGGGTATCTGTGGATCGGTCCTGGAAAGCTCTCTGCACAATTGGCATGATCAGGGCCAGAGATGGAGCATCGATAAAGTGGACAAACTTAGTATCCAGCAGAGTCTGAAGGCACAACTGCGTCCTCCTGGATGGATCTGTCAGGGCATCCAGTAGAACTGGGGTAATTGCTGGTCAATAAAAAACACAATGCATTAGTTTAATTATTTGCATCCACATTTAATAAAATGAAAAATAAACCACCAAACTATTCTTCCCTTTATTCACTGCTCTAAATCAATGTATTTAATACTCGGGTATTGGCTACAAATACATAGAAACATAGAAAATAGGTGCAGGAGTAGGCCATTCAGCCCTTCGAGCCTGCACCGCCATTCAATATGATCATGGCTGATCATCCAACTCAGTATCCTGTACCTGCCTTCTCTCCATACCCCCTGATCCCTTTAGCCACAAGGGCCACATCTAACTCCCTCTTAAATATAGCCAATGAACTGACCTCAACTACCTTCTGTGGCAGAGAATTCCACAAATTCATCAGTATATTTAATAAACCCCTCAAGAAAGTTTTGAATTAACTATGTTTGGACTAAACACCTTTAAAGTACACATTCACTTTCCTGCTATCAGATCATTCAAGTTCACTATTACAGACCAAGCACCAGAAAATCCCACAGGACATGGTACTGAACACTGCTGCGGTGTAACCAAATAAAATTGTGAACTTAGAGCTGCATCCATTACTTGATGCGCTCGATTTACCTTGCTCAAAGGAGCTTTTGCCTGCAGTGCTACCTGGAGCTGTTTATTCTGCAACAAACTTGGATCAGACTCACAGGTTTGATCAGTGAGCCACATGTCAATAATAATGAACTACAAAATGAAGACAAGTTTGGTTCATATATTGGATTATCTATCTTCTCAAGGAAGGCTTATTGCTTAAGGGCCTGACCTGTGTCAGGCATTTATTTTTGTGATTTACCTCATGATGCCAGCCTGTCTGGAAAATTGGACCTGCCCAAGGTGGGATCTTGGGTACATCTCTACAATTGTATTCTATTGTCTAATCCACCATGACATAGTGCATTGGGAAACCACGCAGGGAAGAACGGTTCATTTGAAGGGATTTTATATGTAGTCTTGTAAAGGATGAATGGCAAATGTTGTCCAAAAGCTGCAACTCACCCAAGATTTCTGGGTTCCTGATCACAGAGCCAATCTGCCGTAAAGCCTGCTGTCCTGCCTTCTGCACCTTCACATGGGAATCCGTCAGGACCTCGGTCAGCTTGGGGACAATGTTCGGCAGACAGGACGACAGCTGCTTCGGAGCACAGTATGCCATGGCACCCAGCAATTCAACTGAACCTAAAGTTACAAGATGGACATCAGTTCAAGGATTCATCCAGGACACAGAGCGGTTTAGATAAAAACCACAGACTCAGCTACAAGCAAATTCTATGCATCATTTTCCTGTATTTCATTTAACTTGAAAAATAACAGAGAAATCTCAAAGAATAACATTTAATACACTAAATTAACTTTGGGTAAACTTTGAGAAGCTGGGTTACAAATACATTCATCGGTACAGAACAGAATATATTTACATGCTGGCTGACTTCACATCTCTACCTGGTATGATCATAAGCAGCAGCACTTTCTACATGTAATTGAGATGTGCATCAGATGAGTGGGAGCAAAATCTTTGTGGAGTCATGCATGTGCAGGAAGGGAAAGGAATGATGTATGCAAGTATATGGCTCAACTTTCTGGGACCTGATGGAATACTCATTTCTCTGTAACTTTACAAGGGAAATAAAAAATAAAATTCATCTTGTGGAGGGGTTCCTGACTGGAAACGTTAAAGAATGGATCGACTGGGCTAATATCCACTAGAATTTAGACGGATGAGAGGAGTTCTTATAGAAACATATAAAATACTTAAGAGATTAGACAGGCTAGATGCAGGAAAAATGTTCCTGATGTTGGAGTCCAGAACCAGGGGTCACAGTTTAAGAATAAGGGGCAGGCCATATAGGACTGAGATGAGGAAAAACCTTTTCATCCAGAAAAGTTGTGAATCTGTGGAATTTTCTGCCACAGAAGGCAGTGGAGGCCAATTCACTGGATGTTTTCAAGACAATTAAGATATAGCTCTTAGGGCTAATGGAATCAAGGGATATGGGGAGGAAGCAGGAATGGGGTACTGATTTTGGATGATCAGCCAGATCATAATGAATGGCGGTGCTGGCTCAAAGGGCCGAATGGCCGACTCCTGCACCTATATTCTATGTTAACTAGTTCTGCTTTCCACTAGATGCTGCTTGACTGTCAGAGTTCTTCCAGCATTTTTTCTTTTGTTTCAGATTCCAGCATCTGCAGTTTCCTTCCCCCTTCCCCCGCCCCACCAAAAAAAAAAATTACCCTTGCTCTCTGTTTTTTCCCCATTCCCTTACCCACTGATGGCAACTTCCCACATGAGTGGGAATCTTTGTGGAGTGATAAAATGGAGTGATTTTTTTAGTCAATATCCCAGTGATATCCCAATGGTGCCACTGAATCCAGGGGTGAGAGAGAGGGGTATGAGAAGAAAATCTTCTGGGTTCTTTAAAGTTGGAAAGTGAGAGATCCAAAGCAGTTGAGCAAAGTGGACTTGGTTTTACCTGCCCAGCTCCTGTCAGATGGACAAAGTTAAAATCATCATTTGACGATACCTGCTTTAGTTCTCCAGGATTCCTCCTCCAGGGCAACAAGAAGTGATGGCAGCACAAGCTTCACACCATGTGCACTCAGATTCCGCATCACTGCCTTCGCAGTATCATCAGATGCCTGTGAGGAAGACAAGTTGCAGGTACGGGTGTTACGTACACTTGAGAACTATCGCGAGAAGTTAATAACAGACCAGCGTTTATATTATTAATCTAATCCCACAAAAGAAATTAGCACCAATACTGTTTATCTGTAACCTTTACAGGTAACATGAGGAGGCCACTTAATGTCCAGGCCACACGCACAAACATAAAAAAAGACAAGGTACAGTAAAAGGCTAGTTACAAGCAAAAGATCCACTGACCTCTCGGACATACTGGTTGCCATCACCAAAACACAACAGCAAGTGAGGAAGCACGTGCACCACATATGGCTCAAAGAGTTTCCCCAACATATTGCACAACATCTCAAAAGCAAACAGAGCACCTACGAAGAAGGGCAACAAAAAGTAAATGATTTTACTGAGGCTCATGGGAATACCTGCACTATACAACGTACAAGGAAGATAGGACATTCCCAGACACTATTAGTAAAATGCTGTTGGGCCAAATGAGTGGCGTTTACCTGGTATTTGGAGTTATTAAAAAAATCAACATTTGAATTTGTGTGTCAACATTAATTCAATCATATATATAGTGCTACATCATAGTGCTCCAATTGAAAACAATAAAATTATTTCTGTGGCACTGATCAGTTCTTAAAAAGCACTCCAGGGCAAGATGGTGCAGACACTGAAATTGATGCATTGGAGGTAGACCCTGTGCCTCATTTTGTTGTTACTATCAGCTCTTGAGCAAGCCTGCATGCCATCCTTTTCCAGTATTCCAATATTCTCTTGATGATCCCTTCAACTTTAGTCGCATCAGTTTCCTCAGGAATTCCACATTCTAATAACTTTTGTGCAAAGATTCTAAGCTTACCTTTTTGGCTTCTCGGGGCTGATTCTACGAATAGGCCCCAGTGATACAAAATTACCAGTTACTGCAAGAAATCTGTCATTACTTGTCCCAAAGTACCTTCACAATTCCATACATTTTTATTCAACGAGTTTTCCCTAAACCTCTATTATATTAAATGACAGTCTTTGATCAATGGAGCCACAGTAAATGATGCAAGACAACAGTAAATGACGCAATCAATAAATATAAATGTGAAAAGTTTTAAATTGGTGGATCATGTGCCGAGATTACAATACAGAGAAAGCAAATCTGAATTTACCCCACAGGGCTGAATTAAATAAAACGATACGTTAACATTTACTTGAAAATAAAACTTTTGACGTTGTTAACACTGGAACAGCTGTTCAACAGCTAACCTTTCAAAGCGAGGACTAAGGAAAAGCAATGATCACTTTACAGTGCATTATCACTGCTGTTTACAATGGTGTTTAGATCATCTACACGCAGACATTAAATCAGTTAAAATAACATTTGGAGCTGTCCCATTTGCAAAAGACTTTGACGCTGTGGGTGGTATCCCAACCATCACATCAACTGTTGTCATTCAGCGTGGATTTCTGAGGTTTAAATTTAGTAATAAGCAGATGCTCTTCTCACCTTCCCTTCTCCGGAAGTTCTTCTTGTCCTGAATAGCATCTGTCAGTGTCACCATTATTTCCTGCTGCTTCAGGGCGAGAATCCCCAATCCTTTTACCAGTCCAGCCAGACCATATGCTGCCCCTTTCCGCTCAGCGTATTTATCCGACTCCAGTAATAGCTGCAGCAATTTCTGAACCATGCCAGCGGCATCATCTCTGATGGCAGGTACCAGTGGAGGCAGGCAGCTAGCCACCGACTCCTGAACCTACAAAAGCAAACACGTTTACTACAGCAGGGAACAAATTACAGTGAAACAGGGCCCACAGTCATAGACAACGTCTAATCTTGAGTAGATTCAGATTGATATACAAGATAGCTAGGCCCAAATGTTTGACATCAGAGGATTATATTGGCATCTATAAATTAATTTCCAATTCTAAAGCTTTGAAGCAAAGAAAGAATGAATCTATGTACTGAGCTCCTGATGTGCTCAGCAAAGTGCTTTGCAATCCATTAAAGTTACTTTTTGAAGTGTGGTCACGGCTGCAACAGCTGACACTTGACATCTACAGTCTTGCAGTCAGAGAAAGAGACAACACAGAAACCGTGCCCCAATCGCTCTGAGTCGACGTTGATCATTAATCATCCATTTACACAACTCACAATTTGTAATTCCTCATTCTCAACTCCCCCCAGCTTCTTAATTTTACCACGCATCAATATTCCAGGGGCAATCCACAGTAAACAATTAACCCACCTATACAGAAGAATTAGGATGTGGGATGAAACCAGAGCACCAGGAGGAAATCCATGTGACAGAATCCTAGGTGGGGATTAAACCAACGACCCTGGTCCTGCACCACCCTATTTTGCAGACATCAAGTATCCAAAAACTGCAGAGTGACGATGACTAAAATATATTTCATTATTTCAGGAGAGGTAAATTCAATACAGAGGAGAATCCTGATCAACTTCGAGTATTGACACAAGGCCTTTTACAGTCTCCTGAGACAGCACAGACAGTCTCTAACCTCTCATCTGGAAAGTCAGTGTGTTGGATGGGACAGCAGTCGTCCTGTACTGCTTTGTAGTGCCCGCCTAAACACGATGACGCAGTGCCCAGAGTTGGAACAGGATCCCCAAGTGAGCTGCCAATGAGCCAAGGACTGGAGTACATTAGTACAGTACAGGGCATCGGAAATGTCCTCGTTCTTCAGGGAACGGGGATTCCCCTCCGCCACCATAGATGAGGCTCACACCAGGGTCTCATCCATACCCCGTAACACTGCTCTCTCTCCCCATCCCCGCACACGCAACAAGGGCAGAGTCCCTCTGGTCCTCACCTTTCACCCCACCAGCCGGCAAATACAACACATAATCCTCCGCCATTTCCGCCACCTCCAACGTGACCCCACCACTCGCCACATCTTCCCATCTCCCCCCATGTCTGTCTTCCGCAAAGACCGCTCCCTCCGCAACTCCCTCGTCAATTCTTCCCTTCCCTCCCGCACCACCCCCTCCCCGGGCACTTTCCGTTGCAACCGCAAGAAATGCAACACCTGTCCCTTCACCTCCCCCCTCGACTCCATTCAAGGTCCCAAGCAGTCGTTCCAGGTGCGACAAAGGTTCACCTGTATCTCCTCCAACCTCATCTACTGCATCTGCTGCTCTAGATGTCAGCTGATTTACATCGGTGAGACCAAGCGTGGGTTGGGCGACCGTTTCGCCGAACACCTCCGCTCAGTCCGCAATAACCTACCTGACCTCCCGGTGGCTCAGCACTTCAACTCCCCCTCCCATTCCCAATCCGACCTCTCTGTCCTGGGTCTCCTCCATTGCCAGAGTGAGCAACAGCGGAAATTGGAGGAACAGCACCTCATATTCCGTCTGGGGTCCTTGCGTCCTTATGGCATCAACATTGAATTTTCCCAATTTGGCTAGCCCGTGCTGTCTCCTCCCCTTCCTTCACCCTCTAGCTGTCTCCTCCCACCCTCCCATCCGCCCGCCCTCGGGCTCCTCCTCCTCCTCCCTTTTTCCTTCTTTCTTTCCCCACCCCCCATCAGCCTGAGGAAGGGTTTCGGCCCGAAACGTCGCCTATTTCCTTCGCTCCATAGATGCTGCTGCACCCGCTGAGTTTCCCCAGCAATTTTGTGTACCTTTAGTACAGTACCTGTTGGGATGGCGTTGAGAGTGCAGTGATGAGCTTTGCCACAATGGGTTTTACTTTGGGATCGCTCTTATCCAAATGCTTTGCCAGAGAACCCATGAGAATGACCACACTTTGCCTCACAGCATCATAATTCGCATCATTAGGGGCATTTCTCAGGAACTCTTCAAATACCGGTAGGAGTGAAGTGACATTATCCTACAGGGAAAAGGGAACAGTAGGTTACTGGAACAATTTGCAAAGTCTGGCACCATAGAATAATACACATTTACAGCATATGAGATGATTATTCATGCCATTGTGTTTATGCTAGGCAAATCTGGGCAATGTCAGCTAATCCCACTCTTAGCCCAGAGTTCAATAAATTGAATTCATCCAACATTTAATGTGGTGTGGGGTTTTATCTCCAGCATGTCAGACATTGAATGGAAATATCCTTACACTAATTAAGTTATACTTATGCCCCCCCCCCCCCATTATCGATCTGCCTGTTGAAAAAAAAAAAACTTATTGATTGATAAGTGAAGAGAAAACTAGATCAATTTTTTTATACATGCCAATTGAATATCCACTCGACTGTATCTCCTCAGTTCAAGAAAAACAATCACATCTTCAAGAGTTTCTCTGCATAACTATAATTCCATAGCTCTAAAATCATCCTTGTAGATCCCTTCTGCATCCTCTCTAACGCCACCACATCCTTCCTTGAGTATGGCAACCAAATATGCAAAGTGCTCTCACTGCAGTCTAACATTTATAACAGTTTGTCAGTTTTAGTGCCACGTTTTTTATGTTATGTTATAATCAGATACAATTTGGTATAGCTAGGGAGGTAAGCAACAAATAAAAATGTACAAATCAAACACGATATGGGCTACAAACAGGCCATGTGCAATGAGCTCAATGAGCTTAACTTGCATTCATTTAACACTCCTCACAATTAAAACAAATATTTAAAGGGATAGGTGCACCTGGCCAACCAAGTCTACAAACATATTTGTAGTCACTAGCCAGCAACATCAATTCCTCCTTTAAAAGTCCCTATCTATATACTTTCAAAATATCTTCTGAAATTTCAAGAATTATACCATCAGAGTTTGTAAATTCATGTTATATCTATTTCACATGCATAATAATGAACTGTGACATCCTTAAGTAAGGTATCATAACCTGTTTGCTAATTCTTTACTTCCAATACAATTTATCAACTATTGTCTTATTACTGTTCCACTAATTATGGTATCATTTAAAGAATACCTCTATCACAAAGGAATGGCATCGTCATGAGTCACTTCTTTAAATTATTAGAAATACTCACCACATCTCAGAAGAAAACCCAAGGCAAACAATATCTTTGAATGAAGGCAAGCTTAGTTGTATTTACACTGTTCTTTCATGACCTCAACATCCCAAAGCACTTACAGCTAATTAAATATGATTAAAATGTGGTCATTTGGCCACAGCCAATTGGCATTAAATAATCCCATAACTAAATATAATAATAGCAGTTGGTTTGTTTTCTAAGTGCTGTTAGGCAAGGGACAAACGTTGGCCTGAACACCCTTGCCATATATCAGCTAGTGGCTTGCGAACATTTCCTGCATTTAATATCTGATCTGAAATACAACACTTCCAATGATACAGCATCTCTTCAACTGAGCAAAAGAGTGTCAACCAAGATTTTCATGCTCATGTCCCTCCAGTCCTCTACCTCAGAGACAATGTCCTCCCAGTGGAGAGACTGAGTTACGGTTTAAGATCTTTTAAGATTCCCAGTGGCTCCACAGCTGCTACAAGCACCTCAATAATGTGTCCATTCTTGATAAACGATTTGTCAACCATTATCAAATCATTGATGTTTGAACACCATGAATCCAGTGCCACAAAAGTTAGTTACTTCATACAGTAGACAGACCTACCTTTCCATGGGTGTTAAGTGCAGAAAGAGCTGCATCCAACATGCACTTTCTGACCTCAGGGTGACGGTCATTCAAGGCTTCCGGCACATAGAATTGAAATAGGAGCTTGACTTGTGATCCATCAAAATACTGGGAAAGTTTGTTCAAAGCCAGAGCAATTCCACACCTACAGAAGTGAGAGCACTCCATTACAAGCTTTTCCTCACATGTTAAATAGCAGTTTACATAAGCCTGAGCATAAAATCCCAAGCAAATACTCAGTAAAATGGTCTCACAAAGGTCTAAGAGATCTTCGTTTCAATTGTATCTGTTGGATGACAATCAAGAAGGGCTAGCCAAAAATGGCAAAATTGTCTGAAGGGTCCCGACCTGAAACGTCACCTATCCTTTTTCTCAGGACATACTGCTTGACCCAGTGAGTTATTCTAGCACCTTTTGCCTATCTAAGCCAAAACATTTGCATCTGCTTTAGCGGGAAGAAAGAGCCCATACAATCTGCCTCCAAGCATGTCCACAGACCTCTGCTGGAAGGTATACATATGCATAGAAATTGAGGCTAGGCTCAGCAACAGCTCCTTTACCAGTTACTACTTTGGTCAAATAAATTTGGCCATTTGGATGAGATCCTGGAGGGAAACTGGCATTGATGGAACACCACCTTCATATTCACCACCATTTGCATAGTACCTCAACTTAAAAATGCCACCATTCCTTTGTAGCTGGTGGTCAAGATCCCTCAACTCCACAATGAATGATGCAATGCACAGTTACAGCCCAATGTACAAAGGAGTCACCAACCCAAATTTGTAAATCAGTTTCTTTGCAAGTGGAATAGAGTTCTAATGTCAACACATGGGTCAGAGACGAATGTTGCTATATATCCTGAGCCCCCTTGATTTGTTTTTAAATTGCTGGGTGTTGAAACCTCAATATGACCATCCACCCTTCGGAATAGTTGAGGCATAATGGGACATGCTACAGCTATTTGTAAATGTGGCATTCATATATCAGGGAGTATTTGTCCTTCATTGCATGTACTGAATGCTTAGATAGCTATAGATAAGGAATAAATGCTGGCCTTGGCAATAAGGCACACATGACAAGCAATAACATGCAAAAATAATTTCCAGCTCAGATTTAGGTTTACTGTACATGAATGGCATCAAGGAGGAACAACAGAGGAAAAGGCACTGCATGTTAGCTACTCTTCACAAAACGTTCAGACACCGTACCTGGCTTCCCACTGATCAGGTGGAGATTCGGATATTACTCGACCAAGAGCATCCAACACTGGAGGTGGCCTCTGCACAAAACAATTAGATTCATCAGTAATTACTAACAACTGAAAGCTAGAAATTAACATTGACATGAACTCAAAGAATGAACGTGAGAAAAAGTTTCTAAATATTTTCCTTCCTCCTTTAACAAAATGAAAACTTCAACGTTTTAATGTTCTTCTGTTTGTTTTATGTGGGGGAGGGGGGGAGGGGATCAGGGGAAACTCTTTTTTTAAGTTCTTACCTTGCCGGAGATGTGATTAATCTTTGGATCACCTTCTCCGGCGCGCTCTGCGGCCTTCCATCAATGGAGCTGGAACGCTCCTCGGACTGACTTTGAGCCCTATCGCGGGGCGTGGACTTAACATCGGAGCTGACCCCTTGCCTGGGATCACTCCCAATGCGACCTCCGTGGATTTACCATCAAGCTCGCAGTCGGGTGAGGCTAGTCGGGACGTTCCAACGTCGCGGAAGGTTCGACCAGCTCTGACCCGAGGTTCGATCGCCTGCCGCGGGGGAGCTGACATTACCCCCCCCCATGCGGGAGCTTATCACCTTGACGTGGAGGGCCCGAACGCCGCTGGCTATGGGAGTCAAGATCGTCCCGTCAACAGAGGCTCGAGGCCCACGACCGAGGAAGAACTAAGGGAAGAGACTTGAACTTTATTTCGCCTTCTATCACAGTGAGGAATGTGTAGGAGTCACTATGGTGGGTGTTCATGTTAAAATGTGTTTTTGAGTGAACTGGTGCTTTTAATTGTATGACTGACCTGGCAAATGAAATTCTTCGTATGTTGCAAAACATACTTGGCGAATAAAGTGTGATTCTGAATCTGATTCTAAATGTACTTTGTGCCAGCATCACCCAAAACAAATATTCCACCGAATTAACCATGTAAAACTTAATTCCCTCCTCAAGAGTTCTTCCATAAACTAACAAGCAAAGAAAACCCAGGAATCTACACATCCAAGTTTGGATGAGGATCCTTTGCATTCTTTCCTTACATTTCTCCACAAGAGAGCTTACGTAAAATTCTTACATAAAGTTTCTCCTGGTAAATTTCAATCAGCTTAGCCATCACTTCAGCAGCCTGCTGCTGATACTGTGCCACAGCATTGGACAGTGCTTCTGCTCCTGCTTGGCGTATTGCTTCCTCATGATATATCACATCCTTAATCAGTAGTGAGCAGAGGTTTGGCTGCAACTCCAGTGCCATGGCGTCCCACAATCTGAGACATAAAAGGAATCATAAAGGAGCATTTAGATGATCACTGTCGAGAATCCCACAATCGTTTATCTGATGCAGAGCCCAAACAAACAGATAAAGTAGCCACAAAATGCTGGAGTAACTCAGCGGGACAGGCAGCATCTCTGGAGAGACGGGCTGGGTGACGTTTCGGGTGATGTCTGAAGAAGGGTCTCAACCCGAAACGTCACCCATTCCTTCTCTTCGGAGATGCTGCCTGTCACGCTGAGTTACTACAACTTTTTGCATCTATCTAATATATTTAGTGGTCTGTATAACATAATTAAAATAAGATATCAAAACATTTCAAATCACTTATCTTTTATAATGGAACAAAACTAATCACAACGGAATACCTTTTATAAACAAAGAACATTAAAATATCTCAGTCAATTCCATACTTTTCAAAACATAATCACTTCTATAACACTGGGGGAAACAACCAATTTTCATTAATCAGCTCCTCGAAACAGCAATGAAAATAATCAATCAGTTTTAGTAATGTTGATTAAAGAACAGTACTAAGTCTCAGACAGTACTAATAACTTCCTTCCTCTACTTTAAACTAGTGCCATGGGATCTCTTGCAACAGCTGTGAGACCAAAGGTTTAATATCTATTTTAGAAGAAGCCATCCCAAGAGAGCAGTATTTCCACAGAATTGTACTACAAATCACAATGGTACCAGGAAAAATAAAATCATAATGACTTCTTATAACTGGAGGTTGGATATGTAGTAGGCTTATAGGGCATACTCAATGAGTACTTTTATTGTGCGATGATAGACTACTCAAAAACTAATGAAGAAACATTAAGTTATGAGCACTCTTATCATCACAATAGGTTGCCAGTAAACAAGTCCTTACTTTTTAGCCTGCAGTCTGCTCTCATCATCGACGTCAAACTGGGAAATCCACAGTCTGCGCAGTAGGTTCAATCCATTCTTCTCATCACTGTCTGGAGTGGGCAGCACCATGTTCATCTCCAGCAATCCCTGCAAAACAGCAGAAGCACAGGGTGACTTCTACCATCTATTAAGCCTGCCTTAAACTTCAATAGAACAAATTACAGAACCTTAAAAGGTGTCAGCCACGTGTCAATGGCAGTAGCACTTAGTGCTAAAAGGCTGCAAGTTCACATCCACTTTCAGAGACCCAAGTGCAAAATCTAAGGTGACATAATGCAAAATAAGGATGTAAAGCACCAATGTGGGGACTGAGAGTATGCAACTCAGAGGGCGAAAATGATTCATGATACTATATTCAAATGCAGCAGGCAGAATCCCCCTCGGGCTTGTCCAATTGCTATCAATGGATGGTCAGCACCTCATATTTCGCTTGGCTTGCTTACACCCCAGCGGTATGAACATTAACTTCTCTAACTTCAAGCAGCCCTTGTTTTCCCTCTCTCCATCCCCTCTGACCAGTCTTACTGTCTCAGACAACATTTTATCTCTGTACTGCCCAATCCCCTGACATCAGTCAGAAGAGGGGTCTCAGAAACAAAGAAACATAGAAAATAGGTACAGGAGTAGGCCATTCGGCTCTTCGAGCCAGCAACGCCATTCAATATGATGATCATGGCTGATCACCCAAAATCAGTACCCTGTTCCTGCTTTCCCCCCCATATCCCTTGATTCCCTTAGCCCTATGAGCTAAATCTAACTCTCTTTTGAAAACATCCAGTGAATTGGCCTCCACTGCCTTCTGTTCCACAGATTCATAACTCTCTGGGTGAAAAAGTTTCTCCTCATCTCAGTCCTAAATGGCCTATTCTTAAACTGTGACCCCTGGTTCTGGATTCTCCCAACATCGCGAACATTTTTTCCTGCATCTTCCCTGTCCAATCCTCTAAGAATTTTATATGTAATAATTTTATAAGATCCCCTCTCATCCTTTAAATTCCAGCAAATACAAGCCCAGTTGACCCATTCTTTCATCATACGTCAGTCCCGCCATCCCGGGAATTAACCTCATGAACCTACGCTGCACTCCCTCAATAGCAATAATGTCCTTCCTCAAATTATGAGACCAAAATTGTAAACAATACTCCAGGTGCAGTCTCACCAGGGCCTTGTACAACTGCAGTAGGACCTCCTTGCTCCTAAATTCAAATCCTCTTACAATGAAGGCCAAAATGCCATTGGCTTGCTTCACTGCCTGCTGTACCCGCATGCTTACTTTCAGTGACTGATGTTCAAGCACACCCAGGTCTCTACCCACCTACCCTTCTCCTAATCTGACACCATTCAGATAATAGGTAGAGTATACTCCAACAAAAATGCTGGAGTAACTCAGCGGGACAGGCAGCATCTCTGGAGAGAAGGACATTTCGGGGCGAGACCCTTCTTCAGACTGACGAAGGTATGTCTACCATTCAGATAATAATCTGCCTTCCTGTTCTTGCCATCAAAGTGGACAACCTCACATTTATCCACATTATACTGCATCTGCCATGCTTCTGAGGCTGCGAGTCACCCTGCAGCCTCATAGCAACCTCCTCGCAGCTCACACTGCCACCCAGCTTTGTGTCATCTGCAAACTTAGAGACGTTACATTTAATTCCCCCGTCTAAATTGTCAATATATATTGTTAACAACTGGGGTCCGAGCACCGAGCCTTGCGGCACCCCACTAGTCACTGCCTGCTATTCGGTAAAGGACCCGTTAATTCGTGGTCAACCATATGCTGGGTTTTTGTATCACGTGCCAGTGAGGAATCATGCCTCCTTTACGTCTAAAACACCGAACCCATTGAAATTCCAGTGGAAAGATCCCTTCAGGAACCAATGCAGCTACCCAATGACCCACGTATTTCAATGTTAATAAACAGAAAATGTTAATGGAAGTTTTGTTACCCTGAGAGCAGCATCCCGCACTGCTGAACACGGTGACAGCAGAGCTTGTAAGAGGACATCAATCTCCTCCTGTTCAGCATATGCACATCCTTCCTCTCCACTGCTGCTGGCACACAAGGATGTCAGAGTATTGGAAGCCAGTACCTAAAAGGACAGATGTGATTTTTTTTTCCACATTAGTCTTTATTGCTTTTATGCATACACAAATAAAACACAAATATAACAACGAAACATACAACAATGCAGTGAAACGTACAACAGTGCAGCGGGGGATTCAGTTTACAATTAATGATGCAGTATACAGAACTATCTTCTTATTAAAACATTTTCCAATAACTTACATTATTGTCAATAAAATTATACAGTGTTGATGTCTTTATTTCTATACCTAATCCATTTTTCCCATTTTCTGTTAAACTCGTCTTCTTTCACGCTTAGAGAATATGTCATTTTCTCCATGACAAATATTTCCTGTACTATGTCTAACCATTGTCTAAGTCTGGGTGTGTCCACTCCAAGCCAGTTTCTTGTAATGGCCTATTCTGCCAGCTGTGAGTAGGATTTTAACCAATCACAGATGTGATTTTGACATTTTACAAATTAACTGGAATCGAATGTTCTCTTTCCATCTACTTGCTGCTTTACCATGAACATGAACACTCTTTGCAGAATCTGGAGAATAAACATGGAAGATGTTGACACAAAGTGCTGGAGTAACTAACTCATCGGGTCAGACAGCATCTCTGGAGGACATAGATAGGTGACATTTCGTGTTGGGACCCTTCTTCAGACGTTTGCAGTGCGTGGCTGAAAGGGGAGAGGCAGGGAAATTGAATGAAGGAAGATCATGAGTGGGAGGATTAGAGGGAAAATTGGCAGGAGGATAGGTAGTCTAGGGAAAGTGGGTCCCACCACCTTGAAGATTGGATAAGGAAATTGAATAAGATTGAAGTCCGAAGAAGGGTCCAGACCTGAAATGTCACCATTTCACATTCTCCAGAAATGCTGCCTGACATACTAAGTTTCTCCTTTTTTTTGTAAACCATGATTTGCAGTTGTTCGCGGCTCCATGGAAGATGATGGCATGGTTTAATGCTGTTTATGGATCCTTGCTCAGCAATCTTATCTAATTGCACCATCTATCAGGTAAATTGCATGGCACAAAATGTTACCCGTTAATTTCTGGATGTAATATAAAATGTAATGCTCTAAGTATACGTACTTTCTGAAGACATCAATATTCAAGTTACTGCAGCTGCACTCATTGACTTAGGCAGTTACAGAAAAATTATTAGCTTAAATTAATAATCTTCTGGTATAAATAGAGTGACAACATAAATCTGCTTTTATTGAGGAATAAGCTACAGAAGGACAGTCAACAAAGATGTTATAAGGGAAGAAAGATCCTGTATAACTTAATTTAAAGTATTTTTGAGATAACCAGGATATCTGATGTGGTATACATGATCTTAGTGAGACAATTGACCAAATGCAACATGGGAGATCCATCAAGAACCTAAAGGTCTATGGGACCCAAAGGAAAGCAATAAGTTGGGTCAAAAATTGCTCTGCTCAATGAGCAACTTGGCAACTGGTGCACCGAGTAAGCCATTTTTTCGTATGGGATATTGAAATGATTTTGACTTAAGTAGGGATGTCATAATTAAGAAATTTGGCAATGGCTTCAAAACTGGCTGAATGGTTCAAGGTAAACATTTTCACATTAAGAAAAGGGATGGGATTGTCAAAACGAGAAATCTGAACAATATGCGCAGTGGTTAAGGCAAAACAAACAAAAATGAAGCTTACATTAGACAATAAGTGGTTAATGCAGAAAAAACAAAACATGGAGTGTTCAGGAAGTTTACAATTAAATTAAGGGGAATGTAGAAAATCAAAGTTCCGGAAGAAGTCAGTGGGTCAGACAACATCAGTGGAGTGAATCGGTAGATGTTGTTTCGGGTTGGGACCCTCCTTCAGATTGCTCAATCTGATGAAAGATCCTGACCGAAAATGTTGTCCGTCCATTCCCTCCACAGACTTAAATAAACAATCATCCCATTCTCTGAAAATGAAGGGAACTGCAAAGATTTCTCAGCATTTTAATGCTTCCGAGAAGAATGGAAGACAATTAAAATTATGATGTGTAAGATAAGACACAAAATGCTGGAGTAACTCAGCGGGACAGACAGCATCTCTGGAGAGAAGGAATGGGTGTCGTTTTGGGTTGAGACCCTTCTTAAAATTATGATGTTGTTTAAAGGAGAAGGAAGGAATATACCAAGCAATTAGATGCGAATTAGCTTAAATTCTCAGATAGAATGATTGGAATCAATTCTGAGGGACAATATAAACCTTCAATTAAATAGACACAAACGAATCAAAGACTGTCAGAATGGAATTAAGAGGGACGGTTGTGTGGGCTAACATAAATTGTTTTTTGAGGAAGAATCAAGGAGGGCCAATGAGGCTGATGTGGCTGTTTTCTACTTGGATTTTAGCAAGTCTTTTCACAAAATCTCATTTGGTAGGTTGATCAAAAAAACATGGGATCAAAGAGAAAGTGGAAAAAGTGAGTACCCAAGGGTAAAAGAAGAAGATGGAAACATTCATCACATTGAAAAAGTTCCAGAATGTGATCTATAGGGGTACAGAAATTGTGCAATAAGTGGGATTACATTTTTCTTTTGACTGGCAACTTCACAATGAGTCAAATAGCCTGCTTGCCTCGTAAACAATATATAATTCTATTTTGGGCAACAGCGGGACATTGATGGACTAGTTAAGCAAGCTCAAAAGAGGCAAATAGGTTTCAGCTCAGTGAAGTATGAGATAAAGAATTTTGGAAAGGTCAATGAAGGAAGGATGGCATGATAAACAGTAGGATGCCAACATGTACAGGAGCAGAGGAACCCTGGAGTACATGCTTCCAAATCCTTGAAGATAGTAAGTCAGATAAATATTGAATTTAAGGAAGCTTATTGGATTCCTGCCTTTATTAGTTGGGTACAGCACACAAGAGCAATAAGGTAATGTTAGAAGTATGTAAAACATTAGTTCGGGCACACCTAGTGTACAATAGTGGATTATGACTCAACCACGAGGGTGTGGAAGAATTAATGGAGACAGAGCAGATTAAACAAGGATGCTACCAAGGCTGTAGAATTGTGGTTTGCAATGAGACAAACTAGGTTGGAGGTCAATTCCCTCAGAACAAAGGTAAGACTTAGTTGGGTTTTATAAAATCACAGGAGTTCTGCACAGGGTAAGAGAAAACATTCATGTCGTTTGCAAAAGAGTCAGTAATTAGGTTACATAGATTTAAATTAAGTGGTAGAGGTTAGAAGAAATTG
Organism: Amblyraja radiata; assembly: GCF_010909765.2. Lineage (NCBI taxonomy): Eukaryota > Metazoa > Chordata > Chondrichthyes > Rajiformes > Rajidae > Amblyraja > Amblyraja radiata. Next base: position 24,951,209 of record NC_045980.1, on the reverse strand, counting down.
ATTAAAATAATTCTCATTAACAAGCAGTGGGGGCTCTGTTCATGGGTATGTACTGTCTTACAGAAAATGTCCCCAGGTATGTGAGAAATGAAATAGAAGCCATAGAGACTCAAGTGGATATCATCTCAAGTAGAAAAGGAAGAGTATGAAATTGTGTGCATGGTATCACAGATCAGATCACCATAGATCAGGAATGAAGGGAAACTGAATTATTCATAAACTACAGCAATGCTGTGGTCCAAGCAAGTTAACTGGAATGGAAATCAACTATAAGCCCTGACCAATAACCTCAAAGATGAATCTTAGTGTCAGAACCACTAGTTCAAAAAAGCCAAATTAAATGAGGTTTATTCAAATATAATCTACAAAAATTAAGTGCACCCAATCGCGAAATGTGAGTAAAATCATAATTTGTGCCCAACAAATGGAGGTGATTGGAAATGTACCTGGAGTCGTGGTGAGCCTGTGGCCATGACCCTGGTGAGCAGGAGCAGCATTGCCATCCGAGGCAGCAGTTCAGGTCCACTCTGTCAAAACAATTATTAATCCATTTAAAGCACTTCATCAATGTAATATTCTAATTGTTACATGAATGACCATCTAATAGTCATGAGCTTGGGCTGCTGGCTGCTTTGGCACCTTTGGATCCTACGCTATGATACACAGAGGTTGCTACCCTTTAAGGCTGCCTGAACCCGATTGCTTACGCCATTGGCAAATGCCTACACCATATTCTAGGCTGTCATCTGGACTATTCCCCCTGTCGCAACAGTTGGACAATATCTTTCACACACAGCCACAGATAATCACATAGACATGTACCATTTGATCGTCTGTCAGCATTCAGCAATGTGGTGGTTATAGCTCCAATCAAATGTGGTGGTTATAGCTCCAATAAAATGTGGTGGTTATAGCTCCAATAAAACAAAGCCTTTTTCTATTATCCTTGATAACTTTCCTTTCCTGTGGCTTCAATTTTTAATTTTAATTTTATATTTAATGTCTCATCCACATCCCTGTTCACTTCTTTCAACATCCCAATCCTTACTTTGATGTCCATCCAACTATTCTTCAAACACTCAGCTTGGAGACTCAGTGGCTCAAAAAGATTGGACCTTGCATGTTGGTGAAGTTAAGTCAGACAGCTTTGGCTCAGCCCTAGGGCATAACCCATAATTAAACTTCAGAAGTACTATAATGGCTGTAAAGCAACCGGAGAAAATGGAAGCCACTGTTTGAATACGCTTTCTTCCTATGACAGCAACTAAGTAGAATTAGCCCATCTTGAAAGCACTAGATGAGCATGCACTTGAAAAGTCGGAAAAGCCAGAGAGAACACATGAATTGCTCAATGCCCAAGGCCTTGCCAGCAAGGTTTGCCATCCTCAGAAAGAGCCCCTTCGGCAGTTTGAAAGGCAATTACGATTTTATGGGGTGCTGTAAAGCCTCTTTTTTGTGATAAATGCACAATAATCCACACGGATCCACATGAAGGTTGAATGGATTTTATTCAGAACCAGAGATCACATTTCAAGATCACTTTCCAACCAATAAGTGGGGCTGTGACCAAAAGATCTTCCATCTAGCAATCCATTTACAGTAAATCTACCCTGCAGATATAATGATCTATCACATGAACTGATCCTCACTGATTTGCAAAATGCTGCCACTAAATTTTATAATACTGAATGTACAATTTGATTGTTCTGTTCACTGCCAGGGTAATTTTGAACAATAACTTTATAACATAGGTACATTCTTTTTAAAAGACAAAAAGAAAAAGTATAACCATCACCTCATCAATCAGCAGGGAGCCGTCAGTCATTGATCGGAGCTGAGCATGTTCATTGATCATTTGAAGTGCCTGAATCAACATACCCTCCTTTTCTTCACTATCATTTACTGTGTCTGTCAAGACTATCTTTAATAGTGGGAAGCAATATGCAAAGGCAGGAGCTGTAAGAGGTTTCACACCTGCAAGGGACAACAAAAAGGAAATGATGCTTAAAGCGGTGCTCAAGGCAGGTCTTCCAGAATCTCAATCCTGAACGTTAAAAAACAATGTGTTACTCCAAATAATCACCAGAGAGAAATATCACAATAGCTGTCCAATATGTATTCATATGCTATGAAAATGCATTAAAACTACTTCCCATCTGGACTAAAAACTCTCACGCTCAATGGGATAAAGCATACAGGAGCATCAATGAGAGGGAAGATATACTTGTACATTAAAACGCTCAGTAAATATAGATTTGAATTTATTAAAAACTAGAGGTCATTTAATTCAATAAGTGACGACCACAACAAAACATTGCAATTTCAGTAAAACAAAGTGCTGAGGGGACTCAGCAGGTCAGGCGTCTGTGGAGGGAATGGATGTTTCGGGTCGGGATCTTTCCTCAATGTAATTTCAGTATATGACGTACCTGCCTCAACTTTGCCAACACGGTTAGGCACAGTACGTGAGCGCAGCAGACACACAGCACGGGCAGTGGCTGTTTGGAGTTCTTCTTGACACCAAGCTTCATCCAAACTGCATGCAGGTTTTAACAGCCGGAGAGTCACATTACCAACGAGGCAGCCTGAATCAAATATAGATTTTACGGTAAGATACATATTCACCATGATGCCATTCTGAGGTTGTGAAGCACTGAAGGCCACATCCATGAATGCCTGGGACTTGATATTTCTCTTTAGAACTCTTCTGTTTGGTCATAACTTAAGTATTTGATAGCAAGCATGCAGTTACCATTGTCAAATCATTTTGGCGGTACACGTTTGAGGAGACAATCAATATTTTATTCTCATACACTAAAAGACAATGATGTCGCATGTTTTTAGGCAACATTAGTAATTTCAGACAATAGTATTCTCAGCCACCCTTTTTTTGCTTCAGCTTAGATGTGGCCCTACAAATCCAAAGGATTGGTCAGCCTTTCCTTTCAAGTAATCAAATGATACAACCCCCTTCCTATCAGCACTCTCAGCAGTTCAGCGTTACCTTAGCAGTGGCATAAAGGTGTAGACAATAAATGTCAGCAAAGTCACAATCCCAGAAAATGAATAAAATCAAACAAAGAAAAAATAATCAGTAGCTGTTTATTTCAGGATGAATTAATGATTAATACCTACCCAGGTTTTTTAGATCTGCTGTCAAGACACACGCACTCAAAGCCAGGAATGTTTCCTTAAGTCTGGGAGCAACGAGTGGTGATTGGAATAGTGGGAGGAACAGACGAATCAACGCAGGGATCTGCGGTGACAAACCACGGGGGTTCCTCTTTATGATGGCGTTCAGCACGTTTAGAGCAGCCTGCAAATCCTCATCTAACTGTGGGAACACAAAATTGGAATCTGTTTCTTCAAAAGCTCAATGAAGGCATTCAAAAATGGTTCAACAATTAGCCAGCGTATGGGGAACAGGTGTATAAATATGGAATAGCCGGCCAGCAATATTCTGCATTCACCACACAGGTTCAATCTCGAAACCTGCTCTGGAAGATGGACATGTTCATGTTGCATAATGCAGGAATTTGCAAATTAAATTTCAATTTAAAATACAATTTCTCATTACCTGCACGACAAATACCCTCCAAACCAAAATTTATCAGCTGTCCTCAAATCAATTGGATTACGATTCCAAGCGCTCACTATTCTGGTTCTTTGTATGGCAATTGAGTCGACCCCATTCCCATCTCTTTGCCTCTAGCCCTGCAACTGTTCCACTTTCAAGTATATATCCAATTTCTGTTTGAAAACCACATGTCCATCTATATCCACCACATTTTCAGTCAGTGTTTTTAGATCATAACCGCACAATGCTTAAAATGGCTTTTTCTCACATCATCCTTTGATCCCTTCCCAATCACTTTAAATTGCATTTCCATTCTTGACCATGCAGCTTCTGAGAAACGTTTCTCCCTATTTATGTATCTAAAGGTGTCATGATTTTGTTCCCCTCTCAAGCTTGTACGCTCCATGGAGAATGATCAGAAGTTGTCTCATTTATCATTATAATTAAATCCTGCATCTAATATAAACAGCTCTAGTAAATCTTTTCTGCACCCTCTCTGGGATGCTTGCATACTTCCTAATGCAGTTTCCAACAATAGATGCAGCACTTTGTAGCCTAACAGGGAATCACAAAAGCTCAAGATAACCTCCTTGCCTCTATTTTTAATGTCCAGATGACATTTTCAAACCCCCTGCCATCTTTGAAGATGTATGCAGATACAATTCTATAATGATATGAGGCAATGTATCAGTGATTATATTTTATCTTTCCTCATTTTTCCCAAATTAGATCACTTTGTAGATCAATGCATTAAATTTCATCAGCATACGCCTGCCCATTCCAATAGCCCAAGTCCCTATGAAATCGGCTATTTCAGTCTCTGTCACATTTTCAATTATGTGTTATTTGCAAAATTAAAAAATGCAACCAGCATATTCAATAATGTATAAGCAATATCTCCTGGACTGACCCAGGGGAATCATTGTCCCTCTCTCTGGTCTGAAAACACAATTCCCAAAACACTATTTTCAATCTTGAGCTAATTTCTTATTGATATTGCTATTGACTCAATAATGCTCAGCAGCCTTTTGTTTAAGAATTAATTACTGGCCTTCTGAAAGTTCAAGAGCATGTCATCTGGCAGAAACAAAGAACTGTAGAATCACCCAAAATCAAAGTTAAACAAAAATCCTCTGCAAATTTAGACTGTTGTCTCAAAGTATTTGGGCTTTTCAGTGGTGCACATTCCTTTTTTGTACCTGCTTCAATCGCTTCCTGATCGACGACTCCCTTTCCAGCTGGGTCTGCAGCATCTCCTTCTGTTTGTTGCTCAGCTGCACCTCATCCTTCAGACCTTTCTTCTTCTTAATTTCCTATCAGAAATTATTTAATTTTAAAACGTGGTTTAAATTCTCTGCCATTCACCAGTTATTAGTTAACAGTAAACTCAAATCAAGCTTGCCAAAACTTTAATCATGAATTAATGTCAATTTCACACTCCTTCCTCATCTCAGTGTGTGACGTTTTACCTGCTGAATTTCAACGTCACAAAAGTGAAGTGCAAAAGCAAGTCACAAATGTGAACATTTACTGCTTTAGTCATTTAAGAAACCATTTACAAATAGCCATAGGATTCTTGAATTTGAGAAGGTGCAGTTCTCTTCAGTGAGAGAGCAAATTTATGGTATAGAGATGATGCATTATCAAAGTTATAAAATTATGGCGAGAATGCAGCTCTTTACAGATACAAAAAAAATCCAAACAAATTAAGCAGGAACGTGAAAATATATTGTTAAATACCTCTTTAAGTTCCAAGTCAATGATTTGTTCCTTGAATGAATAAGCTTTGTTCTCCCGTTTCAGATTGGCCTTCTTTGTGGTTTCCTGTTGAGTCCTAGCACAAAACAGAATGAATCCTATAGTATAACCAACAACACTGACCAGTAAGTGAAAGATCAGGCGATTCATCAATTCTGCTTCTCACCATCATGTAAATAACTGGAAGAAACAGGACACCAGAGGAAAAAAATATATATCATTTTGTTCTGTTAGTGGGGTCATCAATTACCTATTGACCCCATATTATTTGGAACAAAAGTTTTACCATCATCCTCCCAGGTGTAATGAAAGGGTAGAAAGAAAATACAGGAGAGAGAAAATTCCTTTGTAGTCTTTGCAGTCCAATTGTCAACTGGCAGGCATCAAAGAAATATGGTACGAAGTGTTCAAGAAAATGAAAACGAAAAAGAAAGGTCACATCAACTTTCAGATCTTCATTGCTACTGAAAGCACAAGAAAAAGTGTTCATGAGCGAACCGATGAACTACAGAAATAACAAAATAACTTTTTTGATCACTGAATTGATAAAGAAAAATTGTTTCAGGAATCCAGTGCCATTAACACCTACATTGCAACCTCAGCCTCAAATTTAATTCAAATATCTGGCTGCAGCATGAATAACTTCCAGTGATACATCTTGCTGCACCTTTGATTCTACATTAGGTAAAAGCAAATTCTGTTACCAAAAATAATGACTGCATCGACAACTTGTGAAACAACATGATTAAATCTTAATGCTACTGCATTGAAGAAAACTCCATTCACACACAGCACAGACAAAAAATGGCATAGAACATTTTTAGAACTTTGGTCAACAGAATGCGTAACACAAGATTTTATTACTCTACAACATGAGAACAAAATATGTGTCTATCCAAATATACAATTTGTCACACACTGCAGACTAACAGGAGACATAATGGGTTTTTGTCATTACTTACATTTGAATGAACGACTTATCGTATAGCTCTCCCTCAGGAACCAGCATGATCTCATATTCCTCTTTAGTCACCAGGTGGAAAGCATGGTTTTCCAACATGCTTGTGATCAGGCTGCTCAGGTGCGGCAATACAACTGATGAAGCATGGAGCGACAGGGAAGCTATAGTGTTGATGACAGCCTAGGAGACAGGAGGTTTAAAGCATTATGCTGTAACCAGAATAAAATTGTGAATTATACAATGTTTAATTAGGTTGGTAACTACCCACTGTGTTCCTTGCATAGCGGACTAGTCTGATCTCTACATGCAGGCAACTAACAAAGGCTGTGCTTTAGGCCTTCTCTCTCTCACCAAACCACTCTGCCTCACCATCTTCTTTTCCTCCTTAAAGATGCTGCCTAAAATCTGCATTTTAAAACATTACATAATACAGCAAAATACAACGACGATACTCATAAAACGTATTTGCATGTTGATAATAAAAAATCATAACCCCATAAACAAGATACGCAACATCTTGGGTTGGATCTGACAGTATTTATATTGAATGAAATACAAAATTGCCAAAGGCCAATTTCCCCCAAAATTTAAAGCTTTGATTTCAGCTCATCATTCAGGTCTTTGGTGGAAGTTGTCAATAAATATGAGAGAATATGTTTGGCCTGGTATTTTTCTTTTAAAAACATGGGATATGACTCCAAGGACAGGGTCAGCATCAGCCCATCTGCCCCTTGAGCTTGCTCCATCACTCAAAACTCAATTGTATCATGTATTGTCATTACACTGACTGGTTAGCATGGACAAAAGCTTTTCATTGTACACAGGTAGACGTGACAATAATTTGAACAATAAGGGAGATAAGTTGTATAGTGAGGGCACAACAAAGTGGTATTGAGATCAAGATTGAATCAGCCATAAACATATTGAATGGAGAAGCAGGTTCAAGAGATTGATTGGACTATTCATACTCCATTTTCCTATGACCCTGATTTTTGGTGGATAATCGAATCAAGGGATATGGGGGGAAAGCAGGAACAGGGTACTGATTTTGGATGATCGTATTGAAAGGCAGTGCTGGCTCGAAGGGCCTACTCCTGCACCTATTTTCTATGTTTCTATTCTGAAACTGTGCTTTCTGGTTTGAGATACCTCCATAGGCCCTTACTCTTTCACTGCGCAACTACACAGTGAAATAAAAAAGTGGCAATAATCTTATTTGGTTCAAATCTGCTATCAGTTATACATGTACCCTACAGGATTAGGCTATTTGCATGCATGCCCATTCCGGAAACTGTAACCACTGCTTGGCTAATACAATAATTGTCATCGGATGTTGATCATCTAATCAGATTGCAATGGATGAGTTGTGCAAAAGACATATTGGCTCACCTGGTTCTTGACTATCTGAGAGTTTACACTGGGAAGAATGTCAGTCAGATGCTTTTTAATGAATTCAGAGGTGTCCAGCTTCAGTCTCAGGAGAATGGCTGACCATAGTCCCATTTGAGCAGCTTCTGCAAAAATAAACGTCCCATCGGGAGCACAGATGAGAACCAGCATGGATCTGTGAACTGCAGAGCCCAACTAGAGATTTAATCATCATCTTGAGAACCCAAATACCAAAGAATTGGTTTAAGTTCAAGTATTTCAAATCACAGGTATAGAGGAAAAAGCATTTGACTGGTACTTTATTTGAGAATAAAGTTAATAAATAATATCAATAAATAATAACATTCCTCAGAGGAAATATGTGTAAGGAACAATACACATCAGGGCTTGCAACTTAATGACTCAACTGGAGAACACTGGATTCCCAATATCATGCCGGAATTTTGTTAAAGGAGGTTTCCATTTACTGGTTTTAGTTGTGGCATTGAATTGCAGTGGAGGTGATGCTGATGCAAAATTATATCTTCAATAACATGACTTATGGATTTCCATAAGCCCAACTCTCCAGAATCATTTCTCTACAAAACAAACTTAACTGCTAAATGGGATTTGTTAAATTTAAAATGTTTTTTTTATTTTTTTAAACGTACCGCAACAATGATCTCAAAATTTTAAGAGGCTTTAAGAGTAAAAAAAAAACAGACTAATGGGGACAAAACTACAAATGTGGGAAGAAAATAAATAAAAACATGTTTTCTAAACTAGCCTCTAACAGAGCAGGGAGAAAGAAGGCTCAGTATTGTTACTATATGCCAATAAGGTTATTACCGTAATTGTAAAGTTAACCATAGTTAGGTAAGACAAAGGGCCTTTACAGCTCCTCTCTGCTGAGATTTCCTCTCATTTTTCCATATTTTGTGTTGTAACATATCTGAAAATACTCCCGTCAAATTATAGTCTGGAAAAGACACCTCAGTTGTTTGTGCTTTTTTTCCCTACCATGTAGAGCTAACATAATGGAAGTTAAAAGAAGCAACACAAGGTAAACAGGGATGGTCATTTTCACTGATCAATGAGACCCGGAGAAGGCGGGCAAACTCAAATGCAGTCAAATCTGATAAAGGGGAAATTGTTTAAATGTATAGAACAACAATAATCTACTGATGCAGATTTCGCAAATTCAGAATTGGAATTTGCAGTTGTTATTAAAGAGCATTAGCAAATTGGGACAAAGCAGAAGAGTAATATTTAAATGATGGCCTCAAGATAGGTAAAAATCTTAATACAACATAGAATCAAGCAGCAATTCTGCTAAATATTAGGTTGTTGTGAAGCAATTTAGGTCGTAGGAAACATAATATAATGCAGGTTGTAAGTTCTTACATTTTTTATAAATGTTTATATTTGTGAAGATGGGTTATGCTGATAATGCAGAATTTGCTTCACATGTCTAGTACTTTTATGCAACCAAGTTAGAGACAGCCTTCAAAATAAGTTCACTTAGTGACTCCTACCTATGGATGGGTGATGTGCCATAAATACAATATCTCTGGCCAATTTCTTAGCCTCGATGACATCATTCTCCAATCCTGGGATACTTGTTATCACACATAATGTCTCGACCAGTATACGAGGTTGGACATAAAACTTTGCAGCTTCTGTGGGTTCACCCGACTCTGTTATTAGCCGTTCCAGAGGGATCACCTAACAAAAAGATACATTATTTTTGATGTATCCCTTAACAAAGCAAAGAAACAAATCTATACCCTTTATCCAATAACACAAGATCAATCCAGCTCTTGACAAAACCAATAAATAACTGAATGATTACTGAGCAATTGCATCTAATCACTAATCGTTATCCAAGAACTACAATAATTTAATGGAACATGCAAACATTTGGCTAGGTAGGTCATGCAAAGAAATGGTGTTAATTTCTCACACACCATCTCGAAGGTCAATCTGACCTGCTATGAAATAAGTTTATTGTGCATTTCAAAGACATTTTTGCCAGATGTGTTAGCAGTTGGTCTTTATGTAAAACTTGACATCACTGTCAGTTGAAGGCCGAATCCACGCAAAGTGAAGCTGCACACTTAGTGCGAGCTGACGCGAAAATAATGGGTGTCCAACTTATCTGGTATCAAACATTGAGCCACACACAACTATCAATCTAAATATCTCAGCACCTGCTGCAGATGACTTAACATGCACCTTAAAATTCCTTCATAACACAGTACGCAGGTACTTTGAGATTTTCTATGAATATTTCAAAATTCTGAGATGCATGTACATCAATTTAACGAATGCAAATTATAGACCTTGTGGGTGTTGAGAATGATTTGGAACTCTTCCAGCAGCCCGTATGCTAATTTAACACCGCCCAGTGACGAGAGCAACTTCCTGACAGTCTGCTGAGCCTGTTTCCGAACTCGCCACGTTTTACTCAGCAGCACAGTCACCAAGGCTTTGTGGTACATCCTGTAAATAGCAGAGATCGCACACTTTGCAGTGAATGGATGCATCACAGCATATTAACACATTCTAAACAGGTCTTAAAAATGACTATGACTCAAGGAGCTTGTTCCCACATGATCATCAGATTAGTACCAAAGCAGCAAGTTAATCAAAAATCATGTCAATGGAAGTTGGAAAACAATTTTAAAACAATTTGGATGGACTTATTCCATCCCCATCACTCGAAGCAGTTTCAGAGTTTGATACAAAGTGCTGGAGTAACTCAGCAGGACAGGCATCATCCCTGGAGAACATGGAGAGGCGACTTTTCGGGTTCAGACGCTTCTCCAGACTGAAGAAGAGTTCTGACCAAAATGTTGCCTATCCATGTTCTGCAGAGATGCTGCCTGTCCTGAGTTACTCCAGCAATTGGTGGCCTTTTTTGCAAACCAGCATCTGCTTCAGAGTTGGATGTTTTGACAGCTGGATGATGCCAGTGGTTGGGGCAGCAGAATATTTTTAACATTGCCATGCAGCCTGTAACTATACACAATTACATACTTCTGAACACCAGGTTGAGAAGGAACTAGGAAACTTTTCGTTGGAACTAGGAAACTTAGCTGCCTGAATGTACAGCGTTCCTGAACTACTATCTGGTTACCAAAATGCTGATACCTCAAGTTGGTGAACAAACATGATAATGTAAAAAGAGAACATGAATTTAATACATACTGGCCCTTGATTTCTGGAAGGTCTAAAAGCAGTCTCTCAGTGAGTTGCAACACTGTGCAAAGACCTGCAAAGCAAAAAAAAAATCAATGCAAAAGAAAGATACATAGCATGTTGTAATAAACAACTCTACTGCCCAACTAAAGTTCATCAGAACAAAGTTTGTTCTAAATCATCATAAGTTCCACCTCTTTAATTTAGAGTATCAGGAGGCATGGATGCCCAACCTTTGATCTGCTCCTTTTGGACAATCCAAGTTCCTGGTAACTTCTGGGAAGTTGGTGGAGGAGAACACAGCCATGCTAATACCATTAAATATTAAAGCTAGATTATTCAAATTTCTCGTGTTGGCGAGTATAAGTCCAGAGAACAAATGTGTCATAGACCTATTGCATAAAAGCAACTACTGGGGTAACAGAATATTTGATGAATGTTTCATACATAATAACATTGTAATTTGTTCAGGAAACAGTTCACAGGCAACTGACCAATGGTCATTGCAAAATTCCAAATACTCACCATCCTCTGAAGCAAGAGAAAGGAATTTTTCAGAGGTAAAAAACTGCTTCTTCTCATCCAAAAGTAATGCCCAGAAAGTTGTCAGTTTGCTTTCTGAAAATTAAAGATTCAAATGAACGACATCAAATTTAATACCATTAGCTTAAACAATTACTTAAATTTCCCCAACATGGTGGGAAACCAAAGGAAACCACCATACTGTACGGTATGAAGTAAGTAATAGAGAGAAGTAAGCCACTTCCATCATACATAGAGGTCATGTCAGATCGACCTGGAACATCAGCTGTTTCTCCTCTCATAGATACAGTCTGCATTGCTGAGTATTTCCGGCATTTTCTGTTATTATTTCAGATCTCAAGCATCTGTTTTATTATTATTATTTCCTTTATACAGTTAGATTTAGGGTTTGCAGTCACACGCATTATCTGCCTTTGCTTCATCTTTGTGTTTTTTTGTCTAGCTAAGTAGCCAATTATAGGTCTTAGATGAAAATAAAAATAAAAATGGACCTCTATAAACACAAGCCCATATTACTTTTCCACTCGCAGAATCTATGGAACTAAATTGGTTTTTAAATAGATTGATCTGTTGTAAAAATGAAAATCAATCTACGTTAGATAGCCACAACGAGCAGAAGAACTGCAGTCAAACAATTAACATCAGTCGGGCATCCAATTTATCATATCTGATTCATTACACTTGAAAAGTAGTACATTCATTATTTTACCTGAAAAGGCTGATGTACTAAGTGTATCAATGAGACCCATTCCTAGTATCAACTAATTAGTGATTAGCTATAGGACATTAGGAACAGGGATAAAATATTATGGTAAGAGGCATCATGAACCTATGCACATAGCGGAGTTAAAACAAAAACAAGAGGTGCTGGAAACTGTCAATAAGCCAGTCGCCATCTGTGGAGAGTGCAGCAGAGTTTTGTATGTTTAAGACCAAAATGTTAACTGTGTCTCTTGCCACAGATGTGGACTCGAGTTTAACATTTTCTCTTTTTACTCGAGATTTCCAGCATCTCATTTTGCTCTTGGAAATAAAGGAAACGTTTTTTTTAATATTCTATTCTTGATGCTAAGTTGTAGAAAGCCACCTACCGACTTGTGTGTCCATCAAAGATAGCCTGCAGATCAAAACAGCAGCTGCAACACCTTCTGTTATTATGGGAACGTGGGTATTCTGTGAGGCCACCTTTTCAACAGTCTGCAGGAATAGCGGCAACAGTTCTAATGCTTGAAGTACAGTGTCACCTGATTGGGTGGAAAAGTATCACTCAACAGTGAGTGAAAATGTTAGTGCTAATTTTTCCTTCAGTTAACAACTTTTAGGCAATTCATAAATCAATGAAAACAATGATCACATTTACAAAAGCAGCATCGTCTAATTAGTGATCAATAACAGCAACAACATGAATGCACTAGGTTGATTTATTTTGTTAACTCACACCTACATTGTCCCCTCCTCAATGTCTCAGTGCATACTGGAATCTATAAAGATGAAAGCTGCTAACACCAATGAAGAAATGTCACAACTAATTTGCTGCCTTTGAAAGGTCACCTAATTTCCAGATGCCCAACTCTCTCCAGGTCATTCCATCCAACCCAAGCTACACTTGCATGTAAAATAGAGCTGGACAACGTTTCTGGTGTACAGTATCATTTTCTACCACAAATAACGTTTAAAAAAATCAAATAACCCGGGGTCCTTAGCAAAGTTAAAGTTAAAATCAAGGGTTCTCGCCCGCTGGAAACATACCTTGCAAAAAAAAGATTGGTTGTGCCTTATGGGAGGCCCATTACCTCATTCCCAGGGTTTCTCAGCTAGGGTTCTAGCTCGCACATTTCAGCAAGTTCATCAATGACTTTCCTTTATCAGTCAGCAGTGGGGATATTCATTCATAACTGCAGAGTGCTCAGGAAACAGACTGCTGGAAGAACTGAGTGGGCCAGGCAACATCTGCGGATGGCAATGGACAGATAATATTGTCGGTCGGGACCCTTCTTCAGTCTGAAGTCTTCTATCCATTTCCCTCCGTGATATTGCCTGGCCTGCCAAGTTCCTCCAGCAGACTGTTTATATTTTGTGCAGGATTCCAGCATCAGCAGTCTCTTGATAATTAATCAGCCTGTCCTCACAGCACCGAGACCTGGATAACGTCCAAGCTCAAACAGCTCAACAGGAATTAATATTCAGAGCTTCCAGGCCATGGTCATCTCCAACAAAAGCATTTGGCCATCTCCCCACGTCACAAGACGGCATCTCCATTCTGGTACAACAATTCTCCTCTCTCATCTTGTCATCCTGCGATTATTCCTGAGTAGTGCATTTCAGCCATGTATTTCTTAGCTCAGAGTTTCAACCAGTTTTTCAAGTAACTAATAACCTACTAGCAGCTATTGATGGGAAAACAGATGGGGATCACCAACTAATAGCCTATACAGATTGCAATTTGTACAACTGATCTTTTTCCAAATGGACTGGTGAAGTTAAAAACATTGATAACCCATTAGTGCAGATAAATTATCAGGAGATATATCATGCTAACAACAAATAAAATATTTGCAGAAGTTTTAAAACTGTACTCACCATGGAATGAGGCAAGCATACACTGCAAGTAAGCATGCCTGATAGCCGATGTTGAGGTTTTCAGGGTAAAGGCTTTCTTGAACCACTCTACCAGCTTCTTAGGGACCTCAGTGGTGAACTTGCTGCACCAGAGTGCAAGAATAGAAATGGCATGAAGCAATGTGCCCTCATGAACTGCAAGGAGAGCATATAAATGAACACATAATTTAAATTGATAAATTAAAAACTACTTAGCCTAGCATGTCTCATGATGTTAAAATCAGAAAAACACCCTTGAATCTTGCATCAACAGTATTGCGCCCCACCATCTTTTAAATGACCCGAGGAAAGTCCTGGCAAATTGACAACGTTAGTTGAAGTATGGAGAACCAAAGTCACTCACCTTCTTGTTGCAGGAAGGGAATGAACAGCTCGGTGACTGTCCCACTCAGTGTTTGACTTGACAAACCACTGACTGTGTGGTGACTGCAACTTCCAATACCTGTGCATAGGAACAAATAGTTAATCAGCTGAACACTGTGTCAGGCATTTTGTGGACCAACACTCAAGATTATATGCAGAGACAAATCCTCACGTATGAATTGGTGTCTTGAATCCATTAGATAGAAACCACAAATACAAGCCCTCTTGTAGTGAACAGTGGGATCAACAGAACTGAGAGATTCCAAACTCAAGCAAATATTTGTGCTTACCAGTTGAAGATGCAGAATTTGAGAAGCTCAATTGTGGTAAAAAGCATTGGAAGCTTTAAGGTTGTGTATTAGGCTACTGTTCCATCACCACGGGCCAAAGCAATCAATGTTTATGTATTGCAGAATGATTGAGGTTAGGTAAGGGCAGCCAAGTGGCTTTAGTCACTTTGACAATCAAAGTTTGACATACAGGCAACAATCTTCATTTACCTCAGAGCATCAAGCACAATCGAATTCATCAAATACCTCCACATAAGCATCAATTTACTTCTATAACAACAGCATCTGCCATTTATAGATCTACGTTTTGTTTTATTTTAAATGAAGAGCATTAAATCACTAACCTGATAGCACACTTATCTTCTGAGCCACAGCAGTCAGTTTGCCTTCAGAACCTGGATAGAAACAAATGATGGCGAAATTAACAGCTCTCATCCAACATCAAAAACCAGTGACATTAATAAATAACCATGCATTCATAGAGTTTTTGCATCCCATTGTCAATTCATGGTACTTCATAATCATGAAGTACCATTACAATCTAGTCATTGCAGCAATGAAATGAACAGCCAGCAAATAGAGACAAGATCCCACTAAATTAAATGTGACAATTTAAGAATTAGCCTGCAGCAGTCACACAGCACTTTTACACTAAAGACAAAGGAACTGCAGATGCTGGATTACAAAAAAAGGCAACGTCCTGGCGTAACTCAGTGGGTCAGGCAGCATCTCTGGAGAAAATGGATAGGCAACTTTTCAGATCAGGACCGTTCTTCAGACTGATTGTAGTGGAGGGAGAAAGCTGGAAGAGTGGTGGGGGCAAGGACAAAGCCTGGCAAGTGACAGATGGATACAAGTGTAAGGAAGTGGAGTGAAGGAGGGTAATTGGCAGATGGCTGGACAGAGGGCAGAGATGAAAAGCCAAAAGGTAATAAGTTTTGAAAAATTAATTTTGGTACATCCACTGGTTCCCCTTTATCCACGCAGAGTACTTTTCAAAGGACTCCAATAACATGGTCAACCATGTTTTCTCTATCACAAGAATGCAATGTAATGTGAAAATCCTAACGTTTTCTAAATGCCCTGTTATAACAAATATAGGAAAAACTTTGCAACTCCAAATAACACCAAGGTAACTTTTACATTCATTAGAGGGTGCAACAGAGATTTCTCTAGTTAGAACTTACACCACAGAGTTACAAAAGTTTTGTGTTTCTTTCCATGCTTGCCAATTAGAGATTTATCTCCTCGTCATCATAGGCTTTTTATTGAAGTGATGGAAACGGGACTTCAGTGACAAACTTACACAAGATCCACAGGGACACAATGGACAACAGCAACCTGTGCTCATTTTCTGGAATTATTTTACCTGCCACAGCCACAGTTCGAGTTAAACAGTTTACCCTCCACTGCCACAGTTCAAGTTAATGTGTTGGGACTATTATTACTGCTGGGAAGATTGTATAATTTGTGATGGAGAGGTAATTATACCGATTGTAATAGTAAAAAACAAATGATGGTGACACAAAGGAAAATACTGAGATTGGGCATGGGCAAAGACACCATATTGTTTTTTGTAGAATAAATCTTGGGCAGGTGGTATGTGGACATATTCGAGATTAGATAATTTGGGATCTTAGATTTTGGATTAATGCTGGTGTACAGGTAATAAAAAATAAAATCAAGGAAGTTTTAGCTGATAAGAAAAGGAAGTGAACAATTAGAAAATTAACATAGTGGGCACGAGAAATCAAGGAAAAAAGTTGGGAGACCTCTCCAAAAAAAGTACTAAGATAAAC
Source organism: Amblyraja radiata (assembly GCF_010909765.2). NCBI lineage: Eukaryota > Metazoa > Chordata > Chondrichthyes > Rajiformes > Rajidae > Amblyraja > Amblyraja radiata. Next base: position 24,934,730 of record NC_045980.1, on the reverse strand, counting down.
AGGCCTGGTGTGGGGTATGCCAAGGAGGATGCAGGGGGTGTTCTGGATTTGTCCAAAGGGGTATTACCTCCAAGAATGGCAAAGAGATGCCTGACGAGAGATTCAGCAGCAGCCGGATCACTGCATTGGTGGGTCAGGTTGCGTAGAGCTATCACAGCCTCGTCCATCAGTTGAGGATTGTTAGACTTCAACTGGCCTAGGGAAAGGAAAGAAAATGGCACATTGGATAGTTAAATTCTAGAGTTATAGAGTCATAGAGTCCAACTTGCCCTCACCGGCCAACAAGTCCCACCTACCAGCATTTGGTCCATATCCCTCCAAACCTATCCTATCCATCTACCTGTCTAACTGTTTCTTAAATGTTGGGATAGTCCCTGCCTCAACTACCTCCTCTGGCAGCTTGTTCCATACATCCACCACCTTGTGTGAAAAAGCTACCCCTCAGATTCCTATTAAATCTTTTCCTCTTCACCTTAAACCTATTTCCTGTGGTCCTCGATTCACCTCCTCTGGGCAAGAGACTCTGTGCATCTACCCGATCTATTCCTCTCATGATCTTATACACCTCAATAAGATCACCCCTCATCCTCCTGTGCTCCAAGGAATAGAGTCCCAGCCTACTCAACCTCTGCCTATAGCTCAGATCCTCTAGTCCTGGCAACATCCTCGTAAACCTTCTCTGTACCCTTTCCAGCTGGACAACATCTTTTCTATAACACGGTGCCCAGAACTGAACACAATACTCTAAATTGCCATGCATTGATTAATTACAACAAAATCAAAATACAAAAGAAAAGCAATTACCTTGCTGAATCAATTAATTTACTTTCGATTTAAGGTTTAACTGGGTCATAATTCAGAGACATGGTCCATAAATCTCAGATGTCCTTAATGGACTGATGATACGTTGTTAAATCTATACAAATTATCTATTAAAACAGACTATTCCTTATGTAGTCCTGTATCACACTTACTTGCCAGGCCTTTGACAATATCCGCTGCGTACTGGCTTAGATCAAGGGTGACTGAAGATAGTAGATAAGAGATAGCTGTAAACAATGAAGTCAGAAAATGATTGTCATTCACCCGTACGAATGAGAAGAAATTCAGTACATCACAATATTCAAAAATAATTTTAGAATATTTAGCCGAGTGGAAATATGGAAAGATCTGTGGATAGAACACCTTTTCAATTCAATTCAATTCAATTCAATTTATTGTCATTTGGACCCCTTGAGGTCCAAACGAAATGCCGTTTCTGCAGCCATACATTACAAACAAATAGACCCAAGACACAACATAATTTACATAAACATCCATCACATTGCTGTGATGGAAGGCCAAAAAACTTTTCTCTCCACTGCACTCCCCCCCCCCCCCCCCCCCCCCCCGATGTCAGAGTCAAAGTCAAAGCCCCCGGTGGGCGATGGCGATTGTCCCGTGGCCATTAAGCCACGTCGGGTGATGCAAGGTCGCACACCGGGTCTTGGTGTTAGAGCCCCCGGCGCGCGCCCGCAGAGACCCGCGGCCATTCCAAGCCGCGCGGGGCGGTGCTGTAAGGCCCTGCTCCAGGAGCTCTTCAACCCCGCAACTCGGGCGGGAGAAGTCGCCGTTGCGGAAGCCCGGAAAAGCGGTCTCCCTCCAGGGACCCGTGGGCTCCCGGTGTCACTGTCCGCCAAACCCGCAGTTGTAGCCACCGAATCTCCGGGGGTCGGGTCGCAGCAGCGTCCACCACAGCTCCGCCCGCTCTGGACTCGGCCAGCTCCGCGACGGTGAGGTGAGTAGTCGGCACCAGAGTCCCCGGTCTTCATGTTGGAGGCCGCTCCTCGTTGCAGCCCCAACGACAACGGAGACCCGACAAAGAAAAGGTCGGGTCTCCCGTGCAGGGAGAGATTTAAAAGTTACCCCCACCCCCCCACACACATACCCCAACAAAAAATAACAAAAACTACATAAAAACATAGACATAAAATAATAAAAACGCAGACGGACTGCAGAGGCCGCTGCTGACGAGAGCCGCGCCGCATCATTCTAAGTGTTTTATAGTTAATAACATACTTATAAAACAGTCATAATCAGAGTGTAGGAAATGCAGCACCTCCTTCTGTGCAGCAGCACTTGGAAACTGCACTGCAGTGTTGTCATAGATTCCATGAGCGGGATGAACCTACAACCTTCAGTCTGGTCAAAAGAGTCGGCAAAAGATTCTGCAACCTCATTACAAATAATATTAACACCAAGTTCTCAATCGGACTCTTGGTGTATGTCAAGTAATAACAGCAAAGAACAGTAAGCGTCAGTGCTGCAGGCTATCAAGATGCTTTTGAGTACAACGAAAATGACCTAAATCAACTTTCAATGAACTTTACTTCCCCTGCTGCCAACCTGTACTGATCCTGTTTTACTCAAGATTGCAGCATCTACAATTCCTTGTCCCTCCAGGGTCAGTCGTGATATTCATTATGATTCAACAGCTTGGTATTAGTTAATTATTGTCACATACAGAGATGCTGTGAAAAACTTGTTTGCATGCTGTCCAATAAAAGCAGATAATACTACACACGAATGCAATCAAGCCTAACAAGGCAAATAAATACGGTAAAGAAAAAAATACCAGAGTTCATCAATCTGAAGAAGGGTCTCGACCCGAAACGTCACCTATTCCTTCGCTCCATAGATGCTGCCTCACCCGCTGAGTTTTTCAGCATTGTAGTATAACAGTTCCAGAGGAAAAATTGCAAGGTCCACAATGGGGTAGGTTGGAAAATCTGGATTGTACCCCAGCTGATCAAAGGACCATTCTGAAGAGTAATAACAGGAGGGAAGAAGCTGTTCTGGAGTCTAGTGATACATGCTCTCAAGGTTTTGTATCTTCTGCCAAGCGGAAGAGGGGAGAAGAGGGATTGACCAGTGTGGTAAAGGTCCTTGATTATGTTGGTAGGTTTCCCGAGGCAGATTGAATCAATGGTGGGGAATCTAATCTGTTTGATGATCTGGACTACATTTCCATAACTCTATGAAATAACAACTATTTGCAAGCTTGACAACAGTATGCCGAAGGTCATAACTTAAGCAATGCAGCAGATGGCTGACTGCACCCAGGAAGCAAACCGTAGTTCGACAAAGAAATCGAATAAGCAAATTACAGTACAATGCATTGGCACTACAGGCTAGTGTGCAATTTACTTACTCTCAATTACATTTTCAGGGCTGCGCAAAATAGATTTATGCACAGTGGGAAGCAGGGAACCCTTGAACTCTTGATGGGACACATGGCGAAGTAGAGGCTCACAGCGTTCCTGCAAATAAAAACTCACCATAAGCTAAACAGCAAGTCCTGTTTGTACTAAATAATTCAATGTAAACCATTTCTTCATGCAGTTACATTGCTGCATATAAAGCAAAACAAGACTGAATAACTTGGAATCCAATCTATTCACCAATTAATTAATTGAAGTCTTTGCAATAAAGGAAAAAAACACGTTTTATTCATTAAACATGTCAGTATCCACAATACTTCTCTGAACATATGCTCAAAGTTGTCAGTTTAACTGAGAAACAATATAGTCATTTTATTCTGCTGTTTTGTTTTAACAACATTATGAATGCCTGAAAAAAAAATCCTCACCAGAAGGTATTTTGGAGGTTTTATCTTGCTCAAGAGGACTGTCTTCACATAGAGCTCCAAAATGCCACTCTGCAAAACAATCAAAATAATTCATCAGGCTGTTCAAGTGAATCTGACCAATATAGTTGATTGCTTCTTTTGACAACAAATCTCTGAACATAGTACAAGGTAAACATTTGTCACCACTGCACGGCAATAAGCTTAAGAATCCCACCAAACAAAAAGCACCACCAAAAGGATATATTGGTCTTGGAAAAGGGTACAGAAAAAATGTTTCCCTGTTCAGGAGTCCAGAACAAGGTGAATTAACTTTCAAATTAGAAGCAAACCAGTCAGGAGTGAAAACAAGTACTACTTCATAAAATGTGTGAAATTTCTCTACCCTCACTCCAAAAATCTATAAAGTTCAAGGGGAGAAGATGGAACATTCAAAGCATCAATATTCCTATGATATGTAGCAGTATTAAGAGTTATGGAAACAAGCAGGATGCCTTTAATAAAAATAATCTTGATCTAATTGATTGGTGGCATGCTCAACCATAATTATCCTTGTTTTTCTACATCGTTAATGATGCCCTTTCAAATCCTACTTTGCTGAGTCACTTTTGTCCACGGAGATTCTAACACACAATTAGAGCTTTTCGTAGAATCATATAACACGTTGGAAGCCAAAAAGGCTATCATATATGAGCCAGCTCCTCAATGTAATTCCAATTCATCAAGTTCTCTTAAGTGAAAGCCCTACAAATGTTTTCCCTTAAAGTACCTAACAATACCTTTTTGAAAGTTATTGTTGATCCCATTTCGACTTTCCACTCTGGGAGCACAATCCAGATCTTAAATCATGGTGAATAATAAGAAAACTTTCCAAATACTTTAAATCCATGTTTTCTGGTTTCTGACAACACTGTTGCCGATGGAACTGCTGCTCTTTATTTACTGTATTAAAACCTTAACCGTCTCTGCTCCATAGATAAGTAGACATTACTTAACTACTCCAAGATCTTGACATAATTCCTGAAGTATGATAAACAAAATTAAACAATAGTCCATATGTTAGCCTAACCAAGGATTTAAAAACCCAGTGTAACTGCCTTGAATTCATGGTCTAAAATTAATAACCTCTTAAAATGTTTAATCAACTTTCTCTGCCACCTACAGGTTTCTGTACTATCTCCAAGCATGCCTGCCCCTTTTTACAATTACAGTATTCAGTTATCTAGCTTTTCATTTATTCTTCAGATGTGCATCACCTTTTATGCAGTACATTAAATTTCACCTCTCATTTTTCCAGTCTCAGCTTTTTACTTCTTCAGTTTCATTATACTTAATTGTTCAAATTTGTCATGGATACCCAAAGATGTGTGTATTGAAAAGTAGCAGTTCGTCAGTGTAAAAAGTAGCTGTCCTTCAGTAAGAAAGTCATGGTTAGGGATAAGCAAGTCACGAGATAGTAGCTCCTTAAAGCAAAACTATCAACTGATTCCCAAAATTGCAAAGTCAAGTGCTCCTTATGGCTGGGTTACAAACCTTATGTTTGTTGATGGTTGCAATGTCTTTCTCATCTGTGCAGTACTGAACCAGTACTCCCAGCATAGCTAAATGTAATTGGTTTTGTTCCAGGCTCACAGTTGTTGCCAGATATTGCTGTGCAAGCTCAGAGTTCTAAATGAAAGTGGATGAAGCAAAATTTAAGACAAAGTGGTTCCTCCTTTAGTAATGATTGGCAAGTTGCATGATGCTCAAGAACAATATCTGCACAAATACGATTAAACCATGTTTCTTCTATAATATTGCAAAACACTGAGACAACCTGTGGTCAAATTTACAATTATTTTATTTTTCCAACTGAAACCCATTTCATTGAAACTTCCCACTTCATGTATTTATTAACATCTATCCCCATTGCTACAATCATAGGAAGGAAGAATGTAGTAAACATTTACAGCACCCTCAAATAAGCAAGCCTGATCAGCTTGGTGAGTCTTTACAATGTACCGTTGTGACATCTCAACAATTTAACAAATGTGATCAGCAGCATAGCATTTAAACAGTGCCTAGCGTATTGGCTTATTGAAAATTAGTACTAGATATCACATATCCAAATACTGCCACACAGAGAATAGTCACATAGCCTTTGTTCCTTACCCTCCACTTTCTCAGCCATCCTTCCATCCATTTTGCAGCAGCATATCTCTACCACCCCACTACAAAACTACAATACAACATTATGGCCCAGGGAATGTTCCATCCAGTTGACCCTGGAAATTCACCTCTTTCTTACCTCTTTCCATAGATGCCTGAACTTTTTGAGAATCCCGTTCACTGTGTGCTTGTTCCCACCGCCCAGGACCTCTGTTAAAAGCAGGCACTGCACCTCGACCTGTCAAGAAGCACAGCAAATGCAAATTGGCAAAGCCAAATATATAATGCCCTTTAAATTTCAAAACGTATAACTCACAACACAGGCAGATTTTAGTGCATTTCATTAATAAAATAAATCTTATCACAATTTGGGTGCTTCAACTTGGAGCAAAAGAAAACTGCAGATGCTGGAAATCGAAATTTAAAATAAACTGCATCAGAGAGAAAGTGTCAACACTCGAGGTCAAGGACCCTCATTAGAAATGTAAAAGTGAGAAACCAAGTGTGTGTTTAAATTGTAGAGATGGGGAGAAGTGGAAAGAACAGAGAGATCACCTGACCAAAGTTGTCAAGGTAATGAATTACATTTAAAAACTGGCATCTGTGAGGGGAGACGGTGGTTAGGGTAAAGGGTGGTATTCTGAAATGGATAAAGTCTCGAGTAGTGGAATGGAAGATGAGGTGCTGTTCCTCAAGCTTATATTGAGAATTGTCGAAGCAAATGTAGGCGGCAACAGAGTGGTAATGGGATGGGGAATTAAGGAGGCAGGTGACTAGAAATTCTAGGTCAGCTCTACAGACCATGTGGAGCTATTCTACAACGGGTGACCAATTTAAGCAATCATCCTCCTTGCCCCCCCCCCCCTCCCCAAACGCCCCCCATCTCACCCTCTTCATAGATGTGGCTATAATTTGATTCTTTTTTCTTCCATCTAAAATTATTGCATTTAATTGTGGGTTTTGCTGTTCTGCAAACTTTTTACTCCAGTACTACCCCAAAGATGAAGTGAGCAACACAGAATATTAAATGACTAGAAGTCCTTATTTACTTACCCAGACCTAGTTACTTTCTTAAAAGCAAAACATGTAACAGTCCCATAAGCGTCACTTCTGTTACAGACTCATTTAGACATTGTTTGTCTCGGTCACCACACAGAATAATTTTACTTTCCCATCTACTCACCATCTTTATCCACATCTCTGTTGCTTGTTTCTCGGGTGTCTTGAAGACTGTCTTGACCAACAATAATGTCCAATTGAGAGCAAGGGATGCTGCTGACGCACTGCTCTTACTATGATAGAGAGAGAGAGTTCAGGAGTCAGTTAAAGTGTTCCACCTTCAAGTATTTGTGTAAACGCAATTGCTCAAAGAGATTGAAACCCACTTAACCCCTGCATTATGGCGAAAGTCCATGCTTTCAACAGTCCTACCCCCACATATGTAGGCATTCAAGAGTCTATTCTATTATTTCAAATTCTCAGACCTGTTTCTCTGGTTCCCTGGGCAAGATAATGTTCCCATTACTTCTGCTCTGAAGACTAGCAGTAAGATGACTAAACTGGGAAAGATTACTATATCCCATCACCTTCCTGAAAGATGTCAAGGATCTCCCAGTTACAGTAAAATATGCCAAAGCACATAAAGAATATATAACTACAAACATGGGCCTTTATAGCTTAGACTATCCCTTTCAGACAATAATGGCTAAATAAGCTGTCAATATCCTACCAGTGCGCTTCCCAAGAAAAGTGTTTGGCTAACATAAACCACTACACGGGGGGTTCCCCTCTTCCATTATAGATGAGGCTCTCCTTGATATCCCGCAGCTCCGCTCTTACTCTCTGTACCCCTTGTCCTCACCTTCCATCCCAACTAGGTGTCAACTTCTCTACATCGGCGAGACCAAGCGCAGGCTTGGCAATCGTTTCACTGAACACCTCCGCTCAATCTGTCTTAACCTACCTGATCTCACAGTGGCTCAGCACTTCAACTCCCCCTCCCATTCCCAATATGACCTTTCCATCCTGGGCTTCCTCCATTGTCAGAGTGAGGCCCAGCCCAAATTGGAGGAACGGCACCTCATATTTTGTGTGGGTAGTTTACACCCCAACGCTATGAACATTGACTTCTCTAACTTTCCATAGCCCTTGCTTTTTCTCCCCACCCCCCTCCCCAGTACTCCCACCAGTCTTCCTGTCTCCGCCTACATTCTATCTTTTTCCCTCCCCTGACATCAGTCTGAAGAAGGGTCTCGACCCGAAACGTCACCAATTCCTTCTCCCTATAAATGCTGCCTCACCCGCAGAGTTACTCCAGCATTTTGTGTCAACAATTGGACTCGTATCCAAGCAACTGTACTTGGCGTCATATCCAATGTAATGTCTTTGTTGTGTTTTCATACCTTGGATGGCCATTCTTGCAGGCGATTCCTGTTGACTGCAGACACTGCACCAGGTGTTTTGTCGTCGTCTCAGGATGACTTTCAGCCAGCTGCTCAATAACTGCCTGAAGAGCTCTTCGGGACGTTGCATCTCTGCCAAATAACAAGAAAGACTTTCACCGTGTCTTGATATATGTGATAATAATACACCTATACTAAATTCTTGATCATTGCTGTACTACTCCACCTCACTTCAAATATTCACACAGCCCATGGTGACGGAAGAGTTGCACTTGCACAGTGGAGAGTCTTCAGCAGCAGCCAGGCTGGATGAAGTTTGGGCAAATCCGTTTTGGGCAAAAGCACACCAACACCTCTACTCTCTCAGGAAATTAGGTATATTTGGCACATCTCTAACAGCTCTTACCAGTTTCTATCAATGCGGTGGAGATAGCATCCTATTAGGATGCATCGCAACTTGGTTTGGCAACAGCTCTGCCCTTGTCCGCAATAAATTACAGAGTTGTGGACGCAGCCCAGTCCATCACACAAATCAGCCTCTCCTCAATGCCTCAGAAAAACACCCAACATAATCAAGGACCACTTACACTCTGGCCATTCCCACTTCTCCCCTCTCCTATCTCCTTCTCCCCTCTCCTTACAAAAATGCACCACCAGAAGCAGACACCTCTTCCTCACTGTTACATCTTCCACAATAATGAATAGACTTCTCATAAGCCAAGGGTGTGGCCCAATCTCAAAACCTACCACATTGTGGCCATCACACAATTTGTATCTGCCCTTTCTCTGGAGTTGTAGCACCAAAACGCTGTAGCACTACGTTCTACACGCTGGGACAAAATCACCTCTGCCATTAGTTAGATTTGACCGTTATCAGTTTGGGTTTGAAAATCATTTTGTATTAAGTTCCTAAAAGTCCCAACTGATAAAGTGGCGAGGAAAACAAGACATCTAAAACCGAAATGAACAGAATAAGCAACTGTTCCTCAATTTAACCCCAACCAGAGTGAGGGTTGTGAAATTGACAATGGAAGGACAAAGAAGGAAGTGTAAATTAAAGTGAAATAAAAAGAGAAAATGCTGGAAAAATGCAGTGGTCAGGCAACAGTTGTGAAGAAACATTAAAGGGAAAACAAGTTTCAAGGTACATGGAATGGATGCAAGGTACGGCTGAAGTAACAAAAGGGAAAATCGATTAAGAGATGGAGGACTGGAGAAATTAAATTGACAAAATGAATGAAAACGTAGGTGATTTGATTAGCAACATTACAGGCGACACAAAAATGGTTGTGGATAATGAGGAAGGTTGTCAAAGGATACAACAGGATATAGGTTAGTTGGACATTTAGCAGAGAAGTAACAGATGGACATTAATCTAGACAAATTTTGGAAATTCAACTGAAAAGGAAAGTTATGCAGTCAATAAAAAGGACCTTGTGAAGCATTGAGCTACAAAGGGATCAAATGGTACAAGTGCATAGCTACCCAAAATGGCAACACAGATAGAAAGAGTGGTGAACAAGGCATACAGCATGCTCGGCTTTATCGGTCAGAGCATTGGCTTTCAAGGTTACAAAGTCAAGTAGCAGCAGTAAAAATCTTTGGTTAGGGCACATTTGGAGTCTCTTGTGCATGGCTGGCAGCCACATTACAAGAAGAATGTGGAAGCATTGGAGAGGGTGCAGAAGCAATTCACCACCGTGTTGCCTATAGTGGATGGAGTACATTTACAAGAGGTTGGACAAATTTGGTAGGCACAAAATGCTGGAGTAACTCATCGGGGCAGACAGCTTCACCGGTTTCGGGATGAGACCCTTCTTCAATTTGGAGTGTTTTCTCTGGAGCATCCAATGCAACAGGTATAATATTATTAAAGGCACTGAAATGATAGATAGTTTTACTCGTGCATAAATGTCAAAAACTAGACATAGTTTCAAGGTGAGTGGGCAAAATTTAAAGGAAATGCATGGGGCAAATTTTGTTTTTTTAAATATACAGTGGGTGGCGAGTACCTGTTACCAGGGATGATGGTGAAGGCAGATATGGTAGTGGAATTTAAGACACTTTTGGATAGCCACATGGATATGGAGAGATTGGAGATAAGGATTATATTTGGGCTGATAAGAGTTAGTCTTGGCATCATGTTCAGCACAGACATTGAGGGCTGAAGAGCTTGTTCCTGTGCTGTGCTATATTCCATGTTCTATAACCCAAATATAGGAATAGCTACCTTCAGTTGTATTGTAGCTTTATAAAATACCCAAGAAAAACTGTATTAAGAGAAACTATAAAACAAAACCAATAGCAATCTCAGAATTAGTAACGTACAGTTGCTGCTGCTGCTGCTGCTATAGTAGTTACACATGTGAATACATCAATTAAGTCAAAACCTCTGGAACTAACCTATAACGATGAAGTGTTAAGCAGAAAAGTTTGCACAGGCCTTTCACAGCACCATCAGGCAGATCTGAAAGGACAAAAAAAATCAGCACCAAACTGCATCTGGTTTATGGACTCCCCACTAGAATTGCCTTAATCTACATTAATAAACATACATTTCTACATCAAACATACTACTTGGACTCATGGTGCTTGCTTTCTGTCACCTTATAACAGTAGTGCTGTCATAAAAAGAACATCCAGCATTGCACTCTAACCTGTTGATTAAACCACTGTCTCATTCCACTGTTTCTGGATTGTAGATTGTTCTCCAATATACTGTACCGTGCATCTTTTTGCAGTTTACTTTATCTTACTGGCTACAATGGTACCTCACTTAATTCACAAATCCGCACTGAAAGATATCATCGTACCCTTACCTGGAGAGAATGCATCACTAACTGAGTGACCGGTCTAGAGACCAACACCAATCCAGCAATAAATGCCCAAGGCTCTATGTGGAGGAGCTGCAACTGTTCAGTATAGAGATGGGAGGCTCAGTGTTGCATTCTGGCCAGCAGAGAGATTGTAGTCATGGGACTGGCACACCTGTCCCATGTGTGGGCAGTCTCCTCAAATCCTACTGTCTCTCTAACAAGGCATTTATGTATGCAATTTCAAATTAAGATTTACACTTCACTCAAATAAAAATAATATGTGACTGTTTGCAGACCACAGGAGATGATGTGGTTCAGCAATTACCTACCTTTTCCATTGACACAGCTCCCCAAATCAGAGAGTATCTGCTGCCTCTCTTTAACACTGGCGGTAGTGACTCTTGCAGCAAACCTCCTGAGAGTGTCTGAAACCTGAAAATTAATCACACAGTTCTCATTTTGTAATCTGTTAAACAATGTATTTATCCCACACACATTGACAAATGACCATTGACGGGGCCAAGTTTACCAGATCCGCAGCTAGCAGTGCAACACTGAAACAGACCAGATAGAACAAAGTGCACTCAGGGCACTGAAATAGCGCACTGCAACTTGTATCCCGTGGCACAGGAAATATCATCTGCATGCGAGTTAAATTAACTGACTCAAGTAGAGAATTGTAGATAAAATTAACCCCAGCAAGACATTAAAAAAGCCACGGTGGCAGATGGTAAGTATACTGACTTCAACTGTATCTGTTCAACTGTATTTGAATTGCCCACCAACTTTCAAAGTTTGGCTCACTTGGTAAGAATGCCACTCAAGAAAGTTATTCAAAGGTATGTCTAAATGTGAAACTGCATAGTTGAGATCTGCAAAAATAATTTGCTGCTTACTGCTGCAGTGTGGGGTAACTTAAAGTCCACACACAAGGACAAGAGACGTAATCAACAAGAGCAGGCATATCAGGCAAAGAAGCATTTACCCAAATTGATGGCTTCTACAACTGCAGGCATCTCGAGACCACAAGCAGTCCTTAAAGAGATCTCCTCTGACAACCTCAGACCCGGGTTCCTCAGACTCTCCAATGGGAGTAGCTTCTAACAATCACACCCATCCATAACAATCATTGCAGTACCCATTCAAACCAAAAATGATAGTGTGTTGCTTGTGTTGTCTTGGGTCAGTTTAAAATTGCACCTGCTGTGCTACATGTTGAGAATAGCAAGAATTTGCAAAGTAGTAGGGAAAATGGCATCAAAACTGGCAACATTTACGATTAAGCACAAAGACGTTTTAACAGAGCAACATCTAGGTCCTTTCATAAATATAGCATTTGAAGGAAACTTGCTATTTTAGGTACAGCGAGTACATTTTTAAGTGCAGTTACTCAAGCTATAATTACGAAACAATTTATCCTTGAACAAAGGCCTACAATTTTCATTGTTATCACAGTTGGAGACCAATCATCTCATCATACCTGCACCATCTTTCCAATCATTCCCACTTCTCATTGCCAAAAGCCAGTAATTTTCTTCCTTTCAGGTCGTTACATTTCCTACAACTGTTTTTAACCATAATTCAGGCAGAATTTCAGGTCCTAATTCATTGTGTAAAAGAAAACAAATATTTTCCAACAATGTAAAATCTGTATTCTCTTTGTTATTGAACCATCTGCCAATTTCTCTTTATTCGGTGTTAACAACAACCTTCTCTGTTCTTAAGAATATAAAGAGAAGCTCTAGTCTTTTCACAGAATGGAATCAAACTCATGTACAAAGCTCATAACATGCTTTCTAAATGGTTTAGCTTGCTTTAGTTTAAAGATACATCACGGAAACAGGCCTTATGGCCCATCTAGTCCACAGCAACTAGCGATTACCCGTTCACACAAGTCTTACATAATCTCACTGTCTCATCCACTCCCTATAGGGTGATTTCACGAAAGGTCACTGGAGCGTAGATCCCCACTCACGTGACCGCAAAATTTAACTGGAGGACATATGTCACTTCCGGTACATGTTAGTGAATGGGAAAACACGCACTTTCACACCTGTTAAAAACATGGAAAACGGCCGATTATTGAGCTGAAATTTTCTGTGCTAGTCGGGGTGACTGTGAAGCACAGCGACCTAAATTTTCAGTCCAAAAAAAAGATAGAAAGTAAGGTAAATTCAAGAGGGAGTTGAAGGTGCAAAAAGAGCGGAAGTGCTTAGCAGACATTTGCCGTGGAGATTTAAAGATCCAAAATATCGGGAATTATCGCGTTTGCTCGCTGCATTTCATCAAAAGTAAGGCATTATTGACTTTTTATCTTTATTCATTAGTTATATGAAAAGTTTGAAAAGTGAAAAATCTGTCATTAAAATTGCTAAATCGAGGAGAATTCCCTGCTATTGATTTGCACTAATTATGCTGATATCTCGGTTGGGTGGCGTGTCTGATTGAAAGTCCAGGAACCTGAGTTTGGAGTTGCCTGGCCGCCTGTTACCGAGCCCTGGGGCGGTGTCATCTCCCTCTTATCTCTACACCTCTAATGTGTGTGTGACCAGCCTTGCTCGCTCGACTCCCCCGCTGGGAATTCTGCATGTGTGGAATAAACCCTAGACTGTGTCAGTGAGGGGTTGTTTACATTGGCATTGGGGACGGAGGGAAGATGCCAGACAGACAGTCCCACTGCAGAGTACATACAGCCCTGTAGTCTGAGTCCGGCCTCCGCCGCGGCTCTCACTCAACTCACGCTGAAAGATCTCGCCAGCCCTTTGGCTCGCTTTCACCACCCTCGCTGCAACAACCAACTCACTCTGGGCGTTTTTGTCCAGTGCTCTGGTATCACCCGCCCGGCAGCCTCACATACAGAGCGACAACTGACATTCTTCACCATCCCTCAGGTTCCTGGACTTTCAATCAGACACGCCACCCAACCGAGATACCAGCATAATTAGTGCAAATCAATAGCAGGGAATTCTCCTCGATTTAGCAATTTTAATGACAGATTTTTCACTTTTCAAACTTTTCATATAACTAATGAATAAAGATAAAAAGTCAATAATGCCTTACTTTTGATGAAATGCAGCGAGCAAACGCGATAATTCCCGATATTTTGGATCTTTAAATCTCCACGGCAAATGTCTGCTAAGCACTTCCGCTCTTTTTGCACCTTCAACTCCCTCTTGAATTTACCTTACTTTCTATCTTTTTTTTGGACTGAAAATTTAGGTCGCTGTGCTTCACGGTCACCCCGACTAGCACAGAAATTTTCAGCTCAATAATCGGCCGTTTTCCATGTTTTTAACGGGTCTGAAAGTGCGTGTTTTCCCATTCACTAACATGTACCGGAAGTGACATTTGTCCTCCAGTTAAATTTTGCGGTCACGTGAGTGGGGATCTACGCTCATTTGACCTTTGGTGAAATCACCCTATACATTAGGGGCAATTTTATAGAGATAAATTAACCTACAAACCAAGACGTCTTTGAGATGTGGGAGCAAACCGGAGCAGTCACATGGAGAATTTCAAGAGGGCTTCAATACAAAAACAGGGATGTCGTGCTGAGGCATTATAAGGCTCTGGCCGGTAACGCCGCATTTGAACATTGTGAGCAATTTTGGGCACCATATCCGTGGATGTGCTGGCTCTGCAGAGGGTCCAGAGGAAGTGTACACGAATGATTCCAGAAATGAGTAGGTTAACCTATGATGAGCATTTGTCAGCACTGGGCCTATACTCGCTTGAGTTTCAAAGAAACATACAGCATAGTGAAAGGCTTGGATAGAGTTGATATGGAGAGGATGTTTCCACTATTGGGGGAGTCTAGGAGTAGAGGTCATAGCCTCAGAAATAAAGGATGTTCTTTTAGGAAGGAGATTAGGTAAAATCTCTTTAGCCAGAGGGTGGTGTATCTGTGGAATTCTTTGCCACAGAAGGCTGTAGAGGCCAAGTCAGTGGATATTTTTAAGGCAGAGATTGATAGATTTTTGATTAGTACAGGTGTCAGATGTTATATGAAGGCAGAAAAATGGGGTTAAGAGGGAGAGATAGATCAGCCATGATTGAATGGCAGAGCAGACTTGGCAATTAGCACTGTAAGCGCCAGGGGAGGTGGCACGAGCAGCTGTCAGTAGTTCAGTTATCACCCAAATGGGTTATGAAGAGGTCCATTACAACGAGGGTTTACTGTACAGTATGTCAGTTTTTACCACAGCGACCATTGAATTGACATGCCATGATCCTCTATTAAACAATGCAACATACTGCCTTCAGTATTTTTAGCTTGCAGCAACAAAATTGACTTGAATATCCTGCAGGGGAAATGACTTTGTTGTTATGAGCCTGAAACACACTAGCCTCCAAATTCCCTTTTTGCCATTGATAAAAATTGTTTTTCCAGCATTTCCCAGACCACAAGGTTTCTTAGGAATGCAACTACTGCGTTAGGGCAGCACTACGTATATTATTTTAGTATGACACATTTATACATTTTAATCTTTTAACCCACTTAGTAGCACCCATTCTTTCTTCTCTCTGCTGCTTTTAAAACACCTAATTTTTCCATCCAACACTAGTCAGAAGAAGCCCATAGTAGCCAATTGCAAATTATGTTTTGAGAAAAGCTTATACAATCACAGAATTGGCTTGAGAAAGCAAAAGAAAGGAAAATGGTTACATCAATAAGTGCTTCAATCCATGGGTTCAACCATTCTTTCTTGAATCTTCAAATTACATGTTAGCTACATTTTTATTAAAAGAATGCGAGGAAAATCAAGGTAGAGCTAGGTCACAGATGTCCCATGATCCAACTGAAGAGCAGAACAGACTTGAGCGGTTACATTTTCTCCTGTTCTAAAGTCATCTATTAAAGTGTTATTACAACATTCCACAGATAGACTTTAGCATTACCAAATGGTTCAAGGCCTGATTTTGGTCTGACAAACTAAATATCCATAAATTAGCACCAATTCCAACCGTTAGGAATCCTACAAACCTCCATAAATTGCACCATTCTCTCCTTTGCCAGAACCAGAAGTTGTTCTCTCAAGATATTCCAATGAAAGATAGGGAATCAAATTTTCAGTACATTTTAACTAAAAGTATGGAGTGTTCAGTCAATATTGCTGAATACAATATTTTCCCCATTACAAGTTACAGAAACAATAATTTAGCAATATTTGAAAATGTGAATTATACACAATTCAAACACAATCCTTTAAAAGCCCAATTGGATAAAACAATAATAGAGGTAAATAATAAATGCCATAAGTTGACCCAGCAGCAGAAGCAAAAGTGTTGACTCAGGGCAGAGGAAGAAGGAAAAGAAAGTACACCACAGTTCACTTCTAATCTATCATTGGAAGTGAGTATCTACCACATATCAACCCTTCCCAGGATCGGCATATACTGAATATACTGAACGGCTCACCCACACTGAATAATCATTTGGATGATATATCAAGAAATTGATGGCAGTGAACCCAATTCCCAGAGAAGCAGAAAATAACAGGACAAAGTGTACTTCCAACAGTAATTTTTTGGCACGATTCTATTTACCTTCCAAACCACAACTTTTATTCGTTACATACAATCTAGTGAGTAACAGAAGCAGGCAGATACAATCAAGCAAACTCTGACTTAACCGAAAGGCAAAAACACGTTTCATGAAACCAAATCTTCAGCTTTATCAAAAAAGGCAGGTCAATCAATGCTTCCACACCTTAAAATTTTTTTTCCTTAAATAGAATCCCAAATTTCCTGGAATTGGTTGGTATTTCCTGAAATTTTCAAAAATGCTTCCTGCGTGCTATATGTTGTTGGTTTTTTTTTGCGGGTACACGTTAACAACAAAGAAGAACAAGGTAAAATAGATCTATGTAACTACACCGCATCTGCCAGCTTCTGTTACTCACTTATACAGTGTTATGCAAGGCAGCTTTCGTTGCCTCCAACAGCTTTCGTTGTCTTCGTTTTTTTAACCTGCTCTCATGTGTCTCAGACTCTTCTCGCTCTCCCTCCCCCTTTCCCTCCCTCTCTCCCTCTACCTCCCTTTCTCCTTCCCTCCCTACCTCTCCCCACTCTCTCCCCACTCTCTCTCCCCCTCTCTCTCCCTCTCCATCTCTCCTTCCATCTCCCCCCCTTTCCCTCCCTCTCTCCCTCCACCTCTCTCTCCCTCTTCCTTTTTCTCTCTCTCTCCCTCCCTCTCTTATTCCCTACCTCACTCTCTCCCTCCTATTCCCTCTTTCCCTCCCTCCTTCTCGGCCCCTTGAGCCCACCCACCATTCTGTAAAATCAAGCACAATCCCAATGTAACGGCAATCCCATCGCCCACTGGTAACTTTTCACCATTAGGCTTATCCAGAATTCTACCACTGCCTGAAAAATAATCAAAGGCTCAACTTCCACTGAGAAAGTTAATTCTAAAGACTCATTGTTATACGAGAATTTTCCCTGTGACCCATAGTGCTGTGTTTAAAGCCCATAGCGCTACAGCCGGTAGTGCTACATTTAGAACCCGCAGTGCTGCAGCCGACAGCTCTTCGTTTAAATTCCCATGTGTTAAACTGACAGCGCTCAGTTTAAACGTTTCAGCACCAAACCGGCAGTGCTGCATGTATTACCTTTACACCCCTTTGCGGAAATTTTCCGAAATTATTCAATTTCCCTAAAATTAACCGATGACAACCAGAATTTCCCGAATTTCGGGTAATTTCCTTCAAGTGGAAACATTGAGTTCAATGCAATTACTAAAATGTCCATCAGTGCAACAAGAAACCACATAACAAATAGATAAATCAATATGTTCCCATGAGGACTGTGCTCTACTAATCTCACAAACAGCGCACACTCTAGAGTTTACAGAAGGGTCACCAAAATGTTGCCTGGATTAGAGGGTATGAGTTACAGGCAGAGTTTGGACAAATGTGGATTGTTTTCTCTGGAGCATGAGAGGCTGAGGGGAGATCTGATTGATACATATACAATTATGTGGCATAGACAGGAGAGAGAGCATCAGAACCTTTTTTATCTCTCCAAGGTGGACACGTCAGACTAGATGGCATCTCTCTCTGGTGAGAGGGGCAACATTTAAGTGATGTGAAGGGCATGTTTTTTTTCCCACGGAGAGTGGTAGGTGTCTTGGGTGGTGGTGGATGCAGATACAATAGTGGCATTTAATCAGCTTTTAAATAAGGCACATGGATGTGTAGGGAATGGAGGAACATAGATCACATCCAAGGAGAGGAATTTAATTTACCCTGGCATCATGTTTGGCACACATTGCAGGCCAAAGGGCCTGTTCTGTGCTGTACTATTCCATGTTGTATGTTCACATTGGGTACATCCACTAAAGTTTGAACATGAACTGGGATTTACCACGTGAACAAAAATAAACATTGTTATCTGCTCATTTTTAACTTCAACTCATCCTGAGTAGCTCAGCATCTAATTTCTCATCTTTGACCGGCATGTACCGTTTTCTCCGTTATAATTTCTCTTCACTCTATCGACACATTGTGTGTGTGTGTGTGTGTGTGTGAGTGAGTGAGTGTGTGTGAGTGTGAGTGTGTGTGAGTGTGTGTGGGTGAGAGTGTGTGTGGGTGAGAGTGTGTGTGGGTGAGTGTGTGTGTGTGTGTGTGTGTGTGTGTGTGTGTGTGTGTGTGTGTGTGTGTGTGTGTGTGTGTGTGAGTGTGAGTGTGTGTGTCACTCTCTCTCGGATTTGCAAAGTACATGTCACAGCTTTCCTCTGCCCCCATTCCACCTTATCACCCATTCTCTCCATTAAATTACCCGACTACAATCTCCTGTCAATCTTTCTCAGCAAAGAAATCCCCCTCGACCCTGTGGGTTCACGTTCAATCGGTTCAGCCACTCAGTCCTGGAGATTTTGGCCCGTCACCCCAACTCCAAGTCTCCCTCTCACGCCCATTCCCCAACTGTGTACGTCTCGCTCACGCCCCCTACCCCAAGCCGCCGGGTTACACCCTCTCCCTCGCTCATCCGTCTCTCAACCCCTTTGCGAACTCAGCCCGTCGCCTTGCACCAGACCGGGCACCAGTCCGAAGGTGATCAATTCAACTTTACTGCTGCCAGCACAGACCTGCGTGTCCGTCGCCATGTTCCACTACACGCCGGAAGAGAACGCATATACCTTCCGGGTTGCCTATGAGCCCGACAAGGGGGGGTGGTGAGGGGGGGAACGGTTGCTAGGGGCGGTGGTCGCCTGGCAACAGCCCAGTTCTTCATCACCAGCATCAGCACCAGACTGACAGGCTCAGGGTGCTGGTCTGAACAAACTGCAAAGAAAAGTTAATTGTAAGTTTGGAAATTAAGGATTCAACGTCCATACCATTGGCTTGTAAGCTACTCAAGCGGACTATGAGGTACACCTTTGGTCCACCGAGTCCATGCCAACCATCGATCACCTACTTGCACTAGTTTGATGTTATCCAACTTTCCGATCCATTGCCCTTTCCTCACCTCCTATACACTGGGGATCATTTTACAGAGGCCAATTAAGGACAAATTCTCAGTCCCCTACTGCACTCCCTATACGCATAACTATACGGACAGATTTGGTTCTAATTCCATCTATAAGTTTGCAGATGACATCACTGTGGTGGGTCAAATGACAAACAATGATAAGGTGGAGTTCAGGAAGAAAGTAGAGAATTTAGTTACATGGTGTCAGGACAATAAGCTTTCCCTCAGTGTTAGCAAGACGAAGGAACTTGTTATTGACTTCAGGAAGCATGGAGAAGTACATGGCCCAATCAGCATCAATGGTGTGGAAATGGTTGAGATCCTCCAGTTCCTTGGCATTAATATTAACAATGATCTGTCGTGGACCAGCCACATTGATGTGCCAGACGAGAAGGTACACCAAGGTCTTTACTTCCTGAGGAGACTGAGGAAATTTGGCATGTCTCCAGTGACTCTTACAGACTTCTATAGATGCACGATAGAAAGCATACTGTTGGGTGGCATCACAGCTTGGTTTAGGAACAGCTCTGCAGAAATTGCAGAGAGTTGTATTTGTAACCCAGTCCACTGACTCAATCGACACCTCATGCTGCCATTCCTTCCTTGAAGCTTGAAAGTTTGCACTACCAGACTCAGGAACAGCTTCTTCCCATCTGTTAACAGGCTGCTGAATCATCCTTCCATAAGCTTAGGTACCGTTCAATTCATCTCTATTGCATTGGAGACATTGGACTTTGTCTATGGAATTGATGTGCTACAATGCTGAAAATGTTATTCTGCACTCTGTATCTTCCCCTTTGCTCTATCCATTGTACTTGAGTTTGACTTTCTTGTATTTATGTATGGTATATCTGTTAGGATAGCATACAAAATTAAGCTTTTCATTGTACTTCGGTACACGTGATAATAATAAACCTAAATTGGGCTTGTTTCTGTGCTGTTTGATTCTGAGCATCCATGCAACAAGCCACTAATAGTTTTAGTGCAAATACGCTCAATATCCTTTTCTTTTCTTATACTCCTCCAAAAGTATGGGCTATGTTCAACCTATCTATTTCTCACCTAAGCATTTTTATACACATGTTATTACTTACAAATTTCAGTAACTCACTCAAATGGCAATGAGTTTATTTTAGATGAGCTGGATATGGTCCTTACCCATAAGTACTTTCCGATAGAGGTCACCAGTTAATAAAAACGTATTTATCTTAACCCTTTTACTGCCTTTGTCATTAGCTCCATGTGGATTTTTAACTGCTTCCCCAAAGCCTGTTGCATACTCTGCGCAGTTTATCCTGTTTCTAGGGTAAAAATGTGCAAAAACGTGTATCATTAGGTGCTGAGGTTGGTGACGACAGCACATCTCTCCTTACCATTGAATACACCACAAATCAATGCATTGCACATTTACCGTGACCCTGTCCAAACTTATGCTCAATGGTTCCATGTTCCAGACTGTATTGCATTAAGAATCTGCACTTCATTAGTACTCACTACTGAAAGTAGCTGAGGAAGATCCACACTGTTGAAGAATTCTTGCACTTCTTGCCTCTATCAATCCTATCAGATTGTCAACTTCTTGCAATATTGGATGGATCACAATGGTGAGATATAACGAGTGCTCCAAGACCTCGTACAATCTTCAGGAAATGTTTTGATGCAGTGTTCTCTATTGCCAACAGAGTCTTTGTCACTATCTCTACCCTTATGTGCCAATCAACTCCCCTCAGGTGTATCCAGCAAGCACTTGCCAGGCTTTGCCCCACACCTACCTTTCTTTTCCACTTTTACCCCCATACTCTGTCAGTCTGAAAAAGGATCCTGACCTGAAAGGTTGTCTGCACATCCCCTCACCAGATTCTACCTGTCCCACAAATTCTCAAGAACTTTGTTTATTTGCTCATTCAACGCCAGATGGTGCTGCACAGTTTGCATTGTGGCAACAGGTGTAATGCTGCCCTCCAGTGGCCTCCTGTTGAATTGAACCATCAGTTATGTTGAATGTGTTGAAATGGGAAGAGTGAGAAAGTAACAGAGTAAAATCAATATAGAGTAGAATGAGGCGATGAGGAAAAGAGAATGAGAGGTGAGCTTGGCTGCAACAGTATCCATTTCTTATTATTTGAATGGCAGAATAAAAAGGATTTGTGGCACAAATGATGAAAACTTGATCGAGACCAATCCACAGACCAGAAACAATAAGAATTAAACTGCCGATTCTCTCAAAAACTAAGCTGGTTAGCACAGCAGTTAGTGATATAGAAATGCATCAGGGTAGATGTGAAGAAGATGTTTCCTCTATTGTTTAGAAATGAAGAATACCTATTTAAGACAGTGATGATGCAAGTTTTTTATCAGAATCCATGCCTTTGAAGGTGTTCTCAATGTGTGGTGGAAATGCAGTGTTTATATATTTCTAAATGCTAGATATGTACTTGAATACCCTTTCTTGATCCATTTTGGATATTGGAAATAGGTGAGAAACTATTGTATTCAGTAGGAAGTGAGCATTTGGAGGTGAATAGCATTTTCCTCTTGCAAAAAAAAAAGCAAACACTTAGCCAAGTTTATGGAGGCAGGTAAATGCAATGTGGCATCTGCATTTTAATAGCAGTGTGAACAATCATTCTGTAAACATTGAAGATGGACTGTGTGCCAAATGAATTTGGCCGTTGCACAAGACCATGTCTAAAAGTGGTTTAGAAATAAAATAATTGCATAGTTTTCTCTGTAACTGGCAACTGTTCATGTGAAGGCTATACCTCAAATATGATCCAAAGGCAGTCACAAGTTTGGTGCAACTCTAGGGTACGAGGATTTGACACAGAGAAGCACTGCGTTTGTGAACATCACACAATCACATGGCAAAGCAAAATGAAGTTCAATCACATTTAACTTTCCATTCCAAATTTTAAATCAATAAATCCCACCTCATATTCCAACCTAGAGAATTTAAATACAATTAAGGAAATAGCTGAACTCTAAAACACTTATCATGATGATTGAATAGTTAAAACTCTTTTTGGCATATTGAATCTTGGGATCCGTATCATTGTCTGAAGATCACAGTCCATAATTCTGTTTGATTCAAAAAATAAAATTTATTTTGCTTATAGATTATACATGAAAATAAATAGTTTTGAAAGGCAGGAGAGGGTAGGAAAGAGATGTTTAGTACAGAGGGAATGTCCATGATAGGGTCAATGGAAATGGCTTGATGTCGGCCGCTGGTACAACTTTAAGGTCTTTGTCTGTGTAATGAGTTGTTAATGGTAAGGTTGTGGGATTGCCCAGCAGGCCAGAATTATACAGGTAGGATAGTAAAACTAAAAAAGGAAAATTCTGCATAAACATACAGGTCAGAAGCATCTGTGGAAAGAAAAATAATCTGAATGAGTGGTAAATTCTATCATTCTACTCAGAGGCCTGATTATTTTTAAAAGAATTGTTTACAAATTAAAATGAATTATTCATAGTTGATCCAAATCTAGTTTTAAGATTAAACCAAATCTAGTTTTCATCTCTTCATCTACCCTGATCCCCTCTGACAAACAGTTTGATTCTCTCTATCTCCACCCCACCCCCACCCGCCTCTCTACCCCCCTCTCTTTCTCTCCAGTGACCCACAGTGGAAGTCACTGAAAGTTAACAGATGTTAATCTGTCTGGGTAAACAAGCCACAACTCCTAAACTCTGATAAGATTATATTCACTCTCACAGCTGATTGGATTCCCAGAAGAAAAACCTTCCTTCACTTGCAAAGCTCCGTCTGTTCGAATCACCTATTCGGAACATGCTATTCGGATCAGCAGGGGGGGGGGGGGGGGGGGGGTGTCGCAGATTCCCAGCTAATCTCAGTTGTGGTTGGGTTGCAGGTGGTCTCAATGCCTGTGGTTTCTGGAGTAAAAATTTGGTTCCAGATTAACAGGCTGCTTGCCCTGAATAAACAGGTTACCAGGACTGCTTTGACCGAGCATAAACAATTCTGAGTAGACACACGATAACAGCAGTGATCAGGAAGAATATCCACTGCTGAAGACATGCCTGTGATGTTCATCAGAGTCAAACTTTGCATAGGTCATACATAAAGATTGGATGGGAAGACCAGCAAATGCAAAGAATGCCTGGTATCTTTTGCACCTTGAATGTCCGGCTGTTGTTGACCACACACAGACGTCAGTGGTCAAACCACGATACCCTGGAGAACAGGCATGATTTTTTTTTCCATCTCACAACCGAAGAAGTGTAGTCGAGATAGTTGTGGGAGTCAGTGGGTTTGTAATAGATGTCAGTCAATAGTCTATCTCTTGAGATGGACACTACCATCTTCTGACTACCTAGCTCCTGACTCCACATCAAATACAATGCTTCATGTTGAGTGTCATGGCAAAAGTATTAGCAGAGCAAAAGGCTAATTTATTGAAATCTGAACTGTTAGGTGTAACCATACACAAAAGAAGAGCAGCAAAACAATCTGAAGATGCTGGAAATCTGAAATTATAGCAATTACAGTTCCCTTGACAGCTATTCTTAAACTTTAAACATTACTTATTCTCCAACCTCACATGATCTGGTGACCACTCAGGATGTGGAGCAGTTCTGTCTACAGTTCCTTGCAAGTTGTTCCCACAAGCTTCCTTTAAGCCCTCCTTACTTTATAATCCAATGGCTATTTGATCAATACAACTTTCCCTTTTGATTGTACCGTCTCAATCCTATTTTCCTACAACAGTGTGAATGGTTCTGATGTACAGATGTTTGATGTTGAACCATTAGGACCACAACAATGAAGAAGATGTTTTGAGTTTATCATCATTCTAAAAAAGTTGATATAGGTTTCAACAGACGTTTACATTTGTAAATCTCTGCTGAGGACAGACCTGACCACATTGGAGCCATCTAGTTATTTAAGCAATGATATGTAACCATTAGTGAGGTTGCTACATTGCAGGGACTCAGAAGAAATTCTAGTGTTTGTATAAACAAAATATTAGGATTTCCTTTCAGCATACAGCCTGTTTGATATGTTCAACACAGCCACTGAGATCCCCACAGCATTTTAGAATAGGAATCTTGTTTGGTCAATCCTGACTTCCCAAGAGTTATATAATCTTGCAGAAGTTGTGACCACAGGATATATGAGTCTTTCTTAAAGGAGCAGGGTGCTTTACTCCTGGAACCCAGTCATTGGAGGTTTATTTGTTCCTCTCTGCTTGGTTATTGCCTAGTTGTGTATAACCTTCAACTGAGATGAGAACAAAACTTTTTCATCCAGAGAGTTGTGAATTTGTGGAATTCTCTGTCACAGAAAGCAGAGGAGGCCAATTCACTAGATGAATTTAAAAGAGAGTTAGAAAGAGATCTAGGGGCTAGTGGAATCAAGGGATGTGGGGAGAAGGCAGGAACGGGTTACTGATTGTGGATGATCGGCCATGATCACAATGAATGGCAGTGCTGGCTCGAAGGGCCGAATGGCCTCCTCCTGCACCTATTTTCTATGTTACTAAGACCGAGGCCAGGGTTTTCTATTACATTTGGGCAACATGCCTGCTGAAATTGAACAGCTGGCAGTGCCTGCAAACTGTGAGATGTGGCTAGTGCAAGTGGAACAATGGGTAACTTGCACATGTTCCAACTATTTGATGGTCAGTGAACAATGCGGTATATTACATTGAGCAGTGTGTGAGTGAGAGTTAATGCTTTCACAGACATTGAGCATGAAATGTGAAATCATTAGGCTGAAGAAGAGTCTCGACCCAAAACGTCACCCATTCCTTCTCGCTCGAGAGAGATGCTGCCTGTCCCGCTGAGTTACTCCAGCATATTGTGTCTACCACTCCTTAAGCTATTTGTGGCATCATGTCCATGTCTTGGGGCTCGAGTCCTTGTGCATCTATTCCCACCTTCTCCCATGGCTGGTTCACCATATCGCTGGTGAATTACCAGGCCCCATGTTTGTAGGTCCTCACAAGCCCATTCCTCCCTCTCCACCATGGTCCCCACACACATGCCAACAGATCTGTTCTTTTCCCACAAGAAATGATGGAGCTCTCAGGCTCAAATCATACAACAGAGTCGGGTGAATATAATTTTGTCTGCCCCTGGTTCAGAATGAGCCTGATCATGTATGGTGATCCTTACTGTTCATTCCCCCCTCCCCCCCCCCCCCACCCCATCCCACAGTATCTGACAGGTAATTATTGGATTGACTCCCATCACTCAAACTCCGATGGTATTGAAACATTCAAAATCGATGGTAAATTAAGTTTCACCGTACCTTATTTGGTACACGTACAAAATACCTTTGAGCCTTTGAACATTCAAGGAAACAGGAATATTATAGAAGTTTCCATATCCATTTTTTTTTTCCATTATCAGTGTTTATTTGATGTTTGACTAGTTCAAATTTTCCATCTTAATTTGGGAAAGCCCCATCTGTAATTTTGTTTATAGAACAAAATTAGAAAATGAGTTTACACTCTCAAGGCCAAACCACAGGTATAAATGTGTTTGAAATGTAAAGATCAGCTTTGTTATTGGACGGAAACTGAACATGAGATCCTTGTTTGCCGTTGTGTTGCTTGCAGGTATGTATGAGGAATGCCTATCGCTGTGAGCAGATGGATAACAATGATGCCTTTCATAGCTCTCAAGTTTTCTAGTGGGATTGTATTTCAGATTGTCTACTAACATTGGTATTAGCGTTGTTGCAATTTTCATTGTGGTTTGTTGCAGAGACAGGTATCCAAGGGTAAATGCAGTTTGCAATACAGAAACCAACTGTTGGGGAACCTCAGCTGGTTGCGCAGCATCTGTGGGGGGGGGGGGGGGGAATTGACGTTGACACGGGTCTAGATCCTGAATCAGAACTGGGAGTGGAGAGGGATGATAGCAAGAATGAAAAAGAGATGGAGAGAGTTGAGACAGGGGCCAATGGGTGATAGGTGGAATGAGGAGGGATGAAGGCAATGGGCAGTTGGAGCTCGGTGGGGCTGCGAGATGGTTGGAATTGGGATACAGAGGCAGGTGTGTCCTACTTATCACCCCCAGCAGCTGTCTTCACCTTCACCCCCCCCCCCCCATCCACCTACCTCACTCTTCCCCATCGACCCACCCTCCTCAATCACCCCAGCCTCTAGGGACGTGCGGTCAGGGGAGGCAGGGGATGCAGAGCCTCACCTGTCATACTCCCAATGAAAATAGCTGTTAAGAAAAGTAAAGAAAAATAATAATAAAATAAATATAAAGATTTTTCCACTGACCTGTTATAAATGTCATTTCTATATGAATCTAATCATTTTTTATAGTTAAAATCGCCAAATTTGCGCAGCTCCGCTGCAAATACATGGAGGGGTGAGAGGTGAGGCAGCAACGAGCTGAGCCTTCCCTCTGATTGCGCAACCCCTCAGAAACTGGATGGAGCGCGGGCAATAAGCATGTGCCTGTTACTATCTCTCTGTAACATAGTAGGGATTGACTACAAAACAGATCAGTGTGTCCATTGAGAATATTCTATTGAGAATATTCACTTTTTACAACTCATCTTTTCTCATGCTGCATGCTGCCAGGAAAAAAAGAGCAATGGATTTTCAGTCACCACTCAAAAAGATCTATTGAATTAAAATCTTAAACATGACTGCAAATTTGAAAGATCAAAAATGCAGCAAGGTTTCAAAGAAAACACGAAGATCTGTTGATATTTATTATTAAGACCTACTGTGTATCTCTCCACAGCTGCTGCAAGTGCCAGCATTTCACCTTATGCCATCTGGCAGTTCAGGAAGATGATACAGTGTGTCCTTCCTGACAGTTCCCCCATCCTGGACTTCAATGATTATGGATGTAACTGTGGCTTTGGCGGTGCTCGAAACAGTGTTGACCAGCTGGACACGTACGTCGGTTAATGCCAATCTCTTAACTTTAGTTAAGTTGGTAGGAAATCTGGACTCTGAAAGTGCAAAGCTATGCCGAGAAGAAAGGCAATGAAAAGAAAGGCAATGAGATTAATTTCACACTTGTAAGGTTTCCTGCAGAATTACCTGTAAATGTGGTTGTCTGAATACTCTTGTGGCCTGGGATAGGTTTCTGATTTGAAACCAACATCCGTCAACTAGCATGTATGGGTCTCTTGGGACCTCACACTACCTGAGGGTGATATGACTCTATGAGGGCTGTATGACTCTATAGTCATAGGGTCATACAGCCTTTGGTCCAACTTGCCCTTACCAACCATACGATATGGACACTGAATTCTCCAATTTTTAGATAACCAATCTACAGGTACCCACCAAAAACCCTCCTCCTCTTTCTGCCCCACACTCCCCCTTTCTTCCCCCTCTTCTCCTGTTCCCCACCTGGACTCGCAGCTTTTTCTCCCCTCCCCCTACATTCCTTCCTCCGGCTTCACAATTCACAACTCTTCAATCCTTTTGTTTCACTCCTTCGGTTTTAATCTCCTTTGTTCCAACCATCTGCCTATCAAATTCCCCACCCCCTCCCCCACCCCACCAGTCTGAAGAAGGGCTCCAAGATTAAACAGAAGTGTTGTCTGATCCGCTGAGTTACTGCAGCATTTTGTGTCTTTCTGCAGTTCCTTGTTTCTACACCTGAACACGGTGTTAACCCTTCCTCAGGTACTGATCATGATATGGTCACATGATGATGATGATGATGATGATGATGATGATATCATCAAAGCACGACAGAGCTTGCCTTAGTCAGGACAGTTACTGGAAATAAATCAGTATATTTGTACAGATCTAGTTACTCATCAGATTCACGTTCTGTCATTTTTTCTTTCCAGATGTTGCTGGGAGCATGATAAATGCTATCGCGAGGCAAAAGCTAATCACTGCAGGTATCTGATAGACAGCCCATACATTGAACTCTATGACTACTCTTGCTCTGGGAATACGATCTCTTGCAGCAGTAAGTATCCAGTCCTGTCACAACTGCAGAAATTGGCACAACTAAACTTTAATATGTATTCAGTGGAAAATATGATCAGGGTGCATGTTATGGCAACAGATATTTGAATGAATTAAAAATATATATTTTGCCTAAAAACTCATCCTTGATCAGTGACACTAAGTGCATAATATAGTAAGGCTGACATTGAATTGCCACTAGGACAGCTCAGTAGTACATAATGCCTCATAATGGATTAAAAGCCCTCAAGAGTTTGCCAGAGAATACTTCAGCTGCAAGTACTGTCACATTGTTATTCTGGGTTTCCTTTTCCTTAAAACTCACTCAGAAGAGTAAAGACTCAATGTGTTTTAAAATTGGTCCTCGGCTGGTAACCAGGAGCACATTTTGGGATTTTTCATCTAAACAACCAGTTCTATTAGTTTTAAAATAGTTGTGGAAAATGACAGAACTGGTTCACAAGTTAAAGTTCTAGGCAAGGTGAAATTTTAATTGTTTTAGAAAGAAGACATTTGCAAAAGTTGATTGGAATAGGTTGTTTGCGGGTAAAGGGGCATCCTGCAAGATGAGAAGCTTTTAAAATTGAGATAGTGACAACACAGAATATGGAACAATACAGCACAGGTGCAGGCCCTTCAGCCCACAATGTCCGTGCTGAACATGATGACCAGCTAATATCCTTTGCCTGCACATTATTCCTCCATTCCCTGTAATAAGAAACATAACCTCCTCCTGTCATTTCTCCGCTGATATGGGCTCCACTTGTATACTTTAACAACCTTCCCCTATGTCTGTAACTCCATCACTTTTGGCGTCACCTGTAAACTTACTAACCCACCCATTTACATTTATGCCCAGGTCATTTATATATACAGGTATCACAAACGTACAACAGATATAAACAGAGTTACAAACTGAGATATAAACAGACTGCGTGTTCCAGTGAGAGGGAGGGGCAAGGCTGGCAAGAGTAGGGAACCCTACATGACAAGAGACATTGAGGCTCTAGTCAGAAAAAAATCTCACTGCCAGCAAATTGAATCAATTATCAAATTAATCGAGAACTGGTGGTTTGATCAGGTTCTCTAGGTTTTTTCAGTTATAATGGAACTGAAAAGTATATGAACAAAAGATAGACACAAAATGCTGGAGTAACCCAGTGGGTCAGACAGCATCAGACAGACAGTGGGTCAGACAGACACCCAGAGAGTTGTGAATTTGTGGAATTCTCTGCCTCAGAAGGCAGTGGAGGCCGATTCACTGGATGCATTGAAAAGAGAGTTAGATAAAGCTCTTAGGGCTAGCGGAATCAAGGGATATGGGGAGAAGGCAGGAACGGGGTGCTGATTGTGGATGATCAGCCATGATGATATTGAATGGTGGTGCTGGCTCGAAGGGCCGAATGGCCTACTCCTGCACCTATTTTCTATGTATCTGGGGAAAAGGAAAAGGAAATGAAAATGGAAAAGGACCGGTTAAGGAACTCAACCTGTCCCTCTGAGTTACTCCAATGTTTTGTGTCTATTTTCGGTGTGAACTAGCATCTGTAGTTCCTACCTACACAGTTTATGAATTGAACAGTAAATGCATGAAGGTACACAAAAAAGCTGGAGAAACTCAGCGGGTGCAGCAGCATCTATGGAGCGAAAGAAATAGGCAACGTTTCGGACCGAAACCCTTCTTCAGACTGATCGGGGGTGGGGGGGGGGCAGGGACAAGAAAGGAAAAAGGAGGAGGAGCTCGAAGGCTGGGGGATGGGAGGAGACAGCAGGGGGACTGAGGAAGGGGAGGAGATAGCAAGGACTAACAAAATTGGGAGAATTCGATGTTCATGCCCCCAGGATGCAGACTCCCCAAGCGTAATATGAGGTGCTGTTCCTCCAATTTCTGGTGCTGCTCGCTGTGGCCATGGAGGAGACCCAGGACAGAGAGGTCGGAGATGGAGTGGGAGGGGGAGTTGAAGTGCTGAGCCACCGGGAGGTCAGCTTGGTTATTGCGGACCGATCGGAGGTGTTCGGCGAAACGATCGCCCAACCTCCGCTTGGTCTCACCGATATAGATCTGCTGACATCTAGAGCAGCGGATGCAATAGATGAGGTTGGAGGAGATGCAGGTAAACCTCTGTCGCACCTGGAACGACTGCTTGGGTCCTTGGAGTCGAGGGGGGAGGTAAAGGGACAAGTGTTGCATCTCTTGCGGTTGCAAGGGAAAGTGCCCGGGGAGGGGGTGGTACGAGAGGGAAGGGAAGAATTGACAAGGGAGTTATGGAGGGAGCGGTCTTTGCGGAAAGCAGATATGAGGGAAGATGGGAAGATGTGGCGAGTGGTGGGGATGATGCATGAGCCCAGTTGTAACTGATCGAATAACTTGGTAAGTCACCAAGACCGATTGTACTAAGGTGACGAGGGGTGCCATGAAAGATCATACCACACAACTTGAACCCAGTAAGCCATTCTTCAGACATAGTTTTCAGGAATTGATGTGTGCTATTGTTCCTTGATAATGGTGATGATGGTGATGAGGTAACATATGTACAGAGCCAATTTATAACCACAATTTTTTTCTTTTCCAGACAATAATAATCCCTGTGAGACTGATATTTGTAATTGTGATCGTATAGCAGCCATCTGCTTTTCAGATGCCCCTTACAACCCTCAGTATAAAAATTTGGACAAGGATCTCTACTGCAACTAAAGAATTGGGGCAGAATTAAGGATTAAACAAATATTTAAAAAACATGTTTTTGCATTTTTTGTCCATTTGTTGTTAAATGATTCACATACAAACAGAAAAGCCATCTTTGGCTTCAAGACTATGTTCTTACAAGAATACTATTGATTAACAGCCACTGGGTAGTGAATGGTTATAATGTTTATATATAAACATCTTTTCAAATTTTTTCCACATCCAAAAACACAGGTATCAGTGCCTCTTACCACTATGTGGCACTTCAGCCATGCTCGAGAGTGATCAATGAATGTTGTTGCCATTCACAATGGGCAGCAACTAGGCTCCAAACTCAATTCTCAAACACATGGGTTTTCACATTCTGGCCTGGGTTAGCAATTGGGAGTTTCAGAAGGAACTGCAGATGCTGGAAAATCGAAGGTACACAAAAATGCTGGAGAAACTCAGCGGGTGCAGCAGCATCTATGGAGCGAAGGAAATGGGCAACGTTTCGGGCCGAAACGTTGCCCATTTCCTTCGCTCCATAGATGCTCCTGCACCCGTTGAGTTTTTCCAGCATTTTTGTGTAACTTAGTAATTGGGAGCATGGTTTATTTTATCTTCCCAATCCTACTAACAATGTTAAGGCCCAATTGTGGCCTTTGCTGGTATACACTTAACTAGGCATGGGTAATGTCTGAATTTAATACTGCACCCCCAAGTTGTGCTCTTGTTCATAAGACTGGGAGCATCCACACCTCAATTCCAGAGCAATGTTCATCTACTTGGCCACAGTAACCTATCTTTGAAGACCAGCTAATTCAATTTGATTTGTATTCTTTGGGCTGTCTTGATTGAATTTAACAGACTTTGAGATTTGTTTGGTAGATACTCTCCAAATTAAAACACAGATCTGTTAACAACAGCAATTATAAGTAGGTACGTTAATTTAAAATTTAAACATAGATATGAAACTCCATGCTGGGTATTCACAAGGGGAAACATACATTGCTAGGCCATGAAGATATTCTACTTTGAGGTTTACTACCTTAGACATATACATAATACAACATGAAAGTATAAAAGGATCCATCAGAAA
Organism: Amblyraja radiata; assembly: GCF_010909765.2. Lineage (NCBI taxonomy): Eukaryota > Metazoa > Chordata > Chondrichthyes > Rajiformes > Rajidae > Amblyraja > Amblyraja radiata. Next base: position 24,902,573 of record NC_045980.1, on the reverse strand, counting down.
TCAACCATGTATCAACCATAAGGTTTCAAGGTCAGTTTATTGTCACATGTATCAATTAAGGTACAGTGACATTTGAGTTACCATACAGCCATACTAAAAGCAAACGACACACAACCACATAAAAGTTAACATAAACATCCATCACAGTGGATCCCACATTTCTCACTGTGATGGAAGGCAATAAAGTTCAATCTTCTTCCTTTTTGTTCTCCCGCGGTGGGGGCAGTCAAACCATCCGCTGTCGGGGCGATCAAAGCCCCGCAGCCGACGATCGATGCCCCTGTCGGGGTAATTGAAACTCCCGCGTCAGGGCAGTTGAAACTCTCTCCGGGGCACGGAGTTTCCGAATCTGCCTCTTCTTACCAGCGACCGCGGGCTTCAAGATGTTAAAGTCCACAGGCCCCGCGGTTGGAACTTCGATCCCCGGGAAAGGGATTGCGAGCTCCGCGATGTTAAAGTCCCACAGACTCCCGTGGCTTGGCGTGCCGGGTTGGTCTCCAGGAAAGGCCGCCAACACCACGATGTTTGGCCGCAGTGGGGACAGAGATATGATATGGAAAAAAATCATAGCTCCATCGAGGTAAGAGATTGAAAAAAAGTTTCCCCCCAACCCCCCCCCACATAAAGCAAACCAAGGAACACTAAAACATACTTTAACACATACTAAAAATAACAAAAAAGAAAGAACAGACAGGCTGTTGGCGAGGCAACAGTTGGTGAACCTGCTGGTGCCACCCGGTGTTGCTTACCTTAACCTTAAGGCAGTCTTCGCATTAAGATTGGTATCAACTATATCCATTGTTCAAGATGTGGACTTTTATACATCAGTGAGACCAAACGTAGACTAGGTGATTGTTTCGCTGAACACCTTCACTCAATCCGTCTGGACCTACCTGATCTCCTGATTGCTAAACACTAATTCTCCTGCCTATTTCACACACTGACCTTTCTGTCCTTAGTCTCCTCCATCGTCAGGGTGAGGCTAAATGCAAATTGGAGGAACGGCATCTCATATTTTGCATGATATTGATTCTTGATAACTTCAAGTAACACTAGCATTCCCACCCTCGCCATCTCTCCCACACCCAAGTTGCACCAGCTTCTCGTTTTCACCAAACAAACAGCTAACAATAGCCAGTTTACTTTATCATCGTTACTGTTTTGCATATTTTTCATTCATTGTTCAGTATCTCTCTACATCATCGTCTATATCTCTCGTTACACTTTCCCGTGACTTTCAGCCTGAAGAAGGGTCTCGACTCGAAACGTCACACATTCCTTCTCTCCAGAGATGCTGCCTGTCCCGCTGAGTTACCTGTTTTTTGTGTCTATCACACTATTATCTGTGTTTCCCTTATGTTTGCATTAGTTACAATCCAAAAAATGGGAAGATTTCCCTTTCCAGAACATTCATTTCCTTTGAAGTTGGTTTGAATGAAATCAGACGGGACAGATGACAAGATCTGTGACCTTGGTCACCATCCTGCAAAAAACATAACTTAATTTGTAAATTGAACAGGGTGACCCCAAGGCAATTGGAAATCTAACCATAATTTCTCACATTCCCCACAGCATTAGACTTGAATAATGGTGTCTGAAAAATCAGAGTAATACTCTATATAAATTCCAATCGATGCTGCCTGGCATATATTAATCTAGTTAATACCTGATATAAAATAGTAAATACTAGAATCTTCCTGGCTAAATGTTTCAATGGCTGTTTTCTATACCCAAAACAATGGTTTTACTCTTCCCCAAGAAAAACAACTGATTTTAGTCATTGCACATTTACACTGGAATGAAAAGCAAATAATTCCAATGAAACAAATCTAAACATACACTCTTTATCAAAAATACCACAGTGCTCACATTAGGTCAGACCACTGTCACAGGGCATGTCGCACTGACTAATGGTGAGTGCTTTGAAGATTCCAGACAGATGTGTTGCCTGTGAGTTCTTCCATCTTAGGTTTCCTCTTCCCACTGGTCCCTTTTATCTCTTCCTTTGTACTAATTCCCTGCTTTGCTCCATTTCATTCCCGTCTCTGTCCACTTTAGAGGAAGAGTGGGTGGCAGTGTACAATGGAAGACACAGGACTGGGTGATAAACTGTGTGGCCAAAGCTCAAATGCTCAAGGTGTGATTTTTGGAGGGAGTTGTGAAAAAAAACTGAGACCTAAATAAGTAAATGTCTTCCATTTGTCTGAATAAGTTGAATTATGTTAAGAAAAGCTGTAGGGGTTACAGAATAATACATAATTTAATCAAAACAACAAATTATTCACCACTGTGTTGCTGGCCTCAGGTTTGTAGTCAGGTAGGAAACTACAACTCCATTAATATAATAGCATGTTCTAAGGTGTTTCATGGGAGTGCTATGAAATAGAATATTATGTCAGACTAGACCAAGTGGGACCCGTTGGGCCTGTCCCCCAACCCGGGGGGGGGGGGTGCGGGGGGGGTGGGATGACGGGGTGGGGAGGTGGGTGGGGGTTTGGGGGGGCCGATGAAAGTTCCTCCCGCCCCTCCCTGATCGGCCCTCCCCACTCCCTGCCTTGTGCCAAAACACCAGGATCGTGGGACTAAAATGCAACCAGAACTTGATGAGCAGCCCCTTCAGATATTGGTAGAGGGGCAGCAACCTTGTTACCGTTGGCAACGTCCCATTGTGATGTCATTGTGGCAGTCGGCAGTCAGCTTGAGAGCCCATTGTGATTGGTGCACTGTGAGAGGCATTGTGACATCATCACTGTCAGAAGGCTGGAAGCTGTCTGTGAGAAGGCTGTTTTGGCTGTTTTAAAATTTTTTAACGATTAATAACTTCGGAATTATAGATGGAAATGCGACGGGAAGATGTTTATCACCACCAAAGGGAAATGTGAGTTGGATGTGTGAAAATGGGAAGGCTGTGGCCTAGCTTTTGGAAAAAGATAGGAATTAACCATTGACACAGAGACACATTGTGGGCACAAACCGAAGACTTTTAGTTATATAGAGATACGGCAATGGTATTGGGGCTGGGTCAACATGATAGGCATAAAAGGTCTCAAGAAAGAGGTGCTAAGAAATTCAGGGAGGATATGCTCCTAATGCTGGCAAATATTAGTGTAGGAACAAAAAGGTTGGCATGGGCGTGGTGGGCCACACAGTCTGTTGCTCTGCTGAATTTCAAACGTGGAGGCCTGGTCACCCACAGTGGTCTGTCTCCATGGTCACCCATGGTGGAGGCCTGTCACCATGGTAACCTGTGATGGTGATCTATCTCTATGGCTTATCCTAATGGAGGCTTGCCTCCAGGGTAACCCATGGTGGAGGCCTGACTCTATAGTCACCCACAGTGGCAGTCTGACTCTGCGACCAGCCTCTCAGAGGAGCAAGAGCCAGTGCTTGAACCCCAGCGAGAGGCTGTAAAACGATACTAGCAAGTTAAATAAGTGGACAGTGGGGAAGTGTGAAATTATCTAGCAAGAATGGAAAAGCAGAATATTTTTTAGAAAGTGATACATTGCAAAATGCTGGCAGTCAAAAGAACTGGGTAACCTTGGAAAGGGATTGCATTACGTTTGCATGCAAGTATGTTGAGAGGTAAATGGCTCACATGTTGCATTCTCCCAGAGATTCAAAACTCCAAACATATTAAATACATAGGATGGAAATTCTTAAAACTTTCATCATATTTTATATACATCTGAAACTATTTACCAGCTCAGCATTCTTTGTTCGCATGCATGCTCAACAACCATATTCCATTAAAAGGCCTTCATTTCAGTTTTGATGTTATCTTGTCATTCACAAAACAAAACACAACAGATCCCCGTTCTCAGAGATTTATTTTTTTGGTCTTGACCATTAGAACTACCTTATCAAAGATTAGTAACAGTACTTTCACAAAGATTACACATCAAAACTTTGAAAATCTTCAGTTATTTTGCTAATTTGTTACTATTTCAGAAAATAAACAAATTCAATGATGCTTATTTATTATAGACATCAGATCACATAGAAAAGGCTTTTGACATGAGCAGGACTGGTAACTGAATAATCCCTATTCCATATTAGTAAATGACTGATTATTAGTGCTGACTACTGTTTAGATTATTTACCTTGCATGTCTTTATTATGTAGTTACATTGATGCTATTGCTTACTTTTTTCTTTCAAAAAGGCCATCTAGGATTATTATTTCAGAACATCCAATTTGATTTCTAAAGTTTCCAGTCATCCCCGTATTTTTCCATTTATATAAATCACAAGTAATGCACGTCCAGACCTGATAACAGATTGCAGTCCATATATTCTTTACATCTTGAAATCCTGTATTTGCCAACACAGTTTGCAAGTCACATAGTGAGTGATTCAACTTCACAAAAGGTTGGTGATTAAACTTCAGCAGCAGCCAGTGGTGGAGTTTGGTGTGTTTTCCAAGTGTTCAGTTGTGGCTCTTTCAATGCCTGGGTTTTTGATTAAATAAAACAAACAAGAAATTTACAAGAGATTTTTATGTAGTTCTCTTTATAAGAGTTCTGACTATACTTCATCTCTGCCTTTTGATCCACCTTATCTACATTTATTGGTAGGTTTGTAGTGATGTAATTCACTAGATTCTCGGTTGTTCCTTCTGAACTTTCTTCTTAGAGTTGTGTTAAGCACAAGAGATCCTTTTTTATTAGATCTCCATCCTTGGCCCCGTACTCACCTTCTGCTCCATGTAATTTGGTCCATGTTGGAGCTGACTGGTATAGCCCATATGCTTTGTTATAAAGACTGTAAATACTGCAAATCTGAATCCTGTTGCTTCATGGCTATATCTAGAGAATCATCCTCTCTATCCAGTTAAATTGAAAGGCATATTTGCTCTCTGCATTGTAAATGGAATAATGTATTGGGGTTTTGCTTTGGGTTAAAGGATAATTAATCGAAAAGGAGTTCTGATATGTGTACTTTTAACTGGATTGCTACTGTCCGAGAGTTGCACATCATCAGGTCTGCTGTTTCTCCACATTGTATTTACCTCCTGTTAATCTGCAATATACTTATTAGTACAGGAAAGAGGAAATGGGGTGAGGTATGGAGATCAAATTACTGTTTTCTGTGTATGACCGATTCATGCCAATTTGGACATTGTTATGAGAACTAACAATGATGTCTATTCCCCAAAGAAAAATTGCATAAAAAGTGTACTAAAAGAGCATATCTATATGGGAGCTAGAAAGAGCAGAGATCTTTGAGTTAATTTGGCTTTACAAATAATAAGAGCTTTCAATTAGGATAAAAGTAAGACGAGAAATCATTTGTTTTGCAATGTCGCCCATCAATTTACTGAACTTACAGATGGTGCTTCCCTCGCCAATCTTCGCTAAGGAACAGTCTTTTTTTTTCAAATCTTTCAGCAAAGATGCTTCAAATGCCAGGGCAGCTACTCTGAAGAAGAATTCCCTCACATTTTCACCTGTGGGAAGAATGCATCGCAAATTTATTCTCCAACATGAAGATCTCTAAATTTCATTTCATCCTCTTCCCTATCTGATGCATGCCAACTCAGTTGATTAAATCAACTAATGAAGCTGATTTGTCTTTCATAATGGTTCACAAACATATGTACAAGGGAGCAAGAATGTGTCAATGAAACTGCGATTGGGAGTAAGTGGGTGTTTCAGAATCAGTGTAAGTGTTGGTATATGCAAAAATGTGATGAGCATGCGCAAGTGAATGAATAAGTCAGCACATGTTAGTGTGCCTGTTGAACAAATAAGCCAAAGTGTTAGGAGTGTGAGTATGTGAGCAAGCAAGTACACAGGCATGAGGGAGTGAGTAAACTGCAGTGGCAGTGTGCATGCGTGTGCATGTGTGAGCAAACATTTGTGTGGGGTGTTCGAATGCGACAGAATCCATGTGTGCGAGAGTGAGAGAACCTCAGTGCTCACAGTTCCTCAGTGCAGAAGATTAGCAGCTAATACTGACCAAGCACTCACCTGTCTTAGAAGACACAGACCAATACTCTGCTTGCATCTCAGTAGCTATTTTAATGGCATCAGCTTCTGTTCTTTCACATTCTGCCTGTGACTGATTGATAAACACACACAAAGTTGGAATGTGGATTTCTCAATGCTGCAGTCTGATAAGAATCTTCATTTGTGTCCTTTTACTTATCCCTGGGTACCAGGGCTCAAATACTTCATACAATCATTGGCACCTGCTTAACACGAAACTTTGATTTGTCTAGATATGAAAACTGCCTCAAGAGCTCCTGCTCACAATTTACTGGAAGCTTAAGAGGCACACAGACCCTTTTGTAACAGTGGGGCGACAGTTCAGCACATCATAGCCTTTTTATAATTCAAGTGTTGTAATAAGTAAATTAGATAAATACACTTTCAATTATCCATAACATCTGTGGCCATTTTTGCAGCATTATAACATATATCACAATTGACCTTTCACCAAACTAACTAAGCCTTATAAAATGGATAAGAGAATTGAATGGTTAAGCAGATTAAATTACTTAGCAAAATTATTAAACAGTAAATCTTTTTCTTTCTTTAATTAAATTTTTCCGGAATTCTTCCCAGCAGTTCAGAGAAGTATAATTTCTCTGAAATAAAACAGAACACTAGGCACATTGCATAGTATATCTACGGAGAGAAATACAGAATTAAGGTTTCAGATCCAAGAGCCTTCATCAGAATAATGATCCGATGTGGCCAGTTGCACCACAGGTGATCAAAGGAGGCCTGAAGGGAATTAAAGCACAGCAGGCCTGGATGGAATTAAGGGGGATCTAGATCAAAGATTTAAAAAATCCTGTTGCTGCTTATGAGGGGGGGGGGGGATGTTTTTGTGTGTGTAAATGATTATTTTATTCTGTGTCCAAGATGGCTGCCGGAAGGGAGAGTGTACGCTGGCGCGCTTTAGCTGCCGCTGCTCTCTCTTCATATTGTGTTTTTGATTTTTGTCTTTGGATTGAATTCTGTCTTTGGATTGAATTCTGTCTTTAATTTGTGTACTGGTGATGTCTTTACAATTGATTTCATTCCGCTTACATGTTTTTACTCTATTTGCTAAATTTTGTAAGGTGTCCTTGAGACTCTTGAAAGGTGCCCATAAATAAAATGTATTATTATTATTATTATGAAAAATCTCTGACCTAAAACGTTAATTCAGTAAAGATAGACACAAAATGCTGGAGTAATTCAGCAGGACAGGCAGCATCGCTGGAGAGAAGGAATGGGTGTTCCTTCTATCCAGAAATGCTGTCTGTCCCACTGAGTCCCATTTTGTGTCTATCTTTGGTGTAAACCAGCATCTGCAGTCCCTTCCTAGACATTAATTCAGAATCTCTTTCCACAATTCTGCCTGATTTGATCTTATTACATATTTCCAGCATTTTGTATTTAATATCAGATTTCCAACATCTGCACTTTTTAGATTTTCAGTAATTTAAATGAATATTGAGTGAAGCAGATTCACTTTTGGAAAAATGTAGTCTCTGCAGAGGCTACAGAAGATAGTTTTATTACATTCATTTGCATTCCAGCTACTTTCGCTTCTTTCATACGCTCACCACCCATCCCAAGTCCCTCATTTCCCCTTTACCCTCTCTCTTTCCCCTCCCATCAGTCCACGTCCACCCATATCCATCTACTCCTCCTCTTCTCTCCTTAGCTGACACTCTTTGTCTCCTTTGTCACTTGCTAAGCTTTGTCCCGCTCACGCCTCTGTTCTCCAGCTTTCTCCACCCTACTCCAATCAATCTGAAGAAGGGTCCTGATCCTAAACATCCTGTCCATTCCTACCACTGATGCTGCCTGACGCACTGTTCCTTTAGTATTTTGTGTTTTGTTCAAGATTCCAGCATTTTCTTGTATCTCGATTTCTAAGGCAGGTTGATTTGGCCTTGGAAGAGAACTTGCAGGAAATTGCCCTCTCACTAATGATGTTTGCAAGTTTGATATTAAGACTTTAGACATACAGCGTGGAAACAGGCCATTCGGCCCACGCTGACTAGTGATCACCCCATACACTAGCACTATCCGACACACTGGGGACAATTTACAGAAGCCAATTAACCTACAACCCTGCACATCCTTAGGGTGTGGCTGGAAACCAGAGCACCTGGAGAAAACCGGTGCGGTCACAGGGAGAAGTTACAGCACCTGCAGTCGGTATCAATCCCGGTCTCTGGCACTGTAAGGCAGCAACTCTACTGATGCACGATATGCTAAAAAGATTCTGTGAACTAAGAGAAATTATTCAATTTTTAAATGTGAATAACCACCTAAAAGGCCATTATTAGTCATTGCACTGGGTCAGATTTTGCTCTGAGATGAAGGACCTTTGATTCTTTCAAGCCAAGCTGCTGTCAATCAAATTCAAACTGTTAAAAGATTCTGGGGCCAATGCAACAGAGCCAACCATAACCCAAACTAATCAGTCTGGAGGATTACTGAGCAGTGCAGAGACTGAACCAACTACAGCTATGAACAATTAGATCAACATTAACTCAGCTAGAAAATCTAAATAGAGGGAAATAAAAGATTCTCAATTAAATGATGGGGGAAAAATGAGAGTCCACAGTTGTGAAAATGAATTTTTAAGTACCAGAGTGGATGCTTGATAATAATTTAGGTTTGACATTTGGATGTCAATGTGCTTGGACTGGAATACTCATTTAGGCTGTGCCTGCCACATAAATACATCAGCTGCATGCTCTTCAACCTAAGTGGAATAGTCTACCAGGTGGCAGATTCTACTTCTGGTAAACTTCCAGAGAAAAGACTGCCTCTTGTAGAGTGGCTTCTGGATATTGTGGATATCTGCACATGCAGCCCCCAGCTGTCCATTTACACATAATGAAATCGGTGCATCCCATTACTCGCAAGCACATTTCCCAGGATGTTGTTGTGACCACTCTAATGCACACTACAAATAAGTGTACATGAGAACAGCCTGTGCAATCAGAAGGGTCTGACCTGCCTGTTCATGCTTGTATTATTCTCATTGCTGGATCAAGCAATTAGTCATCAAACAAAAATCAGTTATGGCAGAAATAAGTCTGATAACCTGGCAAACACCTGGTAGTCTGGCTGCTGACAAAGTGCGAGCACCAATTAAAGCTACCCTGCGCACAGCCACGACGGTTTGAGTAAAGTGGACTGCATTAACAGCATGAAGAATTCTGGCAACAACCATGTAAAATTAACAAGCAATGAACTTGTCTGTGGTCGTCGATGACTTAGCAGCCTACCTGGGGACCTTTTTGCTGCTGAATGCTTATCCAGCCTTCCAAGGTTTCGTGAGGGACTTGGCGGGAGCGGTAAGCTCCAAAATAGCAGGCTGGTGTCAAACCTTGTTTAGCATACTTCCAACAGAAATTATACTCATGCCATTTATGCTTTTAATAATACAGTATTTAGTCTGCTTGGTATCAGTAAAGTGTAGATGTCCTGCAATCATCACGTTGCCTGGAGCACCCAAAACAATCGTGCCCTGAATCTTCTTTCATCTACAAGAGATATCGTAAGTTGGGAGAATAAACTGTAATTTATTGAACATCAAATTAATTAGTGGAAAAAAATGATTACTCACCAATAAATCTTTCTTCGATCCAACTAGAAATATAGAACTTAAACCTGGATCATTGTCTTTCATTGCATCCTTTAGCCACTGCCTGCCACAGAAATGAATATTATTATCCTTGAGAAGGTTTGCAGAAAAGGCAACCAAAATTATTATCACTAGCAATACCTTTTTTTAGTGTGCTAAAGCAGTGTAATCCTAGACTGAATTTGAGTCACTCGCAAAAAGATTACAAAGCTGATTGAAAACACGTACACAATGCCATTATTATAATTTTCACTTCAAAAAGTTTAACTGTATAGGTGTCGCAGTGAGCAGTTTTGACTAACCTGTATTTGGGGAGAAGTAGACTGCAGGAGATGCAGTCTTCACAATTGTTAATTTATTTTCCTCCCTCTCCCCCCCCTCCCCTCCGCCCCCACGCTCCCCCATCCATCGGCCAGCTACCTTCCCATAGTAACCTGTCACACCAAGCCATACCCAGTCCATGCTTTTGCACCCTGACCAATGATCACCTGACTAACATAACATCCCAATAGTTACTGCACATCCTCCAAAAAGTTTGTTCATCAGAATACTTGCTGAGCACTGTAACTGTTTATGGCTCATCCCCAATATCCCAGGCCGCTGCGAGGATTCTCCCGACGCCGGAGCAACATCACCCGGCGAGAACGGCCAGGAACATCGGGCCTCCGTAGAGGCAACTGTGGAGGCCTCAATGGGCCCGACTATGGGTGAACTGGGGTTGGGGACTGGACATTGTGCCTTCCCTCATGGTGGGAGCCATTGTGGGGGGATGTTCTTTGTGTTTAAAACTCTTATTGATGTTATGTCTGTATTCTTTCTTCATGTGCTGCATTGGCAAGAAGCATTTCACTACACCTAGGTGTATGTGACTAATAAATAATCTTTGAATCTTTGATAAGCAGTCTTGTGAAGTAATTTGATGTCAACCGAATCTCCCTTTAAATCGAAGATAGATACAAAATGTTGGAGTAACTCTGCGGGACAGGCAGCATCTCTGGAGAGAAGGAATGGGTGATGTTTCGAGTCGAGACCCTTCTTCAGACAAAGTCACGGGAAAAGGAAACGAGAGATATAGATGATGATTTAGAGAAATATTGAACAATGAATGAAAGATATGCAAAACAGTAACGATGATAAAGGAAACAGGCTATTGTTAGCTGCTTGTTGGGTGAAAACGAGAAGCTGGTGCAACTTGGGTGGGGGAGAGATGGCGAGGGTGGGAATGCTAGTGTTACTTGAAGTTATCAAGAATCAATATCATGCGAAATATGTGATGCCGTTCCTCCAGTTTGCATTTAGCCTCACTCTGACAATGGAGGGGACTAAGGACAGAAAGGTCAGTGTGTGACATAGGCAGGAGAATTAGTGTTTAGCAGAGATCAGGTAGGTCCAGACGGATTGAGTGAAGGTGTTCAGCGAAACGATCACCCAGTCTACGTTTGGTCTCATCGATGTATAAAAGTCTTGAACAATTGATATAGTTGATACCAATCTTAATGAGAAGACTGCCTTAAGGTTAAGGTAAGCAACACCGGGTGGTGCCAGCAGGGGCTGCCTCGCCAACAGGGGCTGCCTCGGCAATTTCGGTTCGAGACCCTTGTATCTTCAGTGTAAACCAGCATCTACAATTCCTCCCTACATTGTCTGCGTGAGACTATGGTGCATTGTGTTCTTTATCTTCCTAAGATTGTTCTACAATGGTCACATGTGGTGCACATTGCTTCAATTTACATCAGAAGGTTCATGAATAGTGCGTTGCACAGCTCACATCGTGATGTGCATGCCTGATATCAGATGCACTGATGTGGATTGCCAAAGGGAGAAGTTGGCCTAAATTTCCAGTTGTCACAAGTCACCTGGAAATGATTCTTAATGCAATTTAGTCTGGATAAAACTGATTTTGGATTGCAATGCAATTCAACATTTTGGCTCAGAAATGTAAAGATGTAAAAAAAGGAGAAACTTCAAATTGAATTGTTAGTATTCGAGATTATGAGAAGAATTAACAAACTCATTGACTACATGCTGGAAACCAATTGAAACCAAGTATGCAGTGGAAGTCACATAGATTGAATCCTTGAAGGATAAAAGACTAAAAACAATTGAAGTCGATTCACTTTACAATACAATTCTGGGGTATTTTGCTTGTAGAAAATCGACTTCAACAAAATCTATATTCCAATGGTGTGTTTAAAATAGTAAAATGCCACAAGGGAGAGACAAATAAAATGTTAAACATTGTTTTGTTTTTTTAAGAAGATCAAAAGCTTGGGCAAAAATAACATGGATGTGCAAGCTAACTCTCAATTGAGTTTTAGAATTACTTTATTATACAATGACATTATTCGACATGGATTAATACAATGCTATTTAGATTTAGTCTTGTAAGACTTGAATTTAGGTCATGAATTTAACTTTAGTTTCCTCTCCACCCTCCCTCTTCCACTCTGCTTCCATTCAAAGTAACCACATGAAGAGAAATAAATCAAATCATGATGGTCAATAAATAACTACCTGGGATATTTAAAAATCACCACTATTAATAATTGCTAACTACCTGTGATCTTGAGACGGCACTTCAAGTACGGTGGTGTTTAGATTGTCCATGCTTGGTGTTGGTTGTGGACATCGTCAAAAATATCCAAGGGTCGGCTCAATCATCATTATAATGGCATTTCCTCTGCTTAGGAAACTAACTCATCCGCCCAAAGTGTCACTTTCTGGGGCTGGTTACTTAATGTATTCTAGCACTCAAAATGGTCCACTATCGCCATAGCAGCAGGCTTAATATCTCAACTGACATATTTTGCCACCTTGATTCGTGGGATGGTATAAAGAACTGGAGTCCATGCATCAGGAGTTCTCCATAGCTGGCAGAAGGAACTGATCAAGTCACTAACTGTGCCCTACTTGCCCATCAGGTACTTCCTGACCCGACTGTGGTAGAGTCTATTGTTCTACATTGGCCTCATCAACTACCTCAGAACCCATAAAACTGGCGTGGAGTGGAGGCAAGTGATTCTCAATGTGAGGGATTCTAAAAAGAAGAAGTCTTGATATAAATCACCAACATAAATACTTATCAGTTAGATGTATAATAACTGAATAACACACTGTACGTTGAAGTAAAAAAGATAACCGATGAAATGACTTTATACATTTGCACATTGATGAAAGAACCAAGACTTACTTTGTGTGCTCCAGGGTCTGTATGTCAGCCAGGTCAAAGGCTATTATAATGACTGGAAGCACAAATTTAAAACAAAATTTAAACATTCTATAGGGACAAAATCACCTGGACAATATCACATTGTTTCATCTACTGGTAATCAAGCTTACCTTCAGCACATCTATAATAGGCAGAGGCAATGCACTTGAACTTCTCCTGCCCAGCTGTGTCCCAGCTAAAACAAACAAAGATGTCCATCAGTTCAATTCTCTCAATAACAAATTAATATTCACATTGAAATACAGCATGGAAACAGGCCCTTTGACCCACCGAATCCAGGATGACCATCGATCACCCGTTCACACTAGTTCTCTGTTATCCCACTTTCTCATCCACTCTACACACTAGGGGCAATTTACCAAGGACAATTAACCTACAAACCTGCATGTCTTTGTAGGAGGAAACCCACGCGGTCACAGCGTGAACGTGCAAACTCCACACAGACATCACCCAAGGTCAGGTGGAAACCTGGGTATTTGGCGCTGTGAGGCAGTGGAGCTTCCAGCTGCGTCATTGTGCCGCCTTTAAATGTTAACATTGATGGAGGGAACTCATTCAAGTGCTCAGGAACACATCTGCACATCCAAAAATATACGTGATCCCACTCCATGCATTGCTCTCCAAAGAAGTATGTATAATTCCTATTTGGCACTTTGGGGGGGCGAGGGGGAATTAAGTTAGCTCGGTGGGTCAAGCTTTGTACTCAGTCTGTTCAGGGTTTCTGCACCGCAGTCATTTATTCCTGAGGGAAGAATCAGCAGATTAATTTTGTACTTCAAAGAATGCAATTGTACAAGACTAATTTAAAAGTTAAAAACACCGCAATCTTTATTAGATGGGGACATTTTTGAAGTTCTGTATAAAATTTTGAATCTGTACTTACATTTGAAGGTTGAATGGAACTCCAGCAATTTCAAACCTCTCAATTTCAAAATCAACCCCAATTGTGGCCTTGTAGTCTCGGTCAAACAGATCTTTACAAAATCTGAAATTTTAATATAATCACAATATGTATTACTTCAAAGACTGGAAAATGAGTTTATTATAATAAATCAGGATAACCAATACTCACCTATTGATCAGGCTCGTCTTTCCCACATAAAGATCCCCGACTACCACCACCTTTGATATTTTAAGTCTGCAGGGGCAATAACATTACAAGGCCACACAATTATACAAAATAGTTCTGTTCTTGTTGCATTTTTTACCAGGCTGACCCAATAGACAATGGACAATAGGTGCAGGAGTAGGCCATTCGGCCCTTCGAGCCAGCACCGTCATTCACTGTGATCATGGCTGATCATCCACAATCAGTACCCCGTTCCTGCCCTTCTCCCCATATCCCTTCACTCCTTTATCTTTAAAAGCTCTATCTAACTCTCTCTTGAAAGCCTCCAGAGAATTGGTCTCCACTGCCTTCTGAGGCAGAGAATTCTACAGATTCACAACTCTCTGTGTGAAAAAGATTTTCCTCATCTCCGCTCTAAATGGCGTACCCCTTATTCTTAAAGTCCAATCATCCTCCCCATTCCTCATGATCCTATTTGCTATATATCTCCAATTAAATGCATCACTTTACACGTTCAAAAGGATTTCTAGTAAACGACCTTCTTTCTACGGTTGTGTTTTGGGGCGAAAATTCCCGCCTCTTCCCATCCCCTGAACAATTCTTGCTCAATTCCAACCTCCACATTATGAAAGAAGGGTCTCGACCCGAAACATCACCCATTTATTCTCTCCAGAGATGCTGCCAGTCCCGCTGAGTTACTCCAGCATTTTGTGCCTATCTCCGCATTTTGAAGTTCGCTTGGGACTCCTTGGAGAGTTAGACATTTTACTCATTTTTTTAAATTAACTGTATACTTTTACTAAAAGTGCTATAATATTTAATGGAAACTTTATTGAGGAGATAATGCTTGCAAATATTAAAATGGATCTTGTTGTTAAAGTCAGTGAGTCACCAGAAGTAATCCTATCTTTCTAGATGAGACCAGTGTTGGACACCTAACAGCGTCTCAAATTGCTTACCCAGCATTTCTGGTTTGTCGTCCTTTGCAGGCATATTTAACTTCAACGTTGAAATGATCTTTGAGCTGGAGACAGGCCTCAGGTCTATAACACTGTGGTAAGATTGAAAACAGATTAGTGCTGCGTTGTGTCAAGGCAAAAAAACAAGCAGGTATTTTTTTGTTTATTTAAATTATTATATAAGAGTATCTATATTCAAATTATTCATCATGGTCATTTTAATCCCTGCCTAGGGAGACAAAAATGCTGGAGAAACTCAGCGGGTGAGGCAGCATCTATGGAGCGAAGGAAAAATGCTACATTTTGGGCTGAAACCCTTCTTCAGACCCTTAATCCCTGCCTAGCGGCTGTTATAAAATACTGGTATTAGTAATACAACTTCAGTTCACATTCTTCACTAACTCCCAGGATATTGCTTCATAAAGTTAACCATGTGTTGGACTAGTAAATCGAATGTCGTGCCCATCATTCTCAGTCTTTTAACTAAAGAACAGTACAGCACAGAAATGGGTCCTTCGGCCCATGATTTCAGGCCTAACATGATGCTACATTCAATTAATTTCTTCTGCCTGCATATTATCCATAACCTTTCATTCTCTGCATATTCATTTTACTTTTAAATGCTACAAACTCCAGTATCATATCTGTTTTCACACCACCTTTGGCTCTGTGCTCCAGGCACCCATCACTCTTTGTGTAAAACTTGCCATGTACATCTCCTTTAAACTTTCCCACTCTGCCCTGAAAGCTTTGCTCTCCAGTTTTTGATATTTCCATCCTGTTAAAAAGGTCTGACAATCTCCCCTGATTTTATGTTTATGCCTCATATTTTTATAAACGTCTATCAGGTCTTCCTTCAGCCTCTGATGCTCCAGAGAAAACAATCCAAGTTTGTCCAACCTCTTCTTACAGCGAATACCCTCTTCTCCCATCACCATCCTGGTGAACATCTTCTGCAAACTTTATAAACCTTCCATATCATTCCTGTATTGGGGCAAATAGAACTTGCACACAATATTCCAAATGTGGCTGGATTACAGTTTTATACAGCGGCCATATGTCTTCCTGAATCTTATACTCAATGCCCTGACCAATGCAGGCAAGTATATCATATATAGGAACAATGAACTGCAGATGCCGGTTCATACCAAAGATAGACACAAAGTGCAAGAGTAATTCAGTGGGTCAGGCAGCTTTCTGCCATATGCTTTCTTTCCACTTGTGTTACTACTTTTGGAGAGCCATGGACTTGGACCCCAAGATCCCTCTTTACATCAATGCTGTTATGATTTCTCCTTACATTTTTACCTCCCAAAGTGCAATACTTCATGCTTATATGGTTTAAACACTGCTATTTCTCCACCTATATCCATAACCGATATCCTACTGATGGACAGCTTTAAGACCTTCCAAATCCAACAACTTCCCTTGACTGCTATATGCTGCTTATTGAAACATCTGCTGTGCCAAATCTCTAGGAGTTGATTTGGTTTGGAAATGATTTGGTTTGGAAATTATTACTGTGCCTTCATTGGCACTGGGTCCTGATCCTGGACCTCTTTTTCCAATAGCATCGTGGAACTATCATCACAGGGGATTCAAGAAGGTGGTTCACCACCACCATCTCGAGGGCGAGCTATGGGGATAAATGTTGACCTTTCCAGCAATTTAAAAAATAATCAAAATAAACTTGATTCAGAATAAAAAATATATACAAAACATGAACTGTGCAAACATTCTTCTGACATTCTCGGAGGCTAGACATACATTGGAGTCGTATTGTGGTGTTCACAGAAATATCATTCTAACCTGGAACCCTTGCCATTCCCAGCATTGCTCAAATGTCAAAAAGGTGAATAAACAAGCAAATAAAAAATACCAGGCAAATATCTTCTGACATCATCTGTCCACTTCCCTGTAGATCACAGGTGACAGTGGAGCTATCTAAAAAAAAAATCAACAGATTGATTTTTTTGCATGTGCATAGGGGGATTATTATTTGAATTTATTTGGCACTTTAAAGTATTACTCAGTATTTTCTGCAAGATACACTACACACATACACAATGAACAAAAGGTAATGCTGTATTTCGAATGGTCACTTTGGATCAGATGCCTCCAAAATATCATTACTGTTCCAAGCATGTATGTTAGTTCTGAAACTGTGCCATAGAATTAATAGCATAAGAGCAACCACTAAACCATAAAGAAATAAAGTGTGTATCAATAACTTCCAGCCTGCGACATTATGCCAGGGTGTTAAAATTCCTCGCATGTTTCTAATCAGCAGAATGTCAGCTGTAAATCACATATTTACATCTCCCTTGGCAATATAAGAGAGAAGACAAGGCAAAAGGAAGAGCAACAATGATATTTGAAATTCCATTCACTGTGCTCAATGCACACTGATACTCACAGATAATTTGTTCTTGTGTATAAAACAGTGCAAATGCATAGAAAAAGGTCCTGCTGTTCCCAAACTCAAACTTCTTCTCAACTACAGCACTTCAGACCAGAAATCATCAATCTCCTCTAGGCTAGTGAGGGTGAGAGGACCAGGTTGAGAAGGGAATGGGCACAGCAAGGAGGGGCGAATAGGACAGAGAACAATTGGCTGTGGGAGGGGAAGACAATGGGAGAAAAGGAATGAGGGGGCAGAGAGAGGGGGAGGGGCGAGAGAGGAGGGAAGAGTGGAGGAACAGAGGGGGAGAGAGAAGGGGAGGAGGAAGAGAGGGAGGGGGAAGAGTGGAGGGGGAGGGAGAGGAGGGGAGGCAAATAGGACGGGATAGGGGAGGGAGAGGACAGGGCAGACAGGGTGGGAGAGAGAGAGAGAGAAAGAGAAGGGAGGAGGGGGAAAATAGGATGGATGAGAGAGGGGGAAAGAGAGGGGTAAAGAAATGGAGGGAAGAATGAGGGAGAAGGGGTGATGGGGAGGAGGGGCAGGAGAGTGAAGAGAGTGGGGGTTGAGAGCGAGGAGAGGGAGAAATAGAGAGGTGGGGGAGAGGGGGGAGGAGGAAGAGAGAGAGGGGGTCAGGAGAGAGAGAGGGGCTAGAGAAAAGGAAAGATAAAGGGGGAGAGAAAAAATGGGGGAGAAGAGTGGGGAGGAGAAGGGTGAAAGAGGGGGGAGAAGAAGCGGTGGGAGACTGGGGTGGAGGGGTAGAGTGCAGGGTAAAGGGGTGAGAAAGAGGAGGAGAGGAAGAGAAAGAAGATAAAGAAAGATGGGAAGAGGGAAAAGAAAGGGGACCTACCCCCACAATTCTACCTCAACATTGAATTATTATGGACTTTGTTGAAGAGTTATACCACGTACTTCAGCTTGCACTGTTATGGTCTGGTTACCTAGTATTATTGACAATGTATTGTGCCATTGCTTATTGCATATTTATTTGTTGTATTGTTGGGTTAATGTGCCTGCAAATCTGCTGCAAGTAAGAATTTCATTGTACCATTCCCGGTGCATATGCCAATTAAATACGCTTGAGTCTTGGTCAGGCAGCGTCTGTGCAGAGAGAAACAATTATTGTTGCAGATCAACAACTTTCCGTTCTGAAAAAAAGCTCATCGATCTAACTCTCGCCACCTCCACCGCACGCACACGCATTGCTTTCATTTTAAACCAGTGATTAATAACACCATTAGAACTCAGCGTGGCAAATTACTTTTAATTACTTTAAAAGGTTTTTTTTCCAACTGCAGATGCCATATCCCTGAAATGAAAATAAAAAAATGCTGGTAATGCCAAGCAGATCAGATCAGATCAGATCAATGCGCGGGAGAAGAAACAGTGTTATAAAACTCCTGACCATCCATATCAGCGTTGTTGAATGCAGTCCAAAATTAAATCAGCCAGTTCCCTTGACATAGGTACACCATCGTGTGCCAACTTTGAGGGGGCGCTCTATAGCAGACACTGTCTGAGTTCTGGTTTCTGCTGCTGCTTTGGCTGCAGGTCTAACGTGATGAGAAAACTGCCATCACCAGTCAACACCTTCGCCTTCCCCACCATCCAAACTTAACCAGTTATATATAATACTGGTTCAACTATTAAAGACGTACCTCGGGGAATCTGGCGATCACTCGGTCCCTGCTGACTGGAGGGGCGTATAGGACGCCGTTATTCATCCTGTTTTGTTTTCCTGAAAGAAATTCTTCCAGTTCCCTGCGGCGAATCCGAGAGGGGCACCAGGCCAAGCGGCCAAACCAACAAACAGAGTCCGGGGCTGCCCGACACACACACACACACACACACAGAGCCCGGGGCAGCCGACGGCAGCCCGACACACACACACACACACACACACACACACACAGCAGGGGCGGTCCGCGCTGCAGGATCGCCGATTGCGCCAACTCCTTTCTTCAAAGGCGATAACACATGTTAACTTTTTTTTTGCCGATCCGGGGCCAGTCAGTGTAAAGTTTACGGATGCAAACGTCTACATAGAAACCACCATCTTCCAGCACCTTCGCCTCTTGCCAGCTTCCATGGCAACTAGCGTCTCAGGTTATCCTGACGTCAGGATAGGAGGAGCCTGCCTACAGAACTTCAGATACACACAGAATGCTGGAGTAACTCAGCGGGACAGGCCGCATCGTTGGAGCGAAGGAACGGATGACATTACGGGTCGCCTCGACCTGAAACGTCACCCATTTCTTCTCTCCCGAGATGCTGCCTGTCCCGCTGAGTTACTCCTGCATTTTTGTATCTATTTTCGGTGTAAACCAACATCTGCAGTTCCTTCCTTCCTGCACTACAGAAGTTCGGGTTTCCTTCCCACCGTTGCATTTACTCCTCCTGTCCTTGCCACCTGCGACAATCGCTGATCGTCTTAATTTAGGCAGTCAATTTGATGTCGTTTCAGCGACAAATGATTTCTGAGATATTTCCTGTACAAAGATTACAATCTAGCTCTTTCGCGGAGCCAACTCAGACACTTCGGGCAGGGACAGTCTGTGACAAGGCAGTGACAAAACACACAGTGCAGGAGTAACTCAGCGGGCCAGGCAGCATCTGTGCAGGGATTGGATAGTCGACGTTTTGGGTGTGGACCCTTCTTCAGACTGAGTTGCTCCAGCACTTTGTGTTTTGTCCAAAATGCCAACATCCTAGTTCCTTGTACAGTTCCGTATGTGATAATTATTAATTTGGCCATCGTTCCAGTTACCTTCTCTCCTGACTATCAGTCTGAAGAAGAGTCTCGATCCGAAACGTCACCCATTCCTTTTCTCCAAAGATGCTGCGTGTCCCGCTGAGTGACTCCAGCATTTTGTGTCTATCTTCAGTGTAAACCAGCATCTGCGGTTCCTTATTAATTATTGTCCCAAACACTGAATTTGATAGTTCCGTGTGTATTTGCGTTACCTTGAGGCTGCCATCCCTGCAAACTCGAACTCACCTTCAATCCCCCTTTCATATACAAAGTTCCTCAATGTGTTGGAAGATTTATATGAGTACTAGACTAAGTGCAGATTCGTTGGGGCTGCACCCCCAACGCAATATTCCACCACTCACCCGTTCCCCCAACACAACCCGTCCCCCCAACGCAATATTCTACCAATCACGCATAGCCCCTAACTGCTCAGACGCGGCTCATTTCCTCTCATCCCACAGCACTCCCTCCCTCTCCTCTTCACCCTCCCTCTTCTTTCCCCTCTCCTCCTCTCCTCCCCATCCCTCCAACCCCCCCATCCCTCCTGACCTCCCCACTGCCCTCTTCTCCCTCTATTCCCCACCCCTACCTCCCCCACTCCCCCTCCTCTCCCTCTATTCCCCCACCTCCCCCACTCCCCCTTCCTACCTCATCAATCTCCCCACTCCCCCACCTAACCTCCCCAGGAAGAGGGTGGGTGGAAGAGGGACAGACAGACAGACACAGCACCTCAGATATGATCTCACCAACGAACATTACAGGCCGCCCTTTGCAGGTGCAGCAAGACTTTGTGTCTTCCCTACACAACCCTGCTGGTAATTAAGATTTGCCTTCCTGATTGCTGCTAGTTTTCTGTGTTTTATGTAAACCTTTCACTTATCTCCTTTTTCACTATTTTTATTATCTTATCTAATATCTTTACTTTTTCATCCCTAACCGAAAGCAAAAAAAAAACACACACCTATACACTATATCTCCCCATGGTGCTCTCGCTTTGATCCCCAATATGTCGTGGTATTCTTATTAGCTATCTTTTACGTTGGACTTTTGCTTGCCTTTTAATGCCATCCACTAATTTATTTTTATGTTTCCTTATTACTCCTCAATGCTTTGTATCAAAACCACCCCTAAATCTTTGAACTGGCTTTTAGAATACAATAAAAAATGCCATTCATTCTGAACACAGGGTTTCATGCTATGACAGACATGATGAAGGATTTAGTAAGGGACTCACTCAGTAATGAAACCATAATTGATTAACTTGGAGATTGCAAATAATTAACTCTACCAAGGTCCGAAAAATATATGTTAATTATTCAAATTGAAGGACGTATGATGCATTTGAAGGATTAAAACCAGGAAAAAGAGCAGGGCAATAGCTAACTTATGCATTCCTAATATTATCATTGTGAGTTTATTGAACAATTTGGCTTTGTCTAGGAATGATTGAAATTATAAATGTATTTAAATGTGAATCATTTAAAATCCGTTTACAATCTTAATACAGATTGCTTCAAGGGTCAGCATAAGTTGTGTGATCACCTTATGAGGCCATTTTGTCTGTTTTGAAATGTAGCTCCATATCCAGAGGATGAATTTATTTATTTTATTTCAGATTGGTTACAACGTTATTGCAATCAAAATGATCATTTTAGACCAAAACCGAGAAACTAATAAAATATTACATTATTGTGCCCAGTCCAAAAACTTTCATAATTCACAGTTCCATCTACCTATATATATGTTTGTAAGTAGGAAGGCATATGAGAAAAAATAATAGCTAAAGTGGAGAAATGCAAAAATATATAAAAATGCACTTATCCCATTTGAACCCTTTCAGATTTAAATCTTCCAACCAGAAATAAGTTAAATCCTAAATTCTGGGAATATCAAGATGTGAAACTCCTTTACTACCCTAAATTCTGCAGTATTGAGAAATTTACTTTTAAACTCAAAAGGTTCCTTGGCAAATTTACATGGTGCTGTGAGATTTTAATTGTGTTTTATTTCACCATAGTTATGGTGTTAGATCTTAAGAGTATTTTTTAAGATAGGTAAACTATCTTTGTTAGTGGTAGATCAAAGAATAACAAAGATATACACATCCGTGTGCACATGGTCAAAGGAAAGGCAATACACGTGTATGGCTGCAATGATGTAGATTCCTAAAGTAGTTCTGTATCCTCCACCTATTTCTAACTTGATTGTGGTGTGTGTGCATGTGTATTATATTCAGCGGGCATCATATACAGCCTTGTGTGTTTTTCTTAAACATTCTTGACAAGAATGCAGTCTATTAGTATTCTCTGCATGTAAAGTTCGCTGGAAATAAAGGGAAGGATGGCAATGCAATATTGATCTCTCACAAGTCCTTGCCAACTGCTGGTAAATGATTATCTGAAGGCTCTTTACTTCTACACTGGTCGAAGTACTTGATTGGGTAAGGAACCTGTAGAATCATGTATTCTGGAAAATCTGTGGGAAATTAGATTTTCGCTGAGAATCTCCCTTCAATACTCATCCTCTGCCTCTTGCTGTGCATAATGATAGTTTTCCTTCTACTGCTCGAGAGCTTCAGATAAGGATACAACACTCCTAACTAGCTTCTGAGATATCACGGATGATGAATCATCAATCCTGTCCAATGTGTAATGGAAAATGTCCCTAGAATGATATTTTGTAATGGTTGATGCCATTCCCAACTAGGATTCTATAGGTCCCACAGCTTTCATTCTGGCTCAGTCACCCGAGGAAGTCAAATCAACGAGTTTATTATCAAATGCATAGGTACAGTGAGATACAATGAAAAATCTTGCTTGCAACAGCATCAGTCACATCGGCTCAGACAAACGAACAAAAACAAATTATACGTAAATTACATATAAAATTTAAAAAAATGTTGCAACTGGCTGCCTCTTGCATTCCTGTGCACTGGAATTGCCAAACCAGGCCATGATGCAACCAGTCAATGTACCTTTTACAGTTCATCTGTAGAAACAAGTTAACGGTATTTGGCATGCCGCAGTGTCTCTTTAAACTTCTCAGAAAGTAGAGGCGCTGGCACGCCTTCTTCATGATTACATCTTTGTGCAATGTCGAGGGCAGATCATCTGGAATGTTAATGGCCCAGGAATTTGAAGCTGATAACTTACTCCACCACCTACCTATCAATAGAAATTGCTGCGTTGTCTCCCAGTTTCCCCTTTCTGAAAAGAACTATTCATTCCTTGGTAGACAAAAATGACGGAGAAACTCAACGGGTGAGGCAGCATCTATGGAGCGAAGGAAATAGTTGACGTCTCAGGTCAAACCCGTCTTCAGACTGATGTGGGGGTGGGGTGAGCGGAAACAAGAAAGTAAGAGGCGGAGACAGTGGGCTGTGGGAGAGCTGGGAAGGGAAGGAGAAAGCATGTTCCTTGGTCCCATTAATGTTGAGCGAGAAGTTGTTGTTACGGCATCACAAAACGAGATATTTAATCTCTCTATTATATGCTGGCTCATTACCATTTTGGTGTGGTGTAATCAGATAATTTATAGATGGCATTGGAGCTATGCTTAGCCATGCAGTTATGGGTGTAAAGAGAGTAGAGCAGGGGCTAAGCATGCGGCCTTGAGGTGTTCCTGTGTTGATGGTCAGTGAGGAGGAGTTGGTATCGATCTGCACTGACTGAGCTCTGCTGAGGAGGAAGTCAAGGATCCAGTTACCAAGGGAGATATAGAGGCGAAGGTCTTAGAGCATGGTGATGAGGGGATGATAGTGTTGAACACTGACTTAGTCAATGAACAGCAGCCTGACATTCGTGTTTCTGTTATCCAGATGTTCCAGAGCAAATTGGTCTTTGCTACAGCATTTCCTCTCTGTTCTCCCTGATCTCTGTTTGTATTCTACATAGATTTTCTGTTTGATTGCAATATAGATGTTACGATGGCTGATGGTAGAGTGGCTTGTGTTCAGAGTTGACAGAAGGTCAGGTGCTTTCCTGATTCTGAAGGCAACTTCCTGTCTCAGGATACTATCAATGATGTTGGCAATGCCCAGATTTGTGAACTGGTTCATGTTTTACCTGCATGATAATGAATCAAGGTTACCATGAGGCTATTGAAATGAGGAAAAAGACCCCTGTCTTAGCAAGATAGCTATAAGGTGAAAGAGTTGGGATGCCTCAGACAAATCTATTAACAATGATCTGAAGATTGCTGGGTCTATGGACCATTTGAACAGTCATCTGCAGAGGGGTTTCAGCATCTCGGTCTTAGCCTCTTTTCCAAAGGTCAAAGAGGTAGCTATTGAGCCAGAGATGGATCTATACCCCTAAATTTGTCTTTTATAATATAACTCAGGATGCACACAAAGATCAGGCTGAACAACACTGACAAGCACACAATCTTGCTACCCTTCCATCACATTTTCTAATGTTTAAGATACACCAAATTCCTGGGTGTTAATATTTAGCATGACCCATCTTGGACCTAGCACATAGATGTGATGATGAAGATGACACACTAGCACCTCCAACTTCTTAGGAATTAATACATTTTTGTATGTCTTTGGATACCCCAAAAAACATTTACAGATGTACTGCAGAAATTATTTTGACTGATTGTATCATGACCTGGTATGGCAATTCCAATGCATAAATGCAACAGGCTGCAGAAAGTAGTGGACTCAGCCCAGTTTATCATAGGCACAACCGTCGCCTCTGTCTAAAGCATCTACACAAGACACTCTCAGGAAAAAAACATTTATCTTGCCCAAAATGGCACCTATCCATGTCCTCCACAAATGTTGCCTGACCTGCTGAGTTACTCCAGCAATTTATGTTTTACTCAAGATTCCATGATCTGCGGTTCCTTGGGTCTCCATGCCCACTGCCAACATCGGGCAGGAGATACAGAAGCCCAAAATACCACTTCAACAGGTTCAGGAACAGCTACTTTCCTATAACTCGTAAGGTTGTTGAACCAACTTGGTCAATCTTAATACTATCTCGAAAAAGGAATAATATTGTCCACCTCTTGCACTACCATAGACTTGATTTTTCTAATTATGTTTTTATTTAGGACTTGTTTCTTTGCTATCTTCTTTCTTTTAAAAATTGTATGTGTAATTTGTGGACTTGCAGGTAGTGAGGATAGAGCAAAATTTAGATCAGTTACAGATATGAGCAGATGGAGTTTAATTTGAGTCAGTGTGAAGTGCTGCTCTTTACAAAGTTGAATACAAGGGGAATGTAATGGTAAGACCCTTAACAGCATTGATGTACAGAGAGATCTTGGGGTCCAAATCCATAACTCTCTGAAAGCTGCAACACAAGTGGATAGAGTTGTAAAAAAGGTGTGCTTGCCTTAATCGGTATGGGCAAGTCATACAAAATCCCTCGATGCATTTTATATATAATTAATTATTTCAGAACAGTGATGACCAACCTATTAAACAAATATGTTGTTTAATCATTTGTAAAAAACAGCAATTATTCCTAATTCCTAATTGCCATTTGGGAAACATATGGCGAGATATTTTCCTGACAGTCTTTCTCAAGAAGTTTTCTCATATCATTGTTAAGCAGGGAATTTCCAGTTTTAGTCCCTGCCATGATGAAAGAAGTATAATACTGTTCTATTATATATTAATTAACAGGAATTGATTGTCAGGATTTTCTACCGCTCCATTATTAGGTTGTGTAATTACCAGAATAGTAGAAAGCAAACTACATAGATCTAGATACAAAATGCTGAAGTAGCTCAGCAGGACCGGCAGCATCTCTGGAGCGAAGGAATGCTGCCTGTCCTGCTGAGTTACTCCAGCATTTTGTATCTATCTTCGATTTAAACCAGCATCTGCAGCTCCTTAATACATATATATAGATCTAGATGTAATGTGTACTCTATCTAATTCTATGCCCTTACAAATTTTGTGGATTCACTTTCTACAGAGGTTACCTGAACATTTCCAGAATTTTCCGTTCTATGTTTTTTTGCTTGCAATTCTGGTATCTCTTATTTTGAGGATATTTTGTCACCATTTTACACTGATCTGTGCAATACACATACTGGATTTGTTGCAACAGATTCCATATAAATGAATTAATGTGGTAATTTTGTCAACTCCAACACCAATGAAATAAAATGGAACAATGATGATCTGCTGAGATTCAGAGCACACGGCATTGGGGGTTCAGTATTGATGTGGATAGAGAACTGGTTGGCAAACAGGAAGCAAAGAGTAGGAGTAAACGGGTCCTTTTCACAATGGCAGGCAGTGACTAGTGGGGTACCGCAAGGCTCAGTGCTGGGACCCCAGCTATTTACAATATATATTAATGATCTGGATGAGGGAATTGAAGGCAATATCTCCAAGTTTGCGGATGACACTAAGCTGGGGGGCAGGGTTAGCTGTGAGGAGGATGCTAGGAGACTGCAAGGTGACTTGGATAGGCTGGGTGAGTGGGCAAATGTTTGGCTGATGCAGTATAATGTGGATAAATGTGAGGTTATCCATTTTGGTGGCAAAAACAGGAAAGCAGACTATTATCTAAATGGTGGCCGACTAGGAAAAGGGGAGATGCAGCGAGACCTGGGTGTCATGTACACCAGTCATTGAAAGTAGGCATGCAGGTGCAGCAGGCAGTGAAGAAAGCGAATGGTATGTTAGCTTTCATAGCAAAAGGATTTGAGTATAGGAGCAGGGAGGTTCTACTGCAGTTGTACAGGGTCTTGGTGAGACCACACCTGGAGTATTGCGTACAGTTTTGGTCTCCAAATCTGAGGAAGGACATTATTGCCATAGAGGGAGTGCAGAGAAGGTTCACCAGACTGATTCCTGGGATGTCAGGACTGTCTTATGAAGAAAGACTGGATAGACTTGGTTTATACTCTCTAGAATTTAGGAGATTGAGAGGGGATCTTATAAAAACTTACAAAATTCTTAAGGGTAGATGCAGGAAGATTGCTCCCGATGTTGGGGAAGTCCAGGACAAGGGGTCACAGCTTAAGGATAAGGGGGAAATCCTTTAAAACCGAGATGAGAAGAACTTTTTTCACACAGAGTGGTGAATCTCTGGAACTCTCTGCCACAGAGGGTAGTCGAGGCCAGTTCATTGGCTATATTTAAGAGGGAGTTAGATGTGGCCCTTGTGGCTAAGGGGATCAGAGGGTATGGAGAGAAGGCAGGTACGGGATACTGAGTTGGATGATCAGCCATGATCATATTGAATGGCGGTGCAGGCTCGAAGGGCCGAATGGCCTACTCCTGCACCTAATTTCTATGTTTCTATGTTTCTAAATCACGTTGATCAACCATTTGATTCTTAATAATTTTGACTGCAGAACCTAACATGTGAATGTTCTGTCAGTCTTTACAGTATTCTAAAATGAATTGAAAAAGTCAATGATCAATGCAGTATTCATAAAACACAGTTTTCACTGCTTGACGAAAGGTATTAGTATTGTTGTAGAAAGATAAACATTTATTCGAAGATACTGATGTCACTTTAACCTTAAAGATGGGCAAATGCAGAATGACATTTCTGTCAGGTTTGAGAAGATGTGAAGTGTTAGAAGTGTCACATTTTAGCAATAGTTGCACAATACATAAATTTGAGTGGACAGACCGCCACTTGGGAACATCACATCGCTGCACTGTGACAGTTCCTAATAAAGTCAATGACACTTAACAGATCTGTTCACTAGGTCAAAAATATTCTCCGTAGGTTCTTTGCTACATTCCAATATAAAAAGGTTACCTGCAGTGCAACCTTCTGAAAGGCTTTTAGCCATTAAAAAAGCCATTTAGCCAGAAAAAATCTGATAAATGGCATATTTGAGACTTTGGTGGTGCCGCTTTTGGCAAATTTTGCAATCTTTAGTTTAGTTTAGAGATACAGTGCAGAAACAGGCCATTCGGCCGACCGAGTCCGCGCTGACCAGTGATCCCGCACCCCAACACTATCCTACACACACACACACACACACACACGAGGGACAATTTACAATTTTACCGAACCCAATTAACCTACTAACCTGTAAGTCTTTGGAGTGTGGGAGGAAACCAGAGCACCTGCAGAGAACGTACAGACTCCGTTCAGACAGCACCCATGGTCAGGATAGAGCCCGGGTCCCTGTCGCTGAAACACATCAACTCTACTGTTGCGCCACTGTGCCACCCTTTTGGATTGTTAGATTTGAGACATTGATGTTATTTCTATTAACACCTCATCATTCTTCTTTCAATTCACTTCTTTTTAGATCATGCACACCATGATAATACATTTTACAGTGAACCAGGTAGGTTGAAACGCAACACAGAATCTGGGGTGCAGACGAGTAGGAAGGAAGTGCGGGATCCATGGCCCTGGTGTTTTGGAGGGTCCACGAGATCTGGAGCCTGATGTATTAAAAGCAGCATCGGTACTGGATATTAGAGGGAGTTTGGGAAGTTGGGCTTCAGAAGGTTGAAAAGGAAGGAGCAATCATCACATGGTGATCCAGATCAGATGGCAGATTATCACAGTTTTATTGTAGTGATATCATAGATTTAAAAAAATATCACTATACAATTGCAAAACATTTAACACAATACTGAAAATTAAATAATTGTGAACACAATGTTAGATATATATCGGGAGCACAATGCTTCGACACCTTTGTATTTGGGTGAGCCTGAAACTGGGATTGCTGTATCGTAATTTACCGTAAATATGATCGTAAATATGATCAGCCATGATCATATCGTCGGTGCAGGCTCGAAGGGCCGAAGGGCCGAATGGCCTACTCCTGCACCTAATTTCTATATTTCTATGTAATTTAAGCAGATTCACTCACTGCAGTCAAGGTAGCTGTGAGAATCAATTTTTGTATCCATCCTGTAGTTTTATCCATGACCTTCAATCTTAAAATCATTTTACAGCATTTATCAGATGCCCTTTGAGAGCTCATATATATCACATCAACTACATTTTCCTCATCAATTTCTGTTCTGTTTTAATCAAGAACTTTATCGCTCTGGCAGAAAGATAATGAACAATCCTAAGAGATTATTCAGGTATATAAAGAGCAAGAGAGAAAGGGCCTCTTTAAGGACCAATACAATTTTCTATGTGCCGAGCCATAGCAGATGGGCCAGGTGCAAATGAATACTTCTGTATTTATTGAAGAGAAGATGATGGAAGCAAAAGAACCGAGGGAAATGAGTAGTGGTGCATTGGACCATATCGAATTGCAAAAGGGGAGGTGCTAGCAGTCTTAAAGAATGTTAAGGTGGATAAATGCCTAGGCTCTGACCACATGTATCCTTGAACATTGTGCGAAGCTAGAAAAGAAATTGCTGGGCACAGGCATTTTTAGCCATGGGCAAGGATGACTAGAGGATGGCTATTTTTTTAAGAAGAGCTGCTAGGGAACTAAAGGCCAGTGAGCCTGACATCAGTGAGTGGGTAATTTACGAGAAGGATCCTGAGGGACAGGATCTATCAGCATTTTAATAGACAAGTGCTGATTTGGGATAGGCAGTATGACTTTGTGCATGGTTAGTCCTGTTTCTCAAATTTCTTAAGAGTCATTTTTTGAAGTGATCACTAACAGTATCGACAACGGCAGGACAATGGATGGTATCTATATTGAACAAAAAAAAGAGAACAGCTGGAAGAACAATGAGCAGCATCTGTGGAGGGTAATGGACAGTTAACATTTTGAGTCAAGACCCTTCATATAGATTTGTTGTCTACATAGACCTCAGCACGGACATCAACAAAGTCCTGCATGATGGGTTGACAGGAAGGTTAGATAACACGGAAAAAAAAGCGAGCTAGCCAGCTGGATTCAAAATTGATTCGGTGAAAGGAGTCAGAGATGGTCGTGGAGGGCTGTTTATCTGTTTGGAGGCATATGACCAAGGTTGGCCCAGGAATCTGTGCTAGGTCCACTGATGTTAGTCATCAACATTAACAACTTGGTTGACTATGTGATTAGTAAATTTGCAGATCACATAAAAAATGGTGGTACAGTCGACGCAAGGATGTGCTAAGTTTACAAAAAGCAGATCCGAAGGGTATAAGATAAAATCATGAGAGGCAGAGATAGGGTCAATTTTTTTTCCAGAGTAGACATCCAACACTAGAGGGTATAGGTTTAAACTGAGAGAAAAGGTTTAAAAGAGACACGAGGGGCAATTTCTTCACACAGAGGGTGGTGTATATATGGAATGGGGTGCTAGAAGAAGCTACGGAGGTGGATAAAATGGCAGTTTAAAAAACACATTTAGTCAGGTACATGGATAGAAAAGGCTTGGGGGAATATGGGACAAAGGCATGCTCAGCTATAAAACCTGGTCAGCATGGACGAGTTTGGGCAAAGGGCCTATTTCTATGATCTTTACCAGTTGCATGTGGGTTTCCTCCAATTAATCTTCAATTGGCCAAGTGAATTCTAACTCAGTTCCTGATTATTGTTTCCAGAAATTGACCCATTACTGAGGTTGAATTGCCTGGTCCAGGGCATGATGGAAATCTGAAACAAAACTAAAAAAATGTTAAGAACATTCAGCAGGGTAATCACCACGGGTAGAGAGGGAAACAGAGATGATACTTCATATCAAGGAGCCTTCATCAAAATATGATCATCAAAGTATCGGAGGGTCGGGAAACGTCAATGTGTGGAATAGGCATTATGAGGCAAACAAAATATCATTGAATAATTTGCAATGTTTCACACAAGATCTTGGCCATCTATCACCTTTATCCTAATTGACCCCACTTGACAAGTCCTTGACAGCTCCAATGCAATCCAAAAGTCGATCTTCGTGTTTAAATATCTTAACAGTTTTAACTACCCTAATTCTGGAACCACTCTCGGGGCCGCAGCCTCCCACCCGACCTTGCCCCTACTTTCATTTTCCGCCTCTGACCGTTCGCCCACCTCACCCAGGTCTGTCCTTCAACAGCCTCCGTTTCCTTTAAGTCCATGGATATCCTTTAGTTTGTATCTCCGAGAGTGCCTTGAACGCCACAGTACTTTTAAATTCGCCACACAAAGTAGATTTGTTGTTGACGACGGGCGATTATTTAACGGTGGAGAACAAATAATTGGCCGCCGGCCCGGGAGGACTAGGCCTCTGCAGTTGCCATGGTAACAGAATCAAACCACGAGCGCTTCCAAACGGCCGCCGCTGCCGCCGCTCCAACACCTCCACTCGCGACCTGCTGTCTTGAGTTATTTAACGCCGACAGTCGTTTAATTTAATTCTATCTCCGTGCCTGTAAGAACATGGCTCACACGAGAATTTCTGCCAAACTACCTCCGCATATCGACCCGACCAAAGCACCGGTCGCTTTCGGGGAGAGAGCTGTGCCCAAACTCAGCCGGGAGCTGGTCGATCTTGATCTCATCACTAGGCAGCGAGCGCTCATGGCCCTCTGTGACCTCATCCACGACCCCGAGTTAGCTTATACGGCCGTGATGGTCGGTAAGTGCGTCACCAAGACCCCTCTCCCCAGCCCACCCACAATGTACACCAGTGAAGATATCAAATTAAAAGAAAGTCGAGGTGGCGGAGTTGGGGTTCGAACCATGTTCATGTTGGTCCTTCCAATATTTTCCACCGAGTGTGAGGGAATGCAAGGGAATCCCGTTGTTAATGGTGTAATAAATTGCATAGAAAGCATGTATAAACCCCACAAAAAGATTAGCGTGAGATGTAAATAAGGAAGACTGGAAAATTAAGGCCAATTCTCATGATTGTCATAATTCCAAACTTTGGAAAATGGTGAGGAATAAATGGATTAAAATTAAAGAAAATCTGCAGTTGCCGGAAATCTGAAATGAAGGCAGAAAATGCTGGAAATGTTCAGTAGATTAAGCAGCATCTGTGGAAAGAAAGGTAAAATTAAAAAATGGTCATTGACCTTTCATTAAAATAGGAAAAGTGAGCAAAGGAATTACACTGCCTGTGAGATGGGATAAACTGAAAATGTTGAAAATACTCAGCAGGTTAGATGGCATCCACAGAGAGAGAATAATTGAACTAATGTTAACAATTGATGACCGCACAAGAGGACTGAAGAACAAAAAATGCTAGAAAATCAGCAGATTATGCTCACATCTATAGTAAAATAAACAGCTAACGTTTCAAGTTGAGAACTGTCTAACCTTTCTAATGAAAGGTTTTTGAAATGAAATGTTAACTCGCTATCTCTTCCGACAGATCAGCTTGGCTTGCTAAGTACTTATAGCATTTTCAATTTTAATTTTCCAGCACCTGCAGTTTTTTTTCGATTTTTCAGATTGAAGATCTTGATTCCAGCATTTTCTGATTTTGTTTCAGATTTGCATCAAGTGTAATTTATTGATTTTCATTAGCATCTGAACTGGCCAGTTGTGATACAAACTGTGAAGGGTGGTTCCCGGGGATAATTGAATTTAATTTTGAGTCCCAAGGGCAGCAGGCTGCCAAATGAAAAGCAAAATACTGTCCTTGGGTTTATATTAGGCTTCATTGGAGCTGTGTAATAGGATAAGGAAAATGGAAGAGTGAAAATGTAGTTATTTGCCAATTGAATCATATAGTCTTTGGTAATAAGCCTTGGCTTGCCAATTCCTGTGGAGTCCTTGTGCTTGTTTTGGGATTTTATTTGTTTAAAAAAAACAAAACCAAAGAAATTTCTGCACAATTGTACATTACAAATAGTTTCCAAACATTATAGTGGTAAACATTAAAGATTAGTAGTAATCTCTGTGGTCATTGAGAACAGGTTTTACTTTGGACTGTCAGCCAGACAAGAACCATGTTGCAGGATGCAGAAGTTACAAGTGAGTTCCCGGAGGTTGCAGGTGGTTGCCGGAGGTTGCAGGTAGTGGAAGCAGGTAGGGAGACTGACAAAAATCTCCGGGAACCGCACGGAAACCTTGGGTGGGGCGTAAAGTCTCCAGAGGTTTCCATTCAGGTTTCCTAAGTGGGACAGGGGCATAACTGTTCCTTTAAATTGTGCAACTTCAGATCAAGTAGGATTATGAAAACTTATTTGGCCTGTGAATGACCAAGAACAATATGTGACTTAATTTAATCTGGGTTGGCCAGAAATTGATGCTACATGCGAATTGACACCACTGGTTGTTAAACATGTGCTGGACATGCCTTTTTTGCACAGGCATGACTTTCCCTGGGAAATGTCCCATTGAATTGTTAGGAATAAATCAACATGGATAGAGTCATTATGTTTAAGAGGGAACTGCAGATGCTGGAAAATCGAAGGTAGACAAAAATGCTGGAGAAACTCAGCGGGTGAGGCAGCATCTATGGAGCGAAGGAAATGGGCAACGTTTAGGGTCGAGACTGAAGAAGGGTCTAGAACTGAAACGTTGCCCATTTCCTTCACTCCATAGATGCTGCCTTACCTGCTGAGTTTCTCCAGCATTTTTCTCTACCTTGGATAGGGTCATTATTACACTTTACTCCCGAAAAATTCAATTGTCAAGTATGCTTTGCTGTGAAAATATAAACATTAGGTGATCAAACTGTAGATGTTACAGAAGGAATATATCACCCATTTTTAGTTTTTTTCAAAGCAGCTGAGCCTCTTCTGTCTAATTCATGAGAATAATGAAAATTAAACTGAAAATTACTCCATTTAATTCACTTTCAGTTCGGAAACAACCATTGCAGCCCAATTGTTCATTCAATGTCATGTTTTATGGCTTAGTGTTATCCAAATTGTGGGATTAATTCTGGATGTTCTTGCATCATATATGAAGGGGCTGCTTTAAGATTGTTATGAACACCTATAAATATGCTTTAATATCCTAATTTGATTTTATGGATTTCAATTTAGCTCGATGGCTAATGTTGGATATTTTTGCTTTCTCTAGGTTGTATGCCAAACTTGAAGCTCCTATTGTGTGATGATGATGCTACTGTCCGCCGGAAGTCCACAGAAATTTTCTATATTTTGGCCACCCATAGTATTGGGAGGTAAGAGGAACTAATTTTAAAGCAGCTCAGAGTCTCTTGATGAAAATGGATGACAGATGGAAATTAGACATGTGGGGTTTAGTTGGGCTGTGCAAGGGACCAATGGATAGCAGGATGTTATGTGGATTCATAGTTCTGATGTAAAGCATGTAAGCTAACATCATGGTAAAGGTCTATATAGTTAATATTTGCTGGAAGATTATGATGATAATCACCATTAATAGTTGCATAGTAATTGTGGATTGTAGTGGCCACAATCATTTAGGGACATTCCAATTTAACCCTGGCATATGCCATCTTGTCTTGCACGCTGCCTTGTGTTAAAAATAAGGCACATTTCCATAAGTGAACCCAATGAGATGTAATAATGTGTTTAGAAAAAGCTGACTTATGTGGAGGGTGACCACAGCTGGACTCCAATGTGCTCACTTTGTGGTTTAAATTATGCATGCTAGGTGTGGTTTAAATTATGCATGCTAGGTTACCAGTGAGTAGCCTACTCACTGATGTATATGTCAGTGACTATTTGCTGCTAGGAGATTTTTTTTAGTTGTATTTTAATTTGGAATGTAATTAACGGTTTCCTAGTGGTCACGAAACCGAGCAGTGAGCGGAGATAAAATTCAGTTCCAATTCAGATGATTATTTTAAGTTGTGATTGTGTCATCTATCTCATATCAGACAGTATACCTGGCCAAGTGCTAAAGAGCAGTGCAGACCATCTGACTGGGATATTCAAGAACGTCATCATCTCTTGTTTCTGTAGTCCGAGGATCCTTCCTGCTTCAAAAGGGCATCTAGTGTAATGGTGTGCAAGAAGTTCTTCAGAGAGTTTGATTACGGCATAAATCAACTCCTGACTTAGGATCCATTTCAGTTTACCTATTGCCACACCAGGTAACAGCAAATGCTATCTCACTGGCTCTCTTCTCTGCTCCAACCCATCTGGATAGAAGGAAGACACTCAGCCGTCCCCACCATTGAAAGCATCTATATGAAAGGGTATCTCAAGAAGGCAGCATTTATCATCAATGATCCCCACCATCCAGATCATGCCCTCTTCTTGCTGCTACTGATGAGCAGGAGATACAGAAGCCGATGTCCCACACCACCAGGTTCAAGGACGTCTACTTTCCAACAACTATCAAGTTCCATCATGCTCCAAGCCCGTGCCTCACCTTGACACACCTATTTCTTCCCTCCCTACCCCTTTCCATCTGCATTTCGTCCTCTGGCTTTGCAATTCGCCACTCTTCAATCTTTTTGTCTCCTTTGGTTCACCTATTATTTGCCAGGCTTTGTCCTGACCCTCCTCTCTTCCAGCTTTCTCCCTCCCCCCCTCACCGCAATCAGTCCGAAGAAGGGTTCCAACATGAAAAGTCACGGAACCCTGTTCTCCAGGGATGCTGCTTGACCCACTGAGTTACTTCAGCACTTTGTGTCTTTTTTTGTAAACCAGCATCTGCAATTGTTTGTTTCTACACTATGGATTAACTCTTGCACAACCATGGACGTTTTCTATCTGTGTATTTTTGCACTAATATCTTTTTTTTTTGCAGTCTTATTCTTGTCAATTAGAATTTCTGCCTATATTTTTCATTGTACCTGTACTTTACCGTACTTGATTATGTGGCAATAAACTCCACTTGACGACTTTACTAGGATGCTGCTTGAATTAGAAGGTGTTAGCTACATGGAGAAGCTGGACAAACTAGGATTGTTTTCTCTGGAGTTTTGAAGGCTGAGGGGAGACTTTCTCACAATTTTTTTTTAAATTATGAGAGGCTTAGATAGTGTACACAAATGCCAGGCATTGACTATCTTCAGTAAGTGAGAATCTGACCAATTATCCTTGCCATTCAATTGCATTTTATTTGTTTACAGATGCTACTTGACCTGCTGAGTATTTCCAGCATTATTTTTTATTTTGGATTTCCAGAAACTGCTGAATTCTGCATCATACAGTTCTGACAATTTTTTCTCGCTGTATTGTGCTAATTTATTTCCGTCCTTTTGGAATTCTCCAGACAGCTCAGATAGAATTAGTGATTCATCGCCATCTCTTAGATAGCATCATCAGCATCTCTGTCATCTAGACAATCTAGTCTCTACGCTATCACAGACATTTCCTATGTTCTCTTCACCCCATGCTGGGATTTCTGCAACTTAAAACATACTTTTCTTCTCAGTTTTCCAGTTCTGATTAAATGTCATATTCCTTGAATGAATAAAATATTTCCCTTTGCCAAATAAAAGATGGTTCTCTTTGTGGCTTTTCATCCATTTGTGAAGTTACCTTTACCTAGCAAATACCAAAGTTTACCTTAACACTATAAAATTATAATCAATTTGGAGCCTAATAATGTTATAATGGCCACTAAGTTTTAATGAGCAATTAAATAATGTTAACATCTCAGAAAGAATGTTGAGATAAGTCTGAAAGCTACTTTTTAAAGGCACCCAATCCCACCTACTCTTCACTTCCCATCCCACCAGCATTGTTCCTATGAGTTCAGATTTATTTTCCCCTGGTCTCAAGTCACAATGCAGCTTTCAGAAAGATTAGATGGAAAACCTTTGATGTTGAAAAATGTTGCTCCACAATATTATAACTTCCCAAAGCTTGTACCAACATCTAGATAATTGTGCAACCTTTTCTGTAAATCAAATGCACACTGGATAAATTAATGCCATTTCATCTCTTATGTAAATTATCAGGAGCGACCCCTTCTATGGTTTGGGACTACTGCAAAGCTGGGACTCTGCCTGAAGAGTCTATAGGTTATACATCAGTTTCAGTCTATACTTGTTTGATTGTATTCCCTGTAAAGATCTAGGATATCTTAATAACACGAATGCCACAATACGATAGAGAAATCCCTCTACTATAGTAGAGATGCCAGAGAAATCCAATAAGAAACACCTTGCCTCACTGATCTGCTATTTGAATTCATCAGACAAGGTTGAAATGAGCAGTAGCAGTAGTTAGTGGGAAGGTGCTTATTATGATTAACAAGATAATTTAGCTCTATCATTCTGCTAAATGTTTGTGAAACTATAATGAAAGCCATGAAAAAAAATTATGTTGTTCAAAGGATCATATTTATAAAATTGCTTGTTGTCTATTTTTGTGGTGAGCAATGAATTTTTATTTTAATCATGCATTAAAAAACTAGATATGATGTATACAGTAGGTGCCATGTAATAGCATTGGATGCCACTGCTCTCGTCTTGGTATTAAACCATCTAATACAATGAGAAAAATCATGGACGTTAAATCACACAGTTAAGTCTTTAATTTCATCCACTGCATCACACATGTAAACATCCTGTGTAGTTTTGCAAGCATGATAGCAGCATGATAATTACATAATGCATATAAACATTGCAATGCAGGTTTTGTCCACATGCAAGATCAGAAATGTTAATGAAAATTCAATGAATGTTGGTGCAATTAATTTTTTTTGTTGAGTTATTGATCATACAAATTCTTTAACTGCATAAACTGTTGCTATTGATACACAAAAAAACATATTTGCATTATTATTAAAGCTTAGCTTTAAGGTTAGCTAGTTGGCAAAAAGTGTTAACAACAAAATGTTAACAAAACAAAAGCCCATCTCATGCTAATATTATATATTTATTATGCAATACTTTTATTTTTACCATTTTCTTTCTTCCTGAAGGTTTGCAATTATGGAATTTGAAGCAATTGCTCCACTTGCTGATCTGCTCAATGATCCTGTGGATATTTGTCGCAGAAACATGCACATGGCTCTCGAGATGCTTTCAGAGATTCCTTCAGGTAGGAAACTTTGTTCGAAAGAGTGAGAACATTAATTGCATGTATGTTAAGATTAACCGATGTGTTATTTTAGGGCCACTGTGGTAAATTCAATAGTTTGGGATATAGAAGTATTCCCAATGTTGACCTTTTAAAAACCAAACTGGTTTTATTGATGTTATGAAATTACTAACCGAAATGCTGTCCAATGAAAAAATATTTTTTCCCTAATTGTAAAATTTGTCTGTGGCGGTTTTCATTTTGTTCCCATATCCTTGCTGAGCAATTAGTGAAAATGATAATTGCTAAACATGATTTAAAAAAAAAATCTCATGACTGAAATTGGTCCTAGATTGGTTCACCACGAAGTATTCCATCCGAGGCATGAGTTGTGAAAGGAATTCTTTATAGCTATCACTTTGTCGTAACTATTATGTTTTCTCCCAGCTTGTTCAGCTATTGGTTTGAAACAATGTGAATTCAGTATTGGTAATTTATCCATTAATCTGTGTATTTTATTTATTATGATTCTTGTCTATTGAGTAGCTTATTTGTTGCATGTAATTTACTGGCTTTTCCTTGAGTAAAAGGAAAAGATTATTCCAATGCATTTGCAAAAAGGCAAAGGACCAATAGGAGGCAGCACTATGTTGAAGAAATAGTGAAGTTCTGAAACTGTCTTGTTTCTCAATGTGTGAAAATGAATATATTTAGGCTAATATATCATTAACTCACATGTTTAGTCCGTATGCGTCTATATTTGAATTTGACAATGTGCAAAATGTAGAAGCTAGTATTAACAGAAGTGTTATTAAAAGGAATAGGGAAATATTTTTTTGGGTTGGATAAATATTGGGAAATGGGCAGTAATTCAACCTTTTACTCATCAGAGATTTACTTTATAGTCATAAATTGATTGGAGTCCAGTTTGTTTTACAAGCAGATTGATGTAGTCAAAGATATTTACCCCAAAGAGGAAGTGATAAATATTTGAATTTAAGGAATATCTAATACAATGAACCCGTGTGATGCAATACATTTGGCTGGATTGGTTTTGTAAAGGACTGACAATTAGATCATGGCTGATTGGGATCCGAGTTTTCCATAAATTTATTTATAGATTAAGAGCTTTCAAGTTCAAGTTTACATGTATTGTCACATGCACCGATTGGTACAGTGAGATTTGAGTTACCATACAGCCATATGAATAAAAAGAACACAACACACGATAGAATTTAACATGACCATCCCCACACAGCAGAATCAGCGTTTCTCACTGTGAGGGAAGGCAATAAAGTTCAGTCATCTTCTTCTTTGTTCACCCGTGATCGGGGCTTCGAGCCCTCTGCAGTCGCCGCTACGGCGGCCCGATGTTCAGGCCCTCTCGCCAGGATGATCCAAACTCTGACGTCAGAACGGAAGAACATTCTCAGTGGTTTGGAGTTTCTGAATTGGCCACTTATTACCGGAGACCGCGGCTCCCGAATTCTACAGGCCGAGCTGGGCGGAGATTCAACATTGGCGGCTCTCAGCAAAGGGATCCCAGGACTCCGCGATGTTAAAGTCAGCGCCACCCATGGCTGGGATCTCCGCAGACCACAGCTCCACGGTTTTAAAGTCGGCAGTCCCAGCACACCGGCCCCATTAAGGCATCGCCTGCTCCGCGATGGTACTTCAGTGCTGCGCAGGAAAGGCCGCGCCAATCCAGATGGTAGGCCGCGAGGAGGGGGCGAAGATGCGGCTCGGAGGAAAGACGCATCTCGACCAAGGAGTGACTGAGAAAAACAGTTTCCTCCTTCCCCCACATAAAAAGACTAAAAGACCTCCAAAACAAAACTTTCTGACAGCCTAAAATTTTTTTTAAATGAAAGGACGAAGAGCTGCAGGCGATGTTGCCATACGCAACGGTGCCCCCTACCTCCTGCCCCCTACCCTTTGTATATACTTTTGAGCAAAATCAACAAATTCCTTGCGAATTATTCATCTTTAACTGTTATGGATACAGCTGAGCTCGATAGATGATTCCATTGATCTAGACCAAACCTTTAAGATGTAAATCACCAGACTGTAGGAAATAAAATGCTTATAGCTAGAGATTTACTGAAAGTGGATAACATTTTTATCATACATAATCTAGTTGATGTAGAATAGTATTAATTTTCTGTAAGAAATTGATACAACATTGGATTGAAATGTGTGTGGGTACTATTCTGTTGACGTATTGATCCCATCGCATTTGTTTCCTAGTTTGAATTTGTGATCAGGAAACTCAAATTTGCCAGATTTATGGACTGTTTGTTTTTATTAATTTGGCAATTCAACCTGAGTTCAGTAATATTGTTGTGG
Organism: Amblyraja radiata; assembly: GCF_010909765.2. NCBI lineage: Eukaryota > Metazoa > Chordata > Chondrichthyes > Rajiformes > Rajidae > Amblyraja > Amblyraja radiata. The sequence goes on along the minus strand of NC_045980.1, from coordinate 24,862,474 downwards.
TCATCTTCTATAATTAGATTTTTGTTTCTGCTTCTATTTTCATATTGTTTTCGTTTTTTTTTTTTTAAATTCTAAACTTTTTTTTGTTTGTCAAGTGAATGGAGGTTTTATTAAATAAAAACATAGTAATTACAGAATATAGACAATGAAAATTTGCTACAGTTCTTTTATGAATCTTTTGACAGTGTCTCCAAAGCTTAATATGTGTTAGTTGATGGCACCCATCAATTATCTTTTACAGTGTAGGCAGTATATGTACTGGACCGGCTGCGTGTTACATGGAATGCTCGCTTATGAAGTAAACAGCATTTATTGAAATCACATATTGCATATTTTTTATATAATTAAAAAACGTAATTTAATGAGTCTAAATTATAAAATATAATTATATATACATATACTTTAATTTTTGCAATGAAATGGATAATTCTCTATGATTGAATAAACTACAGCTGGCAAATGATCTACATTATATCACAATTGTTGTGTTTCCGTGGAAAACGTCTTGATAAAGAAAAATTGGGATTTACTCCATGGTTTGTGGAAAGCCACATTTTAAAGCCATGTGGGCTGTAAGGTCCATCATTTTCTTTCTGGACCCAACTGTTTCAGCATGCGAAGGAATAGCCTTTCAGTGGTTAAGTGTATACGATAGATATCGAATTTCGCAGCTGGACTGGAAATGTTAACTATCTCTCTTTCCACTGAGCATTTCCAGTATTTTCTGTTATCTTGTTTTGAATCGCAAGGTTTTCAGTGCAATGCAATTAAAACTTGATTTAAACTGGAGGGAATCATGTGTCTGGTCATTTCTGGTCATATTACACAATTGAACCATTATAAAATGTGGTCAATTTGTCAGGCTTGACTATAGCGCATCTAACAAGATCTTGATGCAAGTATACAGTTTATGACGTCGGACATCATGCAGAGGCACATAAATTGGATTGAACAATCTGTGGCATGACAATCATTTGGCAGCCATAAATAAAACTGGTCATCATCCTGTTCAAAAGGGAACTGCAGATGCTGGAATATCGAAGGTACACAAAATTGCTGGGGAAACTCAGCGGGTGCAGCAGCATCTATGGAGCGAAGGAAATAGGCGACGTTTCGGGCCGAAACCCTTCTTCAGACTCCACAAAATTGCTGGGGAAACTCAGCGGGTGCAGCAGCATCTATGGAGCGAAGGAAATAGGCGACGTTTCGGGCCGAAACCCTTCTCACAAAATTGCTGGGGAAACTCAGCGGGTGCAGCGGGAGTCTGAAGAAGGGTTTCGGCCCGAAACGTCGCCTATTTCCTTCGCTCCATAGATGCTGCTGCACCCGCTGAGTTTCCCCAGCAATTTTGTGTACCCTGGTCATCATCCTGCTGCTTTCTCCATTCTGTTGAAAGCAGGACTTCAGAGTTTGGGATTTTGTTAAATGAGGAGATGAAAGTATGAAGAATAACATTGTGCTTTTTGGCCAGATAAATTCCTACTAGCTAATTTAGTCGGTGCCACTGTGGTCATAATGCTCACAGCACTTCTTGAATGGGAGCTTGTGGCGAGAAATTGCAGGCAAGGCCAGAGGATTAAGGAGTGATGTGCAAATGAGGAAGCTTAGAACAACACTTATTATTCCTGACATTTTTAGAGGCGTAGGCACATCTAATCTCTTGAGTTTTTAAAGGAGCATAATTGTACCTATGCCTCTCTGTACTTAGGATTTGTTGGGTAGTAGTAGAGTTATACAGCACGGAAACGCAATCATGCCGACCAAGATGCCTACCTGAGCTGGTCTGAAGAAGGGTTTCTGCCCGAAACGTTGCCTAATCCTACGCTCCATAGATGCTGCTGCACCCGCTGAGTTTCTCCAGCTTTTTGTGTAGCTGAACTGGTCCCCTTTACATGCGTTTGTCCCATATCCTCCACTAGCTTATCTTCATAACTCAAGCCCTCAAGCTCCAGAAACATCCTCTTGAATCTTCTCTGCATCCTCTCTTGGTTAACAACAATGTTACATCTCAATGCTTCATCCATTAGGCAAACATGCCATGCACCTCACCTTCTTCACTATTTAGTCTACATGTGGCATGATTTTCAGGGAACTGTGCATTATTCATCCTTAAAATTACATGATATTCAGTCTGAACTGATTTGTTTTAAGGTCAATGTCACAGTCAATCTCAGCTTCAAGATCACTTCAGATGACAGCTGTGCTACACATAATAGTTTTCTTTACACTGAAGCATTAGAGAGGTCTTTCAAGCTTGATGTTCTAGGATACTTGATTTAATATACATTAACTTGAGAGAGAGGAGGTGGCATTCTGTAAAATATGGTTTGACATCATTGCAGCCCTTCCAAAGATTCAGCTTATCGTTGACAGCACTCATGGCATAGGGTGTTCCTTGAAGAAGCCTGAGTTCTGAAAAACTAGAAAGGGTTTCTACTCTCTTGATGAGCATGGAGTTGATCATGAAAAACATCTTCTTTAATTCACTGCCTAGTTTTCTGGAAGCTCACATGATATCTTCATTCCTAGGAACTTTCCTTTGTCAAACATCTTTAATAAACAATGCTATCGTGAGGGATGAATCTTGGAAGGAAAGGATTAAGTTGTATTTGTATGACTTACATAACAGTGGATCATTCCTCCAATGAGAGCCATTGTATTTCTGGGATGTTAGTGGCGAACAATAATAGCTTTCTCAAGTTAAAATTCTAGATACACAAGTCAGGGGACATGTTACACTGGACTCTGTTATAGTGGACATTTTACAAGTTGTGTGGATACACAGATCAGGAGACATATTACAGTGGATTCTCTGCAGATTTAGATTTTGCAGATGTGACATATATGCTCTGCAACCTTGCTAGCAGCAGGGCACACCAGATGTCTGGAGCGGTCCAGCAAGGAGATAAGGTGTCAGAGAGTTAGAAGTCATAAGAAGACGAATAGGGTCAATTTGATGGGAATTGGATCAACAGTGGATGAGTTGTCCGAACAAGATGAGGAGAAGGACACACAGTGCTGGAGCAACTCAGCATTTCTGGAGAACATGGATAACATGGATAGGTGATGTTTCAGTTAGAGAAACGTCAGCTATCCATGTTCTCCAGAGATGCTGCCTGACCTGCTCAGTTACTCCTGCACTTAGTGTCCCTTTGTGTATTAACTAGCATCTGCAGTTCTTAGTTTCTACAAGATATGGAGAAGCTAGCGCAGGGGAACGGTTATGTTTGGTTGTGCATCTAAGGATTCTTTTCAAAATTTAACATGATCCATGATGGTCCCTTCCCATTATTTAATCCTTTCTCCATTCCATGTCGATAATATAATATTTAAAAATTCTCCTCACATGTTAAATGGCACGGAGAGTATATAACGGATCTTAATAACTCATTTTGAATCATGAGATTAAGTTGAAGATTGATCTAACGATAACCAAGAAACACAGTGGTCAACTAACAATTGAGTGAACAGAATGGGGTAATATTTTTTCACTTTCTTCACACCAGACAAATGTTAATATTCGCTCAAATGTTAATATTCACTCAGCAAGGACCCCCCTGGACAAGGATCCATTGATACTCGTAAGCTGATTTGACGAAGGCCATACAGCAATGAGGCTGGAGAAAACGAAGACAGCAGTAAGAAGATGGAATATCGTCCAATTAAGCCATGTTCAAAGCCATCAACTTCTCAAAGGAAATTATTTTAAAAAACTGTGAAATATAAAGGCTTTGTGGACCATGACCTGCAGTGTAGTAAATTTTTGAGAGATAAATAACTAGAAATCTGGTTTCACTTTTTCAATGACATAATTATATGCCAGGTAGGCAAACAGTGGAGGACTAAATACATTTATGTGGAGTGAAGCAATGAAACATAATTCTTTAAACCTTTAAAACGTCGCTTAATAGTTAATTCAAATTGTTCTAATTTATTGTACAATGACTTGCATGTATCCTAATTGCTCTCAGTCAGTGAAGGACGATAAACGATTGAGCAATGCCATACTTCAGAATAAACAGTTGGTTTTGAAAATCATAGTTCTATTTGACATCTTAAAATAATGTGACTTTTGTATAGAAATTTACTACTGAAGACTGAGTACCTCATCTCAACATGTACTGATGTAATTTTCCACTGCATGGACTCATTAAGGCAGAGGTCACCACAATATCCTATCTGACACCTCCCAAACTGCTGTTTGCTTTCTGTGTTGTCACTATAAAAGACAATTCAGCTACTTCCACTCCTTGCCTTCTCACCATCACTCTACAAATTATTCTCTTCCAACTGATTTTCCTTCTGGTTGCTATGATTGAATTTGGCTTCACCACCGACCTGCCCCACCTCTACCTCGGCAGCAAATCCTATATATGAACAGCATGCTATGAAAACAAATTGGTGCTCATGTCACTTCTAGTTATTTTGCTAAATCCTTTTGTTCTCGACTCTCCCACTGTTGGAAACTGTTTTTCTCCATCTGATTTCTCTGGAAAGATTTTTCATTTTGTATGCATCTCACTGCCCTTCTACTGGGCTCAGAATATTTGCTCAACTATTTGATTTTAAATTGTCTTTAATATTTGATGTTTAGCATTTGTTTCAACTTAAAAAAACAAAAAACAAATACAAATTTCAGTGTTTTTTTAATCCTGTTGATTTTCTTACAGTTGTTCAGATGGTGTTCAGCTAGGATGTTGCCAGGTTGAGCAAGCTAGGACTTTATTCCTTGGAGCGCAAGAGGATGAAGGGGTAATCGTATAGTGTTATGCAAGATCATGAGAGGAATAGATAGGGCAACCCCACAGAGTCTTTCACCCAGAGTAGGGAAATAGAGAACCAGAGGACATTGGGTTAAGATGAGGATGGAAAGATTTAATAGGAATCCAAGGTCCATTTCTTTTACACAAAGAGTGGTAGGTATATGGAACAAGGTGCCGGAGGAGGTTGTTGAGGCAGGTACTATCACAGCGTTTAAGAAACATTTAGACAGGTACATGGATAGGACAGGTTTAGAGTGATATAGGCCAAACACAGGTGGGACTAGTGTAGATGGGGCATGTTTGTTGGCATTGGCAAGCTGGGCTGAAGGGCCTGGTTCCACATTGTGTGCCTTTGTAATTCCATAACTTGCCACTAGGTGCTGTAAATCATATTTGATTCCAATGTATCCTAGCATAGGAATTAAAATATGTAACACAGCTTTCAGCATTCCTCAATTGAACAGCAATTTATACGTGGTGAATTAAGATATTGACCATTCACAGATTATTTTACATCACTCTGGAAGTTTTTTTCAGACAATTCAGGGTGTGAATCATCCTGTGATTGGCACGTGGAATTATGACATTTCTCTTGGAACATTGTTTTCGAGATTGAAAGGGATCTTGGATCATGTTGTCCCAGACAAGATCATTATTGGACATTCCTGAGAGAAACTGGCCCTCTCAGTGCAACGGTAAAGTGAAACTTGCCTTCATATCTTGGACTTCCCAGATGGTACAAAAGATTTCTTCATGCCCTCCCACCATCCCCAGTCTCTCCACTAGCCATCCATTCAGGATCAGTCAAATGTCGAGCTCCCACAAAACATTAGAAGATTAGTAGGGTTTATGGTCTGTGGCTATTTGTCATACGTGGCTGCTTGTTATCCACAATCAGCCTTATAATTGAGAATTCAGTGGCACAGATTCATTGTCAAAATATGTATTACTTCCATCAAATTACCACTCGAAAATTTCAACCCTCTCTTGATCTCTCTTGATCCATAATGTACATACCATTTTGCAATCTTGAGTTCAAGACCCTAACCACCATTACCCAATTTATTACTTGGCAAGCAATCTTCCATTCTTCAATTCCCTGTGTTTAAACTCCCAACACCACCCTCCCCCACCCACCCTCCGATTATTTTAGTGTATCATGATCCCTCTAGTCCAGTTCCCTGATCTGTCAACTCCTCCACTGTATTGCCCCTCCATAATGTACTTGTGTCCAAGATTACAATTCCCTTTCCAATCCCCTTCAACCATCCAAAACTTTGTTGGTGTCCTGATTTTGCAATCTCCACCATCCAAAATGAGTGTTGTATGCACTAATTTTATCGCATCTCACCATTCACATTTTACTGCTAATCACCTGATTTTCCAATCTCCCTTTCCGATGACTATTCAAAATTCTACCTGAATCCTTGTTCCTCCCTTTCCACACCCCATCAAAATATTACTGCAGTATTGTAATCTCATTTCCATCCAGATTTGAGCTCTGGCGTGCTAGTTTTTCTTCTTCTCTCCAGAAACATCAACTATAAATGCTGGTATTTTTTGCCCTGTCTGCATTAACTCACCATCCATTTACTGGATTCTGATAGACCTTCGAATGAAGCTGAAAGAAACGGCAGTTGCTAGAATCTGGAACATAGAACAGAATACTGGAAGAACACAGTAGATCACGCAGCATCTGTAAAGGTGTACGTTAATGGTTCTGGTCAAGATCTGAAATGTTGGCTTACACCCTTCTCTTCAACAGATACTACTTGAGCCACTGAGTTCTACCATTGTTTTGCTTTAAGTTATGAAGCACACTACTATACCTTACCCCCACTTTGGCCTCATTAGAGGCCTGTTGAAGCCTTTCGCCTTTGGTTATCTTGAAACCGACCCGTAAATTGATTACTGGCACACTGTTGATGCTGAATATGTTCAGCATTAGTTGTACACAAATGATAGTCGTAGAATCGTTGCGGCATGTATCTTCTGGATGAAATTGCTGAAAATAGCTACTCAATTTTTAAAATCTTGAAAATGCATTGAGTGATTCCCCATCAGAATAATCCAGAAGACGTATATCTGCAGCATCTAATATAAATTGCATGTAAATATATAATGTATGTCTTTTTTTGTGTTAGTTTAATACCATTCAATAAATCTTGCTGTATTTTCAGCTGTACACCAATTATTGTTCCCATTATGTTACTAAATGTTTAGGATACAAATATATATTAAAACTTTATTTGTTTGTTCTTGCTTCTCTACAAAACTTTTCTATTTTATATGATTGTATTCTCTTACACCCAATGATAGATCTCCTTCCTGAGTTTATTTAGTGTTATACCAAGGAGATTACCACCATTGTTGAGCCTGTGTTAAGAGCGCCTTAAACCAATGCTTCTTAAACTGGTGAATGGTTCACCCAAGGGCGAATGAAAATTATTTTGGGGTGAATTAAACTAGAGGGGTGAATGAAGGGTGAATGACTTAATTTATTTAGATAACCCGATGGCCTGAGGGTGATAGGCAGTGGTATAGTGCAACTGCGCCCCATACAGCTCCGCCAAAGCCGCCCATAAAGCTGAAGTGGATTGAGCCTCCCGGTCGGTGGAAATCTCTCCCGGCACGCCAAAACGGGCAATCCAATGAGCCACGAGGACCCGAGCACAAGGCGTGGCGGAGGTGTCAGTAAGCTGAATTGTTTCTGGCCACCTCGTGAAGAGATCTACGATGGTCAGCAGGCGTGTGGCGCCACGATATGGCAGTAGTGGGCCCACCAAATCGACGTGGACGTGTAGGAAACGACCAGAGGGAACCACGAAACCCTGCACCAGTGCCCGCACATGCCACTGGACCTTCAATGTCTGGCAGAGAATACAGGCCCTGGCCCATGCCGCGACCTGCTTACGAAGGGCCTGCCAGACAAACGTGTCCGCCACCAGCGCAGAAGTCGCCCGGATGAAAAGGTGTGCCGGACCATGGAAAGGTGTGCCGGACCATCGAAAACCCGTTGCCGCCAATCCACGGGGACAATAGGACGTAGTCTCCCGGTTGACACATCACAGAGGACCGACATCCCTGCTGGACCGAAAGGGACATCGGCCAACCGCAACCTGGAGGCAGCCACCCGATAGTTGTCCATCTCCCTGCTCGCGTTGCACCGCGGCGAGCTCCGCATTATCCACGCCAAGGTCCACAACCGCCACGACCACGACCGCAGGACGAGACAACGCATCCGCGACCAGGTTCAGTTTACCAGCCACATGTTGGATGTCAGTAGTGAATTCAGGCACAGAAGCCAGGTGCCGTTGCTGACGGGCGGACCAGGGGTCGGATACCTTGGTGAAGGCGACGTCAGGGGTTTGTGGTCAGTGAAGGGCCTGCCCTCTAAAAAGTATCGGAAGTGACGGACAGCCAAATGAAGGGCTAGGAGCTCCCGGCTGAAGGCACTGTAGCTCCGCTCTGGGGGTCGCCGATGACGGCTCAAAAATGTCCGGCTGCCAGCGGCCATCATATGCTGCTCGAACACCCCTCTGACAGCCGTATCAGAGGGGTCCACAGTAAGGGCGGCGGGGCATCAGCCCGCGGTGATGCACCATCGAACGCAGCTACAGCCTCGTCAGTCCTCACTAGGTCCCGTGGCTTACCGCGAGGCACTGAAACAAAGACGCATGACCTTGGCAGCTGCCGGCACGAAACGATGATAGAAGTTCACCATGCCCACAAACTCATGCAGCCCCTTGACGGTGAGCGGCCGAGGGAATTGGCGAATGTTCTCCACCTTAATGGGCAGCAGGGCTGCACCCTGCGAGGTGACATGGTGCCCCAGGAAGGAAATGGAGCGCAGGCTGAACTGGCACTTAGCAGGGTTGATGACCAGCCCGTGATCCTGGAGCCGCTGGAACAGTGTCCGCAGATGCGTGCAGTGTTTCTGGTGGGAGCGGCTAGCGACCAGGATGTCGTCCAGGTATATAAAGACGAAGTCCAGCCCCCGGCCCACCATGTCCATGAGCCATTGGAAAGCCTGCGCGGCATTCTTTAACCCAAAAGGCATGCGCAGCTATTCAAAAAGGCCGAATGGGGTGATGGTGGCCATCTTGGGCACATCATCGGGATGGACGGGATCTGGTGGTAGCCGCGCACCAGGTCTACCTTAGAAAAGAAGGTGGCTCCCTCCAGGTGGGCCGTGAAATCTTGGATATGGGGGCGGTAGCGGTCCACGGTCATAACGGCATTCAAACGCCGGTAATCCCCACATGGTCTCCACCCCCCAGATGATTTCAGGACCATATGCAACGGGGATGCCCACAGGTTGTCAGAGCGCCATACAATTCCCATGTCCTCCATTTGGCGGAACTCCTCCTTCGTGATGCGCAGCTTGTCGGGCGGGAGCCTACGCGCCCGTGCATGCAGTGGGGGGCCCGCGGTGGGGATGTGGTGCACCACCCCGTGCTTGAGGGCGGTTGCTTGAAAACGGGGTTCAGGAGCTCCGGGAAATCAGCAAGCATGGAGGTATACGGGCCATCCTCATCAGCTACTGTGCCCAGCTGAGGGTTGGGATGGTCTGCGGGCTTGGGGAACTCCGGAGGGACGAGGCGCCGGCCCCAATCGTCCACCAGTAGCGAAAGGCCCAAAGTGCCCTCAGTTGGTCTGGCAAAATCTAGAATCGAGAAAGGCTCTGGAACCAAGCATGCCGAAAAATCGGTGGTGGACCTGTATTAGGTATTTGTTAATGGACCAAGTGTTGTTAAATAAACAAATTTAAATCCACCTCAGCATTTTAGCTTCTGCATAATCAAACTTTAAAGAGATGATTAATTAAGGCATCATGCAAATTAGCGTTCTATTAGTGTCCTCTACTGAATATTTCTGGCATTGAAGAAACTTTCATTTCCTAATCAATTTGCAGCTGGTATATCTCTTTTGCAGTAATGTTGCAATCACACAAAATCCCAAAAAGGAAAATGAAGTATTAACAAGCTTGACTTTTGCAGTGCTAGTTTTGAGAATTGGTGAGCAGGATATGTTATCACCATGGAAACTGGTGCCTGCAATTGCGACAGCAATTGGTGCCTTAGTTCAACATCTCACCCCAAAAGACAGCAGCTATATAGGAAACTAGACTACGTGGGACCCGTTGGGAGGGGGAGGGGGTGTGGGGGAGGAGGACGGGGTGTGGGGGAGGGTGACGGGGGGTGGGGGAGGGTGACGGGGGGTGGGGGAGGGAGGGGGTGTGGAACTGCAGATGCTGGAAAAATCGAAGGCAGACAAAAATGCTGGAGAAACTCAACGGGTGAGGCAGCATCTATGGAGCGAAGGAATAGGCGACATTTCCAGTCAAGACCCTTCTTCGAACATCACTACCTCCAAGTTCCCATTCAAGTTATAAATCTTCTTAATTTGAAAATATTTTGCTGCATTAAATTCATTATAATTCTTATAATTTCAGCAAGGAAACCATCAAGGAAAAAAAAGAACTGTACATTAAATTAGTGTACATTCAATAATTTTCTATTACAGGTCATTCCCGGTTTATGAATGCCTGACTTATGTACAGAGATCCACTGCCCCTCTGCATCACCTGTAAATGTCCTAAAATTTCTGAATGAAGTGCAACTCCCTTTGCTGTACTTCCATGTTTTGTGATCAATATGAAACCATTTATTGATATTGGTTTGTAATTGTTATGCGTATCGAGTTACAGGTACAAGAATATATCCTCATTTCATTTGATGCTCAGAATATTTATCATGTGATTCCTTTCAACACTTCATCAGAAGCCTCTCCTTTGATATGAGGGAAATAAGAAACCATGAGCAGATACGTTTGAATGATTTAATAATGTGTATCCAAATCCCTTCCAAAATTTGAGTGAACACATGCGATGACATGGTTTCCCCAATTGCTATAGCCCAGCTGCTCCAAGACTCTAGAAGGGAAAGCAGGTGTTTTGTCATGGAAACCCACAAAGACCTATTACATCAAAAGAGCTGGTTTCCAATTGCTCTGTGCCACCATGCATACCCACAGCCTGGGTATGCATACCCACAGCCTAGCTGGTGTCAGCAGCCATGGAAATAGAGGATAGCCCCTGTGCTCCATGATCCATTGTGCAATGCTGGCTGCACAATACCTCAGGGTATATGAGTCACATGTACTTTCCGGTAGCATGACTTTCTCTGAGGAAATCCTTGTGATCCATAACAAGTTGATTCGATTGAACTATTTCCCGCACAGCTAATTAGTGCCCATCTTCACCCAATGACCTTCATCCAAAGAAGTTTAGGGGAGCAAAATTGTGTGATTTTTCTTTGGTCCCATGGTTATGTGTGGAAGCCAACAACAGCAGGTATAGCATTGGCAATGTGTAGAAAACACGGTAGCATTGAGACAAATTGAGTCCCTGTTGTCTACCTGTATTATATGGCACAATTCTGCTTCATGATCTCTTTGTCTATTTTAATACTTTCTAATTTAGCTATATTCTCCATAGATTTTCTAATCTGAATAATTTCAATTCTTTTCTGAGCTCCTGTAGCTACTGTATTTAGGGTTCGTTCTTTTTGAATGATTGATTATGAATATTATAGCAAGACATTTCCAGCCACAACTCTACGGATTTCCATAGAGAGTGGAGACATACAGTGGCTTGCAAAAGTATTCATACCCCTTGAACTTTTCCACATTTTGTCACGTTACAACCACAAACGTAAATGTATTTTATTGGGATTTTATGTGATAGACCAACACAAAGTGGCGCATAATTGTGAAGTGGAAGGAAAATGATACATGGTTTTCAAATTGTTTTACAAATAAAAAACTGAAAAGTGGCGTGCAAAAGTATTCAGCCCCCTTTACTCTGATACCCCTAAATAAAATCCAGTGCAACCAATTGCCTTCAGGAGTCACCTAATTAGTAAATAGAGTCCACTTGTGTGTAATCCAATCTCAGTATAAATACAGTTGTTCTGTGAAGGCCTCAGAGCTTTGTTAGAGAACATTAGTGAACAAACAGCATCATGGAGCCCAAGGAACACACCAGACAGGTCAGGAATAAAGTTGTGGAGAAGCTTAAAGCAGGGTTAGGTTATAAAAAAATATCCCAAGCTTTGAACATCTCACGGAGCACTGTTCAATCCATCATCCAAAAATGGAAAGAATATGGCACACATGCAAACCTACCAAGACATGGCAGTCCACCTAAACTGACAGGTTGGGCAAGGAGAGCATTGATCAGAGAAGCAGCCAAGAGGCCCATGGTAACTCTGAAGGAGCTGCAGAGATCCACAGCTCAGGTGGGAGAATCTGTCCACAGGACAACTATTAGTCGTGCACTCCACAAATCGGGCCTTTATGGAAGAGTGGCAAGAAGAAAGCCATTGTTGAAAAAAAGCCATAAGAAGTCCCGTTTGCAGTTTGCCACAAGCCATGTGGGGGACACAGCAAACATGTGGAGGAAGGTGCTCTGGTCAGATGAGACCAAAATTGAAGTTTTTGGCCTAAATGCAAAACGCTATGAGTGGTGGAAAACTAACACTGCACATCACCCTGAACACACCATCCCCACTGTGAAAGATGATGGTGGCAGCATCATGCTGGGGGGATGCTTTTCTTCAGCAGGGACAGGGAAGCTGGTCAGAGTTGATGGGAAGATGGATGGAGCCAAATACAGGGCAATCTTGGAAGAAAACCTGTTAGAGTCTGCAAAAGACTTGAGACTGGGGCGGAGGTTCACCTTCCAGCAGGACAACGACCCTAAACATACAGCCAGAGCTACAATGGAATGGTTTAGATCAACGCATATTCATGTGTTAGAATGGCCCAGTCAAAGTCCAGACCTAAATCCAATTGAGAATCTCTGGCAAGACTTGAAAATTGCTGTTCACAGACGCTCTCCATCCGATCTGACTGAGCTTGAACCATTTTGCAAAGAAGAATGGGCAAAAATGTCAGTCTCTAGATGTGCAAAGCTGGTAGAGACATATCCCAAAAGACTTGCAGCTGTAATTGCAGCGAAAGGTGGTTCTACAAAGTATTGACTCAGGGGGGGCTGAATACTTTTGCACGCCACACTTTTCAGTTTTTTATTTGTAAAAAAATTTGAAAACCATGTATCATTTTCCTTCCACTTCACAATTATGCGCCACTTTGTGTTGGTCTATCACATAAAATCCCAATAAAATACATTTACGTTTGTGTTTGTAACGTGACAAAATGTGGAAAAGTTCAAGGGGTATGAATACTTTTGCAAGCCACTGTAGATGTTGCAACTAAACATTGCAACCAACCAACCAAAGTGTGGCACAGTGACGCAGTAGTAGAGCTACTGCCTCACAGTGCCAGAGACCTGGGTTTGATCCTGATCTTGGGTGCTATCTGTTTGGAGTTTATATGCTCTCCCTGTAACCAAGTGGGTTTTCTCTAGGTGCTCCAGTTTCCTCCTACATTCTAAAGATGTGCAGGTTTGTAGGTTATTTTGCTTCTGTAAATCACCCCTAGTGTGTAGGATGCGAAATGGGATAACATAGAACTACTTGTGATCAATGGTTGGCATGGGTTCGGTGGGCCAAAGGGCTTGTTTCCATGCTGTATCTCTAAACTAAAATTTATGTTTCTTAATTTATCTCCATTTTAAGTTTGACCTTGACCTGCTGGTAGAGTCCTGGCACAGCTGGCAGCTAACAGATGGTATGCACTGTGAAGCAGTGGAATTAAATACCTTTCGAGCACTATTTATGGGGCAGGAACCTTGGCTGAAGCAAATATTTTCTCTCATTACACATTGCATTTGCCTGTCACCCACATCTCCCCCCCCTCCACCCACCACCCCCACGCCCACATGATTATGAAGCTCTTCCTCCTTTCAAGGCCTTTGGGCACAGCAGCTTCCTCCCTCAGGTTTGTGGAACCCTGCTTACCCCAGGATTACCAACTCTCCATCAGGATCTGGACTTGCCCAGTATAGGGATTTTGCACCTCAAATTTCAAACTCCCACAATCCTACACAGCACCAGACTTTATACCAGTCAGGGGTCCAACTTTGTTCATTTGGCTAAATCTGGTTGGAGAAGAATTGCTGGGAGAGAAAAAAACAAACATTTTGTAATAAGCGGAGAAAGCCAGATCTACAGGTTTCATAACTCCTAACCCCACCAGAAATTCTATCCAGTCAATAGTGGAACCATGATTTATTAGATTCAAACTGATGTCATGTTACCATTTTTATATAAGACCCTAGCTTGTGTCATAGATCGTCATTTTATTGTGGAGCATGCTAGAAACCATATATCCAGCAACTAGGTTGATAATATTTTATTTAGTTTTGGGTTGCTTAGGTCCGATTTTCTAGTCCAACATCTGGACATCAGAGAGATTGGAAGTATGTGTGAGATCTTATGATCTTATGTGCTCACTCACATACTGATTTAAACCAAATTAATTTAGAAGGGTTATAATTGTTTTCAATTTTCTAATTTGACGCCTACATAATATTTATTTGAATAAATTATCAAAGATTTCCAGTTTTCTTCTGTTCAATGATTTTTGACTTTTATAGCAATGTATTTAGATATATATATTGGTAATTATCTGCATGATATATGATTTGTTATACAGTAGATGCATTTGTTTAACTTTCAATTTCCAAAATGCATACATTTTCTCATCTGAATTAATGTTATATTTTACATTTTAAACATGCGTACCAGGTGTCATGCACCTTAAACATATGTCACATTAATCTTATCACCAATATTATTAAATATTTGTTGCTTAATAATGGTTATTTCCCCTAGCTGCCTGCAAAGCTTAATCATCCACTTTATAATATTTTAAGTAACATGGTAACAATTCTGCAGAGACATGATATTTAACAGGTTTAATCTGCCTCAAGGGCTGGTTTTTATAAAGCAAGTAAATTAAAGCAAAACAAGTATCGATTTTGTGCTGCCTACAAAGCAATTTAGCATTCTGCATTTAGGAAGCACATAAAAAACACTCCAGTGACTGTGTGTATAAATTATGTACAGAATGATGTATGGGGGGGGGGGGGGGGGGGGGGGGGGGGGGGGGAGCTTGAGAAATGCTATTCATGATGTCGTTTATGGATCTGTGAACCTTTTGTGTTTTTTCTTAACCATCTTTGTAGGCACAGATGGGGAAATAAGCATAATTAAGCACAAAAATCAATTAAGTCACTGATAGATGTAATGATAGCTATTAAAAAGTAATAGTAGTTCTTAAAGTTAAAAAGACAAAACATTTTCAATTTCAGTTCCATTCGTGGTTGTCAAATACTTGATTTACATTTCTAGTTCATGAAGGTAGTGATTCATTTTAAGCGATGGTACAACATAGATGGTATTCCATATTCAATTCCTTGACGTCAATGGAATTAAATACAAAGTGGGGTGTATAGTAAAAAGGTGATGCAATATCACCTGTTTTCCATTACCACCGAATTCATTTTCTACTGCATGATACATTGATGACTTTATTTTCTATTTCCTCTATTTCTCTCTATGTCAGGCCAACAATTAGAAGGCGTTTTTAGGTATGAGCATAAGTTGATTCATATGGCTGACTGGTATGCTATCAGTGTGCTGCAGTCAACTGTTACAAGGTGAATGTGGCAGGATTATTTTCCTTTTCATTATTTTTGTGATGAATTGCTGTACTTTACAGATAGATGTATTGGCTGCATGCATAAGTAGTGACTCAGAATTACCATTGAATAACTGAAATGTATGTCTGCATTATGTATATAGGGTTGGGTTTTAATGTGCAAATTTCTGGGAAGAATCAAGGGGCCAATAGCACATTAGAAATTTAAAAAATATGTTAAATACCTACTTTTTAAAAAAAATTCAGCTGCTCAGTCAGCATTTACTTTTCAGGTTTCTCATACAATTATCATCAATAGGTGTGGTGAAATCAGTTTCAAATCCAATTAAAAAAAAATTATCCAAGCATGCAATTTGAAATAAATTTGAGTTTGAAAAAAGAAAGAAGGAAGTGTTGCAGTCAAATGATGATTTCACAGATATTTTCACCGACATTTTGCCGTGTGGTGTTTTGAAACCATCGCAGGAAGCAGTTTGATGACCAGTGCGGGAAAGTTGAGAGCAAATGTACTCCAATCTCTCAAGCACAGCACCATCGAGAAGCAGAGAAAAATAACTTGGACGTAAAAGTAGATTGGTTGGTTGCTGGGGTAATGGATTGTGAGGACAACTGTCAAAGTGATATAGATCGGCTATGGAAATGAGCAGAGAAATTGCTGACGCTGTTTAATACGAGTAAGTGTGATGTGTTGCACATTGGGAGATCAAATGTAAGGGGAAGATATATAATGCATGGCAAGACCTTTAACAGCATTGATGCACGGAGGGGTCTTGGGTTCCGTATCCATAACTCCCTGGAAGTGGCAATGCAAGTAGATAGAACCAGAGGACATGCATTTAAGGTGAGTGGAGAAAGATTTACTAAGAATCTGAGGGCAACTGTTTCACATGTGGTGGGTACATGCGACTGCCAGAGCAGGTAGTTGAGACAGGCACTATAACAACAGCATTTAAAAGACATTTGGACAGGTAGGTGGATAGGAAAGGTTATGGGCCAAATACAAGCAGGTGGGATTAGCATTAATGGGGTATCTTGGTTGGCATGGGCAAGTTGGGCTGAAGTACTTGTTTTCATGCTGTATAACTATCTTTTTTAGAGGACCCAATAAGATTAAAGGGTGCGCAGCAATAGGAGACGCTCTGAATTTCAATAAAATGTCGGAACAAGCTTGTTGAGTTTCAAGTGAATCTGAAAACTGGACTCTGGATTTCAGAGGACCGTGGGAACCAGGTGATTTTCAAGGCACTGCGGGATGAGGAACCTTTTTCTTCTTCTGTCGTATGTCTTTTAGACCTGCAGCTCCGTTGAGGAGAGCCAGGCCAACGTGTCATCGTCCAGTTCAATCAGACCTCGTTCACCATTCGGTGGCTGGTGTTTGGGGCAACTAATGACTATATGCTCCACTGTCTGTGTTGGGTCCCCATACTCGCAGGAGGCGCTGTCCACGAGGACCCACCTCTTCATCGCTACTCCATTGCGTCCGATGCCTGTCCTCAAGCGGTTGAGGGTTGTCCACTGCTTTCTGGGCAGGTCCTGGCCAGGGACGTCCATGGGGTCATTGATGTAATGGTGTAGCCTAGATGGTTCCGCTGACTTCCACTGGTACCTTGTGATTTCTGAATAATACGTTGAAAATTATTAGATTTTTACTGTACCATATTCAGTTTTGGTCTCCTTATTTAATAATGAATATAATTATACTGAAGGCATCAGAGAACATGCCCACTGAATTTACTTCTGGGACAAAGTGGTCATATGAGGACAGATTGAATAGATTGAATCTTTTGTTTGAAGTCTGAATAATGTGAGATGATCTCATTGAAACATATAAGATGCTGGGGAACCTTGACATGATAGATTTTGAGACAGTGCTTTCCTTCTTGAGGAAATCTAAACCCAGAGGCCATATCTCATCTCATATCTCAGAATCAAAAGTCCTCCATTTAATTCTGAGAAAAAAAGGGATTATTTTCTTCTTCAGAGGATTATGCATTCTTAGAATTCTATATTTTGATGAGCTGTGAATGCTGAGTCCAAAGAACGGAGAGAGATATTTGGATTGTAGAGGAATTAAAGATTATAGGGATTAGACAGGAGATGGGGGTTGAGGCCAACCGTCTTGATATAATTTGTTGGTAAAGTGTGCATGAAAGGCCATATGGCACGCTGCCGCTCTGGTTTTTAATTTTTTATTTGCCACTTCGTATCTACACCAGCTTGTGTGAAAGGGCTGTCTGATATCAGTTGGCAACACAGGTTGAGATAAAGGAAATTTCTCCTCATCCTTTTTTCGCTATTTCCACATTTCATTCAACATTTTGAACAATCGAGATTTACCTTTAAAGACAAATCTTATTAAAAGTTGGCCAGCCGTTTATTAAAAAAAAAACTACTTTGGACTTTACTTCCCACAGATCTTTTCGGCAGCCTTTTACATTCTAAAAAACTTGTTGGCTGCTATTTTACCACATTTTCACACATGTAATCGCAAAGATTGCTTCTGATGTTTTATCAGTAATTGGCTGATTGAGTTGCTATTTGCTATGATCTACAAAAACTATCATTGTTTAGAACATGGTTTTGAGTATGATTGATTTCAGTTCATTAGGAACTCATTGCTCAGTTATAATGGTTATAAACACTTGTTAAATGTCAACCCTTTCTTAATTTGTGTAATTATCACAACTTGAGATAAATCAAAGTGGCGGCGCCTAACGACAGCGGCTCGACTGCAGTCCGTCTGTCTTTTTAAAATTTTTGTCCCGTTACGTGTATGTTTTTGGTTCTTTTTACCTGTCGGGTCTCCGGTGTCGTTGGGCCTAACATCATGGAGCCGGCGGCGGCCTCCAACCGGAACCAACCTGAAGGCTCCAGTCGCGGAACCTGCGGACTCGCCATCACTGAGCTGGCCGACTTCGGAGCGGGGAGAGCTGTGGTGGCGCGCGGCTGCAACCCGACTTCGGAGCTTCGGCGGCTCTGGCCACAGGCCCGGTGGACAGGAACATCGGGAGCTCGCAGGTCCCTGGTGGGAGACCGCTTTTCGGAGCTCCCGCAACAGCAACTTCTCCCGCCGGAATCGCGGGGTTTAAATGGCTGCGGGACTTACCATGGCCCGCCAGGGGCTTTAACATTGTGAGCCCCAGTCGCCTCGACGCTGAGGTTGGACTGCTGGGCCGTGGGAGAAGAACAAAGGGAAGAGATAAGACTTTTGCCTTCCATCACAGATTCAAGATTCAAGAAGTTTATTGCCATGTCAACAAGTTGATAGGAGTTGATCACAGTGAGGAGATGTTGGAGATTCACTGTGATGGATGTTTGTGTAAATTGTGTTAAGTGTGTGTCTTGATTTTTTTCTGTAATATCATGACTGTGGGAATGACATTTTGTTCAAACCTTGTCTGTTTGAATGACAATAAAAGGCATTCTATTCTATCTTTTTTTCCTGAAAATTTACTTTTCAGCCCTTTAAAGTTGTAGAGATTCTATATATGGTTATTAAAATGTGCTCTTCCACTTTTATTATCTCTGTTAATGTTGCAAGCACGAGGAAATATCTTAATGCATTGAGTTATAAACTCATAAACATAAACGTATCATAGCAGAGGGAGAGGTGTCCGTTACTGTCTATGACAGCAGATGATGATTAATAGACAAAAGGACACGAAGTGCTGGAGTAATTCAGCGGGTCAGT
The DNA here is from genome assembly GCF_010909765.2 of Amblyraja radiata. Taxonomy (NCBI): domain Eukaryota; kingdom Metazoa; phylum Chordata; class Chondrichthyes; order Rajiformes; family Rajidae; genus Amblyraja; species Amblyraja radiata. The sequence continues at coordinate 24,843,391 of NC_045980.1, read as the reverse complement.
ATTTCTGGAGATAATGGGTAGGTGACGTTGGGACGCATCCTCAGACTGATTCAATTGGCTGAGTTACTCCAGCACTGTGTGTCGTTTCACTTTAAAACTGGGCTCCAAGGTTAGAACCAGATTTAACGTCATTGATAAAAGAGCTAAGGAAAACAGCGTGATCTTACGAAATATATAAATGGAGACTACAAATGGTTTTATCTGCATGTAAAGAGGAAAGGATTAAAGTAAAGGTTAATGTAAGTTCTGAGGAGAAATTATTTGGGGAATAAGAAAATTGAAGGGAAATTAAACAAATACTTGTGTCAGTCTTTATGGAATAAGATGAAAGACCAGCTCAAGTTAGTGCACAACACTAGTTTTGGATTGAAATTCATGTTGGTCAAAATATATACATTAAATAAATTAAAATAGTCAATAGGAGATACAGGAACTGCAAATTCTGCTTTGTACAAAAAAAGATGCAAAGTGCTGGAGTAACTGCAACATTTCTGCAGAACATGGATCGGTGATGTTTTGGGTCAGGACCCTTCTTCAGGCTGATTGTGGTGAGGAAGAAAATTGGAAGAGAGGTGGGGGCAGGACAAAGCCTGGTGAATGATCGGTGGATAGAGGTGGTGGTGGTGGTGATGGAGGGGGGGGGGGGGGGGGGGCGGGGGGGGGGGGGTTGATTGGCAGATGGTTAGACAAAGGCCAAAGAAGAAAAGACTAAAAGTGTGAGATAAGGACAGAAGAGGTCTGAATTGTGAAGTCAGCGGAAATAATATAGGTGGAAGGGAATATTCTAAATCTACTTTGAACTTTTAAGTTAAATCGTAGCCTTTTTCTCGAATAATAAAAACAAAGTTGCTGTTTCACAATGTACTGGATACTTTTTGATATTTCATCTAAACCATGTCACATTATGATTAATGTCCCCTCCATATCCTTCATTGACATTGACTCCAGTTGATCCATTTCTTTCACCATAAACTGATTCAGCAATGCTTCCTGCCTCATTGAGCTGGAAATGTATTTTTGACCAATCCCACTTCTTGCCTTACAATATTTATATTCTATATTTGGATATTGAAGGCTCCTATTATCACATTTCCAGATTTGTTTGTATCTAACGCTTCACTGAACATAATTGTAGATGTTCTGCTCTACATGTCACTTGATGGTGACCTGCTGGATACACCCAGAAATGTAATCACAGAACTGTTATTTCTTCATGGTAGCCATATAGATTATTTTATGCTCCCTCTCCAGTAATCTCCTTGATTAATATTACTTTAATCTCATCTTCTTTTCCTTCCCTATCTTTCCTGACAACGTTAATTTAAGAATATTTAGCACTTTAGAATATTAATTAACACTATTCTGTTTTGAGACATCATTCTTTTATCTTCACTTCATTTTACCCTTTGGTCTAAGCCAGGGGTGGGGAACCTGCGGCGTTCTAGGCCATTTAGTGCGGCCTTTTGAATGAATCCAAATTTTGTAGAACAAATCCTTTTATTTGAGTATGTTTTGGTTTGTCTTTTATTATTTTAATTTTAATCTTAAAATGAATGTATTTAAAATACTAAAGAGTAAAACAAGATTCAACAAAATAATTCTCCCTGACTGACGGCCACAATAAAAAAAAGTAAGTCATGACGGCGATTTTAACAAAATAATGTACATTTTGAAGTATGTCTAATTGAGGTTTCTTGGATGTGGCTTATTAGATTACAGCTAACTTACTGTGGTATTCCAACATGAAAAGGTTCCCCATCCCTGGTCTAAGCCCTTTAACAATATACCATTTCTTATTCCAGAATCCAATCATTTGTTCCACATGTTCACTTTTGGCTACATCTTGATTTCCAAGTCATCACCAAATTATGTTAAGTCCTTCCCCTCATCATTACTGAACTCTCCCTTCATTCCTCACTATGAAGTCTTTAGTCCAATTGTGTTCATGTACAGCCCCTGTCTAACATGTATCCAAGAGCCATTTCTGTTGTTGGTGGGACATGATATCTGATTTTAATCCTGCATATAAAAATAATTGGAAATTAATAATAGCATATGAAATCACTGTTTCCATTGCCTTGAGAGTTTGCCACATTCATTTACTTTTACAGTTGCTTCCTCTCACAGCATTTCATTTTTTGGCTGGAGGTTTTCCTGCACAATTTTGTTTAGAGGATATCTTTTCTCCATACTCCATTCTCCATACTAAGGCGCGGCACAGTTGCTGCCTTACAGCGCCAGAGACCCGTGTTCAATGGGTGCTCTCTGTAAGGAGTTTGAATGTTTTCCTTTGTGATGCCATTTTTTGTGCTTCGGTTTTCTCCCACAGTCCAAAGGCATGCAGGTTTGTAGAAAAATTATCTTCTGTAAATTTTCCCCAGTGGATAGGATAGAACTAATGTATGAGTGATTGCTTGGCGGCATGCACTTGGTGGGCTGAAAGGTTTGATTCCTTCCTGCTTCTATAAACTAAACTAAACTAAAGTAAAATAAACTCTTCTTGTTCTCCATCAGAAAATATGAATTGGCTATGTTGCACCATCTTGTAGGGTGCTACAATAACCTAAAGAATGATTTATTTTGTCTACTAGAGCCATAATGTACCCCAAAGGCTGGTTTTACATTGTCAAAAGTAGCTTGAACTGGTGCTATCTACTCTTAAAAAATGTTGTGTGGGTTTACACAAGGTCAAATGGGCATAATTAATCACATTATTATGCCAACACACATTCTGCAGCACAGTCCTGTTTAGCCCTAGTCAGCACAAAATCAGCAAATGCTGGAAAATGGACTTAAAAAATAGAAATGCTTGAAATGATCAGCAGGTCAGGTCACATGAGTGGAATGCAAATTAGATTTAGTGCTTCAGGTCAATTAATTTTCATCAGAACTGGCCAGACATCATTTCGCAGATTTTCACTAATCTCATATCTATTTGAGATCTCCATAATCTCCAGTCTCCTTCAGTCAACCAATTTGCTTCTGCCTCCTCCCTAAAATTATTAAGCAGGACTGTCTTGGCACACCATTGATCTCTGTTTTTGTTATTTGTGCTTTGATCCTATTCTCTCCTGTTATTCAATTTCTTCCCACCAAAACCTACAAGACTTTGGTACTCTCTAACATTTCAGTTTCACATGAATGTTCAATTATAATTTTTTAAAAAACATGATTATTGTTATAGTTTAACAAAAATTATCAGAAAATGAAACATAAAATACACGTGTTGGCACCAAAATCCAAGAGCAATGGAATGAAGGCATACAGTGACAATGTAAAAAGTGTACTCAAGATGTTTCTGGCATCCTTGGATCCTGAGATTGTTCAACTGTGCCGTTATATTTTCTTCGTCCCATATTGATTTACAGTATATTTGCTGTTAGATTTAATTTAAACTAGCGACTGTTTGATTTTTAATATGGGCCTGCAGCAAAGTTGTAATAAGTGAAAGCATAGAACATAACATACATAAAATATATCAACTTAAAACATAGAAAATCCACGTAGCGATGGATGAAATCAGTATTTTGTTTAGTTTTGAATCATTTCCCATTTATATCATTTTTCAGTTTTAGATATGAGAGGTAAGAATATAATATACAATATAGAATGTAATGCATGTAGGTTGGAATGAGATTTTTGTCCTTGTGAATTAAAGATTTTCTTCAGGGGCACGTACATTTTTGACATTTGAAATATCAAAATCATTATTTTTAACAGAGATACAAAAAGCCTGCAGCCTAAGGCACAAACTGTTGAATCTAACATCAGTGGTGAGTAAGATATTGCAGGAACTGTGAGAGAAAGTTGCATTTGCAAAGGCAGCAACTGATTAGGGATAGTTAATATGGCTATTCCGGAAATGGGAAATCATGTCTCATTAATTTGATATAATTTTTTCCAGAGGTGACCAAAGAGTTTGATTAGGATAGTGCGATAAATGTTGTCCACATAGACTTCAGCAAGGCCTTTGACAAGGTACCACATGGTAGGCTAGTCTGAATGGTTAGATCCCATGTGATCCAAGCTGAGGTAACCAATTGGATACAAAATTGGTTTGAAGGTTGCAGACAGAAGGTGATGGTGGAGGATATTTTACAGACTGGAGATCTGTAACAAATGTTTGGGTGAACTTTGTTTGTATGTTATATTAACAATTTTGGTAGTTATATATGTGGCATGGCCAGTAAATTCATAGATGACACTAAATTGAGAGTAGTATAGTGGATTAAACATTACAACGGATCTTGATCTACCTGGGCCATTGGGCTGAGGAATGGCTGATAGAGTTTAATTCAGATAAATGTGTGGTGCTGTGTTTTGGTAAGACAAACCAAGACAGGACTTACCCAATAAAGACTTTATCACACAATCCTATGGCTTTTTTTTAGCCCTTTGATTTCATTGATAAAGGTATATTTTGAGGGCATATTTTAAATTCACCTGCATCAGGTGGAGTTCAAAGAATGGTAACAAGGATTATCTAGAGATTTAGGATTCTTCATTGTGAAAGTAAGTATCTTGAATACCCAAAATTTAATGTAAGGGAACAATAGATCTAGAGGAAACATCATAAACAAGAAAATGTTGATCACAGATTACAGAACACACTCATTAAAATAACAAGTCATAAGCAAAATTAGGAATCATAAAATATATATGTCCCAAACATGTTCAGATTCCAATCAAAAACTGTAAATTATTCCTTCAATATTTGATCAATTTTAAAAGGAGCCATATTTATTTCTAAAGCATATCATGCTTAAAATGGTCACAGATGATCAACCAATGTTCATGTAACAATGATTGCTATCCTGCTGGAATAATGGTTGGGATCGTCCTTGTGGAAATGGTATTCTAATTGGAATGGAACTTTCACTACCATACTATGGTCCTACCTTGAAATTCAAGCAGTCCTCCAACAGAACAGGAACATATTAGTAGTTTATCATACCAGTAGGCCTTAGCGAGATGGAAGCATATTAGAGGGACAGAAGATTTTTGAAGAACACAGGATCATGATAATTGCTTTCTTAGGCTTACCATCAATTTCTGTATACCAATTCTGGAAAGTGATAATATCAGTTCGGACCAACTTGCTTTCCTTCATCCCCTTCTCCAGTTGCTCCTGCCCTCCAGGGTCCAGTTCTCCTGAAGCGTTCCAATACCTTTTCCTTTCTCTTCCCAGCCTCCAGCCCCATTTTACAACAATCCATAGTTTACTTGAATTCCTTTGCTAGCTCTCCTGTACAGAGTCAGAAAAGGGGAGGCTTTTCATTGCACAATGTGTGCAAAACCTGATGTATCCTGCCTTGTCAATATGCCTGTGAGGATTTTGCTTCTGGGTAACCTAAGTAGCATGCACCTGCTCCCACCACCAAGAATTGAAGAATTTTGTAGCCCATTGTATTCACAGAATGTTTATTTGTAACATTTTATTTGCTACTTTAACCATTTTTGTGTGTTTCAATTTTCATTCAATATCTTTACTGGTTTGAAAAGCCTATTAAAAATGCCTCCTGGCATACTTTGTATAAGATTTGTCATTGCTTAGCCAGCATGGTGACATCACAGCTGAGGGGTGCCTGAACCCTTCTCAAATTAGAGCAGCAAGTGGCAGAAAGGAGAAACATTTCCCACAAATTTTTGCGAGGATCTTTATTCCAGGTGAATAGGAAGTATCATTGCATTATTTGGCAGAAGAGTACAATGCACAGAGCCCGTTACACTGTGCATTTATTACCCATGACTCAGAAAAAAATGGGTATCAGTTTATTTTCTTAAACTATGGGTCCTTTGTTCTGCCTGTTTATGTTGTAAACAGGATGACAAATATAATCCAGAGTGTTTTTTAATAAATTAACAATTTCATGCTCAGATATTGTTTTTAGTTAAATATTACACATTAATATCAAGAAATAAAACCCGTTTTTAAGTTTTTAGAGACAAATATTAGCAAAGTAAATCTTCACAATGATGGTTTTCACACATATTCTCACTAATAACATAATTCATTTTATTTCATTTCTTAAAGTGAGCAGTTTAAAATTTGTCTCAAAGCCCTTAACTGAAGGTTCACATACTAGATGTTGTTTGCTTTTTTTCATTTTAGTGTGTACTTTACATTTTCTAATGTATTTACATACTTCTGTCATGTGAATTTTGCATGGAAAAAATGAGAGAAAAATCAATGCAGTATGCAGAGCATTTCACTTTCAGTTACAAAAGTGTTTTTCCGTCATCAAAAGGTTTTCATTGTCACAGAAACCCAAACAGCAAGTTGAGACAGGTCATGGTAGTGTCAGTATACTTTACAGATTAGCAAAACTTACATATATATTTTTGTGGTTCTTAATTTCCTCCATTTTCTAGCCCAAATGTAAAATGTTTGTTAGAGCACAGCAGTTTCCACAGTTTCCAAGTTGTTCTTTTTGCTCTTCCCTGTAGAATTTCTGTACTGAATTATGGAACTGGATCGATAAGACATTTTCATTATAGTACGACCAGTGCGATGTAAACTCAGTATCAGTTTGAAGAGTGGTGTGTAGTTCGGAACAAAAATGGAGGACGAAACATTTCACATATCAATTATATCAAGTAAATTAAATGTTTCATTTCTTTTTTCTTAAAAATCTTTTGTTGTATTATTTCTTATTTACAAGGAGTCAAATAATATGTGACCCCTTTTTTTAACCGAACATGAGGAAAAGAACTGTTTCCTGTGTTTACGTTGACTAGTTTTCTTTGACCTGCATACATCTAACTTGAATTTTGATTTTGTAGATTGCATGTATGATGTCAGGAATGGCAGAGTGCAAATCAACTATAGCTCAGTCATATCACATAAAAATGAGAGGTTATCTCAAAGATCACAGTGTTTCTCATGATTCCATACTGGAACTCATGATACTGGATTGCAAATCACCAGAACTTCAGTGAATTAGTTAAACAAGTCAGTGCAATAGTCAGACCTTATCCAGTTATCTTCACTGTGGTAATTTTCCTTGTCATCTTTTACTGCCAAATCTAGCATTTTTCCTGTTTAATTTTATAGTTGACCTTCTGCATCCTGAATGGATTCTGTTCAGTATTAGATAGACCATTGCCTAGCAGAGTCCGATGTACTTCAAGTTATTTTGAATTATCACATCAGTGACTGCGTCAAAAACAAATTGAATGTTACTGGTGTCTGTTGCGCAGGTAAAGTGGGAGTAGATTTCCTTAGTTTCCTTGTTGCGGTTCAGGTCCTCAAATTGTCGCTGAATGTAGACAGCAGCTTCTTCATATGTATTCTGACCCTTGTATTCTGCGAAACACACCGTCAATGGAATTCGTTTGATCTTTTCTGCAAGGAGATCTTTCTTGTTCAGAAACAAGATAAGTGACGTGTTGATGAACCAGTTGTTGTTGCAGATAGAATCAAAAAGACGCAAACTTTCAGCCATTCGACTCTGAAACAAAAAATGCAACATAACCATTAAAAGGTGATGATATAGTTAGCAGAATAGTTACACACTGAAGTTGAAGTCCATCAAAGCAAAATACCATGAATGCTAAAAACCTGAAATAGAATCAGATACAAAATAGGTAATACCCAGCAGTTCAGCAGCAACCGTGGAGAATGTTTCAGTTAAATAAAATTTAATCAAAACTAGGAATAATTAGTGAATAAAATTGCTTTAAGAAGTAGAAAAAGGATCAAGAGGATAAAATAAAATGGTACGCTGTGTTATAGTGTGGAAGGCCGAGTAATTTAAACCCCAAACATTGATAGTGCACAGCAAATGAAGGTGATGGTTAGATTAAAAAATATATGATAGGTAGGTAGAGAAGAGGCTAAGAATAGATGAAGGAGAATTATTTCCTGCAAATTCTGAAGAAAAATACATTGAATGCTGGAAACCTAAACTCAAAATGCGGAAATGCTAGTTAAATGAAATTGTTATAGTTAGCGTTGAGGCTGCAATGTACCCAATCAGAAGGCCATTGATGTACCCTTGGAAGCAAAGTTCCTTGGCATTAGTAGAGGAGGCTAGGAGTGAAGAAGCTGAATTAGCAGCTGACTGAAAACTCTTGTTCATGTAGAGTCTGAGAGGCATGGTTTCACAAATTAGTCAATCAATTTGCAACTGGTTTCCCCAACATATAGAAGACCATTTGTGAGCTGCAAGTACAATAAAAAAAAACATAGAACATAGAAAAATGCAGCACATTTATTTATAAATGAACATTAAATGTTAATCGTGCCAGTGAAGTCGACATTCTGCATATATATTTAATATGTTCATCATATCAGCATAAATAATAATAATAATAGTAACATAATTGCCAGAAAGTCTCTGCAAAGTGGGAACTTCTTGTCTTGAAATCATGTTCCCCATTGCCATGATTTGGGGACCTTGCAACATTTACCACTTTGTCAGTATTTCTCAACAAATTCTTCTGAGCAAAGACTATGTCGGGTTCAGAATCTAGCTACTAGGACTTTTCTGTAAAAAAATACTGAGTTTAGTTTCAACTCATTCACTGTTTTGTATGTTTAACATAAATCGATCTTGGGCAATAGTTCAGTAATATGCATGAGTTTAAAAAAGTAGATCAGAAATTTGATCAAATCGCACTGTACCATGCACGTACAATTTGATTTTCCCTCAAGTGAAACATGAATAATCATTCTTAGATTTTCAATCACTGCAGAATTTCATAATTGGTTTATTATGGTCACGCATAAGAGATACAGTGAAAAATTGTTTTGTGTGATCTCCAGATAAATCATACCATAGACGAGTTCAATCAATAATACAAAAGAGAAAATAAACAGACTGCAGAAGATATTGTTACAGCTACAGAGAAAATGCAGATTAAAAAATGCAAAGGCCACACAAGGTAAATTGGAAGATTGAGAATTCACCCATAGCATATGAGAGGTCCGTTCAATAATCTGATAACAGCAAGAGAAGCTGTCCTTGAATTTGGTGGTACATGCTTTGAATATTTTATAACCTCTGTTTGAGGGGAGAAGAGGAAGAAGTCTAGTTGCATGATCACATTGCTTTCATACTCATCAATGGTATTGGAGAAAACTAAGTGAAAATAGATTGTGTGGGCAAAAATACAATGATCTGATAGAGAAATTTCAAATTCGGGTCAAGGGTTAATTATAACTTGACAGGGTATTACTGTGCAAATTGATTCTAATTCTGTAGTATTCATTATTTTCAGTGTATACACATATTGGTCAAGCTATATGTTGAACACAAATGTAGATGTAATATCATTCATTGGTTGAGCTGTAAACTATTTCAGTTGCATTGGTGCTGCTTAGGGAAATGATCCATCTCAGTCAGATACATTCATATAGGAATTCAGATCTCTGCACTAAAGAACCATGATCACATAACAAATTGCCAAACATTGCTTAATCCTTTATCCAAGTCAAACTAAAAGAAATACTATTCCCAAGACAAATACAGTCAAATGCTCAACATTCAGTTCAAGGGTTTTGCTTAAAATATTAAATCCGTGATCAATGAGTAATACATCAATGTTCTAGTTGGAGACCTTTTGCAACTTTCACTGTTTAAATTGACAAATACAACCCAGAATATTCCAAATGCATTTGATTTGAGTAATAAAGCAATCCAGACTGATACACCATTTGAATTCAGAACTCAACCAGTTATGCAGGGAATAAGTACCCAAAACAATTGTCTTCAATGAAATCCATCACTGTGAATATTATTCAGAATCTGCTTCAGAGTCTCGACGCAGAATAAAGCCAAATTGATCAGCATTGATGTTGAACGATTTTTCTGACATTTTATATTGTTACAATTTTGAGGTTGATTTATGGTCAGAATTTAAAAGGCATAATTTATCTTTCACATGAGCATATTATTTATATATTTTCTTTTTTGCTAAAATGCAGTGTTGAAGTAAAACCTATCAAACAGCCACACCACATAAAATACTTTTCACATAAGCATTAAGGAAAGTATTTAAGATAATTCCTCACGTTAGTTATTGGCAGCTATTAGAAGGGATTCTAAGAGGCATTGGATTAACTCATATTTGGAGAAGAATGGGCTAATTGTGGGTAGCCAGCATGGCTTTTCAAGGGGAGATCATGTTTTACAAACTTGATTGAGTTTTTTGAGGAAGTGTTGAAGGTGATTGGTGAGGGTAGGGTAACAGATATTGTCTACATGGATTCTAGTAAGGCATTTGACAAGGACCCTTGAGGTAGGCTGATCCAGAAGATTAAGATGCATTGGATGCACTGAATCTTGGTAGTTTAGAAGGATGAGAGGGCATCTTATTGAAACATATAAGATTATTAAGTGTTCGGACATGCTAGGGGCAGGAAACATGTTCCTGATGTTGGGGGAGTCCAGAACCAGGGACCACAGTTTAAAAATAAGGGGTAAGCCATTTAGAACAGAGACGAGGAAACACTTTTTCTCACAGAGAGTTGTGAGTCTGTGGAATTCTCTGCCTCAGAGGGCGGTGGAGGCCGTTGTAATGACACACGGCAAGATATAACACATATTTATTAAAGTCCACTTACAGCATTGGTCTGCAGGACATTACAGTAGCTAGCAGCTACTCAGACTGAATTACGTAAGGAAGCTCTTGGTGATATCAATCATATATTAGGCGGAGCAATTACTAACAAGCACTATAATTTGTTAGTAGGTAAGTAACCAATGTACAGCCGGTTCTCTGGATACTTTCAAGAGAGAGCTAGATGGGGCTCTTAAAGATAGCGGAGTCATGGGGAGAAGGCAGGAACGGGGTACTGATTGGGGATGATCAGCCATGATCACATTGAATGGCGGTGCTGGCTCGAAGGGCCGAATGGCCTACTCCTGCACCTATTGTCTATTTTCTTTTGTCTATTTAGATTCAGAACTGGCTTACTGATAGAAGACAGAGGGTAATGGTGAAAGGTGTTACTCTGGCTGGAGATCTATGACTAGTGATGTCCTCCAGGATTCAGTAGTGCTGGACGTCTGATGTTATCTCTATATTACTAAATCTCTGATCTTGACCGCTTTTGGCCCACTGTGCTGCGATTTCCGACAGAACGCCGACACCTACGGCCGTCATTTTTGGCCACCTTGCTCAGAGCCCCCCTTAAGGGTGCGGAGGATCTTTCCCATCGATGACAAATCAGAGAGATATTAATGTTTTAAAAAAATTCACCGTTCTCTCTGCTGCCCCTGCTGGAGGGAGGGGGAGGGACTATAAAACCAGTTAGTGGTGTGCCTCACTCAGTCTCTGCAAGGTGGATGAAGCCAAGGTTCACGTCTATCTGAGCTCTGAATAACAACTGTGAGTGCCCTTAATGTGGTTTGAAAATGAAAATATGGTTTGTTTGAAGTAAAAAGGCACTGCCTGCAAATGGTTGTTTGGGTGCTTTGGCTTGAAGTTGAAAGGCACTACTTCCTGTAAATTGTGGCTTGGGAGCTTTGGTTTAAAGTTGAAAGGCATTACTTACTGCAAATGGTGGCTTGAAGTTGAAAGGCACTTCTTACTGCAAATGGTGGCTTGGGTGCTTTGGCTTGAAGTTGAATTGCACTATTTACTGCAAATGGTGGCTTGGGAGCTTTGGTTTAAAGTTGAAAGGCATTACTTACTGCAAATGGTGGCTTGGGTGCTTTGGCTTGATGTTGAAAGGCACTACTTACTGCAAATGGTGGCTTGGGTGATTTGGCTTGAAGTTTAAAGAAATCACCGTTCTCTCTGTTGCACCTGCTGGAGGGAGGGGGAGGGACTATAAAACCAGGAAGTGGTGTGCCTCAATCAATCTCTGCAAGGTGGATGAGGCCAAGGGTCACGTCTCTATGAGCTCTGAATAACACTGAACAAATGTCTACACAACTGTGAGTACCCTTAATGTGGTTTGAAAATGAAAATATGGTTTGTTTGAAGTAAAAAGGCACTGCCTACAAATGGTTGTTTGGGTGCTTTGGCTTGAAGTTGAAAGGCACTACTTACTGCGAATAGTGGCATGAAGTTAAAAGGCACTACTTACTGCAAATGGTGGCTTGGGTGCTTTGGCTTGAAGTTGAAAGGCACTACTTACTGCGAATGGTGGCATGAAGTTGAAAGGCACTACTTGCTGCAAATGGTGGCGGGTGCTTTGGCTTGAAGCTGAAAGGCACTACTTACTGCAAATGGTGGATTGGGTGCTTTGGCTTGAAGTTGAAAGGCACTACTT